>NC_068933.1:27575000-28200000 GCF_023091745.1 Budorcas taxicolor
TTGAAATAATTCTTGTATTCTTAGTTATACTTTTGCAGTATCCAGGAGACTGGTAATAAACACTAGGGAATAAATAAGTCTTTAAAATTACATGTAATCCTTTAAATAGTATCTTCCAAGTTACCAATAACAAGACAAATAAAGATGAACATAATATGATTATAAATTAGCTATGGTTAAAACAACACCAATAAATAGCCAAAAATAACCAAGAAATCACTATGGATTTAGCCTCGCAAATTATAACTTTAGTTGACTTATACAAAAAGTTCATAAAGAACAGTTTCTCAATCATTATTGAAATGCACCTTATCATTAAAAATTAGTATAGAAATAGTCATTTAATACCCCAAAGTAAGCTTATACAAAGCACTTGATCATATTTGATTAAATATAAACATCTAAAAGTAGAAAGTGTTTAAAAAAATTTTTTTAAAGCCATAGAGAGTTCAAACTATTATATAGTGTTTTCACTTTTAAATTAGGAATGATATGGATGAGATGACAATAATGATAATAACAATAAATTAACTCTTTATGTTCTTATAATTCAAAAGACATTCTAGAAGCTTTACAGGAATTATGTCACTCCATCCTCACAGCAGCCCTATGAAGTATGAATCATCATCATTTCCATTTTTACTCATGAAAACTAGAGTTCAAAGAGGACCGATCACTTGCCGACGTGACCAGGTTAGTAGGTGACAGAATCCAGGTCTGTTACAAGAAGCAGAAGAGGAAGATTGGATCCTCAGCTGGGAAGCAGATAATTATAACAATTGACTTTTGTAAAAACAGTTCACTTTATAACTGAATAAACTATACAAGTGAATAGATCATGCAAAGCCAAAATACCTTTATGCTTGCTTGAAAATGGGTTCAGAAGACAATGCCTTGTGTAACAATACAGCTTGCATTTTGTCTAAAGAAAGATATTGGGCTGACAAAGTGGAGATTCTTTATCTAGGATATCCTGCCAGACTGATTTAATTGCTCAACAATTCTCAGAACTCCCACCCTGGAGAGGACATATCTCTCTGGAGATAAGATTAACCTTTGCAAACCCACCCAAGAAAGTACTTCTCTAGATTTTAACTGACTTCTTTGTAAATATTTGTCACTGAAGTTTTATTTATCTGTTTTATTAAGATTTTTTTTGATATGGACCATTTTTAGTATCTTTACTGAATGTGTTACAGTATTGCTTCTGTTTTATGTTTGGTTTTTTGGCCACGGGGCAGGTAGGATCTCAGCTCCCCGACCAACCACCAGGGAGTAGACTTTGGTTACAGAATGTTCACAGCCAGACCTGAAAACCTAGTTCTGTAAACCAGCAGAGCTCTCCTGACCTTGATGAGAAGAACTCCAAGCTGTGACTTAAATGGATTCATTCAACAAATACCTCTGGGACCTACCCATATACTGTTCTTGACCCTGGATATTCAGCAATAAATGAGCAGCTAACGAACACCTGGCCCTCAGGTAGCTTATGGTGGTGGAATGAAAGAGTTTCTGTATTGAAAAGAAAAAATAAAATCAGAGTGGGGGAGGGGACAAGGAACAGGTCCACATGTTTTATTGCTCTTGAATTCGTCGCTGAGGGTAGCCACCAGAGGGCTTCCTAGTCATACCTGGTAGAGGTAACGGGACACCACCTTTCCCTTTCTGTCTTCCCACCTGTGAATTTAACACACTGAGATGTAGCATCAAGATGATCTAAATGGATATATCCAAATGGAGATAAAATTTATAATTTTTGCCCCTGAGCCTCTATAAGGAAAACAAGAGGTTTCATCTTTTAAGATGGAAATTGAGACTATCTCTGGAGCCATAAATCCAAGTCAGATGGATGTAAATGTCAGCTTTTTTCTTTTCTTTTTCCTTTTGAGTTTTGCCAAGAAAAGTGGTATGTTGCTCTAAAGATTGTATTCAATGTTCTCTAAAAAAATTTGATGAAAAGAAACCTGGCCATTGTCTTATATGAAATCTCCACCTTATTTGCCCACAGGCTGAATCAGACAGGATGTGTTTCTCTTTTTCTGGTGAATGGTGGTGACCTTTAAAATTTTATTGTTTGTTTTTGCTTTTCAACTAGAGATGGACATGGTGAAGAAGATAGCTAGCAATAAAGATGTGCACAAAGGACTTCCTGATTTGACCTGAAATTCATCAAGTTGTAATCTTACATGGATCAGTGTTCTTTTCTCACCATAGTCTTTTTCTTGGATAAAGCACATGCTTTAGTCAAACTGGACACCTTCATTTCCCCCCCAACTTGCCATGACGTCTGTCCCTCCCCTCCTTGCATATCTGACAAAACCCTTGTCTTTAATTTTAGCTTTAATGTTCCTTCCTGACTCCTTACTCTTCCCAGACTGGTGAATTGCTGCCTGGTCTGTGACTGATAGCCCTCTCATGCTAGTCCTACCTAATGGATAATAAACCCACAATAACAGACTGTTAGAGCTAAAAGGATTCTAGCAGACTTGCAGCTGCCCAACCGGCTTCATCGGAAACCTTTGAAAATGTTCAAACATATGGATTTCTAGGTTCCAGATTCGAGAGACTCACACGGAACCCAGGAATCTATGTTTTACAAAAGTCCCTCAAGGTGATGCCAATGCGCAGTCAGGGTAGGGATCCATGGCTGGTGGAAATCTTTCCTTTTTATGAATGAGGAAGCAGAAGTTGAGCGATTTGTCCAAGGTGACATTGCAAAGTCAGAACTTGGACTCAGTGTTTTTTCACTAAACCACTCTTTATGGCTTTAGCCACCATCTGGTAATGGATTTATCATAGGGCATCAGCCTGCAGAATCAACCATGGCATGTGGGGACAGTGAGGGGTGGAGAGAAGATTTCTAGATCAGAAGTCAGCTCTTTACTAACCAGGTGAGCTGCATGTATGACATGAATGCATAGCCTCATATGAGGATGATTTTCTTCATCTGGAAAATTGGGATAATGATTTCTGTTCTGTTTTTGCTGACAAGATGAGATGTACATGAAGTGCATGTAAACTGGAAGTGATGCTACTCGTATAAAAGAGTATTACCAATGACAATCAATACAACTAATGCACTGATCTAATAGTGAATGTTGGAAGGGATTCTTCAGCTTCAAGATAAGAACTAATCCACCCATGGCTCAGTCTAGACCTCACAGGGCTTTCTCTCCTGGTAAGGCTATTGCATCCTTGATGACATCACTGACTCAATGGACATGAGTTTGAGCTAACTCCGGGAGATAATGAAGGACAGGGAAGCTTGGTATGCTGCAGTCCATGGGGTCACAAAGCATCAGACACAACTTCTTGACTAATCAACAACAAAGCTAATGCAAGGTCCAAAGTCTGGTCTGAAAATTTGCCATTTGAGTTTGCTCTTGAGCCAGGCTTTGTGATACTGATTATTATCATTGTCCAGTAGCTGAAATCTCTATGGTAGCCTGAGAGAATGGAGATTAAAGCAGATACATTATAACCTTTTGATACTCTTTCCCAAACCAATGGTTCAACTATGAAGATGTCTTTTATTGAGGGGGTTGCAAAATTACAGTTTTGAAAGGTGAGATGGACACTCAATCTCAAAACCCAAGAAGAGCACATCTTTTTCCAAAGTCAGTTTTGCCTTAGGCTTGTTATGAATCTAGATTGTTTTGTTCTGCCAACCTTTCCATCTTGATGGGTTGTGAACGTTACCCAGTTCTTGAGAGTAATTCCAATAGTTGTTCCAAGCCTAGAGAGTAATGGTTTCTGAACATACCTCTCATTGTAGGGGAAACTGTTTGGTGCCTATCTGTCTATAGCTTTTATCATCTCTTTTTGAGCAAGATACCAAGAGGCAAAACAACCAAGAGTAAACTGCCTTATCGTGTTCTCTTTCAGGGAAAGTAGCCTTTCTGTTTACAAATGAAATCAGCTACTTGACACCAGTCTTTTCCGCTGGCCTATTGTCAAGAAAGAAAATAATAGATCAAAATGTCACTAATTGAGAACAGTAAAACATCACTGAATCAGATTACCTAATAAGAAGTTTGAATTCTGTCTTCAAAATAACCGTACTTTCCTTCTTTTCTTTTCCACTGTGCCTCGTACATTTCTGTACCTGTCCCTGGCATATGTCTTCACATTGTTGTTTAGTCACTAAGTTGTATCTGACTCTTTGCAACCCTGTAGACTGTAGCACGGCAGTCTCCTCTATCCATGGGATTTCCCAGGCAAGAATACTGGACTGGGGTGTCATTTCCTCCTCCACGGGATCTTCCCAACCCAGGGATCAAACTGGCATCTCCTACATTGCAGGCAGATTCTTTACCACTGAGCCACCAGGGAAGCCTGTATGTCTTCACAGGCAATTGTAATAGTTCCCACTGGGAGACAATGGTTTAAGAAACCTATTTCTTTATTCCATTAACGTTTTATGTAAAAGGGGAACTAAATCAGCCAACTAAATGAAGAGTTAGGAAATCCGGAGTCTCCTGCCTCTGTTACCTCAGTTTCTGCCTGGGTCGTGTAATGAAACAAGTAAGACAAGATTGTCTTTGTTGCCTCTACATGCTCAGCTATTCTCTGGTGAGAATATTACCTTGAGTGATTCTTTGGTGGTTTCAGGGAAAGATTCTGATTTCAAGCCTTTGTATTTGTTCAGTGACTATTCACTATGTGCCAGGCACTGTTCTAGGCATTGTGGATACAATAAGGAACAAAATGGACCAAATTCCTGCTCTCATGGAGTTCACACTCCACTGCCAATAAAATTAAAAAAAAAAAAAAAATGGGGCTTCCCCAGTGGCTCAGGGGGTAAAGAATCTGCTTGCAATGTTGGAGATCTAGGTTCGATCCCTGGGTCAGGAAGATTCCCCTGGAGAAGGAAATGGCTACCCACTGCTATAGAATTAATGTGTCTGCCTGAACACTTAAAATGTGCTCTCCCAGTTTTCACAGACACAGGACTTCTGCAGGACCTGAGAGAAATAGGGTGGAATGAAGCCAATGGAATTCATGGCACTTTATAATTTTGTTCTTTGCTTTCCATCTCTCTTTACTCCTCTCTCTTGACCTAGACCTGGAATAGCTCAGATTCAAAATTTTACAATTTTTGTTGCCAGCAAATAGTTATCCTCCCTGTGATTAAACTGTCCTGTGAGCAGAAGATGTGAAGGAAATCAAGATATAGTACCTGCCCTCAAGAAACTGGCAATTTAATTGTAGAAACAAAAAGAAAGAAAACGTTCTAGCTAAGAGCCAGGGAAGGGGTACAGACATTGACATGCCTTATGAGTTAGAAAACTGAGACCTCACTAAGTGTTGGTGAACTTTAGGAATATGTTTCAGTGTGTGTATAAGAACTTAATTTGAGTAGTACAAGTAGTTTCTAAATTTAAGAAAACAATGATCTCTAAATGGAAGAAAAGATAAGGTCCACAAAATACGATGAGGATAGCAAAACAAGTTTCCTTTTTTTTCCCCCCTCTAGACTTTTAATTTTATATTGGAGTATAGCTGATTACTGATGCTGGGAGGGATTGGGGGCAGGAGGAGAAGGGGACAACCAAGGATGAGATGGCTGGATGGCATCACGGACTCGATGGACGTGAGTCTGAGTGAACTCCGGGAGATGATGATGGACAGGGAGGCCTGGCGTGCTGCAGTTCATGGGGTCGCAAAGAGTCGGACACGATTGAGCGACTGAACTGAACTGAACTGATAGCTGATTAGCAATGCTGTGATAGTTTCAGGTGGACAGCCAAGAAATTCAGCCATACATATGCATGTATCCATTCACCCCCTAACTCCCCTCTCATCTGGGCTGCCGTGTTGAGCAGAGTTACCTGAGCTATACAACAGCACCTTGTTGGTTACCCATTTTAAATATAGTAGTGTGTGCGTGTCGATCCCAAACTCCCAAAATATACCTTCCCCCTCTTCTTCCCCTCTATGAGTTTCTTATTCTTCTGTCAATCAAGTATACAGAGCCCAGCTTTATTGATAAGATTTATTGATGAGGCTATTGTGATGTCATCAACAAGGGCTTTGAAGTACAGAACATGAGAAAGAACATTGACTTGAGAGCTGCAATTTAAGAACAGTGATTGGTCTTCTAATGTATTATTAAATAATGTCCAGCTGACGAAAAAAAAAAAAAATGATGAAAGTTTGAAAAGGTGTACCTCTGTGCCTTGGACCTTAGTGCATCTGACCTCAAAGAGAAGCTTTTTGAATCACTGTGGTGGTTGAATGTATTCTGAGCCACAGTAAGGCTCACACTGATCACCATGGTTGATTCCCAGGGATCCTTTTGGGAAACGTCTCTCAGATTAAGTGATGTTTACCCACTTGGCCTCTTCTGAAGACTGTCCCTATAGTTCCTTAACCCTAAAAACATGCCCCAACCCATACCCCATTCCTACAACAGTTCAGTTGGTTTTCCTTTTGCCAGTGCTTTCTGTGGTCACATGATGAAAGGCATGTTTAAAAGGAAAAGAAAAAAGGGCTGGATGTCATGGTTGACTTTGGAAAGTTCCCAAGAAAAAGATCCTGGGGGCTTTCTGAGTCTCAACATGTTTCCTCACAGGTCTATGTAAATTGAAATTAAAGTGGAGAGGGGGAGACTGAATTTGCCCCTTGTGCTAAAACAGCAGCTGCTAGCCTGGTGACATTCATCATTATATATTAAATAGATCTACATTGAGCTGGCGTTAGCAAGCCACCTGTCTCTCCAAGCTTGGTGTTCTTTAGTCACTTTGGGGGGAAGAAAAGACCTCTAGAGGATGATTTTAATGCCCAGAAGACCTGGGAAGACAGGTACAACTCAGTGAATGAGAAATACGAAGCCAACTTTCCAATCAGAATTCTTATCAGCCTTAATCAGCACGACCCACCTCAATGTTCCTTTTGACATATTTGCCATGGTGGCTTCAGTTACTTACATATTGCAAATCGTATTCCTTAGAATAAGTTGCAGAACTTTTAAGGAATATGAATGTTACCTGTATAAATGAATAAAATATGTTTGAAAAGCCTCTCTCTTGACATAAATAGTTAGGTTATTAGACCAAGATCTGATCTAAGCGAGCTTCCTCTCTGTCTCAGTGGTAAAGAGTCTGCCTGCAATTCATGAGACGTGGGTTGGATCCCTGGGTCAGAAAAATCCCCCCGAGAAGGAAATGGCAACCCTCTCTCTTGCCTGGAAAACCCCATGGACAGAGAAGCCTGGCGGGCTACAGTACCTGGGGTCGCAAAAGTCAGACATGACTTGCGACTGAACAACTGAACTAATCACCTTCTCAGTATATATGCTGATGCCACTGGTTATTATTAAGCAGAATTTCTGATGTAGGGATTTGCCCTCCATCATTTATCACATTCCTATAGCCTGGGACTATGCCTCGCCCTCAGGAGGTGTTTAATAAATGCTGGTTGAATTAATGAATGTATCAATAAGCATCTTCTCAGTGGCTATAGTGTCATGAAGAAGGGATAAGCTCACAGAATAGAATTGTCTCCTCAGACTCTGGCTCCAGACAGAGGAACTTGGAGACCACCCAGTGGGAAGGGGATACCCCTTATGTTTTTGAGACTTTCTCCTTATTCATTTGGCTGCTGATCACGAGAGTCTCTCTCTCCCCCAACCAAAATGCTTCATTTCTCCGAATACTATTTCAGTATTGCTGGTTCTTCTCTCACCAATTCTATTTTCAGCTCTCTGACTTTTCTCATTGTGATCTTTAGGTGATAAATTAGTAATAATAAAAATCAATTAAAAAAAAGAAAGTTTTCTTTTTGGAACATAGAAGTGAGGTTTATGCTAGGGAAAAGGGAACATTGCAGATGGGATTTTCTCTCATTTTAAATGTACTCCTCTGGCTCTGGAAAATCACACATGTTTATGGGCTTGCCCTCATGGGAAAGCAACTGAATCCTATACACTTTAAAATTTATATTAGGAATTAGCCATGTGTTGGCCCTGTCAAACTCAATGTTCATTTAGCAATCAAGAGTTCAAAGGGGGATTTTATTTGTGATTGTTGAAATCAATAAGGTCTTTCTATGGCAAAGTTGTCTTATAGTGTCCACTCAGCTCATTCATATAGCCTTGACTTCTCCCATTGTGTGCTGAAGAGTCAAAATCCCAAGGAGGGATGCAAGAAAACACAGAGCAAATGTCATTTCAACAAACTCTGCGGCACAGAGAGCTCAGCACTCTGTGATGACCTAGATGAGTGGGATTTGGTGAGGGGGTGGGAAGGTCCAAGGGGAAGAGGATATGCGTACACGTAGAGCTGATGCACTTTGTTGCATGGCAGAAACCAACACGACATTGTAAGGCAACTCTTCTCCAGTTTAAAAAAAAAAAATACACCTCTAGGAGACAGGATTCTTTTGTAATATTTGTCATACTTTGCTTTTGTATTGTTCTGCAAAGAACACTGTCAGTTGAGATAAGAGATTTTTACTCTGTAAATATCAGACTTAATATTGACATTTGCCAAATCTCCTAATAACTTTTAGTATTTCTTTGTATCTTTGCTACATTACTGCAATGCAGGTCTTTGTCATTTATCACCTGGCTTTCTAAACCTTCTGCGTAATTGGTCTTCCTCTTTCTGGTCTATGCCTTTTCAACCCTTTCTCTGTGAATGTAGTGATATTGCTTGAAATGTGTCATGGACACTTCTCAGAAGTCCTCTCGATACAGCTGCTGCTTCTCTGCCAGTCTTCTTGTTCACTGCTCTTTCCTTTGTCTTTCCTCCCCTGATCCTTCCCACCATTCCCCCCTCTTATCTCTCTCTCTCTCAGTCCTTTTAGTCATGTCTGACTCTTTTGTGACCCTATGGACTATGGCCCACCAGGCTCCTCTGTCCATGGGATTTTCCAGGCAAGAATACTGGAGGGGGTTTCTGTGCTCTCCTCCAGAAAATCTTCCCAACCAAGGGATCGAACCCATGTCTCCTGTGTATCCTCCATTGCAGACAGATTCTTTGCTGCTGAGCCACCAGGGAAGCCGACTCATGGCCACATCCTTAAAGATGCTATGCCCCCTGAAGGTCCCTGGCATCCCTGATTTTAAAAGTACTTTGCTGCCTCTTCCTTCTGTCCCACATCCTTCAGATAAGTCCTATTCATCCTTGAAATTTCACAGTCAGTTCAGTTCAGTCGCTCAGTCATGTCCAACTTTGTGACCCCATAGACTGCAGCATGCCAGACTTCCCTATCCATCACCAACTCCTGGAGCTTACTCAAACCCGTGTCCGTAGAGTCGGTGATGCCATCCAACCATCTCATCCTCTGTCGTCCCCTTCTCCTTCTGCCTTCATTCTTTCCCAGCATTGGGGTCTTTTTCAATGAGTCAGTTCTTCGCATCAGGTGGCCAAAGTATTGGAGTTTCAGCTTCAGCATCAGTCCTTCCAATGAATATTCAGGACTGATTTCCTTTAGGATGGACTGGTTGGATCTCCTTACAGTCCAAGGGACTCTCAAGAGTGTTCTCCAACTACTCAGCTATAAAAAAGGACAAAGTAATGCCATTTGCAGCAATATGGGTGGACCTAGAGATTATCATATAAGTGAAATAAGTCAGAAAGGCAAATACCATATGATATGATACTTATATGTGGAATCTAAAGTATGACACAAATGAGCTTGTCTACAAAACAGAAACCGACTCACAGACACAGAAAACAGACTTCTGTTTGCCAGGTAGGAGGGAGGAGGGAATGGGAGGGACTGTGAGTTTAGGGTTAGTAGATGCAAACTAATACATTTAGAATAGATAAGCAATGAGGTTATATGGTATAGCACAAGGAGCTATATTCAATATCCTATGATAAACCATAATGGAAAAGAATATTAAAAATGAATGTCTATAGGTATATAACTGAGTCACTTTGCTATAAAGCAGATTGACACAATGTTGTGAATCAACTCAAAGAAAGAAAGAAAGAGATGTCCTTGAGATTTCATTTGAAGTGGCAGCCATTTGTTCACAGAACCTTCTCTGACCATCTGTGTTTGGATCAGACACCCCCCTATCTTTTCCCATAATGCCCACTTCCGCCATCAAGGCTCTGATGGCCATGCTGCTGTGATTCTTGTCTGTTTACCTCTCCACTCCCTTCTCAATACTAGAAGCTCCTAAGAAGCAGAGTCTGTGTTTCTCTTGTGCTCATTTGTATCACCAGTATCACATACAGTGTCTGGCACTTGTTGCTAAATAAACATTTGTTGAATTTTTAAAATTTAGAAGTCAACACTCCCTTAATCAATTGTAAATAAATAACTTGCCAAGATGCTCTGATACCTATTACAAAATGTCAAATATGTGACCTAAAACTGGACCTTTGGTTAGGTTTTTTTTCAATACTATAGATTTCGTACACACATGCACAGACCCATATTCATTTTATCTCTCTTTACTAAAACTCTAAATAAACCCCGTGTTGAATACATTAGGCTGGTGTGTCTGTGTGTGTATTTGTTTTAGTTGACAAAAAAAAAAAAAAAAAAACCAACACAATAGCCTGAAGAATTATGAAGAAACAGAGAGATTCAGCTGCTAATATTTGAGATGTAAGTTTCTTAAGTTCAAAGGATAATCTGGTCAATTTGAGATGGTCATTTAAAAATGTGGACCTAATATGTGGATGTCAGAACACAGATCACAGGTCATTCGGAAGTATTAAGACTTGAAAAATAGCCACAGTCTACAAAAGAGAAGAACCAGTTGGGTCCTGTTTGA
The DNA here is from genome assembly GCF_023091745.1 of Budorcas taxicolor. Lineage (NCBI taxonomy): Eukaryota > Metazoa > Chordata > Mammalia > Artiodactyla > Bovidae > Budorcas > Budorcas taxicolor. The sequence continues at coordinate 27,585,739 of NC_068933.1, forward strand.
CAAGAGCCATTTAAATAAAACATGATGCTAATGATAGAAGTGAGAGGATCATTTTAAAAAATTATAACAGGAACGCTGGGAGTCTGGTGGTGGCCTTGAGAAAGGGGGCAGTCTATAGCACTGCTATTTTTTAGTCATTAAATCATGTCTGATTCTTTTGAGACCTCATGGACTGTAGCCCACCAGGCTCCTCTATCTGTGAGATTTCCCAGGCAAGAATACTGGAGTGGGTTGCCATTTCCTCCTCCAGGGGATCTTCCCAGCCCAGGAATTGAACCTGCATGGCTTGCATTGGCAGGCCAATTCTTTATCACTGAGCCACCAGGGAAGCTCCAGATTGACCCATTGTTAGGTACTGAATACGAGGCAACCGTATATAATGGAATGATGACTTCACCAGTCTTTGTAAACCCGTCTCCTAACAGCTTGAAACTGGAAACACATTCTTCTTCTAAATAGTTTTCATTTGGTTAAGGCCTTTTTTGAAACATTTACATGCAAATATGAACTTTCAAAGATTCTTACATTCCATAAAAGCAAGGCTGGTGACATGTAGCTCACCAACATGTAAAGAGTACAAAATAGCAGTACTTTTGAAATGCTCTGTTCAATTGGACAAATCTAACGTTTCTCTATTTTTGGTCCTCTGTTTACTTTACATAAAGGAAGTTCTTGCTGATTTATTTTAATATGTCCAGTTACTCATCATCAATATATTTATGAAAGTAGCACCTTTTCATTGCCTTAGGCATCAAGCCCTGTTTTGTATAAAAGATTCGTGTATCTTTATTCCAGTTATTTCTTTGCTTTTGGATATTTTCTAGCAGAGGAAATTTGGAAATTTCCTAGCAGAGCAGATATTTCCTAGGATCTACTTGGTAGTATAGACTTACTAACAGTTTTTCCCTGTTAATGTTTTCGTGTTGTTGAGTTATGTTGTCCTCAACCTCATCATGCTCTCAGTGATTTGAGAGTGATAAAGTGAGTCTTAAGTAAAAATCTGTTAATTAAAGCAAAGGATCAGCTTTTACGAGAAACCAGTCTATCAGCAAGTGCTTGTGGTTTAAGTCCAGAAGGATGATGGTGTGTAGAGAGAAAGAGAGCCCCAGGGATCAGGAGATTATAAGGTAGGTGCCTCTTACACTGGCCGAGCAAGGCTCTCCTTTCACTCTATTTCATTTCTGATTGTTCTTTTTTTACTGAGACTCTTTTTAGAGATTTCTGGGAAATGTAGTATAATTTCCCCTGACCACACACCTTATAGCTCAGGAAGTATTTTGCTTTCTTATTCTTCTTTTTTTTTTTTTTTAATAAAGCTAACTCTACTTATACTTCTTCTTTATGCTTGAAACTTGTCATGGTTTTCTTCTCACCCAGTTCCATCTAATTCTTTCTTGTATCTCCCTTCTCCCTTCCCAGATCCACCTACCCCTTTATATCACTTAAGCCCTATTTTATCTGTGTCGTCTGGGTCTCTCACCTTTAGTCACTTGAGGCAGGCACAGAAAAATAGGACTCTGACATAAACCACATTTTGCAGGTCCCATGAGATCTTGCCTCATCCTTGACGGCAACCTAAAAAGTACATCCGGGACTGTGGAATATTCTCTTGTTTCAGTCTTTTCCTTCTTTTGGAATTTGGGGATGTTTTCACAGAGTGATTGACCAAGAAAACATTCCAAATCCCCAAGGAGTACATATACTTTGCCTTATGGTCAATTCCCAGAGACTCAAGCTTAATGGATCATTTTGATCTTATTTCTTCTCTCTCCCAGTTCCTCGCCTCTTTTTTTCTCTCCTACCGCCCCCACCCCTTCTCCTTCATAAAATCCGACTTCAGTTTAGCTTTCATGTGAGCTTGAGGGATTTAGACCATTCAATTTGGCACCAAACACACACACAAAAGTGCTATCTGACTGGCTGGCAAAACAATGAAAAGAGACTTGTTTCTGTCCAGCTGTGCTTTGTTATGGGGAGTGGCTCCTTACACAAGAGGAAATACTATCAGGCTAAGAAGATGGTTTAAGACTGTATGCAATCAGAGATGAACAGAATGGCTGCAAAATGTGGGCTGTACAGGGACATCCCTTGTAGTCCAGTGGTTAAGATTCTGCCCTTCCACTGCAGGGGCCACGGGTTTGATCCCTGGTCAGGGAACTAAGATCCCACATTGCCATGTCTTGTGACTTAAAAAAAAAAATTCGAAAGATGGTCTAAACTTAAATAAAAAAGTATGGGGTCTATAATTGCTAGTTGCTGTCACTCTCAACAATAGAGAGTTTAAGGAATATTTATTTCACACTATGATTGTTCTCTCTTCCAGACATAACATAACTTCCTACTACTGACATTCGTCCATTTTCCCCACCTGTATGTATATGCTACTGTACCAGGTTATGTGGGTAACACAGGCAAGGGGAGCTTCTGGAAAAGGGCAGGGCATTGACAGGGAACATAGGCCAACTGCTTACTTGTTTAAGATCAACTAGTAAGTGATGCAGCTGAGACTGAGCCATACGTATAATGTTTTAAGGTATTGCCAAACTATTCTCCAAGGTACTGAATTATTTGACATTTCCAGCAGTGGTGGATAGAAATTCCAGTAAATGCACATCCTTGCCAAATTTTGGTGTGGTCAGTCTTTTAAATTTTTGACATTTTAATGTATGTGTGTGTTATAGAATCTCATTGAGGTTTTAATTTTCCTTTTCCTGTGACTAGTGATGTTGAGACTCTTGTTTATCTTCTTTGGTAGAGTGACTATGTAGCTATTTTGCTCATTTATTGATTTGTTTTCTTATTATTGAGTCGGGAAAGATTTTTAATATGTTCTATACAGTTTTTTTGGGAGGATGTGTGATTTACATACATTTTCTTCTAGTGTCAGGTCAGGCTTACTTTTTCATTTCCTTAACAATATTTTTTTTGTAGAATAGATGTTAAATTTAATGAAACTGAGTTTTCCAGTTTCCCCGCCCCACCCCCCACCTTTGGATTTTGTTTTTGGTGTTGTATCTAAGAAAACTTTGCTTTACCAAGATAATAAGAATTGTCTCCTACTTCCTAGACGGATTATGGTTTTCCGTTTTACTTTCACGTCTATGACCCATTTTAGGTTAATTTTTACATATGGTACCAAATATAGGTCAAAGTTCTTTTTTTCTTGCACACAGCTCTTGAACTGTTCCAGCATCTATTATGAAAAAATGGTCTTTTCTCCACTAAATTGCCTTTGAATTTGTTAAAACTCAATTGACTATGTGTGGGTCTATTTTTGGTACCTCTTTTCTGTTCCATAAATCTGTTGACTTATCTTTATGCCAATACCACACTGACATGATTGCCTTAGCTTTATAAATCTTGCAGTCTGGTAAAGTAATTCCTGCAGCATTGTTCTTTATAAAACTTGTTTTGGTTCTTCTAGTTCCCAATTATTTCCAGAAGATGTTTATTTAGAATCAGCTTGTCAATTTCTACAAAAAACCATTTTCTGGGATTTTGATTTTGATTTAGAGATTCTGGTTATAAGTCCCTTATCACATATATGATTTGTGAATATTTTCTCTCATTCTGTGAAATGTCTTTTACTTTGCTGATGGTACGTTTTGAAGCCAAAAAGTTTTTTAATTTTTGCTGAAGTTTGATTTATTTCTATTTTGTCACATATATCTGTTTTGTGATACTTTTGGTATAATTGAAAAAAATGCCTATTCGCAGAGCATGCTGGTTTATTGCTCTGTTTTCTTCTGAGTTACACAATTTTAGCTCATGTATTTAGATCTTTGATCCACTTTGAGATAATCTTTTTGTATATGCTGTGAGGTAAAGGTCAAACCATGTTATTTAGCATGTAGACATCTTGTCATAGCCCCATGTATGAAAATACAATTCTTTCCCCATTTTATTGTTTTGATAGTATTTTAAAATCAACTGACCAATCCATGAAAATGAAATGTCTTTCCATTTATTTAGGTATTCTTTAATTTCTTACAACAGTGTTTTTTAGTGCTCTATGCATAAGACACTTCCTGTATAAAATATATTCCTAAATGTTTCATTCTTTTTGATGCTATTGTAAATGGAATTACTTATTTAATTTCATTTTTGGATTGTTAGTTACAAGTGTACAGACATACAGTTCGTTTTTGTATATTGATTTTATATCCTCTAACCTAGCTGAACTCAAATATTAGTTCTAATAGCACTTTTGTGCCTTCTATAGGATTTTCTATTTTTAATACTATGTCATCTGTGAATAGATATAATTTTAGTTCTTCCTTTCCAATCTGAATGTATTCTATTCTTGTTGAGTCTTTTTCTTATGAAAGGATATAGTGTCTTTGACAAATGCTCTGCATATAGTGAGATGATCATGTGATTTCTGGCCTTAATTTTACTAATATGGTACATTACATCAGTATGGTGTATTGTGTACTAATACAGTAAGTTTGTAGGCTGAACCAATCTTATATTAGGGGGATAAACCTTACTTGGTCTTAGTGTCTAATCTTTTTTATGTTTTGCCGGATTTGGTTTGCTAATATTTTGTTGAGACTTTCTACATCCATTTCAAAAAGGGATATTATTTGGCAGTTTGCTTTCTTGTGATGTCTTTGATTTTGGTAGCAATGTAATACTGACCTCATAGCTTGAATTGGGAAGTGTTCCCTTTTCTTGTATTTTTGGTAAGAATTTATATTAATTCTACTTTAAAGTTTGGATAGAATTCATCAACAAAGCGTTTGGGGACTGGGTTTCTTTGGGGAGTTTTCTGATTTACTTGTAGGTGTATTCAGATTTTTTTTTTCTTCTTGGGTTAATTTCATTGATTTGTGTCTTTCTAGAACTTTGCCTGGTTCGTCTAGATTGTCTATCTTGTTGACATAGAATTTTCAGAGTACTGCCTTATAATCCCTCCTTTTGTTCTTTGTAAGATTAGTAGTAATACTCCCTCTTTCTTTCTTGATTTTTTAGCATCTGTCTTCTCTTTTCCTTTTTGATCAGTATAGCTAAAGATTGATTCTTTCAATTAACCAATTTCTGGTTTTATTGGTCTTTTCTATTGTTTTTCTGTATTTATTTATTTCTGCTGTAATATTTATTATTTCCTATTTTCCACTTGTTTGAAATTTGCACTTTTTTGATATTAGCCTTACATACTATTATTTGACAAGTTTAACTAAAGTGTCATCCATGCCATTATATTTAGAAATAAAAGCATGAATTCATTAAAGAAAAGTGCCTTACAAATTCCACACTGGTTATGTTATTTTTAGCTTTATCATTGTCCCTTCTTTACAATTGTTTTCAATAAAATATGTTAACGTATTTTATTCTGCTGTAACATATAAACACCTGATTCTACAATGGGAATTAGTTGGTGTGGGATTGACAAGCAGGAAAATATTAGTATACTAGGTGATTTACTTTGGCTTATTTATGAATTGTTCTTGGCTAGAGAAGCCAGATTACTAGAGTAGAATTATAATCTTTAGCCAAAAAGAAATTAAAAATCCCTCAGTTCAATGCCTTCTGTACAGAGCAGTAATGCTCAGCTTTGTGTAATTTGTGGCTTGTATTGGGTTGGCCAAAAAGTTCTTTGGGTTTTTCCATCACATCTTATGGAAAATTCCGAACAAATGTTTTGGCCAACCCAGTGGCAGGTTTAGCAGACCTCACTGTCTCCTGTGCCCACCTTCACAGCAGGCACACTGGCTGAAAACTCCATCTCTGTCTCATATCTCAGCTCCCGCTAGTGCAGCTCTGCTTAACAGGTAATCTGCATTTCTATCCTTCTGTTGCTGTTGTTTAGTCACTAAGTTTTGTCTACTCTTTTGCTACCCTGTGGACTGTAGCCTGCCAGGCTCCCCTGCTCATGGGATTTCCCAGGCAAGAATACTAGAATGGGTTGCCATTTCCTTCTCCAGGGGATCTTCCTGACCCAGGAACTGAACCCGAGTCTCCTGCATTGGCAGGCTGATTCTTTACCACTGAGTCATCTGGGAAGCCCACATTTCCTCTCTACTATTTTTTAAATAACTCCCACTGTGGCTGCCTCCAGCCATGCTGAGCCATTTGCCTGGGAGGTCCAAATTATCTCCCTTGCTACCAATTACTATTTTTTGTTTGTACTCTGGTTATAAAGTTTCATAGGTCTGAAGTGATCTATGCTTACCGTGGTTTTTCTCACAAGTTCTGTTTTTTACAGTGTGATTTTATAGTGTGATCTTGCAGAAAATGAAGTTTTTTTAGTTACATAGATTGCGTTATAGTGGCATTATATTTTCTGTGTTGCTAGAGTCGTTTTTTTTTTTTTTAATTTCTATCTTCACTTACTAAAATACAAATGTCCTAAAGTAAAACAGTGTAGTTCTTTTTGTGGACTGAAGTTGAGACTTCAAGAAGGTAAAGCCAGAAATCTGAACACAATAACAGAAACAGACATATCTTATTTATCTTGCCCTGATTATTTGTACATTAGACTCGTGTGTTGTGGGAGGTGTGTTTGCATGTGAAGAAATGTATTGGGGGGATTTAATGAGAAAATGTAAAAGGATTTAAAACCTCTGATGTAAAGTGACTATAAAGGCTAATTTTATGTATCTTCTTCAAACCAGCATATTGTACATCTTAAACGTTCATGAAATTATATGTAAAGTACATCTTATTAAATAAATAAATAAAGTGAAGTGAAGTGAAAGTCACTGAGTAGTGTCTGACTCTCTACAACCCCATGGACTATACAGTCTATGGAATTTTCCAAGCCAGAATACTGGAGTGGGTAACCATACCCTTCTCCAGAGGATCTTCCCAACCCAGAGATCGAACCCAGGTGGATTCTTTACCAGCTGAGCCATGAGAGAAGCCCAAATAAATAAAAAATGTCCCTAAAAATGAAATTAGAACCTCTTATTTGTCATTGCCGAGACAGTTAAAATTCTCCACAATTTAATTAGTAATCTGTTATTTTGATTTCGGTCCTGAAGTGATTTCTTAAAACATTTTTGGAGCCACTTAAGGGAGAAAAAAGGTCCTAAGACTTTGTAGAGCTTCTTCCATCTTGCAGTTCATTTTATTATTGGGCATCATGTGTTATAAGCTAAAAGTCAATATTCTTTCTTCATATCGTTTCCAGGAGTGTTACATTTTCTGTCTCTTCTGCATTTGAAAATACGAGGTTTGGAAAGAGAATAGGTATTGATTCTGCAAATTAAGTATAGCCACATACACTGCAACCTTACTTTGTAGGAAGCCTTCTTGTCTCCCCCTCGAATCACCTCCTGCTGCCATTCTAGCACACTGAAATCATATATGTGAGTTTTATAGAAGTGCACTAGCCTACAAACTGTGTAATGTACTAATGCCAACCTTTCCAGCATCTTCTTACTAAAGGGCATAAATACTCAAAGTGCCATTCCGTGAATAAGGAAAAGCTGGATATTAGTTTTAGTATAAATATGCAGTATTGCTTCAAATATCTATATAGAAAGCATAACAGATTAAACTGAACATCTGTGGAAAATTAACAATATACAAAGGATCATTTCTGAATTTCTGATGTTTTATGTTTTATTTTGTCTATTCTTTGGGAGTTTCTTTTATATACACGTGTATGTGTGTGTGCCCAGTTGTGTCTGATTCTTTTGCAACCCCATGGACTATAGCCCACCAGGCTCCTCTATCCATGGGATTCTCCTACCAAGAATACTGGAGTGGGTTGCCATTTCCTCCTTTAAGGGATCTTGCCAACCCCGGGATCAAACCCACGTCTCCTGCATTGCATGTGGCTTCTTTATCTCTGAGTCACCGGGGAAGCCTTATATAAGTAAAATGTTGATCATCATCAGAAAGGTTGAGGACTTTGGAGATATTTATAGCAAAACAAGAGAAAAAGAAAAGAGGAGACATGGAAGAAACAGGATCATTGTCTTCAGAAGTTTCTGAACAACTATGTGGAGAGGAGGAGGCAGACATGTTCCCGATGTGTGAATGGATTCTAAGCTTACGAGGCCAGGATCTCAGTCTCCTGCATAAGAAATCACCTTAAAGTTAACAAAGTATGCCCTCAACCCTCTGTGTTGTGGACATCCGATATGATAAATATTTGTGTAAGTTTAACTGCTCATACATTAACTAGCAAGAGTCAAGCTTTGGAGGTAGAGTGAGTGAGTCAGACTTTTATTCAAATAGTTGATTATTTCTTATAATTAAAGCAGTCAGAGAGCAGAATGAGCTGCCATCAGCAGTAGCAATCTCCCCCATCGGAACAAATGTTGAAACTGAAGTTGACTAACTCTCATGAATGTACTGCTGATGACTATAACACTGTCTCAGATACTGAAGGGTTTTCTCACAGTACCACGGGGATTCCCACCCCGCTATCCCCACCTCCATGATTTTAGAGATCTATAACAAAAAAATTTCAGGCTAAAACTTAGGAGTTTGGGAGAATTCCAGGAACAGTGATACTGTTTAAGCTACTCCTGGAGAAGCTCCAAGCCAATGGAGATGAGAAGAAGAAGCATATTGAGACCTTTGGCACATGTGCTTGGAGCCAGGGAACATGTTAAATTGGAACGTTTGAGACATTGCATTCAAATGCTCGTGTCTGACTAAATCACCACATGATTTAAAATTAGGAGCTTGCGGTTAGTATCTTTTTGTGTGTCTATATTACAAAGATGATTCAAAGAATTACTGATGAATCATGAAAACTGCCTTTCCAAGGTCAAGTGCAATGGCTCATTTCTCTTAACTTCCTTCAGGTCTTTGCTAAACGTCTCCCTACCAGTGAGGCCTTAACTGATCACCTCATTTAAAACTGCAGTGCTTTCCCTATGCTGGAATAAACTGTGTCCCTTCACTGCTTCAGCATTCTCTTTGGCACTTATCAGCACTTAACCACTGCCTCTGATTTGTTTATTTCTAATCACTTTCCCTCCATTAGAGTATAAGCTTCATGAGGGCAAGGATTTTCATATGATCTGTTCATTGCTACACCCCTGCCTTACAATGCTTAGCATACTATGGATACTCAATAAAATGTGTAGAATTAAACTAACGGGGAAACTCTGTGCCCTGCCATTTGTAGGCTGTTGCTTATCTAAGTGCTTAGTCTCTCCCATCAACCGTGAATCTCTTGCAAAGCCATTCACAGAAATGAAGGAAAAGCATGTATTTGCATTTCCATATACTACTGATGCTACTTACATTACTTCGCCTTTGTCTCATTGAGGAAGATAATGGCCTGGAAAGAAAGGAGATGGGTATATACTGAGCACAATGTATGAGGCATTGTGCAGAGTGCTTTGTATCCATCATGTCATTTACTCCTTCTTACAATCCCATGTGATAGTTATTATAATCCCTGCTGATCCAGATAAATTCAAGTCTCAGAAAATTTAAGAGTGGGACTCCCCTCACCGGTCCAGTGGTTAAGGCTTCTTCCAATGCAGGGACTGCGGTTGCTGGTCAGGGAGCTGAAATCCCATGTGCCTTGAGTCCAGAGAACCAAAACATAAAGCAGAAGTAATATTGTAACAGACTCAATAAAGACTTTAAAAGTGGCCCCCCCCCCAAAAAAAAAAAAAAACTGAAGAAATTTGTTCATACAGCATCTAGCAAAATGAAAGAACTAGGTTTCAAATCCAGGTCTGACTCACTGATAAGGAGAGCTTCCTCTCAAATAGAGTATTTGCGTCACTCCTTGATCAAAAATTCTCTTATAGTCTCACATTCCACAGATTTCAAAATTTTTTTTTTTTTGAGATATGGGTCCTACTCACCCAGAAAACATCTTCGTTTGTGGATCGTTTACACATAACCAGCAATTATTTTAATCTCAGCATATAAGAAAGAGTTCCATGGAGAAAAGAAGAAAGGGAGCTTTGGGGTTCATAATGAGAGGGGACTTTTTTTTTAACTTATTTTGTCTACACATGGTTCATGATTCAAAAAGTACCAAAGTATAAACAAGAAAAGCCTCCTAAAGTTTACTCAATGATTTTGTGTCTGATATATAGTTAATGGGGGTCTCCTTGATGGCTCAGCGGTAAAGCATCAGCCTAGAATTGCAGGCAATGTGAGTTCCATCCCTGGGTCAGGAAGATCCCCTGGAGAAGGAAATGGCAAGCCACTGCAGTATTCTTGCTGAGAAAAATCCCGGGGACAGAGGAGCCTAGCGGGCTACAGTCCACGGGGTAGCACAGAGTCAGGCAGGACTTCCTGACCAAACAGCAATATAAGCAGTGAGCATTTGGTTGTTCTGATGGGTATGTGGCAAACGTCCTGTCTAGGACTATTTTAACACAGATGCTGGATTTCCTTTTCTTTTTCACCCATCAGCCAATCACTTCCCCAAAGCTCACATAAAGACAAAACGGTGGCTTATAATGCCACGCGCCCTGTGTAATTACTGCCTGTGGTAACCAGGCAATCTTTATGAAGCTCTTACTGTACAATTTTCTAATCGCACTTAACAGTGATGAGTTTTGGGCACTAATCTGCATAATGCCCTCTTGATTATATTTGCTGGATGTGCGTTTCAATGTACTGGCATTTAGGTTAAACATTTCATAGTTCTCATTTCATGAGTAGCTTTTCTTCTTGTTTTTTTTTTGGCGGGGGTGGGTAGGCGCTGTGCCATGTGGCACTCAGGGTCCTAGTTCCCTAACCAGAGACTGAACCCACGTCTCTTGCAGTGGAAGCGTGGAGTCCTAATCTCTGGACTGTCCATGGAAGTCCCAGTAGACTTCTTAAAATGTACTTTTAAGTGAGAATCTGGTTTCTGAGTGGGAAGAATATCCTCACTAATTCTTCCTAAGAATAATATGAAAGGTAGTATGTACAATGCAAATTTGTCATTGTCAAGAGTGAAAGAAGAGATTTAGAAAGAGTAATTTGGGGTCATCATAACATAGTCCTTTTGCAGCCAGGGTAATTGGACCTTGTCTCTTTGGGTTGAGATGCTCTGCACTAAGTGATAGGATTTAGAGAAGGAAACCCTGGATTCCAGTTCCTCAATTTACTGGCTCTGTGTTCTTTCTTGGTCAGGAACCCTAACTCCTCTAAACATCAGTGTTCTTCACTACAAAATTAAGGGCATAATAATGTGTTTCCCCTATGGTTGGTACAAGAATTAAATTGGATAATGCACCTTGTATGTTTAAGAGCAGAGGCTCAGGAGCCAGACTGTGTTGATTTGAACTGTGCTGTTTGGGCAAGAGACTAACACACCCATGCCTCTCTTGAGTCCTCTGCAAAATAGGGATAATTATAGGATCTTACTCAAAAGTTACTCAAAATGTTCTGAATATTTATTGGAAGGACTGATGCTGAAGCTCCAATACTTTGGGCACCTGATGTGAAGAACTAACTCGTTAGAAAAGACCGTGATGCTGGCAAAGATTGAAGGTGGGAGGAGAAGGGGACAACAGAAGATGGGATGGTTGGATGGCATCACCAACTCAATGGACATGAGCTTGAGTAAACTCTGGGATTTGGTGATGGACAGGGAAGCCTGGAGTGCTGCAGTCCATGGGGTCGCAAAGAGTCAGACACAACTGAGCAACTGAGCTGAACTGAATGGGAATTTGTGGAGAGAAATGGTGTTCCACGTAAATTCAAAATTTGAAATCCAAAGGTGCCATGATATAACTGAGAGGGCATGGGATTCATCTTCAGCCTTGGAATCTCATCACCTTGGGTTTGATCTCAGGCAAGTAATGGCATAGCATCTCTGCTTCCCCATCTGTAATGTGAGGACCATATATCCCCCCTTCCTATTTCATGGGGATACTTAAACCTGTTAACAGAGGTAATATATAGGAAAATGCTTTGTAAGCCATAAAATTAATATACAGATATTAGAGTTATGGGTATTCTGAGAAGCAAGCCAAAGATTCCAAGTAAGATACTAAATGCTTTTCTTGCCAACTATATATCCATGTTCATTGATAATCTGGATGGGTCTTAATCTTATCTATTGAATTCATTCTGAAAAATACAGGATAGAATGCTTTAGATTAGTCCTTTAGAACAGAGGATCTATCCAGTGTGTACTCAGTCATGTCTGACTCTTTGCAACCCCATGGACTGCAGCCCACAAGGCTCCTCTGTCCACAGGATTTCCCAGGCAAGAATACTGGAGTCGATTGCCATTTCCTCCTTCAGGGGATCTTCCTGACCCAGGGATTGAACTTGCATCTCCTGCATTGGCAGGTGGATTCTTTACTGGGAGCCACCTGGGAAGCCTTCTATTAAGTGAGTCAATAATTGATTCCAAAATCTTATCCTTAGTGTAAGGGGGAGTATGTGTCATCAGTAGAGCTGAAGGCTAAACAGATAGGAAGGATTAGTCCTGTCCTATGTTCTCATGCAATCACCCTAATTCTCAGATTAGAGGCTGATGTACCCCATCTCTTCTCTTCCTGTCTCTCTACCCCTTCCATTTAATATCTCCAACCATATCTCCAACTACAGCCTTGTCCAAAGCATAGGTCAAGGGGAGAAGTGGTGAGCATTCATTCTGACCTCCAGCCTTTGTAACAAACATGAAGTACATTCTTCTAAATTCTGATCATTAGGGAATACAAAACGCTACATGATTTTTTTTTTTTTAACAAAATAGTCCAGTAGCCCCAAGAAGAAGAATGCGACTGTAAAGGATTCAGCTCAGTGTAGCTGATAAAATTCTCTTGCAGAAGGTGTAAAGTCGCCCAGTTCAAATCCTTCGTTTTAGTACAAGGAGTCATCTTGGTACATTTCCTCTGTACATTTCCTCTGAAAACAAACTGTTTATTGGAACTCAGTGAGTGCTCCCTGGACTCAAAAACCCAAAGATCCTTCACCATAACTCACCATGGACTTAGGTCATCTCTGAGATGATGTGACTTCTAGGTCCCCGAAAATACTTAGAGTAGACAGAAGCAATGGGGGGTTCTTATGATGAGAAGGTGATGGTGATGTGTCCTTTTATTAATAGAAAAATGATGCTACCCCTGACCCCTTCTCAGGGTGATGAGTGTTTTTCATTGACCTCATGGCCAGGGACCTTGTGCTGAACTGTTTGCCATCTTTGCCTCATTCCTTTCGAGCCCAGTGGTCCGGGAGTGTGAGGCAGCTGGCTTGCTTTTGGAGTTTGCTCCGGAGGTTCAGAAACAGTTTGCAACTGTGAGACAGAGTCAGGCTGACTGGTTCTGCATGGAGGCAGTGACCCTTAGCATCTGTGAGCTGTTACTTAACACTGTGGAGCTCTCTGGCTCATTGAGGAAGCACTGAGAGACAGCACTTAGATCCCTGCTGAGCTGATCACCTTAAATTAGCTTTCGTGGTCTGGAGGTCGGTGCAGGAGCAGGGATTCTCCAGTGTCTTGGGAAAGTGTGTGTATGAGGGTGGGGAGAGGGGAAAGGGTCTCTAAGATGGGAAGGAGATTCAGTTAATGCTTCCATGAAAAACAGGACTGTTCATCCTTAATTCATGCTAAGAAAGCATAAACTCCCTGAGCTGTAGGCTATTTCTTTAGAGCAATCTGAGGACTTGAGCTGCTCCCAGAATGCAAAGGGGATGCGGACCAAGCAGGTCCCAGGTAACCCCCTGCTTCCCCCCTTCCCCCTTAGCTTTTTCCTAAGAGATGAGCTTTAGAATCAACTTCTCTCTCTCTCTGTTTCCTTCTTGTGTAACCTGGGTGATGACGTTGACTCTCTTCACAGGAAAGCACTAAGTGAGGATTAACTGAGTAATGAGAGCAAACTGCAAGGGTGATGGGAATGCTCAATAAAATCGCTGATGGATGACTCCCAGGGGGAGGGACCTTCCAATGATCCTTTTAACCGGGTCTTACCAGCGCGGTGTTAACACCACTAGCTCTATGGACTCCTCAAGCCTTAGCCCCCTGAACCTTTATCTCTGAGCAGCTTTTAACTGTTCTCTGAAATGATTCTTTGGTTCTGCTCATGACAGGCAGGAACAGCAGGACTCATTTTCCTCTGTCTGGGGAAAGACATCCAAGAAACAGGAATGTTGGCCAAGTTACCAATAACGCCTACCATCCCCATCCTGAGGAGAGCAGCTTTTCAAAAAATATTCTTTCCTGAATATATACCTTTTACAGACTTTCTGGAGGACAATTTAGTAAGAGATGCATTCAAAATTCTTAGCAATGTGCACGTCTCTTGCCCGAGGAAGTCTATGTTCAGTGCATCACAGTATGTCTTCTTGTTTACCTTTCTGCGCTCTAGAGTGTTTGCCTTCAAGAGAGAATTTAACTACTTTTGGACTTGGAATGAACCAGTTGCTTGCCCCATCTGTCCACCTGAGTGCCACCGGGCTGAGGGATCAGCCTCACAATGGGCCACTGACTTGCCACAGTGTGCTTGTTCTCTGGTTGTGGGTGTGTTCATGGAAATCTATGTATTTGCCCAGAATCATGGAGATGTAGAAAAGCTTGCATGATCATCGTCCACACTTTCCATTTATAGATGAGGAATCGGAGACTCCAAGAATACAAGTGTCTTACCCACTTGTTCATACCTATTCAAGGCCACAGGAGGAATGAGAACCCAGGGCCTATAACTCCCATCTGGGCTTTTGTCTAGTGACAGAAGCTTAACAAGTAGTGAGAAGTCATTGTAGGGTGAACCTTTATAAGACAGAAAAAGAAATCATGTTTGTACCATGTATGGATACTGCAGAATCCACTGTTGAAATATCAACAGCTTATTCTGCATAATATAGAGGGTGGGGCCATGTACCTCAATTCAGTCCAATTTTGTATCCAAGGAGTGTAAATTCTAAAATAAAAGGAAGGAACAATATCAGTCACTCAATGAAGCCTTAATGTACTGTGGACCTCTATAGTTGATATTTACTAGGGCAGCATGGACAAGTGGTAACTAAAGGCTAAGCTGTTTATTGATACATACTGTAATGGTTAATTTTATGTGTCAACTGGACTGGGCCACAGGATGCCCAGACATTCAGATAAGCATTATTCTGGTGTCTCTGTGAGAGAGATTCTGATGAGATTAACATTTGAATGGGTGGACTGACTGAGTAAAGCAGATTGTCCTCCTTGATGTGGGCGGGTCTCATCTAATCAGTTGAAGACTTAAATAGAACAAAAGGGGTGTGTAAGAGGGAATTTCTGCTGCCTGACAGCTTTTGACTGGGACATCCATCCTTTCTAACCTTCACACTCAGACTAAGGCAGAGGCTCTTTTTGGATCTTGAGCTAGTCAGGTTTTGAAATGGAACTTATGCCATCACTTTCTCAGTTGTCAGGCCTTTGCACTCAGACTAGATAGAACTACACCATCTTCTCTCCTGGGTCCCCAGCTTGCTGATGGCACACCTGGGGAATATTTTAGCTTTTATAATCACATGAACCAATGTCTTATAGTGAACCTCTTCATATATATATATATTTTTAAATATGTATTTTAAATCCACATTTAAATATTAAGTATATATTTAAATGTTTAGATATTTTAAAATATGTTTACCCACACACATCCTATTGGTTCTATTGACCTGGAGAACTCTGATTAATCCAAGTATGTGTTTATACTTAATCCTTATAAAGAACCTCTGAAATAGATACTGTTGTTGTTGCTGTCGTTATTATTGTTACTATATCTTAAACATGAGAAAGTTACACTCAGACTGGTTAAGTCACTTGCCCAGAGCTGCACCCTGTGTCTGGAAGGAGCCTGAATCTCCCCAGAATCCTGATGTTCCATGCTCATGACATACTCTCCTAATATGTCTTCAAAGTCTTAAGCATATGAGCGTCCTTTGATGTAGCTATCTAATTCTAAGAATTTACCCTAAGGATTAAGCATGAGTGTGTAATTATAATGATGTATCTCTAAACACTTCTAATAGTAAAAACTTCTGAACAACCTAAATACTAAAAAGTAGGTGATCGGTTACATGATCTATGATAGAGTTACTCAGTGAAATACTACATTCATTACAACCTATGCTTTCAAAGACTATTTATTTACGTGGGTAATCATTCACAAGATATGACTATTCAAAGCATGTTATAAGCCTAAGGAAACATGATGACTAAATATAATGTGGTATTTTGGATGGAATCCTGGAATTGCATTTACTTATCATGTTTCCTTAGGTTTATAACATGCTTTTAAGCTGGAACAGGAAAACTAAAGTAGTAAAAACTGAAGAAAACTGAACAAATTCTAGACTTTAGTTAGGAATAATGTGTCTAAATTGGGTCATTAATGGTGACAAATATACTGTATACTAATAGTGTATTAATTATATTATTATGTTATATAGTAATTGATCATTATATCAATTATAACTATTAGATTAATTATTAATTAATATAAGTATATTAATTATTAATAAGATGCTAAAATAAGGGAATATGGGCTTAAAGTATATGGTAATTCTTTCTACTATCATCACAATTTTTTTATATATCTGAAACTATTCTAAAATTTTAAAATTATTTTAAGACAGTTACAAGGCATTATATTCAGGAGGGTATCCTCTTTATAGAGAAAAAGAATTCATGTATAAGTACATTGCAATAATGAGAGGGAAGAAATCAAAATGTTAACAGGAATTATTTTGGATTGGTGAAGTAATAATTTTTGTTTTCCTGTTTTCCAAGTTTTCAATGTTGAATGTGCATTTTTATCTCATTTAAAGAAAACAATAAATGCTGCTTTAAATTGATCACTCCCATTTCCTTCCACAGTGCCTGAAACTCTGGCCATTAAAATGCTCCTTTAATTTAAAGATAATTAGAAAATATATTCCCTGAAGAGTAACCCTTTAACACTTTATTCCATATTATTGCATTTGCATGAATTAGCTGGGCAAATAAACTGATTTGGGAAGAGACAAAAGTGTCTTCAGAGAGTTTGTGGAGCAGAGCACCAGGACGGAGGAGAGGGAGGACCATGCCAGGACCTGCCATCATCAGTCCCTGTGCCAGCTAAAGACTTCAGTGATCCCAGAGGGCAGGACTCCTTTACACGTGCACAGGTGATGAGGGTGTATACAGTGTGCTTAGGGGGAATGTTTGTCCATAGTTTGATTCAAGACAAGAAGTGGTGTTTTTTGTTTGTTTGTTTAACCAGAATAATTCTCTTAATGCAGACAATTCTTAGATCTGAAAACATACCTTCACTGGACTCACTGTGTTGTAGAGAGAGCTAAAAGGGAGTAAAAAGCTTAGTTTCTGATTTAAACCTGCCACAAATTTAACATGTGACCATGGAACAAAACCCAAAAAAGCTTATGTTGTTGATGTCCAACTCTTTGCGACGTCATGAACTGTAGCCCACCAGGCTCCTCTGTCCATGGATTTCCCAGGCAAGAAAATGGAGTGGGTTGCCATTGCCTGCTCCAGGGGATCTTCCCAACTGTAGGTACCTCATCACTAGAATGAAGAACCTGAAGAAGATCACTTGTTTTCACACTGTGTCTTAGGGAGTCCTGAAAGCTCCTTTGAAGTCCTCGAGGGGCCAGATTTGGATTAGAGTCTTGGACAATTTACCTGAATTCAACCAAAGTACTTTAACACTTACGTGAGCTACGTCTCAGGCTTCTGTATATAATTCTGTTTGAGATCAGGGGTTGTGTTGAACTCAAACATCTGGTGACCCTCAGATTGTGAAAAATGGCTTAAAGGGAAATCCAAGTTAAAAATCAATTTTTTTCAGACCCATTATCCATACAATCAGAAGAGAAACAATGGCAACCCAAAGGAGCAAAATCAGATTGAGGTGGTTTCAAAAATAAGATATTCTGCTTAGAGAGTCTCTGAAGCATTCCTTTCTCTCTCTGTCAGAGGTGATGTGGGAGGACCTTTTTTTTCAGGCTACTCTGTTATGACTCATGTTGCCTGTGAAAGCCTTCAACTTGATCCTTCTGCTTCACAAACTGGAAGGACAACCCAAGTGAGTGACAATCCAAAACTTTTTGCAACCTTGTACTGAGGAATCAGTATTTAGAATGCCAAAGGAAAAAAAGGCAACAAGCAGGAAAAATACACTGGGGAGATTTATTGCCCTTACAAGTTAAGGAGGACCCCCAGGTTACTCTCATTTTGAACGGAGGTGGTCTGAACTAGTTAAGTCAGCTTGCAGCGGAACAGATGGGTCTTGTGTTTTTCCTGACATTTCAGATCTAACCCTAATGCAGATTAGCCAAGGCTGGGGGACCTGTGGGCAGAGCCAGCCATCTTAGTGCTTCCAAAGATCCTGAAACTAATTTAGCCACTCTGAGCCCCTCAAGGCAGTGATGCCCGGGAGCCTGATAGAATGTCTTAGGACTTTGGCCAGTGAGAACAGACCGTGTGTCACCTCACAGGCCCTCTTGATTCAAACTGGGCTGGGCTCAAGCTTCTAAAACCTTCACTTGTATAAATAATCCCCCTTTGTTCTCCTGAACCCCATGATAATTATTAGAAAGGACAGCTATATATCAATAGCAGGAGAAGGGTAAGAAGAAATGCCCTTGCCAAAAGTCGTGGTAGGTTCCCGAAACAGATAAACTAAGATCAATCATATATTCCTGAGCAAATTAAAGCATCTATTGAAGGAAAGTATTTGACAAAACTCTACTGTATTGGGTCAGTTTTCTGTAGTGTATTTCTGTGGGGAATATGGTCTATAAATGGCAGATTTTACTTTACAAAAGGAGGTGTGAAGGGAAGGGATTTGCAAAATGCACAGTCAGTTTATGTTTAGCTCAGTGTTTTGAATTTGACATTCTCTTCAGTTCTTTCCTTGCTTCTTTCTTATATCTGAATCATTGTGTTTATTATGTGAAGGAAACAATTGTTGTTTAGTCGCTAAGTTGTATCTGACTCATTTGCAATCCCCCGTAGGGGTCCCATGTAGGGACTGTTGCCCACCAGGATCCTCTGTCCATGGGATTTCCCAGGCAAGAATAATGGAGTGGGTTGCCATTTCCTCCTCCAGGGGATCTTCCCAACTCTGGGCTCAAACCCATGTCTCCTGTATTGGCAGGCAGTTTATTTTTAGCCACCAGAGAATCCTGAAGGGAACAGTTTAGCCCCATGTTTATTCCCTGATGGATTTGTCAGTATCTCTAACAGGAAAACAATATATGAATGTGGATACTTAAAACCATATAAAGTTCATAGAAATAGCTACAAATTCTCTAGTCTTTACCTTTGTACATATTCCCAGGTTTCCATGTTTATTCCAATATATCCTACACTTTTTTTCTTTTAATTTTCCTTGCATCATCCCCCCAACCCCACCCAGTTCCTGCAACCTTCATTCTCATTCCATTTGATCCCTACATCACAGTCTATATTTTTCACATCCTATGTGTTAAAATTACACACCCTATTGAAAACTATGGTTGGCCAAGTACAAATTAACAGAATTAGAGACAGACCCTTGCACATCACCTCATTATTTAGTTTCTGCTTCTGCTGATTGCTGTATAATTAGCCTGATAGCAGAGAGATGACTCTGGGAACTCTAATAGGACAATGGCCAGCGTGACAGTACAGACTCTAGACACTTTGCTGAGCAAGTTGCCAAATGATCAGCGTAGCATCGTGGTGAAGGCTTTGAAACCAGCCTGCTTGGGTTCGCATGATGACTGCCACTGACTGTGTAACTGCTTGGATAGTTATTTATCCACTTTAAGTTTCATATCCATCACCTGGAAAAGTATATAGTAATACTTCATGTAATCTAAAGTATTAAATGACCTTGAGATAATAAAAGTGTTAGGTGTTGCAAACTCTACTGACATTTGGATAATTACCTTCTTCCTCCTTCCCTTCCTCCTGCCCTTCTCCTTCCCTTGCTCCTGCATTCCTTTCTTCCTCCCATCCTTCTTTCTTTCCCTGCTTCTTGGTCACTTGTTTCTTCTTCCTTCCTTCCTTTCTTTTTCTTTCTTTCCTTCCTTCCTCCCTTCTTCCTTCCCTTCCTTCCTTCCCAGCCCATTTCCTGAGGACATACCTGGGAACACTAACAGAATGGATGTCTAAGGCAATGGTTCGGAAGTGTGGTCTCTTCACCACCATGGGCAGCATCGCTGGGAAATTGTTAGAAAAGCCAGTCCTCTGGCCTTACCCCAGACCGCCTGAATCAGAAACCCTGGGGATGGAGCCCAGCTCGTGGTGTTTTAGCCAGCCTGCCAGATGATCTTGAATATGAATACTCTGGTGTGAGGTTTTAAGTCATGCAAATGAATCTCTGCCTCCAGTTAAGGTAAAAAGGGAAAGGCCTTGGCTTACGCTGCCATTAGGCAGAGTGACAGGACGTGGAAACACTGTTAGAATTACTAGAAAAGCTTGGTCTTGAGCAGCTCAGTCTGTCGGGGGTGTGCCTTCTACTCAAGATGTAAATGAGATGGAAAAAGAGCACTAGTATCAGCTGCTCTGTAATGATTTAGTCACTCTCAGGTAACTAGACAGCCTGGGAGTGTTGATCAAACACGCTCCTGGGTAATTGGCAATGGGAGCTGTGAACTCTCCCCAGTTTAATACGTATTAGAATACGACAGCAAGAGCTGGTGAGTAACAGAGAGCAACTAAATGCCCGATCTTTCGTTGTCTTCCTCGAGGGATGGATTTCTTGGTTTTCTGGATAGTATTGTAAAACAAAGTGTTCTCAGAGGGTGAGACCCAAGAGGAGACCTGTCTGGTACCATAGCGACCGTGACAATATTAGCAGACATTCAGATACACAGAAAGACTCCATGGAGCCTTCATGCTCAATGGTTCAACACACGTGTTCTGTTGACTACAGTCCCTCACACATGTCTCATCTGATACATGAACATTATTCCTTTTCTTTTCTCTGTCTGAAAATAATTTTAATTAACCTACACACATACATATGCACACAAACAGAAATGAATAAAACTGCTGTATGTTGACACGGAACCAAAGAGCTTAAAGATAGTGTCAAACCCAATAAATGAGAATAGGGGTCAATGATTCAGAAATGTTTACGCATCAGCCTTCAGGAGAGAATAGGCTTCACCACATAGAATAGTGGTCAATAACATAAGTCTGACACCAAACATTCTGGGTTTGAAAACTGCCTCTACCAGTTAATCATTTTTTTTTAATTGAGATATAATTCTTTATGGTTGCTGCTGCTAAGTCGCTTTAGTCGTGTCCGACTCCGTGCGACCCCATAGATGGCAGCCCACTGGGCTCCCCCATCCCTGGGATTCTCCAGGCAGGAATACTGGAGTGGGCTGCCATTTCCTTCTCTAATGCATGAAAATGAAAAGTGAAAGTGAAATCGCTCAGTCGTGTCCGGCTCTTAGCGACCCCATGGACTACAGCCTACCAGGCTCCTCCGTCTATGGGATTTTCCAGGCAAGAGTACTGGAGTGGGGTGCCATTGCCTTCTCCAATTCTTTATGGTAATTTTTAATTAATTTTTTAATTGGAGGAAAATTGCTTTAAAATGTTGTATTGGTATCTGCCATAAAACAGTGCAAATCAGTCTTAAATACATATTTCTCTCCTCCCTTTTAAACCTCCCTCCCCCAATCCCATCCCACCCCTCTAGGTCATCACAGAGTGCCAGGCTGGGCTCCCTGTGAACTTTATTCTTTTTAACTGGACTTCCTTTCTTGCTCTTTCAGAGAAGAACCTGTTAGCATATTCTCAAGATTTACACTGGCCACAGCAAAGAAAATGGAAGAAGCTACACGCCCTTTTTCTAAAGACTTAATTTTCTGCTAAAATATTTTATGACGAAGTTCGAATGCCATTCCTCTTTGGGATTTTTTTTCTTTTATGCTTTGGAAAGTATATTTTATTAGTTGTTAGTCACTGATGTGTTTTTCTAGTCACCTTTCCCAAATCAACTCTATTGCACTTATCTTGAAAAACGGAAATAATAGCTTTAAGATAAATCCTAGTGATAAGTTCAGAGTCACCAAAATCAATAGAAGAAATAGAGAAAAATGAGATAAATACATCATTTTTGAAAGTTAAGATCCTCATATGTTTATTAAGCACTTAAAAATAACTGCAATATTTGTTTATAATTCTCAACAATATTGCAGTTATTGAATCAGAATGATAAATTCATTCATCTGCAAGTTCAGTTCAGTTCAGTCGCTCAGTCGTGTCCAACTCTTTGCGACCCCATGAATCGCAGCACGCCAGGCCTCCCTGTCCATCACCAACTCCCGGAGTTCACCCAAACTCATGTCCATTGAGTCGGTGATGCCATCCAGCCATCTCATCCTCTGTCGTCCCCTTCTCCTCCTGCCCCCAATCCCTCCCAGCATCAGGGTCTTTTCCAGTGAGTCAACTCTTTGCATCAAGTATTGGAGTTTCAGCTTTAGCATCAGTTCTTCCAATGAACACCCAGGACTGATCTCCTTTAGAATGGACTGGTTGGATCTCCTTGCAGTTCAAGGGAGCCTCAAGAGTCTTTTCCAACACCACAGTTCAAAAGCATCAATTCTTCGGCACTCAGCTTTCTTCACAGTCCAACTCTCACATCCATACATGACCACTGGAAAAACCATAGCCTTGACTAGACAGATCTTTGTTGGCAAAGTAATATCTCTGCTTTTCAATATGCTATCTAGATTGGTCATAACTTTCCTTCCAAGGAGTAAGCATCTTTTAATTTCATGGCCACAATCACCATCTGCAGTGATTTTGGAGCCCAAAAAAATAAAGTCTGACACTGTTTCCACTGTTTCCCCATCTATTTCCCATGAAGTGATGGGACCGAATGCCGTGATCTTTGTTTTCTGAATGTTGAGCTTTAAGCCAACTTTTTCACTCTCCTCTTTCACTTTCATCAAGAGGCCTAGTGTTGTCCAATAAAGGTATAATGTAAGTTACATATATAATTTTAAAAATTTAACAGCCAAATTAAAAAAGGGAAAGAGAAATGGATGAACTTAATTTTAATAATACAATCTACTTAGCTCAGTATACCCAAAATATTGTATTTCAACATATAATCAATCTAAAAAATATCAATGAGGTATTTTATATTCTTTCTTCACACTAAGTCTTTGAAATCTAGCATGCATTTTATGCTTACAGCACATCTGAATTTCAGCAGGCCACATTTCAAATTTTCAGTAGCCACCTGTGACCACAGACAGGGCAGTTTTGGACATTAAAAGGTTAAGTTTGTAAGGTGCCATCTTAAATAAAGTACCTCCAAATATAATAGGTAATCAGATGGAAATACATACACCTACAAATAATTGTTGCCAAGACAGAAATGTGTTGAATATAAAGCTATTGATTTGTCAGTAATTCTGTATGTTAAGAAATAGTTTTTCCTTTGACTCCAAACTATCCTTAAAGGACAGCATTGTAATTCAGTTGACAAATAAGTGTAGATATTTGGAGGTGAAATGTTTTGATGCCATCCATGTTGAAATTTGATGAGCTTTCCTAAGCATTAGATTTCCTTGATTTTGAGATATGCTCTTCATATATTGACATTTATGAACACATCTCACACAATGAATGTGTACATTATTATAGTTGTACTTCTTTTTTCTTAAACTTTATGTCCTTCTTAGCTCAGAAGGTGGTGTTGGACATTGTGTAGTTGTGTTTTTGCAAATATGTTTCAGCACTTGAGAGATGTATTTCTCAGAGTTTTTATGGAAGATCAGAACTAAAAGGTGGAAATAGACAAATAAACAGAGGAATTAACTTGGTAAGCAAAGGTGAAGGAGATGAAGGACAGCTTTCAATTCTAGCTCCACTTCAGTCTCAGGGAATATAAGTGAGTAAGATCTTATGGTACCTGACCTTGTTGCTGGACCGAAATTTCCCATTTTTATGGTAGAAGAGCTAGCAATCTCTGGATGATGAATGTATTCTCTAAAAAGACACCAAAATAACAGCTCATCCTGTGTTTTCTGGGGCTTCCCAGGTGGTATTCAGTGGTGAAGAATCTGCTTGCCATTGCAGGAGATGTGGGTTCGATCTCTGGGTCAGGAAGATCCCCTGGAGGAGGGCATGGCAACCCACTCCAGTGTTCTTGCCTGGAGAATCCCATGGACAGAGGAGCCTGATGGGCTTCAGTCCATAGAGTCGCAAAGAGCTGGACATGCCTGACGTGACTTCTCATGCATGCAGTGTGTTTTCTGCACCACTGCCTTCCTCCAGGAGTCATTGAGAGTGACTGGCCTACATTCACATAAAAACAAAACTAGACCCTCAGTGAATTTGTTCTATTAGACCAAGCTCTAAATCCCTTTAGGCAAGAGAGATAAAGGAGCCAAGGAAAAGATGGTCAGGACAGAGAGCCAAATTTATAGTTCATCCTGTCTATCTTAATTGCTTAAGATTATTCATCTTTTGTGGTAATAGTTCAACTCTTAGTTTTTATACATCTCACATTTGTCTTTTGGAGAATTCAAAACAGTTTTTAAAATATCAATTCCAATAATATTGCATGCCAAGGTAAATAAGCGATTAGAATCACTACAACATCAAGCTTGGTGAAAATACCTTATCATAACCCTAGTGTCTGTTTATTCTCTTCTGTATGTGCAGACTGAACCTGGTCTCTCTGTCCACTCTGACAAATCTGTGGAGTAAATTCTCATTGTGTCCTCACACCCTGTTAATCTTGAGCTGCTTCTGTTGTACTAGTTCCAGTAAAGAGATGGAAACGTGAAAGGACTCAGTTCATGGTGTCAGTCAATGGCATCAGAGAACTCAGGGTGCCTGACTCTGATTATGAGTTCTTCTGTTAGAAGGCAAGCCTCTTATAAGGGTCAGGGCCCAGAGTCCACATCATTGCCTCATGCTCCCTGTGTTTATGTCCAGCTAACAGGATGCAAGCAGAGAACTTCTGGTGTGAAGACTCCTCTGGAGGAGTCAAGAAGGAGTATATGCCTCCCTGCAGGGAGAGTTATGCTGTCTTGTGTTTAATGGTTGTGGTGGGGAGAAAGGGGTTGTTTTTGGGTTTTGTTCATTTTATTTTGACATTTCAAGAGAAAAAGACACTCCAAACACTTCCTTTTGCTTATTTCCTCTTGAAGACCCAACACAATTTCTACAACCAGCCTTTTCCAGGGGGCTCACCCAGAATTGATGGCAAAGAGTTTGTCTTCGATTTTGGAGAGCTCTCTAGAGGGACCCCCCATCCTTTAGTTTCTGCTGCTTGATGGATATTTGGTCATACTCTTCAGCTAAAAATGGAATTACAGACATGTAGGAATTTGTCTGAGCAAACTCTGGGAGATTGTGAAGGACAGGGAAGTCTGGTGTGCTGTAGTCCATGGGGTCGCGAGGAATCAGATATGACTTTGTGACTGAACAACAACAAGGAATGTGTGACATTTTAACCCACATAGGGCTTTCTGATATTAATATACCATCAGACACCTTTGCTCATCTTTCATTTCAGTACAGTTGCTCAGTTGTGTCCCACTCTTTGAGACCCCAGGGACTGCGGTATGCTAGGCTTCCCTGTCCATCACCAGCTCCCGGAGCTTGCTCAAACTCATGTCCACTGAGTCAGTGATGCCATCCAACCATCTCATCCTCTGTTATCCCCTTTGCCTCCTGCCTTCAATCTTTCCCAACATCAGGGACTTTTCCAGTGAATCAGTTCTTCGCATCAGGTGGCCAAAGTATTAGAGCTTCAGCTTCAGCTTCAGTCCTTCCAATGAATATTTAGGACTGATTTCCTTTAGGATAGGCTGGTTTGAAATCCTTGCTGTCCAAGGGACTCTCAAGAGTCTGCTCCAACACCACAGTTCAAAAGCATCAATTCTTCATTTCTTAGCTTTCTTTATGGCCCAACTCTCACATCCATACATGCCTACTGGAAAAACCACAGCTTTGACTAGACAGACCTTTGTTGGCAAGGTACTGTCTCTGCTTTTTAATATGCTGTCTAGGTTGGTCATAGCTTTTCTTCCAAGGGGCAAGCGTCTTTTAATTTCGTGATTGCAGTCCCTGTCCTCAGTGACTTTGGAGCCCAAGAAAATAAAGTTTGTCACTGTTTGCATTGTTCCCCCATCTATTTGCCATAAAGTGATGGGGTCAGATGCCATGATCTTCATTTTTTGAATGGTGAGTTTTAAGGCAGCTTTTTCACTCTCCACTTTCACTCTCATCAAGAGGCTCTTTAGTTGCTCTTCACTTTCTGCCATAAGGGTGGTGTCAACTGCATATCTGAGGTTATTGATATTTCTCCCAGCAATCTTGATACCAGCTTGTGCTTCATCCAGGCTGGCATTTCACATGATGTGCTCTGCATATGACTTAAATAAGCGGGATGACAATATACAGCCTTGATGTACTCCTTTTTCAATTTGGAACCAGTCTGTTGTTCAATGCCCAGTTCTAACTGTTACTTCTTGACCTGCACACAGATTTCTCAGGAGGCAGGTAAGGTGGTCAGGTATTCCCATCTCTTGAAGAATTTTCCACAGTTTGTTGTGATTCACACAATCAAAGGAAGTAGATGTTTTCCTTGAACTCTCTTGCTTTTTCTATGATCCAACAAGTGTGGCAATTTGATCTCTGATTCCTCTGCCTTTTCTAAATCCATAGATGATGTGAAATACAATCGTTTTCCCAAACCAAACCTGTCTAAATCCTTTAGCATAGGCCTCCCCCTACCCCAGAGTTGAGAGAGAAAGAGAAAATTCTATGTCAATCAA
This sequence comes from Budorcas taxicolor, assembly GCF_023091745.1. Taxonomy (NCBI): domain Eukaryota; kingdom Metazoa; phylum Chordata; class Mammalia; order Artiodactyla; family Bovidae; genus Budorcas; species Budorcas taxicolor. The sequence continues at coordinate 27,612,394 of NC_068933.1, forward strand.
AATGACTGTTTTTGAAGAGTCATATAGGGAAGGGGACAAATGTGAAATGCTCAAGCATTGATTCCCTGGTCAGTGGATCAACAAATAGAAAACACTGACCATGGAACAGTGGCTGAAGTGCAGAAAAACAGTTTACTTGTCCACTTCTGGCATAGCCTTTGTTGGTTCTGGCCAAACTCTGCCCCTCCCTGAACCTGGAGCTTCTGTCTTTAAAATGGAAGGTAATTCCCCGGGGGCGGCTGGAACTCACAGTTACACCCCATGATGAGTGAGGTCATGTTAATAAAACCCTTGGAAAGAAAAGCAACGTGGAAGAGCAAGGCTATTACCGTTCCAAGATTATTTTATAAAAGTGAGCCACCTTAAGTTCTGCACGATGATTAACAAGCTATTAGGGCCAAGTTATTGATTCTTCTGTCTTTAGAGCAGTTAATGCAGTGTGTATCAACAGGCCACAGACCCCAAAATAAGCTCTCCTTCTTCCTGTGTGTCTTGTCCTGTGATGATGCTTTCCTTGGGAAAAAAGCAAATCATTTAACATACACAGTGGGGCATCTTCATCTTGCAGGTGCTTAGAGAGAGGAAAGAAAAATACAACTAAATTGATTGTGTGTTTCTTTTGTTTTTGCTGATTTACAAAGATTAATACAGATACATGGAAGAATCAAGGCATAAAAAGTAGAAGGATAGAAGTAAAACATTACTCCAGATTCGTTTACTCTGCAGTAGCTAGTGTTTGTACGCCATGTACATGATCTAGTTACCTATTACTCATGTTGTTTTATAACTTTCCTGCTTTACTCCTCACAAATAACAATATCACGGGTGATTCCTCCTGTCAGTTATATATGAATATTGTTTTCCTCTGCAAAATAGTTCATAGATGGTATGTTGTTGTTTAGTTGCTAAGTCGTGTCCGATTCTGCAAGTCCACGGACTGTAACCCACCAGGCTCCTCTGTCTGTGATTTGTCAGGCAAGAATACTGGAGTGGGTTGCCTGCTCTTCCTCCAGGGGATCTTCCCAACCCAGGGATTGAACCCATATCTTCTGCTTTGGCAGGTGGTTTCTTTACTACTGAGCCACTTGGAAAGCCCTATAGATGGTATATACTATTTTCTGAACCATTTAATATCCTGTGGATGGATGCTGTGGGTGTTTACAGCGTTTTTGCCCTCTTAACAGTGTTCTGATGAATCTCATGCACACATCTTTGAGCTCTTGACCAATTTTCCCACTGTGATAAACCCCTGGGTGTGGACTTAGTGAGTGAAAAGACTTGGAGATGATGTATTTTTAAACATTTCACCCATCTACCCACCAAAAGGTTCACACCAGATTCTTTCCCACCTGCACTGTAATAGCCTGCCGGCTTGCCCTCAGCCTTGCCAACACTGGGTATTGTCAGTGTCTTTGATCTTTGCGGGACTGATAGGGGAATGGAATGTCTGATGATTTTACGTTACATTCTAGGCATGGTGTATCAGACTATAACTGAATACAGTTGTTGTGTGTCGGGGACCTGGTTTAACTCACAGCACACTGTTTGCATCTGTGTAATAACTGACGATGATATAATGAGGCTTTCCTGTCGTTTTGAAAAAGAAGCCAAACTTTCACGTGGTTTAAATTACTTACTCATTCACACTCCCAATGTACTAGATCATCAGGGAAGCCCTTTGGAGATGCCCCCAGTGACCCAGTACAAGTGGTTAGCTGCATTTCTCTACAAAGGATTGTTCTGACCCAAAGACCACCCTCGAGAGAACCATCTTGGAAGGAGCCCTGCTCTACAACTGAGATTTCTCCATTGGGTGGCCTTTCCCTTCAGCAGCAATATTTTCACAGTTTTGACATGTTTTAAAGTTTATTGTCTTCAGGACCAGGACAGGTAATTGAGGAGCCCTCACACTTCATCAGAAGCATTTCATCTTTCTCACACAGCCACACACAAGGCAACATATTTCTCTTTTCACTGACAGATTATGCTGAAATTTACTAGGCCTGGTCAACATGAAAGCAAACACATGTTTGGGCAAAGATTCAAATAATTCAAAGCTATAGGGTCAGCGTTATTCTAATACAAAAGTTAGGACTTTCCCCTCTTCTGACTGCCCAAGAGGCCAAGTCCTCAATACACACACACACACACACACACACACACACACACACACACCAGTGTTTTTCATTTTTCTTTGTTTAAAATATTGCTTTCAAACATTGGATTCAGTTTTGTTTTTTTATGAAGACACCTGTGATTAGTTTACGCTGAATTACCTTCTGGCAATTTCATCACCCCAGAGTTTTTTGATTGGATGTCAACTAATCAGTTTTAAACCCTGCCATTAAACCCTGCCATAACATATTTTCCTCAAATCCCTTTAAGAGAGTAGCATAATGAGGAATAAGAAATTATCTTGAGCCAGTATTGGGACACCTGGTATCTGGACGTCTGCAAGGGTATGATTTCTGCTCAGTTTCTCAGTCCTCTTTCTAGATAACCGTCCAGCAGTGCCTGACGCTGATCCACCCAGCTGACGTGGGCAGGAGGTCCATATGCCCGACTGTGTGTTTCTAATTGCTTTCTGCACTTAAGAGTGAGCAGTCTTCTGCCATCTATTCCTTAAGCTTCTATGTCCTTTGTTTCCTTCCATTATTTGTGGCTTCCACAATACATTACACAAACTTGACATCAAAGGGCAGTGTGAGTAGGGCACACTAGCTTCTAGAGCCGAGAAGTCCCACACCAGCCAGAAGATGGGTCATCATTACCGTTTGAAAGATGCCATATTCTTCCCTAGGCCCGCTGGCCCAATACACTTCACTCTCAGTTTCTCAAACATCCTTACTTGAGTGTTAACAAAAGGTACTTTTCTTAATGTTCAGTTAGATCAGAAACACTTATCATCAATTTTGTGGTTAGGAATCAGGAAAATCATTGATATGAAGATCAAGATGAGACCTCATAATTTTAATGCAAAGAGCATGTGGAGTGGATCAACGGACTTGGTTTAAGTCCCAGATTTCCCTCTTATTAGTTTTAGAATCTTGGGTGATTCAGTTCATATATTTGAGTGTTAGGTTTTTCATCTGTAAGATGTAGTGAAGATAAATGAGGTCCTATATGGCTGTGCCTGGCCTGGCATAATATTTGGGACATGGTAGATTCTTATTAAGAAGTAGCTGTTGTCATGATTTATCCCTCCACAGCTTTACATTTATGTGGTTACTATCAGTAGCATTTCTCTAACCCATCTTGACTAGACAGGTCCTACTGAATGTAAAAGACATCAAATGAAATGATCCTATCTTAGCTGCAAAGTCCAAAAGAAAACATCTAAATGCATCTCTTTTGGGTGGCATTTGCATCAGTAGCCAACAGCCACGAAATAAGTGCTTTGGGGCAGAAGATGGAATGTCAGTTTTCTCAACAGCGGTAGTAGGGACCTATTCATTCATTGAAGTATAGTTGACTTACATTGTTGTATTTATTTCTGATGTACAGCAAAGTGAGTCAGTTATATATATATGTATGTATGTATGTATGTATGTATATATATATATATTCTTTATAAAATTCTTTTCCATTATGGTTTATCACAATATATTGAATATAGTTCCCTGTGCTATACAGTTAGATCTGTTGTTTCTCTGTTCTATATGTAACAGTCGGCATCTGCTAATCCCAAGCTCCTAGTCCTTCCTTCCCACATGCCCCCACAACTGCAAGTCTGTTTTCTGTCTGTGAGTCTGTCTGTTTCATAGGTAAGTTCATTTGTGCCACATTTTAGATTCAAGAGATAAGTGATCCCATATGGTATTTATTTTTCTCTTTCTGATTTACTTCACTTAGTATGATATTCTCTAGGTCCATCCATGTTACTGCAAATGGCATTATTTCTTTTTTATGACCGAGTAGTATTCCAGTATGTAATTCACATCTTCTTTATTCATCTATCTGTTGGTGAACATTTAGGTTGTTGCCATGTCTTGGTTATTACAAACAGGGCTCCTGTGGACACTGGGATGCAGGTATCTTTTTGAATTATAGTTTTGGTTGGGACCTATTTAGGAAATAATAGTTCTATATATCCATATTGATTTTTTTTTCAGTTTTATTGAGATGTAACTGACATTCACACTGTATAAGTTTAAAGTATATAGATAACTTAACTTGCATTGCAAAATGATTACCACAATTAAATTTAGCTGAGATCCACCATCTTATACAAGAAAAAAAAAAAAAAAAGCAAGGGGAGAATTGTGGTGTTTTTTTACCTGTGAAGAGAATTCAAGATTTATTCTCTTAGCAACTTTCAACTATACTGTATTGAATTTTTACCTTTCTTACATAAATCTAAGGGGAAATGTGTAGGCCATTAGTGAGTGTGATATTACCAGGATGACAATCTGATTTGCAGTTGTTAGTATGGCTAAAGTTGTCTGATTTAGATCAGAGATCAACACCCTACAGCCCACAGGCCAAAACCACCTGCTTTCATCTGTTGTAAATAAAGTTTTATTGGAACACAATCATTTATTTACATCTAAGGCTGCTTTCATACTATCATGGCAGAGCTGTTCAACTGCAGCAGAGGCCCAGAGACTATATTGCCCACAAAGCTGAAAATGTGTACTATCTGTCCTTTTACAGAAAACAATGGTCAACTCTTGATTTAGATGATGGTAGCATTATTTCTGGAGAAGGCAATGGCACCCCACTCCAGTACTCTTGCCTGGAAAATCTCATGGACGGAGGAGCCTGGTAGGCTGCAGTCCACAGAGTTGCTGAGGGTCGAACACGACTGAGCAACTTGACTTTCACTTTTCACTTTCATGCATTGGAGAAGGAAATGGCAACCCACTCCAGTGTTCTTGCCTGGAGAATCCCAGGGACGGTGGAGCCTGGTAGGCTGCCGTCGATGGGGTTGCACAGAGTCGGACACGACGGAAGTGACTTAGCAGCAGCAGCACTGTTTCTGATTAAATAAGTAGTTACTAGTACTGGCATGTAAAGTTCCTACTACTTAAGGCCTGGAGGCTTAGGGAAAACTATACGGAAATACATTGATTAGGAATGATTCTTGTGTGGATACATACAGAGGTAGGATTGGAAGCTAGAAGATGTGACTGAAGTTCTTTCCACGAGAAACACTGTCTGTCTCTGGGCAGGTCACAGTGGGTTGTTACTGTTGTTTAGTTGCTAGGTTGTGTCCAGCTGTTGTGTAACCCCGTGGACTGGAGCACACCAATCTCCTCTGTCCATTGGACTTTCCAGACAAGTATACTGGAATGGGTTGCGATTTCCTCCTCCTGGGGAATCTTCCTGACCCAGGGATCAAACCCCCGGCTCCTACATTGGCAGGCAGATTCTTTACTACTGAGCCACTTAGGAAGCCCCAGAGTGGGTACAGCCTGAGAAAACTCGTCCATCATGTGTCTAAGGAAATAGGGTTATGACTATGTAATGGCTATAGAGGAATATAAAATAAACGCACCTTCTACAAGTGTTATCAGTCCAGTCACTCAGTCGTGTCCGACTCTTTGCGACCCCATTAATCACAGCACGCCAGGCCTCCCTGTCCATCACCAACTCCCGGAGTTCACTCAGACTCACGTCCATTGAGTCGGTGATGCCATCCAGCCATCTCATCCTCTGTCGTCCCCTTCTCCTCCTGCCCCCAATCCCTCCCAGCCTCAGGGTCTTTTCCAATGAGTCAACTCTTTGCATCAGCTGGCCAAAGTACTGGAGTTTCAGCTTCAGCATCAGTCCTTCCAATGAACACCCAGGACTGATCTACTTTAGAATTGCAGGTTGGATCTCCTTGCAGTCCAAGGGACTCTCAAGAGTCTTCTCCAACACCACAGTTCAAAAGCATCAATTCTTCGGCGCTCAGCTTTCTTCACAGTCCAACTCTCACATCCATACATTATTACTGGAAAAATCATAGCCTTGACTAGATGGACCTTAGTTGGCAAAGTAATGTCTCTGCTTTTGAATATGCTATCTAGTTTGGTCATAACTTTCCTTCCAAGGAGCAGGCATCTTTTAATTTCATGGCTGTAATCACCAACTGCAGTGATTTTGGAGCCCAAAAAAATAAAGTCTGACACCGTTTCCACTGTTTCCCCATCTATTTCCCATGAAGTGATGGGACCAGATGCCATGATCTTCGTTTTCTGAATGTTGAGCTTTAAGCCAACTTTTTCACTCTCCTCTTTCACTTTCATCAAGAGGCTTTTTAGTTCCTCTTCACTTTCTGCTATAAGGGTGGTGTCATCTGCATATCTGAGGTTATTGATATTTCTCCCGGCAATCTTGATTCCAGCTTGTGCTTCCTCCAGCCCAGTGTTTCTCATGATGTATTCTGCATAGAAGTTAAATAAGCAGGGTGACAATACACAGCCTTGATGTACTCCTTTTCCTATTTGGAACCAGTCTGTTGTTCCATGTCCAGTTCTAACTGTTGCTTCCTGACCTGTATATAGGTTTCTCAAGAGGCAGTTCAGGTGGTCTGGTATTCCCATCTCTTTCAGAATTTTCCACAGTTTATTGTGATCCACACCGTCAAGGGCTTTGGCATAGTCGATAAACCAGAAATAGATGTTTTTCTGGAACTCTCTTGCTTTTTCCATGATCCAGCGGATGTTAGCAATTTGATCTCTGATTCCTCTGTCTTTTCTAAAACCAGCTTGAACATCTGGAAGTTCATGATTCACATATTGCTGAAGCCTGGCTTGGAGAATTTTGAGCATTACTTTACTAGCATGTGAGATGAGTGCAATTGTGTGGTAGTTTGAGCATTCTTTGTGATTGCCTTTCTTTGGGACTGGAATGAAAACTGACCTTTCCCAGTCCTGTGGCCACTGCTAAGTTTTCCAAATTTGCTGGCATACTGAGTGTAGCACTTTCACAGCATCATCTTTCAGGATTTGAAATAGCTCAACTGGAATTCCATCACCTTCACTAGCTTTGTTCTTAGTGATGGTTTCTAAGGCCCACTTGACTTCACATTCCAGGATGTCTGGCTCTATGTGAATGATCCCACCATTGTGATTATCTGGGTCGTGAAGATCTTTTTTGTACAGTTCTTCTGTGTATTCTTGCCACCTCTTCTTAATATCTTCTGCTTCTGTTAGGTCCATACCATTTCTGTCCTTTATCGAGCCCATATTTCTCACCTAGCATAACATAACAAGTGTTATGCTAGGTGAGAAATATTTTATTAGTAAGAACAGTAAGAGTGTATTTTGTATTGAGAGGATCTGTTTGGAGCCCAGACCATGTAGACTGTACCTTAAAAAATTAAAAGTCAGTTTAGGTAATTTCATTTAGGGGGAAAGTTTATGAAATCACAACGTGACAGATTTCCAGTGAAGAGATAGGAAAAAATGTTCATCCATCACCGTGGGTTGCTGTGAACTGCCTGCATGGATTTTTAAAGTGTTGTGTCCAGGATGGATGAGTGCATGCTTAGTGCACCCCATAAAAGAAAAAAGACCTGACTCGTTGTGATCAGAAACAGAAAATGTCGTTCAGATATTTGAAACCCTTCTGACGCAAAAATATTGTGTAATCCATAAACAATTCTTTGTGAGTGTTTTAGTTCATCATATGTCCAGAATATAGGATTCACTAGCTCCCTTCATGTACAAAACAATTGCTCCAGGGTGTGTTTATTTGTTAAGTAATAAACATTATCCTAGAGGATGTTTAAGTTTGTGAAAAAGATGAATTGGTCAAATACGTACACGGAAATGTAATTGAGGCCCTTTTCTGTCTGATCACCACCTTCCACTCCCCATGCCCCCACACACGTGCACCCTGCCTTCCCACCCTATGACCTGTGACGCGAGCTTCAACGTCTCTGGGGCCCACAAAGCCTATGCCTGGGATAAGCTTTCCTTTCAAGCTCCTATCAGGCTTTCAGCATGGGCTTTGAAGAGATAGTAACATGACTGGGCTCTGACATACACCATAAAGTCAGCCCAGCAGAAGCAAGTGGAAGATTCTACTTGTCCGATAAAAATCAGTTGCTGTTTCCTGTCTTGAAGACGAAAGTTGAGCAAATGAAAGGTCATCTGTGTTTATATTAACAATGCAACAGCTATGCTGCCTTTTCGCAACAACATCGGATCATTATTTATCCACTTATCTTTTTTTTTCATCATTCCTTTGAACTGCCTGCGTTTGCTTATCATGATATTTCTGAGTCTATAAACAGCCCAAGTATAGCTGTTCTATTTCTCTAAATAGAGTCTTAGGTCATTTTATTATCCAAGGTTATAAGTCATCGGAATGCCCCCATCTGCTGTGCCTCCCATCTGGGGTAGGTTTAACTCTTTCAGATGATGGAAAATCTAGGAGAGCCATTGTGATGTCAGTTACTTTTTCCTACCACACTGTTTTCCAGTGTATCATTTTCCATAAAAAAAAAAAAAAAAACCTCAAGGAAGTCATTAAATATTTGTTTCTTTAGAAATGGCATTAAATGTGATGGCTTCTCTCCCTTCACTTACTGCTGTTTCTGGTTTTCTATAGCCCTGATTATTTACCCCTGGGAGCACAGCCACTCAGAGCTTCTTCTTACCAACTCAGAAAAACCTTTAAAGATGCCTTTCCAGGGCCTCATGGGCAAATCTCTGTAGCAGAGGAGCTGTGAGTGGGAGAAAGAGACAAAAGCTGGTTAGCCCAACAACCTTGTCCATTTGCCGTCCTTTTAGATGTCATTACATACATATAGATGGTTAGATTTTCTTGCATGAGCATTTTGGGGGTAACAGCTCATTGGTAGACCTGTTTTCAATCCATTTGATTACCTTCAATTTGATAGCTCCTTCAGCAGTGATGAAAAAATGAGCAATGAGGTTTTGATGAATCCCAATTTATCAGCTGACTATGAGATACTTCAAATGTGTGAGGCAGGATAATGTCTCTTTCAGTCATCTGTTGGAGAAAGATGCTCAACAGCAAGGGAACTAAGCAGTGTTTACTTATATTGATGAGCTTATATACAAAATAGGAATGGAGACAGATTCAACCACACTGCTGTTTTCCTCCAAGTTATCTTTCTCAGCTGGAGCAGGTTAGGATGTTCCATGGCAACAAAGTACTCCAAAATTTGGCAGTTTGCAAACAACCGAAGTTTATTTCCCAGTTACACTACATGCCCAATAGTTGTTAGCAGGGAGTTCTGCTCCATGGTGTTTTGTCTGAAGAGCCCACAGTGATGGAGGAATCTCTTAATACCAACGTGTATTACATCAAACACTGGTGGACTATCAATGCAAGCTTTGACTTAAACTTCTACCTGGGAATCACTTCCACTCCTTTGTCTATTTCAGCAGAAGTGAAGGCCAATCCAAGTCTGATGTTAGTGTCTCAGGAAAATATAATTAACCCCCCTGAAGGGAAGCAGGTAGGAGCGAATCATAGTAAAAATCCACCACTCCCTCAACCCCAATATCTTTTCTTCATTTGAGCGACTTCTCTCTTTTTTGAAAGCTTCATAGATCCCTCTTAAAACATCCATCAGGAAACAGTGCTTATGGACATCAGCTTCACTGGTTCTAAAGCAAGGGTTTCACTGTTGGAATGTGTAGTCTGACCTTGTTAGCAGATTTCAACCTGAGACTTAAATGAATAACCTGGTTTTAGGACGGGCACCATCCACAGAACTACAGGATTTTCTGCTTGATGGTTCCACAGTTACACACAGGAGAATAACCCTCTTCACGAAAAGGACCAGAGCTCCTGTCTGCTCTCTCAGCAGCTGGATTCCTCTAATAAGTTACCAAAACCATGGACCCAGTAACTACTACTCAGCCAGTCCACAGAACCTGTGCGTATGACACCCTGGTAGTTCCCAAGGACCACATCACTCCATGATGGAAACTCAGCTTGTTTCAGCAACAGTAATGGGTTTTCTTGGACCCCTCAGCTCACCTGAAGATGTCTCTGGGTTGGATCTGTCCTGTCTCTGGGACAGTTGGTTCAAGACAAGAGAAATGTCTACAGACTGTTTCATACCAGGTAAGTCAATTGTTTTTGTTTTGCTTTAGGCAGAGGACCTAGTCATATTTCATTCACTCTTAGAAAGCATAGATTAGTATTACATATGGAAGCTCATTTCTTCCATTCAGTGGGTTTAGGTTTTCCAAATGATCATTGGCTGTGTTGACACCAGGGTATAACGTTATGCAAGTCAACAGAGTGATATTGGACCTTAGTGATCTAACAATGAAAGTGGAAGGAAATGTGTGTATTTTTTTTCCCCAAAAAATAACTAAAGAACAAGCTGTATGTTTTACAACATTAATGGGATCAGAAATATACAGGATATTTATCCAGAGTTTCTCTTCTCTTTGCATTATAGAATGATGGAGCCCAAACAGGGAAATTGGCCAGAAGCAGCAATGGCTTCATTGGTGAAGTGGACCAAAAGTGGACCAAAGTGAGAAGGTAAATGTCTGGAGATTCTGGCTTCCTAGGACGAAGCCCTTGCCCCACCACAAACATCCATGGCCTCCTTTTACCATGTTGGCCCAAACATAGTGAGGCCTTTTGCCCACAGGCGGCACAGCACCTGCTATCTGCTGATTACTAATGCTAGAAAATACCTAGACCCTTGGGCAATAAGTTATGCAGATATGTATGTGTCAAGTTTTGGGAAGTTGTTAGTACATGACCTGGACTAGAGATACACAATTAATAATCCAGGTAGAAGTAAAGCTTTGTTTTCCAATGCAAGAAAATGAGAACTTTATTTTAATCATTTTTTCCCTTTCTCTCTCTGTTTGTCTGTTTTGATACTCATGCACGAAACATCATAAACTGCAATAGAAGAAGTTCTTACAATGTGGCCATTTCTTCTCAGACATCGGACCTACTACATCTGTTTCCTGGTTTCCCATCCATCCACTTCCTGTCTGTCCAGAATTCTGTGTCCTTATCATTGTTCATGACGGTCATCATGTACATTTTAAAAGAACAAATGTAAATTAATTAAAGTTTATTATTTCAAGTATATATCTATACGGTGTCTGCGCATAATTTTTTTGTTTTTCCTAATCTTTTTTCTTGCAGGTCAAACAACTCAAGTCTGAGAGTGGCATGTGTGTATGGAAATTGAATGCTCTGTAGGTTCCATTGGGCAAGGAAGTTGCTTAGTGAAATCACATAGTCCCATTCTTGACTGCACTACCATAACTTGCATTTTCAAATAAGTGTGTCTCCAGCCTTAGGACAGTGCTACTATTATTGTTGGCAGATTTTGCAACTTAATTTTGACTCATTTAATGAACCACATAAAATCACCTGAGGCCAGATTCTCCAGCCACGTGAATTCCTTTTCAAGTGATGAGAGCTACAGTCTTCTTCAAGATGCCCTTTAAAAATGAAGTTATTTACCTATTTATTTGGCTGCTCTGGGTCTTACTTGCAGCACACAGTACCTTCATTGCATCATGCATGAAACTGAAATGTTTCACTGCACACACTCTGTAGTTGTGAACAGGCTCAGTAGTTGCTGCACATGGTCTTAATTTATCCAGGGCATGTGCAATCTTAGTTGCTTGACCAGGGATCAAACCCACGTCCCCTGTGTTTCAAGGCAGAGTCTTAACTACTGGACCACCAGGAAGGTCCTCACAATGCCCTTAAGAATCCTGAATTTCTTGAATATAGAATTATTTCTTCTTACCAACGAAGCAGGGGATGTTGTAATATTCCATCTACTTCATTGTGCTTAAGGAGAAATCGAGTAACATGTCTATGAGTGGCATTGAATGATATGTTCTGCTTTCTCCTAGGACAAACCTGGATGATGGTTAAAGAACACATGGGCACAGCCTCAGTGAGTAATGGGAGCGTGAAGGTTCTGGGTGAGGTTAAGGGTAGCTGTAGAGAAAGTCTGCTATAGGAGCATTTCTGTTCAAACTCAGGACTGAAATGCCTCCTAGTAACCCCCGCACATACCCTTCTTTTTGTAGTATCTGGCAACTTGCATTGTCATATTATGTTCATCACTGAAAATGTGGACATGCTTTTCTTTTTTTCTGTAAATAATGTGTTAACAACAAAGCAGCTACAGAGGCATTTAAGTAGAGGTCCTCAGAAATACCTGTTTTCAAGGTCAGAGCCCACCTGGAAAGGGGGTCTCCATATACCCCAGACTAGACTTATTTTGTATTTTATCAGCCTATCACTGTTTCAGATTGTTTTTATTCCATCACTTATTTTACAAAAAAAAGAAAAGAAAAATTAACTTGATTAGGTGACACCATATTTGCTCTGATTATCCTCACAAACGTAAATGTTTGAACTTTGTCAGTGGGAATAATGTTTACCTTACAGGATTATTAAGCAGGCTAAAATAAATGCCACAAGTACCTAAAAGGTATTACTTCACAAATGGTAAATATTACTGTTTATTAGCTTAGTATGTTGCCCTTCCCCAAAACATTTGTGTTTTAAAGGAAGGCAAGTAACCAAACCAAGGTTAAAGCAGTGAACTTCTTTTTTTTTAATATAAATTTATTTATTTTAATTGGAGGTTAGTTACTTTACAATATTGTATTTGTTTTGCCTTACATCAACATGAATCCACCACAGGTATACATGTGTTCCCCATCCTGAACCCCCTCCCTCCTCCCTCCCTGTACCATCCCTCTGGGTCATTCCAGTGCACCAGCCCCAAGCATCCAGTTTCATGCATCAAACCTGGACTGGCGATTTGTTTCATATATGATATTATACATGTTTCAATGCCATTCTCCCAAATCATTCCACCCTCTCCCTCTCCCATAGAGTCCAGAAGACTGTTCTATACATCTGTGTCTCTTTTGCTGTCTCGCATACAGGGTTATCGTTACCATCTTTCTAAATTCCATATATATGCGTCAGTATACTGTATTGGTGTTTTTCTTTGAGGTGGATGAAACTGGAGCCTATTATACAGAGTGAAGAAAGCAGTGAATTTTTAATTGTGGAATTGTCCTCTTCTGTTTCCAGGAAAGGTAGATTTTTGGCAGGATGCATGTATGCACGGTGGGTTTCTTGGAAGGCACCTGGTATACCTCTCATCATTAGGGAGCCCTGGGCCCAGCCCACTAATGATAGAAAATTCAAGGACAACGTGATAGGCATCAAAACAAATAACATATATTGATAACAATTAAATGTATTGATATTTAGTGATGTATTGATAAATAGATGATGATTATGCACGAAGCAGGTTCTCATCTTGTTTTACATGTATTCATTTACTTAATTCTCTCAACAACCCTACTAAATAGGCCCCATTCATTAACCTCATTTTACAAATATGGAAACAGAACCTTAGAGGGCTTATGTGATTTGCTCAAGCCTATATAGTCATCTGAAGGATTTGGTTCCGATTTTTCCAGACATCAAAATCCTTGCCTTTTCCACCATATCACACGATATTTAATATTAATTGTGCTGTCCACTCTTCCTGGGCTGACCCTGGATATTCTTGGCAGATCTCATTTAGGGGAGGAGGCATTTTCAGGGGTGGTCAGTTAAACAATGATTAAATTTAATTTACTGACTTAAGCCAAAGGGAAGTGGAAAGAATGGGATGACTGTGTTTCAGGGGAAAGATTTGTTATATTTGTGGTCATCATCTACAACAGTGTGGATATCCCTTAGGGGATGTCAGAAGGTGAGGCAGGAGTGGGGTGGTAGCTCCTCGTGTATGTTGTCTGCCCACAGAGCTGTGTCAGCGTGGACAGCCAGAGTGTGGGGAGTGAAAATTCCTTCCGGTGGGCTGGGAAAGACATATTAAGGCTCTGTTTCCTATCACCTTTATTTGAGGAGCAAGCAGCCCAGCATTGATTGGAAGGGACATGTGATGAGGTGTCAGAATGAGAAAGTCTCTAAAGGAGGTTCCAACAGACTCCCCAACCCCTGCAATTAGGAAGGATGTGATAAGGGACCAAAAGGTTAGGGGAGAGATTAGAAATGCAGGCAATTCTTACCAGGCTCGTGGCGGAAAGATGAGATACGTCCAGTAGCAGAGCTGTGGAAACTATTAGAAACGGAGCTGATTGCAGCCTTTTTAGCATACTTCAGGAAATGGAGGGCATTTTTCCCCTTTGGGGCTTGTAGTTTTTCCAATTGTCCTTGTTCAGGAAAGGGTTCATTCTTTGAGCCAGGTTGCCTCATGCTCTGATTTCTCAACTCCACGAAGGGGAATAATTAGAGGTTCATAGTGAACCAAAATAGAAAAGGCTAAATGCATGTAGCAGAGAGGTGGAAAATGTTCTGTCTTGTAAATTGTATTGTTTCGGTTCCTGGCAACAGGAAGGAGCGGTTCTCACCTATGCAACTCTGAATGGATGTTAGAACTCACCCCTCTTTTCAACCGGCCAATATTCACTATCAGTGGTTGATACTGGGATTAGAAAGGGTCCTAAGTTTGGTCAAAAGTAAGAAAAATTTCCGATAGCATAGACACCTTTTCTCCCTGGGGTTGAGAGATGGCTGACCTTCCCTACACATCATAGCTGTGTCCCAGTTTTAGAATGTTTCTCATTGTTAAAACTTGGGCATTTTTCAATGTTTTAATTTACTGAGAACCTTTTATGAACTGAGCTAGTTATTCACATGTTATTCATTCAGAAAAATTGATCTTGAGCAACCAAAGTGTGTCAGGCACAACCCTGGAATGCTGAGAGCATGCTGTCTCTTAATTCCAGAAATTGAAGAGGAGAATGGCCACCTATTTTACAAGTGAAAAAAATGCAGGATTCAAAGGAGTGACGTTCACAGAGTTGTGCAGTTAACATGTAACAGATGGGAATCAAACTATTGGGAATTCTCTAACTTACTGAACTCTTAATGCCTCCAGAAGCCCAGATCAAGACCTATTCCTAGATCCCCTGTCCTAGAGCAGGACTTTCTGGTGCCCAGGCTCCTAGACTTCGTTGTCTCATTCTGTTCTCTTTTCACCACGGCAACTTAGCCCAAAGCCTCAGTTGCTGATACTCTCTGCCCCCCAGAATGACAGTGACCTAGTGTGACAACAAAATTTAAAGGAATGAGGCTAGAGAAGACTGCCAGTGATCATCCCCTCCCAGCTGCATTTGAACAGTGGCCTTGTGGAGATACTGTGCTGGTGTTTTATCTGATGAGTTGAAAATGGAGATGGATGACGAAAGATGGCAGGTAGGCAAGATGGGAGCCAGGTGTGTGGGTACATGCCTATTGAATCAGACTCTTTCTAGTTTAATGTATGGCCCCAGTTCTAGGAGCTGACATTATGGCAACCCAGAATCTCATTGGTTACCTCCTTAGTTGGGCGGGCAAAGATAGCCCTGCATGACAAAGTTATTCTGAAGGGATTTCTTCCAGTAAGCCAGG
Source organism: Budorcas taxicolor (assembly GCF_023091745.1). Lineage (NCBI taxonomy): Eukaryota > Metazoa > Chordata > Mammalia > Artiodactyla > Bovidae > Budorcas > Budorcas taxicolor. The sequence continues at coordinate 27,627,778 of NC_068933.1, forward strand.
GAGACACATTTAAAGGCACCTTTATTTAGCCAAACGGAAGGAAAATAAAGTTCACAAATACCGTATTAGTTCAAGTCAATGAGTGGGTGGCTTTGTGGGGGATTGGTGTTTTCATTGCTCTGGTGGACTGCCCAAAACAATTCTCTGTCTCCTGGCAGAGCTGGAGAAGTTCATTTTGTATAATCCAGATACTTCATTTAGGTCCCTTCTGCAATTGCAGTGTGAGCTATTATGTTGCTGGTCATGCTGTTAGAATGCTCAGTAATTCTGTCAACGTATCTGATGAACAGTTTACAAACCTCAGTGTTGTACCTTTGCCGTGCGGATCAAAAACTCTCTTGCCACAGCAAACTCCACACTGTCAGGAGATATTATTTTAATCAAATAATATAAAATAAAATCAAACAACTTCGAAGTACTGGTAGTCAAGACAACTCATGAATAGTTCATTTTTAATCATTGTAGACGTATTTTGGGATGTTTTAATACATGCTAACATAGGAAGATCTAGCTGTTACTTGTTTTCATAGACACATACCATTACTTCTACAGGAAAATATTTTTTATTGACAAAATAGGTTTTTTTTTTTCCTGGCCAAAATAGATTCTTTTAGTAATGTTTATTTATCTATCATTTTCCATCCTTTGAATTCTGGAATTCGTCCAAGCCTAATACTGTCACTAAACGTGTGTCCTTTCATTTTATTCCCCAATCTTAATTTCCGAAGTTTTCAACAGATGATTTGCTTGGTGAAAGGATGAGAAGCTGAAGTTGGCTTGATAGTTGTCAAGTACCTTTTGTTTTCTCCCAACAATGATTTATTAAAGAACCTCTAGATTTCAGAGTTTATCTTTTCCATCTTCATCTTTCATTGCTTACGTAAGCATGAGTCTGATCACTGAGATGATGTTCTTTCTTCGACAGAGTTGTGCCAAGGTCTGTTTGGATGTGAAACCATCATTGATTAAGCTGTCATCATTGAGTCAGGATGAAGCTATGTGTATTAGATCTGTTTGAGTTATAATAGATGATTATATAAGGATAGTATATTTATTTGATTGGAGATCCCAATGACTTAATAGTGCTCAATAATACAGAAAAAAAAATTGTTTAAGGGTCAAAGTCACAGTGTACCAATGCTACACCTCAAATGACCAAATATTAAAGTGTGTGTTGGGTACTCAATCATGTCCGACTCTGTGGGACCCCATGGACTGCAGCCCCTCAGGCTCCTCTGTCCATGGAATTCTCCAGGCAAGAATACTGGACTGTGTTGTCATTCCCTTCTCCAGAAATATTAAACGCACACACTTAGAGAAAATTCTGTTGTGTTATGGCAGCCTCAGCGCCAACACCTTCATCACAGCTCTGCCACAATGTGTCCCAGCCAGGCAGTAGCAGAGTGTTTGGGACTGTATTCATGGATGTGTTCCAGTGAGCATAATAATGTTCAGGAGTAAATGGGAGAGATTTGGGGTTCCTTTTTCAGACATATTAGGGTATCTTCTATCCCTTAAGCTCACTCAGACACAGAATTTATCCAAATCAAGGCTCTAGGTTCTTTCTAGAACTCTTCATGGGTGTGTGTTTGTTTAACCTGGCTGACACTGATGCATTGCTCATGACCCAACTCATCTGGGAAAGTCCCCGGTTTCCCCAGCCTGCCCCAGCTCCTAGTCAGAACACAGTGTCCCTCCTCTGTGCTCCTCTTCGTGATTTCTTTTGCCCTGGCACTTATTGCATTATATTGTAAAAAGTCTATTACTAGGGAAGTGTTTCTCCTTCCTTTATGCATGTGTTTCTTAACAGGAAGAACTAAGCCATGTTTATCTTGTCTCCCCATGGCCAGCACAGGGCCTGCCTATATAATAAACTCCGAAGAAACTTCCATTGGATGGTTAAATACTTTTTTGAAAATCCTACAGGGGCTTCTTTATTTGCACCAGAAGTCTCCATTTCATCTGGTTGGTTTTTAACAAAGCCAAGATTTAGGGTAAGAGAATGGAAGAGCATTATCTTATAAAACACCTTAGCACTGCCTGATGAACAGGAAACTGTCATTTCGGAGTTCTTAGCAATAAAGATTGTCCTTGAAAGTAAATTTCAGAATTTTAACTACTCTCATTCTCTATTGTAACATCACCATTTCTTAGGCGATTGCTACAGTTTTGAGTACTGTTTTCAAAAGGAAATATTTGATTGAAATTCATTTTCTTTGAATATTTTTATTACACTTAATGAGCTACACTTTTTCAATGTGCTGATCTCACTCTGGAAACATGATGGGAATTAAAAAGAAAAACTTTTTATTTTGTATTGGTGTATACAATGCTGTGTTAGTTGCAGAAAGATAACAAGGGACTCAGCCATAACATATAAAATGTATCCATTCTCCCCAGACTCCCCTCCCACCCAGGATAATGATAGGCACTTTTGATAGGTAACTCCTATAAATGTTATGCTGTTTGTGGAAACTCTTAGTAAATTTTAAAACAGCATCCACCTTAGAAATAACATTTTAAATTAAACTTAGGATACTTAGGTTCATGTGCAGTTGTAGGAAATAATACAGAGAGATCCTGTGTACTTTTGACCCAGTTTCTTCCAGTGTTAACATCTTGCAGGACTATTTACAATATCACAAGCAGGATATTAACAAGGATACAGTCAGGACACAGAACATTTTCATCACTATGAGAATCCCTTGTGTTGCCATTTTATAGCCACATGTGCTTTTTTCTCTTGCCTATTGCCATCTTATATCCTGGCAAACATTAATATTGTTATTTCAAAAATGTTATATAAATGGGATCATCTCATCTATAACTTTGGGAATTGACACTAGCCATTCAATATAAATATTTGGAGCTTCTTCCCTTATCACAATTATCTGGAGGTTTATCCAGATTATGTGTATTTCAATAGTTCATTCCTTTTTGTGGCTGAATAATATTTCATGGGATGGCTGTTGAACCATTCACCCACTGAAGGACACCTGGGTAAGTTCCAATTTGGGACTGTTACAAATAAAGTTGCTATAAATATTCATGTACTAAGGTTTTTACATGAACATAAAATTTCAGTTGTCTGGGAAAATGCCCAAGAGTATAATTGAGGGGTCATTGCATATTTAGTTTTCCTTTTTTAAGAAACTGTTAGAATATTTCCAACATCGCTGTACCATTTTACATCACCAATAGCAATGTAAAAGTGAGCCAGTTTTTCTACATTCCCCCCACCCCAGAAGGTCGTGTTGTCACCTTTTCATTTTAACCATTATGGTAGGTATATAGGGATATTTCATTTTGGATTTAATTTGCATTTCCCCAATGGCTGCTGATGTTGAACCTCTTTTCATGTGCTTATTTGCCATCTGTATGTTGTCTTTTGTGAAATGTTTCTTCCTGCCTTTGCCTGTTTCCTAATTGGATTGCTTTTGACTGTTGAGGTTTGAGAGTTCTTTATATATTCTCGACAGCCGTCCTCCATTGGATAGTTTACACATATTTTCTCCCAGTATGTAGCTTATTCTTTCATTCTCTTTACCAGGTCTTTTCCAGAGCAAAGGTTTTTAATTTGGATAAAAATAATTTTTTATACTAAATAACCAGATACCTATGGAAAATCTTGTCCAAGATCATGTGAAACTGTTTTTATGTATTACGAGCTCTCTCTCCCCTAATGTCACACAAATTCAGCCTTCACAGTAATAATGGAAACAGAATCGTAACTTGTAAATTCGCTAATTGTTTGACTTCCTCAAAGCTTTTTCTATAAGGTTATTTCCAATAACATTTGTTGAGTACCTACTCTGTGTTGAGTAATAACGATACAAAACTCATAATTTGTGGTTTATTTGCTTTAGGCACTTAGGTTTGCTTGATTACATCTTAATTTTTATTTGGTAATTTCCATTCAGGAAGTTCGTGATAGTCTTGTTTTCTAAATCTTCACTGATTTATGATTATAAAGAGAAAAAAGGCCTTAATTTTGCTTTTAGCTGTGGAACCTGAAGAAATAAAATGAAATAACTTGTATGTCCCTCTCTAAAACAGAACATTCTCACAATCTTGACTTTTACTCCTTAAACCCTACTTAGCAAACCATCCTACTCTTAGGACATAAAAGGTTTTCAGAATACATCAGAACTAGATAAAAAGTCATCATAACTAAGCACTATTGAAACCTACTTATAATATTAAAATTCGAAGGCTATTTTACAGGGCCATGTTTATAAATATGTGAAAATGAAATGTATGTTTGACAATAATTAAAGTTAGCCTCTATAAAGGTAGAGTTATAAACGGCTGTTTCTATGTTTTTAAAACTATCAATAGTTTGGGTTGTCATGGTCATTATTATAGAGAGCATTTTTTAACTTGTGAAGATAAATGAATTTGATTTGGCTGAACTTAGCAAACAAAACCAAATGAGGACTAAAAGTGCCACAGGATAACATGGGTCATCATAGTTGTTTCCATGGTGATAGACTGTGATGTCACAAACTCAGTAACACAGTGATTCAATGAACATTGAGGCAGAGGATAAAAGGTAGGAGTTCACCAGGATGTATGCCATCTTCACTTTATATGATGTTATTAATTAAAATAAAAGGCTGGATATTTCTCTTAGTGAGATTATATAAAGATATTATTACATGTATTCAGACTTGCCTGAACATGGCTATGTTGGTTTTAAATGAAAGATTTTTCAAACACACACACACACAAAATTCATAAAGAGAATTTGACTTAGAATTGTGTATTCATAAGAAAAGACCTTTTCTTCTCACATTCTGAAAAGCTTGCTCATTCATTAATCACAGTTAAAGCCAGGGAAATTTTTTTTTATCAGTATCCTTACTCTTTTCTTATTTAATGATCTTGTTTTTCAGGTTAAAATATTGGCACTGAGTCAATAGAGAAGAGGTCTTTAGTGGTCACATACTCAGAGATTAAGAAAACAGTTTTAGGTTGAAAATTAGGCATTTTCCCTGCTAGTTATGGTTGGTACACGCTTTAGGCTAGATTTCTATGACATAAGCACATGCAGAGGAATTGGCAGTGGCTGTGGCCCGCTTGGTGTTTGTACCATCTCCGTGGTAGCAAACACCCAGGCTACAGGAAGCACATACTTGGCTCTCTGAATCCATTTAGCTTATCCACCTAGGAAGTGAGAGGGAACCTTCCTCTCACTTTTTATGTCAATATCAAGACAATTCCTCTGATTTCAAGGGTACTTGAAGATTTCAGGAAAGCAGCTTTTCCCTTGAAAGCTTAAGAGAGAACATTCCAACAGCCAACTGGTTTTTCAAACAAATTAAAAGTGTAATGCTGACAGTTGGCCCGAAAAGAAAAAGGCATTAAAGACCTTGGGTTACAGGCTGCATTTTGCCACTGTAGGACCTTCACCTCTGATACTTAATTTTCTCATAAAAACTGAGTTGTAAAAAACTTAAACTATCACAGGATTGGTGCGACTTCAAAATAAAACATTTTGGTGGCAGCCTGGATGGAAGGGGGGTTTGGGGGAGAATGGATGCATGTATAATGTGTGGCTGAGTCCCTTCGCTGTTCACCTGAAACTCACAACACTGTTAATCAGCTATGTGCTGTGCCGTGCTTAACCGCTCAGTCGTGTCCGACTCTTGGTGATCCCATGCACTCTTTGTGAGCCCACCAGGCTCCTCTGTCCATGGGATTCTCCAGGCAAGAATACCAGAGTGGGTAGCCTATCCCTTCTCCAGGGGATCTTCCCAACCCAGGAATTGAACCAGGGTCTCCTGCATTGCAGGCGCATTCTTTACCAGCTGAGCTACCAGGGAAGCCCTAATCAGCTATACTCTAATACAAAATAAAAAGTTTAAAGAAATAAAATGTCTTTAAAGCTCTCAGTTGAGTGCATGTATAAAGTCAGTTCTTAATGAATGACAGTTGCTCTTCCTCTCTACCACAGATGTCAGAAAGGTCTGATCCCATTCATGTTTCACTCAAGGAAGGATGAATTTCACTGACCACGCCCAAAGCATACAGAAGGTGAATTCTTCCCCGTTTCTCTCAACTGCGGAACACACAGTTGTTACCCAGCTGGTGTAACACAGGAAAGACAGTTACACAAAGGAGGAGATGGTCCACATCTCCCTACTATACACTGAGCCCCTCTGGCCCACCCCCACCTCCACCTCCTGCTTTGCACCAATTCCAAGACTGTCTTCCTTCTGCAGGTTTACCTGAACCTCAACTCGAAAGAATTGCATTCATTATGAGCTAGAGGAAGTCAGATCCACTTTCTGCTGCAGTGGCCCTGCGGCTCTCTGGCACTTTCACGTCCTCCTCCTTTGGAAAGCCTTCATCGTTTTGTGCCTTACAAAGCAGTCCTATTGTTGCTTCTTTCCACTGAAGGAAAAGGTGAACCATCTCACTTAGGGCTGCAGCACAACACAAGTCCCTGGAAGGAAAGCTTTGAAAGGAAAACCCACGTTGCCCCTGAGATATTCCAAAATCCCAGTTGTTTTCCCTTTTGAAAAATTTTCAGTGAAATTTCAAAATCCTCCTTGACAGTGGATCAAATGCTTGTGATTGGGCCAAAAGGCTTATTTCACTATGTACCCAAAATAGTGTACCTTGACTAAGAGAAAATCAAGATTAGAAATTGTTTGAGGACATGCTGTGAAAAACAGATTCTATTGAATCTACTCTCTTTTCAGAGGGTTGCCAAGCTAAATTTGAACTAGTCTAATCAAGGTAGGTGATGGATTCCAAACTAGGGATAAAGTGAGTTTTGTATTCAGTAAAGTATAATAGTATTTGGTGGAGGATTGTGGAAGATGCTAAATGTATCTTTGAAAGCAGGAAAGCATACATCTGTCTTTATACTAAATGATCATTTTCCCTTTGTCTTTTACATCCTCATAAACCCGAGGCCCAACAAATAACCAGGTCATTCACATATCTGCTCCCCTCACTTTAAATAGTTAAGTTGATAATGTATCAAATCTTCCCCTGGGGCAAACAACCATGGTGGATAAACAACTAGAAAGATAAGTAAAGGAGTAGTGGAAGAGAGATAAATAAGGGAATTGTTACATATAAACAGATGCAACAAGATGGACCTGGTACTTCATTGTACAGTGGAAACTAACACAACATTTTAAAGCAATTAGATTCCAATTAAAAAAAAAAAAGAAGCACAGATAGTTATAAACAAATTGGGGAGTTGGGAATGGGCAAAATAAGTGAAAGGGGTCAACTGTATGGTGATGAATGGAAACTAGGCTGGTAGTGGTAATTACTTTGTAGTGTATGTGGTTATTTAATTATAACAGTGCATACTTGAAATATATACAGTAAAAAATAAAAACTAAAGCTAAGCAAGAGAAAGAAATAGACCTGGGAGCTCAAATAGGAGGGAACTTGGAAAAAGCGGCAGCTAACACAGCAAGATAGCGGTGGTTACAGTGGCTGAGGGAAGAACTGAAGGGTGGATTTTACAGTTTCCCTTTGGTACCAGAATTTCTCTGCAAGAACACAAATTCCTAGTAAGGATTCTAGATTGCCTTGTGGGCTTATGTACATTTTTTTCCCACAATAACAGCTAGCAATCTACATATTATATACTAAACCTTCCTAGAGAGAGGATTATATACGATTGTCATTTACATCAACCTGGTCCTGCCTTTGCTAGGAAGTCATGCTTTCCCGGAATGCATTTTGTTTATGAAGTTTCTTAAATTCAAAGTAAGAAAAAAAAAGTGTGGCTCTAGAAAAGAGTCTAGTGATTTCTGACATTATGGACTCTCCATGTATTCCTGTCTTGGATTTGAATCGACGGCAAAATGCTTTCATACTGCCTAGAGATTGAGATACACAACATAACTTCCTTATGTTTCCCACTGATGAATCATTTTACTTGCACAGCATTTTCAATAGATGAAACACATTTTCATCTTCCACTTTTCTGCTTTGTGAAAGTGCCAAGGCACCATCAGCCAAGTCATTAAACCAGTTGACTTATTAATGGATTGACGTGATTCAAGCATTTCCCAAAGGGTGAACCCATATTTGGGTAATCCCAGGCACTTCCACCATATTTTTCTGTCTACTCCCCAATGCCGTGATGAAGAGCATCATGTTTTTCCTTAGAAGTGTGACAGTTTTTCAAAATCAAAAGTAGAAGAGATGCTACTGAGCAGTGGAAATCCAGCAATTAGAAACAGCATATCTAACCAAAGAGGCCACCTTTAAAAATCATTTGGGGACATCCCCGGCAATCCAGTGGTTAAGACTCCACGGTTTCAGTGCAAAGGGTGCAGGTTAGCTCCCATGTAAGAACTAAGGTCCCACATGCTACTGCATGCAGCCAAAAAGAAATTGACAAGTCATTTTGCCCCTCTGGGCCTTGTCCACTTCCCCTATAGAGTAGAAGGTGGGGCTAACTCACCTCAAAGATTCCTGGAAGCTTTAAATAAAAGTCTATGCTTGATTTCTGGAGTTAGACCAAAGAAAGAAGTCTTTCCTAGCTGCTGCCATAATTATAGTGGTGATTCAAAGAGAATGTGGGGAGGAAGGCAGCCATCCCTGGAGTTTCTTGAAAGGCATTACCAAGTCGGAGCATCACCCAAGGACCACATAGGAATAGCCAGAAATCAGGCCGTTTGCTGATGTGCCCTGTCTACAAAAGAATCTCCCCAACAGTTCTGCTGGTTCATCTCTTCATTTCGCAAGATTATTGAACCACTTGATTCTACAACTTCTCCACAATTTACTTGATTTGCTTTCCTTTGGGGTGGCATGTGTGCCCCCAATGGGTGATCGAAGGACTGAACATTAATCCTTATTAAAAATGAACTTGACCCAAAAGATGGACGACTATGCCACGGCCTGATTCTGCTTGTCTTCATTCCTCTCTTTTCATTGATTCATTTATTCCTATTAGAATGACCGAGGCTCATTTTTCTTCTCGTGATGCCCAAGATTTTTATTTATTGAAATCAATTAGGAAAGTCCTAGTTGACTGTTACAAACCATCTCAGAATTCTTCAAAATTGAGGATATTTCATATGGAGTCCTAATTACTTTAAATTTGGCTCCAACCACTTGATAATCACAGGACTCCACAGTGGCATTGTTATAGATGGGGAAAAGCTCAGGCGAATCTGTTTTTTAGGAATACTGTTTTGGTCTTGGAAATACCCACCTCTATGCCAAACAAGGCAAATATGCGGTTGTTATTATTATTATTAGTTCCTCTTCAGTTCAGTTCGGTCAGTCAGTCTTGTCCGACTCTTTGCAACTCCATGGACTGCAGCACACCAGGCCTCTCTGTCCATCACCAACTCCAAGAGCTTACTCAAACTCATGTCTATTGAGTCAGTGATGCCATCCAACCATCTCATCCTCTGTCATTCCCTTCTCTCCTGCCTTCAATCTTTCCCAGCATCAGGGTCTTTTCAAATGAGTCAGTTCTTTGCATAGGTGATCAAAGTATTGGAGTTTCAGCTTCAGCATCACTCCTTTCAATGAATATTCAGGACTGATTTCCTTTAGGATATTCAGGACTGATTTCCTTTAGGATGGACTGGTTGGATCTCCTTGCAGTCCAAGGGACTCTCAAGAGTCTTCTTCAACACCATAGTTCAAAAGAATCAATTGTTCAGCACTCAGCTTTCTTGATAGTCCAACTCTCACATCCATACATGACTACTGGAAAAACCATAGCCTTGACTAGATGGACCTTTGTTTGCAAAGTAATACCTCTGTTTTTTAATATGCTGTCTAGGTTGGTCATAACTTTTCTTCCAAGGAGCAGGCATCTTAATTTCATGGCTGTCGTCACCATCTGCAGTGATTTTGGAGCCCCCCAAAATAAAGTCTGTCACTGTTTCCACTGTTTCCCCATCTATTTCCCATGAAGTGATAGGACCAGATTCCATGATCTTTGTTTTCTGAATGTTGAGCTTTAAGCCAACTTTTGCACTCTCCTCTTTCACTTTCATCAAGAGGCTCTTTAGTTCTTCTTCACTTTCTGCCATAAGGGTGGTGTCATCTGCATATCTGAGGTTATTGATATTTCTCCCGGCAATCTTGATTCCAGTTTGTGCTTCATCCAACCCAGCATTTCTCATGATGTACTCTGCATATAAGTTAAATAAACAGGGTGACAATATACAGCCCTGACGTACTCCTTTTCCTATTTGGAACCAGTCTGTTGTTCCATGTCCAGTTCAAACTGTTGCTTCCTGACCTGCATATAGATTTTTCAAGAGGCAGGTGAGGTGATCTGTTATTACCATCTCTTTCAGAATTTTCCACAGTTTGTTGTGATCCACACAGTCAAAGGCTTTGGCATAGTAAATAAAGCAGAAATAGATGTTTTTCTGGAACTCTCTTGCCTTTTCAATGATCCAACAGATGTTGGCAATTTGATCTCTGGTTCGTCTACTTTTTCTAAATCCAGCGTGAACATCTGGAAGTTCATGTTTCATGTACTGTTGAAGCCTGGCTTGAAGAATTTTGAGCATTGCTTTGCTAGCATGTGAGATGAGCATTCTTTGGCATTGCCTTTCTTTGGGACTGAAATGAAAACTATCCTTTTCCAGTCCTGTGGCCATGCTGAGTTTTCCAAATTTGCTGGCATATTGAGTGCAGCACTTTCACAGCATCATCTTTTAGGATTTGAAATAGCTCAACCGGAATTTCATCACCTCCACTAGCTTTGCTGATTAATGGAGTATAATCTGTAAAAACAGTAAATGACTGCACTGTGCACCTGAAACTAATAGAATATTGTACATAATTACACTGCAATTTAAAAAGCATAAAATCCATATGTGTTATTTTTCTAATTTCCATATCCCCAGAATAGGGGCTTGAAAGGAAATCAGATCTCAAATCAACAGGCTAATCTGTTGGATTCTGTACGAAACTGTTTGTTTGCATGTTACCAGATATTCACTGAAATCATACCACATACAGGGAACTGTTTGTGTCAGGCAAAACTTTTAAACCAGAATTGCTGCACATGGAATCAGATTTGAAATAACACTTGGTTCACTTGCACCCTTGTATCAGAAGGACCTATTCTGTCTTTTCCTGATGTGTCTTGTCTTTAAAAGCAGCCGAGTGTCAAGCTTCCCTTTTCACCAGGCCTCGGGATTTGAATAGACTAGCAAGGGACATCATCTGGCATGTGATTGATATTTATGACTGTTCTTGCTGGCAGAAGATATGCCCATGTTGGCAGCATCAGTGAAAATCCGAAGTTTAAACTTGCCCTCGATGATTTGATGAGTATCTCTTCTTGACTGAGGGGCTTCCTTGATGGCTCAGCAGTGAAGAATCTGCTTGCAATTCAGGAGATGCAGGAGATGCGGGTTTGATCCCTGGATTGGGAAGATCCCCAGGAGAAGGATCTTTTTAATTCTGCTGTCTGCTCTTCTAAAATGCCACATGTCCGACTGTACACACTTAGTGATAGCTAGAAGTATAAAGCGTTGCTCACCAATAAAAATCACAAAGTTAGTTTTTTTTTTAAAAAAATCTTCTACTGGCCTGAAATCACAAAATGTTAGCCACTGTGGAGAAAAAAGCATGTTTCCTTGTACAAAAAGTTCATGTTGGCCATCAGTGTATAAGAACACCAAGAGATAGATCTACCTTAGGTTTGCCTCGCACATTCTCTTCCCGTTTAAGAGAATATTCTCTTAAATATTTAAGAGATAAATAAATATTTATTTATCCAGTTTAAGCATAGTCTCAGCCAGTTCCAGTTTTCTCTAGAACTGAAAAGCTAAAGATAACAGTTAGTTTACAATGGATCGCATGAGAAAAGAAATTGTGAATTTCTCTGAAGACTTTTTTTCTGACATGTACATCTCAGGGGTTGACATTTTTGTGGCTGATTATTAACTTCAGTAGAACATTATTTTGAAGTTTAGGTATTTAATGAGTTGATATGACACAGGCTCTCCAGAGATTGTATGTTCTCTTCAGTTTGAGTCTCTGTCATATTTTTAAAATGAAAAAAAATAAAGTCTGATTTTAACACCATAGTTTAACATTTATAGAGGCACCTGTGAAATCATTGCTGTATTTAGTTATGTTCTATTACTAAAGTTGGGTCTAAAGTAGGAAAATAAATTTATGTTTATCTGAAAATTGATATTGTCGTACACACCTGGATGAAGAAAACCACATAAACCAGCAAAAGGATTTGAAATTTTCCTATGCAAGATTTTCTTTTGCTTTTCATTAATGTGTGTTGCCAGAGGCTTCCCAGGTGGCCCAGTGTTAAAAAAAAAAAAAAAAAAAAATCCACCTGACAATGCATGCAGATGCAAGAGATGCAGGTTTGATCCCTGGGCTGGGAAGATCCCCTGGAGAAGGGAATGGCAACTCACTCCAGTATTCTTGCCTGGGAAATCCCTTGGACAGAGGAGCCTGGGGGCTGCAGGCCATGGGTTCGCAGAGTCGGAAGTGACTGAGCGACTGAGCACGCACATACACAGCGTGTGTTGCCACTTGCTCAAGATTTTGCTTTTAAGGGGCTTTCTAACCAGGTTCTTTATTTAATCACTAGACATAAAATAGCCAAGGCTTAAATTAGCGTAATATCTCAAGATCTTGAATATGACACTTTAATAATTTTTACATAATGGTAGCTTCAGGGGATTGAAGCTGCTCTTTTAGCTGGCCCAAGTCTGCGAGAATGATCCAAAGTCTCTGAGTTATTTGATTTTATTTCTTTTTACCCCCTAAAGCGCTGGAAATGGTTGGCTCTGATGTGCTCCTAAAACAACCGCAAGATGAGGAAAAACAGACTGAGATGAAAACCAAGCTCACCCACATCCTACGTCAATTAGCTATTTTCTTTGTCTCTGTAAACAAGTTGGGGGAGGGGGGTGGCAGTGTTATAGCTTTTACGGTAGATGTTCTCTGTACCTCCAGCCCCCGCCCAGAGCTCTCTTCTGCCGCCCCCACCCCTTAATCCCCCCACGTAAGCTGACAACAGGACATGTTTTCTCCGGCAGTGCTCCTTGTTTACTCTGACTTCATCTTGAAGGTCATCGGCACATTGAATTATCTTGGGAGAATCTTCAGGAGTGTGTGTGTGTGTGTGTTCGTGCGCGCGCGTGCACGCACACGCGTGCACTTATGATGCTTCGGAAAGATGTAAGCCGGATTGTTATTTCAAGTAAATAACAAGTTGAAAGAAGAATATTAAGGAAACTGGTTTTAAAATTAAAATTGTTCAAGTGCAATTAGTTGTTGAAATGAAAATGCCAAGAGCTCAGCAAGAACTTGCTTGTGTCTCTAGCCTTACAGCAACAACAAAACTTGATTCTAAAATTGCTGACACTGAATTTTTTTAGGCATGGGGCTTTTCAAAAAGATATTAAAAGCAATATAATCATATAGCAAATGCAAGCTATTATATATAGAATAGATAAGCAATAAAGTCCTATTGTATAGCTCAGGGAACTATATTCAATATTCTATAATAAACCACAGTGGACAAGAATATATATGTATAACTGAATCACTTTGCTGTAGAGCAAAAATTAACACAGCATTGTAAATCAACTATACTTCAATAAAATAAATTTTAAAATTTAAAATTAAAAGCACAAGAATAAATAAAAATAATGTAATCATAGACAGTGTACTTTGTTGAACCAGATCATTGGAAAATTCCCTCATTCATTTATTCATTAAGCACCTGTTATACACCAGGCAATGTACCATCAAAGATGAATAAGATGTGCTGGAATGCACAGTCTAACAGAAGGGATATAAAAGCAAAGAGTGGAAATATATGTGGCAGTAAATATTTGGATATAGCAGTATGACTGAGTAAGGGTATTTCAGTTAAGTCTTCAGGAGGAATGTAACACAGAAAAAAAGAAGAGAGAGCTAGTACTTCTGGGAAGAAACCACCTATGCAGCAGGGTGGGGTCATGGCAGAGCAACATATATTCAGAAGGGCAGGCAGTTCTGCATAGCTGTCATGTACACTTCTGCAATAGGAATGGACTGGCTGCAAAGAGATCATTCAGTTCAACGTGATTGAACTGAATTTTAGATAGAATAAGGTCTATAATCTGACAATGATGTGTTAGCTTCCACTGTGCAGCAACGTATAATCCACTACATGTATATTTCCATATATCCCCTCTTCCTTGGATTTCCTTCCCATTTACATCACCACAAAGCAGTGAGTTCCCTGTGCTATACAGTGGTTCTCATTGGTTATCTATTTTATACATAGTATCAATAGTGTATATGTATCAATCTGAATTTCCTAAGCCATCCCAATTCCCTTCCCACCTTGGTAACATTGTAAAGCTACTCTATTCCAATAAAAAAATAAATAAAAATAAAGTTGTTTAAAAATTTTTAATAAAATAGAATAAAACCATGCAAAAAAAAAAAAAAAGGAAGAAATCTAGCAACATGATGTGTAGGTGACTAAGAGCAAAGAGAGATCATTTATGCTGTCAGGTACCTAAAGAGAAATAGAATAATTTTGTTGAGCACCTAATGTGGGGTGGACATCACTTATTTTATGTATTTCACCTCCTTTAATTTTCACCACAGCCTTGTAAGTTAAGGTTGATAAAGGATGATGTAAGTAAAGGCAGTGTTCAATGAAGGCCATAGAGTGTCTGAGATCTCTGTCTTGGGATATGTATCAGGAAAGTCAGGAGCACTTTAAGAAAGAGAAGAGGTGATGGTCAGCTGGTTGCCATGGTTTAGTCACTATCTGGGTGCCTGTCCACTTTTTGAACTAAAGAGGAGTGAGTTGGCAAGCAAAGAAGGTAAGCAGTCTCCCAGAACCATTTGGAGGAAAACTTATCTCTGGGATTTGCTCTCAATTCCTTTTTAACAAAAAGAGCAGATTTAAAAAAAAAAAAAAAAACATAAAGGAATGCACAGGAATGCACAGATTTCTTTGACCTCTCAATGAATGACATCTTTTAGTACTATTTTATATCTTGATATCTAATTTGCCCTTAAATCTCACCATCAGGGTTATCTGGTTCCTTGCTTGATGATGTCATTTTTATACCCAGCTTACTACCTACCGCAGCAACCATGCCATGGGCTCTATCCAGAAACCTGGACTGCTTCCAGCTATTGCCTTCCGGCAGAAGGGCAGTGAGAAGGAAATGGGAAATCTGAAAGCAGAGCTCTCCCAGCACAGGAGCAGGGCGGTGGGGGGCGGGGAGCATTTTTTGGAGGAAGAGTTCTCTCTTCAGTAGTTGCCTTTATCACACTCATGTTCTATCCAGTGGTTCTTTGTGCCTCCACAAAATTTCATGTCTCTAGCAACTGAACTAGCAAATTTGGAAGGACTGCAGCTCTGACTCTTTTAAGACAAGAGATGAAATAGTTCAAGCTGTTGGTAGCAACTTTTTACCTCTTGACCTGCCAAGATTCTTCAGGTTTATTTGGCTGTATGTTTAACTCTGGATCAGGGAAACTGGGAAATAGTTTTTATATCCTTAAATTCCAGTTTAATTTTGTGTTTTGTTACATTTCACTTGCTTGGGGAATTAGAAGTTTGGATGTTCACCTATCAAACAGACTTCTTTCTGGTCAAGAGAATTCTGAAAATAAACATTTAACTGAGCATCTACTACAGTGATAACAAGACAGTGTTTGCCTTAAATGAACTCTGAATCTAGCTGAAGGGAAGACTCATAGGGAGTGAAGTGTCAATCAAAATTGGGCTATGCTTGGTGCAACAATGGAAATGTAAAAAATTATGCTATAAGCTGAAGAGGGGACACTTGGGACTCTGAGATTACTGAAGAGGTAATATTGGAGTTGGAGTTGATATTGGATTTTGACTTATCCTTTTCTTTATGTAGAAAAGGAGGAAGGGCATTCTAAGATGAGAAGACAGTATGGATAAAGGTTCAAGGCATGGAAGGGTACATCTTATCTAAGGGATAATATATAGTACAGAGCTACTTAGAGTCTGGGGGCGGTGCATGTTGGAGGTTAGAGAAAATAGGAATACCTAATTCTAGAAAGACAGATTGACTTTGTTGTAGAAACCTTTATGTGTCACACCGAGAAGCTTTGAGTTCAATCTCGTGGCAACTATGAGCCATTACGTGTTTCAAAAGATCTGATGAAAGAACAGAAATAGAGATGATGCTGTTCCAACAGATAAAGCTCTGCTTCGAGTTCAGCAGTACACAGTGTGTCTGCCCCATTTCCAGGATTCTGTTTATGCCTTTTCAATCATTTAAGAATAGGAATAATAGTGTTTTCTCTGATACAGTGTTAAATCACTCTAATTCCTACTATTTTCCCTTTAATCTATCCCAGTAGATATTTGTTCCAGATAGACATTTATTCCAAATAGACACTATCACCATAGCAAGTAACATGAGCAGGGTGGGTGGGATCTTCATGGAATATCCAGTTTGGGAATATCAGTCTCCATTGGCATCTACTCTTATTGACTAGAACTTTCTAAAAAGTCCTGAGAAAATTCTGCTACTTTGTATGTGTACTGTTTTTCAGATATTAAGAATCGGATTTAGTCCCTATAACTCAGTTAAACCTCACCATGACTTTAAAGAATTTCCTGAGGTTCTAGGTCTCCTTAAAAATTACAAATGCTTCTGGAAAGAAAATTTTCATACTTTTTTCCTTGGAAAAAATTTTGTGGTCAACCGTGAAAGGGAAAAAGGAAATAACTGAGGTGACATGTATCTTTCTCCTTAATAACATGGTCTGTTGAGAATTAATGTCTTACTGATAAACTAAGACTTAGAGCTCAGTACACAGAAGCTATTGAAATATTGTGTCAGTCCAGAAAGTTATGTTCATCATTTCTCATTCTCAATATAAACGAGCAGTAAGTCACCGCATAAAGGACTATATGCATTAGGGCTGCCCACGTAAACTTCGCTTCTGCATGCGTAAACATGTTCTTATTATCGCAAATAATCAACAGGAGAGGAGCAAATGCAAGTTTAGCTTTTTGCAAAAATGTTTATCACGGTTACTTTAAACTGTTTATAGGAAAGAGAGAACTACAAATGTCCTTCAGGAGGCAAGCAGGACCATATGGCCCAGAAAGCTTTTCTGTGATAAAATGTTTGGTTAAATTTTAGGCAACACATGGTCCTCCCATTGCAGTTATTTGTCATTTCAAACATTGTTGTTGATATTCAACTCCTGAAACAAATAACACCAATCTAAAACATTTAGAAGAACTTAAGAAACGAGGTTCATTCTAGAGCTACTGGGAACCAGCTGCCCCCATGCAACCCGTCCTCTGGTCAGCTGTGGCTCTTATACACCATGCACCCCTGCCCCAGAGAAACGCGCACTAACCTTCAAAATAAACACTGGATAGAATCCACCTTCAGGTTTTCCACTTTGGGGCTTTGCAAATTTTTATTTTATTTTCTCTATGAAAATGCCACATCCCAGGTGTAGTGGTAAAGAAGCTGCCTGCCAATGCAGGAGACATACGAGACACAGGTTCGATCCCTGGGCCCAGAAGAAAATGTCAAGCTCCTCCAGTATTTTTGGGCTTCCCTGGTGACCCCGATGGTAAGAGAATCTGCCTGCAATGCAGGAGACCTGTGTTTGATCCCTGGGTTGGGAAGATCCCCTGGTGAAGGGGATGGCTACCCATTCCAATATTATTGCCTGGAGAATTCCATGGATAGAGGAGCCTGGCAGGCCCAGTTCATGGGGTTGCCAAGAGTTGATCACGACTGGGTGACTTTCACTCCTTCTTAAACTATCCAGTATTATTGCCTGGGAAACCCATGCGCAGAGGAGCCTGGCGGGCTAGAGTCCATGCAGTCGCAGAGTTGGATACGACTGAGCAAACTGAGCAAGGAAATAAACTCTATTCAATGGCTTGGGTATGGCTTTCATTTCTCATATGTGTAGCCTGTTATGCCCTGAAAAGTGTCTCAGATACAGCCTGGGCATTAACAAGGTGTTAGTTGGATGGTAAGACAGCGTTTCTTTGTAAGTGGCCATCAGATTAGCTTAGACACAGGGTTTCTTGGTGTCTCAAAATTCAAGTTGCAGTGAGTGAGGTTAGCAAAAGAAGAGGCAGGCCCAGTCCCAAGGCCTTTGTTTGCCAGGTTCTCTGTCTCATTCACACTGACAAGATGAAAACTTATCTTAGTTTAACCCTCAGAAAGTCACCATGGCAAGAAAACCTTAGGCAGGTGCTTCTGAGGGCCTTTCAGACTTGTATATTTTTTACATACATTGTGTTAATGGTATAATCCCTTAAGAATAACTCCATTTCAATTTATCTTTTTTGTCCAAAATTGATTGTCCAGAACAATGGAAAATAAATCATTTGTCATTTTCCCTTAACTAAAGGAAGCTAGGTTTGTGGGCCCCCATCTCTTCTTTCTCAAAAAGATCCCCCACCCTACCCAACGACACACACAGAGAGACACTTGTCTCTGATTTCTATGTTTTTGTATTTATTGGAAGGTGTTATGAGATAGTTAAAGAAATGAATGAGAAAGTTTAAAATTTAAAATATTTACAATGCCAGTGGGAAAGGTCAGCAAAAACTATAGCAGACACTCAGTGTGATACATTTTACACCGTAGGCACTGAAAAAGTACCGTGGAAGGACAGAAAACAAGACTGATTCTAATAGGTATGGGCAACGGAATGAAGACGACTTCATGAAGAGGTGGCATTCGAGTAGTCTTTAGTAGGATTACCTTGATTTCAAGACATAAAAAGAAGGGAAGTATTAACCCAGAGAACTCATAAACAAGAGAACACCTTGTTCTTATTCTTGGATGTCTTCCTTTCTTCCTTCTTTCTTTCATCTATGTGTGTGTGTGTGTGTGTGTGTGTGTGTGTGTATGTAACTTGACTACCAAAAGTAATGGTGTTAGTTTTTGTTTTTTTTCCTTTTTTGGTTTTTCCCTTGTCCATGACTCAAACTATGGTGCATTTTGTTTATAGCTCACTTTGTCAGTAAGACAGAATCTTTTATAAAACAACATAAAACAAATATAAAGCTTTAAAAAGTGTAAAGATGGGAGATAAGAAAATCTATATGGTCAAAATTTCTGTCTGGATTTTCCTTTGTAGTCTGAATGTCCCACTAGTAGATTTTAATTGATCCAGTCTTTAAAGTTGTATTGCAGAATGGTTAGATTAATATCAGTACTTTAATCATAACTGGTAATTATAAAATGGCTTATGGTTTACAGTAGTGGTTCTAAAATGACAAGTATCTACTGCTGAGGTATCCTTTGCCAACTTCTGGGTTTACTTTATTGGCAAGTATTGGAGGACTCCTGGCCTTAGGTGGGCAGAGTCAAGAGTGGTCAAGACAGTCACTGCACAGGGAAGGATCATCCTACATCCCACCCAGTGCTTGATGTCCAACAGATACTCATGTCGGTGAAAAACTTATTTATAATCATTCATACTAAGGGCCTATTTTATATGTCATCTTCATTACATAGTATATATTGAGTTTTTAGGCATGCAATTAA
Organism: Budorcas taxicolor; assembly: GCF_023091745.1. NCBI lineage: Eukaryota > Metazoa > Chordata > Mammalia > Artiodactyla > Bovidae > Budorcas > Budorcas taxicolor. Next base: position 27,647,295 of record NC_068933.1, read on the forward strand.
CATGTAAATCAAATAAAAATGTATTTTGTTTTACTAAGAAATTTTCTACGTATTTCACTATTTCAGGGAATCATATCACACTAATAACTGATGTTAAGTCATCACTATGATGTGAGAATGTTTAAGTCTTCTCAGCAGAGATGCAGGCATCTGATTACTTCTTTGTGGCTTTCAGAGCCAGCATGCTTGAGCATGTACTTATTGAAACAAAGTAGAATACAGTGGCAAAAGCATGGGTTCTGCGGACTGCCTGCATACTCTTCCCATCCATCCTTACCACACACATGAACTGTGTGACATTGGGCAGATTACTTACCCTCTCTGTGTCTCATTTTCCTTATCTGCAAAACGGGAATAAAACTAGTACTTAACTCGTAGATATTAAAAACTGAAATCTAAAATCAATGCCAGGCATATATTGGATTGACCAAAAGTTTTGTTCAGTTTAATAAAAATAAGTGACACGTTTCTTATTTTCACCAGTAACTGTAATCAACAGTGTATTCACTGAACAAACGAACTTTTTTGGCCAACCTAATAGTAAGCATAATAAAGCTTTAGCAATTATAACAAGCTCACATTCCTTCTTTAAAACTCTTGGGACTGGATGCACTTTAGAATTCAAAACTTTGAATAGTTTTTACAGATAATCTGATGCATGTTTTGTAGAGCACCTATAATCAAACACATACATTTTTCTGCAGAAAAATCTTCCAGCTATTAACATTCACTGGGGGAAATAAAGCCCACATCAGTTTCGTGTGTGTTCATGTCAGGGTTTACTGCCAAATGAGCGACAGAAACTTTTTGAATTTCTGAGTCATTTGGGTGGTAGAATTGTGGAAGGATTACTGATCTATATTGTATTGTTTACTACAAATTATTTTCCCTCTTTCTCTTTTATGTGACAGGCATGATTTTGATTATTTAAAAGGTATCTTTGTAGATAAAGCATAGCATCTACAAATTCAATTTTGAGATAGTTAAGATGCTTAACAAACTATTATTAAAAGGAGATGTTGGGTCTGAGTGGATAAAGAACCACTAATATATGTGTGTGCTCAGTTGATCAGTCCAGTCCGACTCTATGTGATCCCACTAACTGGGGACCGCCAGGCTCCTCTGTCCATGGAATTCTCCATGCAAGAATACTGGAGTGGGTTGCACTTTCTCCTCCAGGGGGGTCTTCCTGATCCAGGGATCAAACCCAAGTCTCAAGTCTCATGCATTAGCAGGTGGATTCTTTACCACTGTACCACCTCTGCTAATGTATGGCCTTAATTAAAAAAAAAAAAATCATTATTTTATTTGACCTCCATCCAGACCTATAAGATAGCCACTTACTTTAAAAAGAACAAAACTGACTTAAAAGAGAAATTTAAAACTTGTCAAACACTTCAGTCTCAGCAAGGGGAAGAATTAGCATTGACCCAGAGCTTGTGGACTCTGAATTCTGCCCTCTTTCCTCTCATTTCTGTTCTGATGCATCAACCACAGACTGTCCTCAGCCAGTGAACCACAAGTGTTTCTCTGGGGCTCACACTGCAGGAGGGGACAGAGAACAAATAATCATGAACCGCTTCCCATCAAAAAGTTAATTTTTGTTTATTTTTTTCTCATTTAGTATCTGGATGTATTTTCCCCTCCTTTGCTCTGGAAACAGTTTCCTGTAGAATAAGTTTCAGCATTTTCAGGCTTTTCTTGATCTAAACTCCTTTTAAAAAAAACACCCCACGACCTCAATCAGGTTTCCATTCGAGAAAGAATACCATTGGCAGTGCTCTTAGTGGAAAGAACACTATAGTAGAAGGCAGAGGAAATGAATTCAAGCGTTGATTTAGCTTTACTGGACAACATGATTGAGCATAGTAAGTCCCCTGCCTTTATGAATTTTAGTAATTTTTATTTGATTTACTGCGAGCATGAAATGAGGTACCATACATAACGCAACCAGAATAACATCTGCCAAATAAGTGCACATTCGAGGCTAACCCACTCTTTCTATACCTGTAAAATAAAGGATGTATACTGTCTCAAGCGCCTCTCTCTTCCTGAAATTCAATTATAACAGAGCCCTGCCCTTGTGCCGGTGTCAACTCCCTGTGGATGATTTGTTGATTTTCTGAGTTCTGTGAATTTCATCATGGCCTAATTTGATCCTTAAATAATAACATACTGCTAATTTTCGTGTTTTTACCAATAAATTGTATTTCCAAGTTGAATCAAAACAACAGTAAAACAGGCACTACTCAAGATACAAGACAAATAAAAGATACTGCATTAACCAGTCAAAATATTTTTTTTAAAAATCAAGAAGCAATCACTGAATAGCTTTCCTTGATTTAGATAGCAATTAGGTTAATAATCAGACGAGCCTGATAATCACAGCTGAGGAACCCAATCAGCCAGATTACAATGTATTGCTTTAAACCTCTTAAAAGATCACATCGCAGCTGAATAGGGGGATTTACTTATGACTAATGTCCCTTGATCTTTACTAATTGTTTCATCAGACGCCAGTCCTTAAAGGAAAAATTGTTCCAATCTTTTCTTCGTAGAGCTATTTTGTTTAATTTTAAAATTATTCCCGTTGTAGGCTCAACAGAATTTTCTTCTCCATAACAAGAAAAATTCTCTTAGTGTAAAACAGTGCTTTTTGCATCCTTCTGTTTCACACAAATTCAGCAATGTGTTCTCACCTATAGCGTTCATAATTTGCACTGTGGTTTGCTCATATTCCCTTCTTTTCCAGAAAGAGAATGGGTTTTATTTTTCTAAAAGCACTTGAGAAAAATATGCATCAGTATTGTTACTCACTGCTGAGAAGTAACAGGTATTGTCTTAATCAAACAGGGCATAATGACCAGGAGAGGTTGGTCTGTAGTTAGTGTATTTATATACAGAGCGAATATATATGTGTGGCCTCATGGTTAATTAATATGTTATATGCAAATTATTAACCTCAGATATGCAGATGACACCACCCTTATGACAGAAAGTGAAGAGGAACTAAAAAGCCTCTTGATGAAAGTGAAAGAGGAGAGTGAAAAAGTTGGCTTAAAGCTCAACATTCAGAAAATGAAGATCATGGCATCCGCTCCCATCACTTCATGGGAAATAGATGGGGAAACAGTGGAAACAGTGTCAAACTTTATTTTTGGGGGCTCCAAAATCACTGCAGATGGTGATTGCAGCCATGAAATTAGAAGTTGCTTACTCCTTGGAAGAAAAGTTATGGCCAACCTAGATAGCATATTCAAAAGCAGAGACATTATTTTGCCGACTAAGGTCCATCTAGTCAAGGCTATGGTTTTTCCAGTGGTCATGTATGGATGTGAGAGTTGCACTGTGAAGAAGGCTGAGCGCTGAAGAATTGATGCTTTTGAACTGTGGTGTTGGAGAAGACTCTTGAGAGTCCCTTGGACTGCAAGGAGATCCAACCAGTCCATTCTAAAGGAGATCAGCCCTGGGATTTCTTTGGAAGGAGTGATGCTGAAGCCGAAACTCCAGTACTTTGGCCATCTCATGCGAAGAGTTGACTCATTGGAAAAGACTCTGATGCTGGGAGGGATTAGGGACAGGAGGAGAAGGGGACAACAGAGGATGAGATGGCTGGATGGAATCACTGACTCGATGGACGTGAGCCTGAATGAACTCTGGGAGATGGTGATGGACAGGGAGGTCTGGCGTGCTGCGATTCATGGGGTCGCAAAGAGTCGGACACGACTGAGCGACTGAACTGAACTGAACTGATGCAAATTATTCAGACACTCACTCTTTCTAGCTACAGAAGGTTTGGCCCTCAACATGTAGGAATTGTAAAGGTGCATTGGATCAAGGTTCAGAGATCTTTACTCTGACCTTCCATAGCTTTAACTTCTAAAACATGGATCAAAAGCTAGAAGAAGAAAAATCACAAGATTCTTCATCCCAGTTGTGACAGATGTCAAAAGCCAAAGCTTGATCACTCATAGGCTCAGAGAGAGGAATGAAGGCTCCTTAGACTAACATCATTCTGCCCAGTTTTCTTTGGTTTTCCTGTAGGTTTGGCTTTGTGAATTTTGGTGTGATATTTCCATCATATGTATGAATGTTTTCATCATCCACATCTTGTATATCTTTGTTGTTTCCTAATGTCAGGGCTTCCTCTCCCTTCTCTCTAGAAAAAAAATCATCCATGATAAACCAATAAGTAATGTTATTTGTACGGATTAGCATTCCTAGAAAACTTTGATTTATTCTAGAGTTTGTGTTTGTGTCCCCTCAAAGTACAGCTGAAAGGGAATGAAGGATCGGCCGTGTCTTTCTCTTAGGAAATCTCTCTCCTGATTTTCTTTCTCAGTCACTGACTATTCATTCTCAGTGTCCTTTATTCTTTCTCTGCTACTGAAATTCCAAATGTCCAAGAGTTCCAGGCCCTTTTTCTCTTTCCTTATGACACCCAGCCCAGTGGTCGCAGATACCATGTGCATAGATCGAGCTCATGTCCATGAGGACTTCAGGCTCACAGGTCCATGTCCAACTAGGCATCTCTAGTTTCAGTCAAAACACCACTTTTGGGACTTCTCTAGCTTCCACTACAGGGGGTGCAGGTTTGAACCCTGGCCAGGGAAGTAAGATCCTACACTAGTTAATTAAAAAAACAAAAATAAAGATAAATTTAAACATAATAAACAAACAATAAAGAAAAAAAAATCACTTTTCCTCCAAGCAGCTCTATTGCTGGTCTTGTACATGTTCATAAATACCCCTACTCTCTACCCAGTTACTCAAGGAATTAGGTAGATAGCAGTTAGGTTGATAAGCAAGTTAGGTTTTGGGGAGTTATTCCTCTTTCCCTCACTATCTTCCCATGCCCACATTTAATCTGTCCACATCCTATAATATCTAATTCCAAATCTCCCCTGAATCCTTCCAGGTTTTTTTTTTTTTTTCTATCTTTACTTCTCCTTACCCCAAACTATGATTATCTCTTACCTAGTTTCACAGTGGTTTCAAACTCATCTTTTTGATGTTGCTTTGCCCTTTCTGATGAATCCTCCATAGAACAGCCACAATGAGTAACCTCCAATTAAAATAAATAAATTTATATTAAACAACAGAAAACCCACATGAATTCCATTGCTCTCTTATGTAAAGTCTCTACTGGCTCTTCTCTCCTTTTAGGATAAAATCTGAACTCCTTATCCTGGCCTGGATTTGGTCTTATTTCCCATCATTCATTCTCTTGTCTGCTGTGCTCGGACATAACTGGCTTTTATTTGTTGCTGTTCCTCCTTTAGACCTGAGGGTCTTTGTACTTGTTTTTCTATAACTAGAACTCTTTCCCTTCAGATCTGCAGAAAGGGTTGTCTGTCATTCAGATCTCAGGTTACATATCACTTATTGGATTTTTAACCCTCTCTGACCTCAGTCCTCGACCGTCAGAGCACCTCATGTTCATTTTATGCAGAGTCTTTGTCGCTGCTTTTACTGACTTGTCTTTTTTCTATCTCCTGCCCCTTTTCTTAATAGTGCTTAAAAAAAAAAAAAAAAACCCTCTCAAAATAGAAGGTAAGCTCCATGAGAGAAGGACTTCATCTGCTTGTTCATGGCAGTAATTCCAGCCCTGGGAAGAGTGCCTGTCATGTAGATGGGACCCAATAAACCTACAGAGTGAATCAATGAAAATCTCAGAAAACATGATCTAAACGGAATCAGACCATCTATTTGGCTTCCCACACATGGTGATTAGTGGCAGTTTGAAAACTGTTTATCTATGTACAGCTGTCTCACTCCTTGCAGAGCTGATGAGCAAATGGGTTGTGTCTTCACAGAGGAAAGTAGCTAAACATTTAACTTGAAGTAAGCAGTGGGTCATCAGCTGCTCTGGGCTGTGAGCGTGATGACTGACTGCAGACGATCTGTTGAAACACTTTCTGGGATGGACTTTTAAGTACCTGTCAAAGTTTACAATTTGAGAGCAAATGTAAGTGAACCTGAACGCCTTTCAACTTGGGACATTTGACGCTTGAGAAATCACCTCGCTTTCACTTTGTTGCTGGCTAGATCCACTCATCTTTTAGTTTTAGGGCCTGAATCATCAGTTTCTCTAAATCCATTTATAAACTCAGTCAGCATTTTGCTCTGGCAGCTTGTGAATATAAGGGGGTAACGGTAGGCTCGGGGGTATAAAACCTGTTTTTCACTGATTCTGCCTTCAAATACTTTTCAAGATTCCACAACAATAAAACATAAGGGGTACTATTCTCAGTACTTCATCCAAATACAGAATATAGCCTGCTTTCCTCCTCTTTTCTTTTTGTTTCTTTCGTCTCCACTTTGATTATCCAAGAAATAAAGAAAAGCCAGTCAGTCTATTCATATAGGCAGAACACACCCCAGCATGAAACCTATGTTTAAATGTTAATAGCTGATATAGTCTATCAGACTGTAAATTTTCACAGAGCTAAGGAAGGAAAAAAACAGAGAATATATATGTATATAGAGATATAATAGCAAGAATTGCTGACTTTTGAATACAGGGCTCTGTGATTAATCTTTATGAGCTCAGTGGCACTTTAAAACATTTTTCCTTTCTCATTAAAATACAACTTTCTCAAAAATGCTGGCTCTGATTGGTAGATAATGGAAAAATATCATGGATGATGCCTATGAAGCTCATATCCTTCAAGTTGACCCTCTTGTCTCCTGTTTTAATAGTGCTAAAAACACTTCTTAAAAATTCATTTTAAAAGAAAGTTAAGGTATAAACAAGAAATTTCCTTATTATGTAAAATTAGCTAGCAAAAAAACTTGTCTTCTGGTCTAGTTTCAGCCGCAGTCCACAGAGGAAACAAAACAAGGGCTTTCTAAAATATCCTGGTGTACGAGAGTAGCCACTTGTCTATAAGCAAAGATGTGTGTGTGTTACATTCAGTAGAAGAGCTTAGACATGTTATTCTCTAATTATTTACCTTCCTCTGCAACTAACTTCAAGTAGCAATCATTCTGAACACCTCCTGTGCCTTTTTAATGTTTAGTCATTTAACCAACTATTTTAAAATTGCCTAGTCTCCTCAACTACCAGAGAAATTAAATAAAAGAGCCACAGACCTCTAAAAGCTAAGTAAAATCACGCTTCGAGTCTCTGGGCTTCCAAATAAGAGGCTTGTTTACTTACTTGAAAATGTTTAAATGTTAAATTCCCTAAAATCTAGGAAAGGAAGTGAAGCTGTGTATACCTGGCACTCTCCTTGATGCAGATTTTTTTTTTTAACATTTTCTTTCACTTGCTTCTTTTAGAGAACTCAGTTTTCAATTGTGCTCCACCATTAAATTCTGAAGTCAGGGTGCTGGAGCCCTGAAATACATTCATGAAAAGTAAATGTCACTACCACCTCTAAAAAGGGAGCCCCCAAACTCAAGTTCTTTTTAACCTGAAATTGACCAGCCTCAGTGGTACATTATGAATGGGGAAAATGTTATCAATAGCTGAATCCCTTACATTCAAGTAAAGTTTGGTGTTTTCAAATAACTGTCACATACATTGCCTAATTTAAATTTATTTTGGCCTCCTGATGTAGCCAGGGCAGGCCTGTTTTATAGATTAGGAAACTGAGGAGCTGGGGAATTTATCTGGTTCATAAACAGGCTTCATTCTGGTAAGAATTCCAGTTCATTGCTCTTTCATGCAGTCCTGAAGTGACCCTTGATCTAAACATCATCTAAAGTGATGCTGCAGAAGAAAAATAATGTTCTTGTCAGAAAACACAGTTTCTGAACACAGAGATATTAACGCTGTTGCAACCTGTGCTTCCAATAAAATCTAGGAGATGGTCTCATTTTTCCTTTAAATGATGTTTGAGATGTCCTTTTTGGAGAGGTTCTGTGACTAACTGGTTGCATTACTTATACAAACCATTAAATCCATCCAGGCCTTCATTTTTAAAATTAAATATTGTCAATTAGCCAGGACTTGCTGATATCTAGGGCATTTCCAGCTGTAAAATTTTAGAATCCTGAGGTTCTTCCATGTTTAGTCCTTATTTTCTTTTTTTTATCAGACCACCTTATCCCAGGTCAAGTGGTTCTCTTAACAAGGGAAGGGCTTCTCTGGTGCTTCAGTGGCAAAGAATCCACCTGCCAAAGCAGGAGACGCAAGCTCAGTCACTGGGTGGGGAAGATCCCCTGGAGAAGGGAATGGCAACCCGCTCCAGTGCTCTTGCCTGGGAAATCCCATGGATTTCCTGGTGGGGTACAGTCCATGGGGTTGCAAAATAGTCAGATGCCATTTAGCAACTAAACAACATCAACAAAACAAGGAAAAGCCTGCCATCATTCACAAAATCATGTGTCACTGCAAAGGATGCTCACCTGGACCACCAGCAGCTTCTCTGCAATTGATCACACTGCCTTACAGGCCCATTCGTGCAGTCACACCTGCCATCATATCTTAAGCCTGCTGCTTTCCTTTTTTTTCTGAGACAGAGGGAGATGCCCTCAGACCTGTGTGGTAGCTGCAGGCTTCAGGGCTAATAGGTGCCAGTTGAATGCTCCTTGACCAAGTTTATTTCTTTAAGTAAAATAGTTCGGGGGCACATAGCTGGTGTTGTTGACTGTCAACTTTCCCAAACTGGTGAACAGGCCAATTAAGGAAGGACTTTTTAAAAATATGCTTTATTTCTGAGAGGATATGACTATATCAAAGACAATAGTCTTAAATATATATATATATATAAAAAGAGAGTGAGCTTTTTGGACAAATATATTCTGATTTTTCAAAATGTTTGTACTTCCTAGTCTAGCAATTACTATTCTGGAAAACTAAGAATTATAAGACCATTATCTTCTCATACCAAGAATTTTCTAAATAAGGGTCTTTGGGGCACTATTATTTATGAAAAGGAAAGATGGAGATGGGACTTCCTTGGCGGATTGGTAGTTAAGGCTCTGAGTTTCCAATGCATGGGTTATGGGTTCAGTCCCTGATAGGGGAACTAAGATCCAACATGCTGTGTGGTATGGTCAAAATAAATAAATAAATAAAAAGATGGAGGCAATATCCAGTATTAAGAAAATGATTATATAAAATATAGCAAAAAAAAAAATCTCCTTTGATATTGTACAGTCATGAAATTGTGGTGGGAGAAATACTGATAGAAATAAATCACAATATAAAAAGTATAAGAAAAAACAGAAAAATATGTAAAAGTGTGTCGATACAAGAAGGAACTGATATCAACGGTAATTAAGGTGATGGGCCTTTACATCATTTAAAAAAAAGTTTTCTCTTATAAGGGAGCATAGCTGATTAATAATGTGTTAGTTTCAGATGTACAACACAGTTATTTCAGTGTGTGTACACACACACACACACACACACACACACACACACACACGTATCTATTCTTCTTCGAATTCTTTTCCGATTTAGATTATTACAGAATATTGAGCAGAGTCCCCTGTGCTGTACAGTAGGTCCTTGTTGGTTATTTGTATTAAATACAGCTGTGTACATGTCAATCCCAAACTTCTACTTTTCTCTATACTTCTATATATTCCAAATTTTCTCTGATGATACTAAATGTTACTTCAACTTTTAAAAAATCCAATGGCTGGATGATCCCTTGGTGGCATTGAAAATTACATCTGAATATATGTCTGAGTTCTGATTCCGGTGTAGACACCAGTCACATTACATAAAAAAATATTCTAAATACTCTGGGCTTTCACTTCTTCAAAAGTAAAGTGATTGTAAAAATAAGCTGGATTGTTCCTTAGATCTCTTCCAACTGTGATGTTATAATTCTTTGCAAGAAGTATGAAACAATGAGGTCTAAAGACCTACAGGATGGTATCCCGACAATACCAACCTTCTTTCCCCTCCATTTCCTTGTGGAACCTAGTTTGCTGTGGATCAGAAGCAATAACTAATAATAGATAATAAAACTAAATACTAAATAATAGAAGTACCTAGAGCAACACAAGCCCTCTCGGGATTTCATCTCCAGGCCCTTCAACTTCCATCCCTTTGTTGTTGTTTTTTTTAATTGGAGGATAATTGCTTTACAATATTGTGTTAGTTTTTGCCATACATCAACATGAATCAGCCATAAGTATACTTGTCTCTCCCTCCTGAACCTCCCTCCTGCTTCCCACCTCCCTTCATTGTTTTTTAACGTAGCCCCATTTTGACCTTGCTCCCCATAGACACAGATCTTTCAGATATAAAATTTACGAAGATATGCGGTATCTTTTTAGAATGAATCTGACATAAAGACAAAAGAATGGAGAGGAGAAGCTTGAGCTCTTACCGTATCCAGAGGCAGTGAATATGCGTCTGTGGTTCTGGATTCTGTGTTCTCAGAATTTCAACAGCTATTGGGCAAAGTGATTAGGAAGAAAACTTGCCCCCTTTTTCAACCGCCTTCTTACTCCTGCAACCCAAATGCACGTGTGCTGTCGACTTCGGCTGTTGCCTTGAACCTACCAGTGTGCATCCCTGCTTGGCTGAATCCTAAAATAGCAGGTGCTGAGAGATTCAGTGCATCCTCAAGCCCAACAAACAGCCGCCGCCTAAGACAGCTTCTTCCCATGAGTGAGAAATTTTTTCAAAGAGCTCAATTCATAGAAATCATTTATTCATTCAAAAAGCACCTTTTGAGTTTCCAGTAGAGGTCGTGTATTCTGCTAAAGTGGATACAAAGATAAGCCGAACCTAGGTCCTTTTGGGTATATAGTGTAGGGGAAACTACACACTCCGTAGGAATAATGAAAATCTTAAAGCACAAGTGAGTAAGGGTCACAGGAGCAAACCGTCAGAAGGTTATGGAAGCCAGAAACGGCGTGGTGTGAAAGGTCAACGGCATTAGAAAGGGGACCCAAGATTTTATGGTCTGGCTTCCCCCACCCCAGCTCTTCACGGAGGGCAGCCTTTCGGGTCGGCTGACTTCTCCCTCCTCTGCTTGAAGTAGCCTGATACATAGTACCTCTTAGATACTTTGAAAATCCCCATGATAAACATCTGGACCCGGCACAGAAGCCTCCAGGAAGCTGTCTCTTCGGCATCCACCTATAAGCAAGCCATAAACACAACCTATTAAATAGCACGTCATGCTCTGGGATTGTCTCCTAAGCCCTAGTCCTTTTCCTCAGGAGCATCACACTTAGCCAACCATTAGGGCACAAGAAATGCCCCTCCTGCAAGGGGGCTGGTGGGGGGACACTCACTCTTAGAAAGTTACAGGGACACAAGATAATTAGAGAGTCCACTCCGCCTCCCGTTAAGGGATAAATCTTGTTTTTCTTCCTCGCTTTTGTCTGTGTGTAACCCGGGGTCAACTGTCGTTAACTCTTTTGGTTCTTGAGAAAAACCCTTTCAGTCCATATTTCCAGGCCCAAATCTTGACTCCAAGTTTTTGTTTTTTTTTTTTTAATCCCCATTTGAAAGTTAAGTAGAATGGTAACAGATTAGAGATTGAAAAGAAAGGAAGAAAATAAATATAGGTATTAGTGGGAAAAAGAAATCCCTACAGTTACTTGAATCTCCTTAACTTTAGGTGGATTCTCAATGTTGCCTCACTCAGAATTAAAGCTTTCCATGATTTTGCCAGAAGTATCCAGGTTAGCTGAACTTGTCGATTACTGTTTGCATTTCTCTGAATCACTTAAATCTCCCTTATTTCATTTAAAAAAAAATCTATATATTCATTCTAGGGAAAGTTCTTTTCTGTGCTTTTTCAACCACTTTCAGCCACATCAGAAAAACAACTTTTCTGTTGTCCATCTATTATTCTATTCATACTTCTCTGCCCAAGCTGTCACTAATTAGCCTCTCCGTATATACAGATTCACAAAATCTTAGCATTAGTTTCAGCAGTGAAATTCTTTTGACAACAGGGGAAGGAGAGAGAGGGACAAGTTGAGAGACTAGCATTGACATATATACACGACCGACCGTGTGTAAAATAGCCAGCGAGAAACTTCTGTATAACACAGGGATCCCAGCCTTGTGACAACTTTGAGGGGTGGGCTGGGGGTAGGTGGGAGGGAGGCTTCAGAGAGGGGGGCTATATGTATACTTAGAGCTGATTCACATTGGCATACAGCAGAAACTAACACAACGCTGTAAAACAATTATCCAACAATTAAAAAAAATAAAAGAAAAATTCCTCTCGGCTCCATCATTCAGGCCACAAAGCAGAGAACTGCCCTCTTTGGGATATGACCTATAGTACATTTGCATTCTGCTTTCATCCTCATTTCCATGTCAGAATTTAGCTATTTGCTCTTTCATCTACTTAAAAATAGTTCTCACCACCCTTTAGAAAGATATACTAGCTGTAGTACCTAACAATGGGTCTACTGATTTTTTTAATTTAAATTTATTTTTAATTGGAGAATAATTGCTTCACAATATTGTGTGGGTTTCTGCCGTACATCAGCATGAATCAGCCATAGGTATACGTATGTCCCTTCCCTCTTGAACCTCCCTCCCACCTCCCACCCCATCCCACCCCTCTAGGTTGTCACAAAGTACTGGATTTGAACTTCCTGAGTCATACAGCAAATTTCTACTGGCTATCTAATTTTACATATGGTAATGTATACATCCGATGTTACTTTCTCAATTCATCCTACTGTCTCCTTTCCCTTCTAGGCCTGCAAGTCTGTCCTCTATGACTGTGTCTCCACAATGGGTCTATTGATTTTTAATAAGCAGAATCATAAAGAGATGAAGTATAGTTTTAATTATTTTAGAATTCTTGCTGTTTTAATTGATGCACTATTTAACTTTTCACCATATTGCTGCTAACCTTTTTATTATTATTATTATTACTCCTAATCCTTTAGGAATTTTTGGCAACTCAAGTGTCTACCTGCCCTTACTGGGTCTTCTTTAAAAGTCACCAGCACTTGGGGCCATTTCTGCCTGGATGCATACAAGCAGCAAGTTCCCGTCAGGACTTGTCTATTTCCATGGGAGCACTAATTCTCTTTCAGTTTGACTCAGATCGATGGACTTATCTTTGTTTCTATCCGGTTATCTTTTTCAGCATCAATTGGATTCTTTATCTCTATGGCTTAGTAGATGGAAGGGCACACTGACCTGGCCAGCTGCTTTCTTTTATTTCAGAAAATCTATTTTCTAATCACTTTTCCTCAAACCTAAGTGGGTCTGTGTTTTCCCCTACACTTCGTAATTTATCACATTTACATTCTTGGTGGCTTGTTTTGAACTGACTTTCTGATAAGAGGATTGTGATAGATCAATCACCATCAGTCATTATACAGAGCAAGCGAGAAGTACTCTTCTTTCTAGATTTCCTTTAGAAGTGCTTGTTTCACATACAGCTGATGATCCAGGTAGACGCTACTTGGATTTAATAAAAAGCAAACAGAGGGCTTCCCTGGTGGTCCAGTGGCTAATACGTCCACTACAGGAAGCATGGGTTCAATCCTTGGCTGGGCTACTAGGATCCCACATGCTGCACAGTATGGTCAATAAATAAACTTAAAAAAGAAACCAAAACAAAGGACAAAAAAGATTTTGTTGCTTAAAGTCTTTTCTTGAGTCTACTTGCCTTCTCAGCTCCAAAAGCCCCAAATAAGGTTAAAAAAAAAAATGTTATTTAAGTTATAATTCTAACTTTTAGACAGTTGTTTGACTCTTCTAGCCCACTTTAGGGCTGATTCTCAAAACAGTTGGAGACTAGGTATGAAAGGAAGGCTAGTGATGGGGACAGGGGTAAATTAGTAGTAAGCGCCCATGAACACCTGAGGATGATCAGCATTGCCTGTATTTCAATAGGGGAAGGTGGGGTGGCGTACTCACTCTCTCCCCTGTGGCCACAGGACTGAACGTGTCCAGGTGGTTTCCCATCAGATGATTCCACTGATCTAAAACCCCCTTGTAATTTCCACATGGCTAATTGAGGGATAAACGGTGGTGCAGAGAGAGAGGAATAGGAAGTTACTTCTAAAAATCCTGACATGGAATTCTTGGCCTCCGTTCTTTATTTCCCTTACGAATCTTTTTTTTCTTTTAATGTTTGACAATATATGAAGAATTTTTATATAAGGAATTATACATTATATAAAATATTTGTTGTATATGGAACTTTCACACACTTTTAGCCATTGCTATATTAGATTCTTATATACTTACCAGGGCTTCCCTGGAACTCAGCTGGTAAAGAATCTGCCTGGAATGCAGGAGACCCTGGTTTGATTCCTAGGTTGGGAAGATCCCCTGGAGAAGGGATAGGGTACCCACTCCAGTATCCTTGGGCTTCCCTGGTGACTCAGACAGTAAAGAATCCACCTGAAATATGGGAGATCTGCGTTCGTTCCCTGGGTTGGGAAGATCCCCTGGAGGAGGGCATGGCAACCCACTCCAGTACTGTTGCCTGGAGAATCCCCATGGACAGAGGAGCCTGCCTGGTGGGCCCCAGTCCGTGGGGTCACAGAGTTGGACATGCCTAAGCAACTAAGCACACAGCACATACACTTACCAAAAAATAGTAAGAATATAGAAAATTTGAACAACATAATTAATAAGCATATTTAAAAGAACATATGAAGAATGGTAACCCCAACAAGGAAAAAATACCTAACCTTTTTGAGAACATAAAAATGTATATAAAAATCGACTACTTATTCCAATAATGCAAAAATCAATAATTTTTAATAATTGTTTTCACATGAATCATAATACAATTTTAAAATTAATTTTTGGTAACACAGTGGTAAATAATCTGCCTGCCAGTGCACCAGATGCAAAAGATGTAGGTTCAATCCCTGCATCAGGAAGATCCCCAGGAGAAGGAAATGGCAACTCACTTCAGCATTCTTGTCTGGAAAGTCCCAGGGTCAGAGGAGCCCAGTGGGCTGTAGTCCATAGGGTCGCAGTCAGACACTGAGAGACTGAACGCACACATAGTTGCTTTATAGTGTTGGATTAGTTTCTGCTGTGCAGCAAAGAAAATCAATTATATGCCCTCATACTAATCCTTAATGAAATATATTTAGTACACATTCATCTTTTTTAATTGCATGGTTTTCTGTTGCTGAAATAATATAAAGTACACCAGAATCGTTGGAAGACCATATTATTTGTAGTCCTATTTTTATGACCTTGAGCAAGTCTTGACTTTTCTGACCCTAAGTCTCTCTCCCTTTAGTTTGGGATAATAATATCTACTCTGTAGGCTCAGATGGAACATCTGTAGGTGTGTTTTGTACTTTGCAATATGGATCTTAGTAGTATTTTTGTTGTTTGTTTCTTTCCCTGTCCTCCCCATCCCACTCCAACACTGTAAAGAATTGCTGACCTGAATGGAAGTGGGTGGGAGTCATCTAGTGAGGATGGAAGGCTGAGTCCTTATTTATTTAATGAACCTCCCCTGACAATTCTGTTACCATGAAGTTTCTACTTGGATTTCTGATAATGGCCCTTCTCTTTGTTTTGACTTTCTGCCATTTGAAAGATACAAGTTAATGAAGAACTTAGTATTCTTTGCTACCGCATGGACTGTAGCCTGCCAAGCTCCTCTGTCCATTGGATTCTCCAGGCAAGAATACTAGAATGGGTTGCTGTGCCCTCCTTTAGGGGATCTTCCTGACCTGCGTCTCTTTTGTCTCCGGCATTGGCAAGCAGGTCTTTACCACTGGTGCCACCTGGGAATAATATGCTATGTGATGTAAAGTGAAAGTGTTAGTTACTCAGTCATGTCTGAACTCTTTATGACCGCTCAGACTGTAGCCCACCAGGTTCCTCTGTCCATGGCATTCTCCAGGCAAGAATACTGGAGAGGATAGCCATTCCCTTCTCCAGGGGATCTTTCCAACCCAGGGATCAAACCCAGATCTCCTGCATTGCAGGCAGATTCTTTACCATGCGAGCCGCGAGGGAAGCCCGTTTAATGTAATGCTCTTGTCTTTTACGTTCTACTGCAGTCCTGGGTCTAGACCCAAGCTAATTCACTCAATCCCTTAATCTCCAGGTAGTTGACCAGTGAGAAACCTGGCCCATTTTTGTGTGGTTTCCTGAGGCTTACAGCATCCTGACCTCCCCTCCTTACATGTTCTCTCTTGGCGTCCTGACCTCTGCACACAATACTATTGAGATGTCTTTTCACTTAATGGTTTTCTTATTTACCTACCACATGTATGTATAGTAATGTATTCCTGCACATTTGCATGAACACAGACATGTTCTTCCCATACTTGTAGATACAATAATAATGTGAAATTAAAATTGCAGTTTCATTTAGCATAGTTATCTTGCATGCATGCTCTGTGTCCGTCTCTTTGCAACCCCATGGACTGTAGTTCTCCAAGCTCCTCTGTCCATGGGATTTCCCAGGCAAGAATAGTGGAGTGGGTTGCCATTTCCTTCTCCAGAGGATCCTCCCGACCCAGGGACTGAACCTGCTTCTTATGTCTCCGGCATTGATAGGCAGGTTCCTTACCACTAGTGCTACCTGGGATCTTGAGTATTATATAATGATTCTAACAATATTGTCCATTTCTCAAAGCATTCTGGGAACTTCTTGGAATCTCTGCATTGATAAATGACTGTGGTAGAAAGAATTTTTTCTGGAAGTTGAGGAGACTGGTTATATTTGAAGGCAGATTCCAGGAACCTCGGCTTCCACTCTCTCCCATGAGGTTTCTATTCTATGCTGAGGTGCATGCATGCTCAGTCATACCTGACTCTTTGAAACCCCATGGACTGTAAGCCCACCAGGCTCCTCTGTCCATGGGATTCTCCAGGCAGGAATACTGGAGTGGGTTGCCATATCCTCCTCCAGGGGATCTTCCTGACCCAGGGATCAAACTTGCATCTCCTGAGTCTCTTGCACTGCAGGCAGATTCTTTACTGCTTGAGCCCCTGGGGAACAGGTACAAAGATTCCCCCCCAGAGTATCCCCTCCCAAGAGGATGCTGATGACCCTACTTGCAGTTCTGCCCAGGAACTGCCCTCAGTGCTGCCACTGTTACTATGGCTGCAGTTACATGCTATGGAACAGGTGCAACAGGGATGATGCCACGTGCTCTGCTCAGGTAGTCTCAGCTGAAAAATGTAGCTGATTTTTGTTTCATGATCATTGGTTTATTCATGCAAAGCACAGAGAATTGCTCTCTACTATTACCGAGTATTGGGCCTTCCTGATAGCTCAGTTGGTAAAGAATCCGCTTGCAGTGCAGGGGACCCCAGTTCGATTCCTGGGTTGGGAAGATCCGCCGGAGAAGGGATAGGCTACCCACTCCAGTATTCTTGGGCTTCCCTTGTGGCTCAGCTGGTAAAGAATCCGCCTGCAATGCAGGAGACCTGGGTTTGATTCCTGGGTTGGGAAGATCCCTTGGGGAAGGGAAAGGCTACCCACTCTGGTGTTCTGGCCTGGAGAATAATCCAGGATAGTCCATGGGGTTGCAAAGAGTCGGACATGACTGAGCAACTTTCCCTTTCTTTCAATACAGAGTATTAATGCCAAGAAGACTTACAGGCAATAATGTTTCTTCCTCTAGAAATCCATCATCTTTAAGATTTTGGCACTGATTTTCCCTGCCTGCTTCCTAGACCTTACTCACCACCTTGTCAAAAAGCCCCAAGAGTCGGTATCTGCTACCTTGCCTCCTTCCATTGTTCCAAAGGTTCCTGGGTACCACTGCTTGACCCTATCTTTAGAAAGTCCCTTATCATACCCTCCTTCCATGTTTTCAGTTTGAGATCAGTCCTCTTTTAAGAATGGATATATTTCTAACTTAAGAAGTGGGGTAAAGGGGCAAAATATGAGGCCTAGGTGTTAAATTAATTTACATTCAAATTTTGGCTCTGTCACTCACAAGTGACATGATTTTAGGCAAGTTAAATTATTAAAAATAACAGTCATTAATATCACAGAACATTTATTAACCCTTATAAATCAGGCATTGAATTAGGTACTTTAAGTGGTTTGTCTCAACTAACTCAGCACACTGAGTTTTTGTCTCTGTTCTAAAAAATGAGGTCAAATAGGCATATCTCATTGAAGAGTAGTAAAAATTAAACTGATAGCATCAAAGGTGGGAACAGTACTAAATGTCTGAATATGTAGGTGTGACGGAAATGGAAATTGATTTTAAAACATATGTGACAGGAAATTCCTTGGTGGTCCAGGGATCAGAACTCAGCACTTTTGCTGCCAAGGCCCAGGTTCAATCCCTGGTCAGGAAACTAACATCCCACAAGCCTCATGACATGGCCAAAAAATGAAAAAAAAATTTTTTTTAATTAAAAAAAATTAAAAGATATATATGACAGAAATTGTTAGAAAAAAAAAGAAAAGAAAATCTGTTAGAGAAGATATCTGTATCTGTATGCTCAAGGACAAATGGAGGAAAAAAGGACCAATTACCTGAAGAATAAGAGCAAGGTGTGTATAGAATATTCTAGGGTTGAAACTAATAGAGCAGAAGGTCATATATGAAAGAAACAGTTCACTCTGTAGGGGTCCTCCCCCACTGATACTATCACCTTTCACAAGGTATCAGTTAATTAACTTATTTTTCTCCTTGGTATACTCACAGGCATTCAGGATACAATTGATCCTATACACTTATAGAAAACTTTTACTCCAGGAGGGTTAACAGGGAGTTTCTTTCTGACTTAAATGGAAACAATCATGATAACAGTGCTAAAAGTTAAACATAAACTTGTATGGGTGGACACCATGCAATTTTGTTTCCAGAAGGTTCAAGAAAATATTTTCCATGTTCATTTTGATTCAAGAAGCTATAGGTTCTGTAGGACTGACTCCTTTTGCTAACACATGAGAATTAGACATTTGCTGCTCATGATAGTAGCTCCCCTCTTTTCCTTTGTTCTTTATCTACAACCTGCTGTAATATTGACAGTTTTGCTGCTGGAAAGAATAACACAAGACAGCTTTTCTTAAGCTCCAAACTGAATTTTGTGGTTAATTGATTGGCCAGCTGGCCCTGCCGTCTCTTGACCTCTACAAGAGCCAGCAAGATTGATGGTTTTCAACAGCCTTCATGGTGCACTGAAGCATTCAGATCTATCTTTTGTTATTGGAGAAACACTAAGTTCTTATGTAGCACATTATTTAGTAGACTCAGGCGCTGATGAGTTGGGAGGCCAGCAAATACCCGACTGGAAGACAATGTTTGCAGATCAAAGGAGCCGATGAGACAGAGAGTTCATAAAATGTGAATACAATTCCAGGGGAGGATTGATGATTATGGAAGCAGAAAGCCAATCGAGTTAAAGATTCATTCTAGCAACAAGCCCCATCGGCTCACTGGCACCCATCCCTCTAGGAAGTTTCCTTGGCTTTTCAAGTTCTACACAAGGAAAGAACAAAGCTATCAAGGATGCTCTCATTCCGGAAAGGCGGCTGCAAGATGGCCTGAATCAGAGGTCAGCAACTACCACTGAGAGTTCATCCCATCTGACCTCGTAAAGAATACAGCTCAAACTGCGGTTCAGCAGGAGTGGTTTAACGTCACCAACACCAAGGAGCCCCAGTGAATGTGGCAATTTGGAAATTACTGGGTGGGTCACTTCTTCAGAAACTTTTTCTCACCTGAAAAGTGAAGCAGAGCTGAAACACACATCTTCAATATTCTGTTTCAATCTTCATAGATTCATGTCATGACTCAGGTAACAGAAAGGTATGTTAACAAGGGATAGGTTCTCTTGTTTGAAGAGTATACCCATAATGCAGTAAAAAAAAAAAAAAAAGTGAAATATATTTTTTAAATCAACTGTTGGCCTAGTTTTGCCACCTGCATCTCTCAATTGCTATTTCAAAATCTTGACTCTTAATGACTTTGAAGAATAGGTAAGGTGGGGTGGTGGTAGAGAAAGAATGTTAATTTTTGTTTTTTTTTAAGAAAAGGTAAATCTAAAAAGTAGAGCTAAGTGGTAAGAAAAATTAATTTAATGTCTCCTGACCAAAATAACTGCATGTGTTCCTTAATCTCTCACAAAATGTAACTTCACTGTCTGTACAGTTTAGTGAATAAAATCCCTCATTTTGGTTATTGGTTCCAATCTTGGAAAAGATGCTACTAGAGATAATTTAATTCTGCTGTCTTCCTTTGTGCTTAGCTAGCTGAGTTATCAACACATTGGAGATTTGGGAAAACACAACAGATAATAAATTTGTATATATGTCTCATTCTCTGCAACAATCAAGAAGTTGAAATTGCCTGATCTTTTCAAGTGAATGTGCCACTTTGACCCAGGCAAAGGAGAAATAAAACAACAATACCAACCAGCCATTTCAAGCATCCTTCTGCTGCATAATAACTCAGCAGTAGGCTTTACTAATGGTGTTTATGAGCTGCCTGGCTGGGATTAGCCCTGAAGCAAGGAGGTATTTGCCCAGTGGGCTTCTTCTGTGTGGGGGGCCTTTTTGCAGCCTGGGGGCCCTTTTAGGTGACTCCCAGCAGGAGCAGTCTCTGCAGGCCAAGGCCTTTTGCAGTGAGCTAACTGTTCCATGATTGCTTTACTGTCCATGTTGCGTTCAGAATGCTTTAGGACACCGATATAATGCCATGAAAATGACTATGTAGGACACACCTGTGCCGAGAGGTCATGATGGCTGTTTCTTAGGTATTATTTACTTACTTATTTGGTTCGAAAGCAAACAGACCAAAACCACTGTTCAGAGTTTAATCAAGATCGTTGTTTCCGCAAATCCAACAGGACTGGAAGTGCAGTGAAGAGAGAAGAAGCCATCATCTACCATCAGCCATGAGATGAGAATGGAAGTAGGTTACACACAGAAGTAGGAGGTGTACAAGGCAGGTGTAGAAACCACACAGTGATGGCTGGATGCAGGCAAAGTTGAAGGTAATTGAGAGCCAAGGGTTGGACCATCCGAGTTGTCCTTTGGCCTTAAAATAATTCAAACTCTTCCTGAATTCAAGTCAAAGGAAATCAGTAACGCTCAATATACTTCAGGTTTCATTTGACGCCCACAACTGAAACTGCCTCTTTGGGGTGTGTGTATTTACCTCGGCAAAGAATATAATTGAATCTCGAAATTATCTGCAGGGCTACCTGTTCAGACCTGTTATTTCAACTCCCTGAAAACAGCTGTATTGTGTTCCACTGGGGAGACTTCTCATGATGGCACCTGTTTACTGAGAAGGGACTATGCCCACCTGCCCTAGGGTCCTGAAATGAACTGGAAACCTATATCTAATTCATATAAAATGTAATTTCAAAGAAAATTAAATTAAGGGATGGATCCTGGCAGGGTCCCAGGAAATCTCAGATTCCCCATCCCTGTAACTCATAGGGAATATGAATTCATGAAATCCAACAGACTGAATCCAATTTATTTGTCAAATTCAATGGCATGAGTATTACAAAGGGGCTTGATACAAGTGAGTAGCACACTTGAAAGTCTAGAGGATCACTGTCCTTTCTGTTCTTTACATAATTTTTTGTAATTATTGTTTCCTAGTAAAGAAAGTTTGAATAGATATGTATGTATACATACGTATACACATCTACTTGAATACATGTGTATATGTGTCTTCTTTGGGGGCTTCCCCAGGGGCACTGGTGGTAAAGAACCTGTCTGACAATGCAGGAGACATAAGAGACCTGGGTTCGATCCCTGGGTCGGGAAGATTCCCTGGAGTGGGACATGGCAACCCACTCCAGTATTCATGCCTAAAGAATCCCACAGACAGAGAAGCCTGCCGGGCTATGATCCAAAGTGTCACAAAGAGTCAGATATGACTGAAGCAACTTAACATGCACGTGTATCTTCTTTGAGGTCAGTCAAGGACACGTAAGGATTTGTCCAATGTAACTTCAACATCCTGCTAAGCTTAGGGAGGAGATGTGGAAGGATCAAAAGGAATTTAAGGAGATAACTCTGAATCACTGAGCAGGTGCTCATTAGGTACCCAGTGTATAAAGGATACACATGGAGGAAGCAGAACACGTGGTCCCACTGTTTAAGGCGACCAAGTGAGATGCAGGAAGCATTAAGAACACAAGGCAACATAGCTGGAACTGCCATTAGCTAGCATGTGCCAGATGAGCGATCAAGAATACAAGCGTGGTGTCAAAAGAGGTGAGCCATGGTTATGGTCTGGAGATGGTACACTGAGCCCTGGTTTTTGGGTGAGATCACAGAGCAGTTAAATGTCTGGATGCTGGAGTCAAGCTGCATGGGCTAACATCTCAGCCCTACCACAAAGAGCTACAAGACCTCAAGGAAGTTACCTAACCTTTCTCTGCCTTGATTTTTCATCTCTGACTTAGAGCTGATAGTAGCCTGTCATAGTTGCTCTCAGGATTCAATAAGGTAAGAAACCGCTTAGACCCATGTTTGGTAGACTTTGTAAAGGAGCTGGACCTTCCAGTTGCCTTGAAGCATGTCTTGTCTTAGGATAGGGAGCGTGAAGCTACCACACTTTATGAAGTGACAGGTGGGAACACAGGGATGGGGAAAGGCCTGGCTGGTCTGGGGCATGTAGCAAAAAGATCTGTAACTGGACCAGAATACTCCTGTGAGAATGAGATTCGTGGGGATCAGACTATTAACCCTAAACACTAAGACAAGGGGTTTCTTTTCCATTCTATAAGACAATTTTCTATGCCTCTCTTCCTCGTAAGATAAGTAATGGTGCTGTATAAGTAAAAGAACACAGTTGTGTGTAACTAACTTGTTACTTATATGTAACTATGAGCAGTATTAGGCACCTGTAATCTGACAACAATTTCACAACAAAATCAGTTTACCAGATAATGATATGCATAATCAGTGGTGCGCTGGTAACCACCTCTCCATATTAAAAACAAAATCTTAGTTTATATAAATACTCTTATCATGGTCAGTTGAAACTATCAAAGTGATGTCACTGAGCAGGGAATCGGGAAGACACTTGCACAGATGGCTCTTGTGAGCAGGTGTGAGCACTGCCTCCTACTTGGTCTCTACGAGCACAGAATGAGCTCCCTGAAAGCAGCAACTATTTCTTATCCTCTTCTATATCCCCCACACTAAGCATCTAAGTTATTCTATATGTATGTATGTGTATAGATGTTAGGTCATCTATGTGTAGGTGTATCATCTGTATGCCTATAGATAAGTTCAGTTCAGTTCAGTTCAGTCGCTCAGTCGTGTCCAACTCTCTGCAACCCCATGAATCGCAGCACGCCAGGCCTCCCTGTCCATCACCAACTCCTGGAGTTCACTCAGACTCATGTCCATCGAGTCAGTGATGCCATCCAGCCATCTCATCCTCTGTCGTCCCTTTCTCCTCCTGCCCCCAATCCCTCCCAGCATCAGAGTCTCTTCCAATGAGTCAACTCTTCGCATGAGGTGGCCAGAGTACTAGAGTTTCAGCTTTAGCATCATTCCTTCCAAAGAAATGCCAGGGTTGATCTCCTTCAGAATGGACTGGTTGGATCTCCTTGCAGTCCAAGGGACATACACATAAATTGATCAGAAAACAATGATGGTAACTGGCATTGCCTTTATGCATGCACGCTAAGTCACTTCAGTTGTCTCTGACTCTTTGTGACCCTGTGGACTGTAGCCCGCCAGGCTCCTCTGTCCATAAGATTTCCCAGGCAAGAACACTGGAGTGGGTTTCCATGCCCTCCTCCAGGGGATCTTACAGGCCCAGGGATCAAACCCATGTGTCCTGTGACTCCTGCATTGCAGGTGGATTCTTTACCAGGGAAGCCCCTCATCGCCTTTCTAGAACCAACCTAAATGATGGGTTTGCTTTCTTTCTGTTTAGTATTTGTAAATAGTATTTGTAAGCAGTATTTGAGTTTACTCTTTGCACATCATGGATAACATGCTCAAAGTCAAAAGCCTGCGTGCCCTTCAGAGCAGATCTCTGCTGAGACCTCTGTGTCCTGAGGGCTCTGCTGCCCTGAACCAGCCTGACCTGATCTCCCTTCATTGTTCTGGTGGGATTAGGAAGGGACTGCTCCAGTGCTGCGAGTCATTCTGGGTAAGACCAAGCCCCTTCATCTTCTACACATGAGAAGCTGGTCCGTAGGAGGAAAGGCCGGGAGCAGGGAAAAGAAACAAACCCAGAGGGCTCGAGGTTCTAAGATTCTCTGGAGTGTCCTGCCAGAAGGATTGGGGTAGGGGGAGGGAAACAGTGAAGCAGAATAACCTACAGACAGATGGGCTGAACCAAAGCCCCAGAGACACTCTCCTCAATAAGGAGTTCTCTAAGCCAAGTGGCTGTTAGGGAACAGCCCTGGCTTGAAAACTCATTTACACCAGAGTGCAAAATGACTAATTTGAGAGAAGCCTTTGATCTAGGGGGAGAGAGGGTTAGGAGAATGAGAGTTAGGCTGCCAGGTGTCTTCCCACAGTCCCCTGCTTTGCATACGATGCACACTCAATCCGTGCTTGGATGACACTGAGTTAGCATGATCCAAGGGATCCTGTAACCGTGTAAGTACGTGTGTGTGTGTTGAATGGTGAAAGACAGCATTTTCTCCCAGATTGTGCAGGTTCTCCCGGTTCTTGCAGGTCACTGTCTTCTTACTCACCCACACATCTCTGGCTAAATCCTACATTTTTCAAAGGATAGTCTGGCTGGACATGCCTTTTATCCATGGAGATACCAGTCACTTATCTGAGATGGAAGCCATTTCAGGAAGACTCATAGGAATTCTCCACTTCCCTTGCCTTCCAAGGGACACTCACATAGTAAACCAGAAGAATCACAGTGCTTGGAAGGATTTCAAGTCTCCTGACTCTTGCTGCATCTTCAGCCTCTTCTCTCACCATGGATGTCATGTTTCCAGGTCCCTTTTGGTCACTACTCTAGACTCAGAGCAAGTGACTCTACTTCTCATCCTCAGTACATACCACAGATGCTCATGTCTTAGACTTCCATCCTCCCCCTTACAATCTTTTCCTAGAGTGTCTTTCTCTCCAGTGCCAAGCTAATAATGATCTTATCTGAGCTCTCTGAAGGCAGGAGCAGGGACTCTGCTTAGTCTTTTTGTGTGTGTGTTCCTACTTAAGCATAGACAAGAAGGACTGAATGTCTGACCCCTTCCTTCTCGGGTGGTACAGCTGTCCCATCATTTTCCTGTCACTACTGAGAAGGGGAGAAGCAGGTGGAAAGGGACCTCCAGAAATAACTTCATCCCTTTCACAATATTAAATCACGGCCTCAATTTTCCACTAACCATAAGAAAGCTTGGGCAGAACCACAGAGTTTCAGGAGAAGCCATTTAAGGATTTGATTCAGATGTCAAAATAGAACACAAACGGTGTCTCGACGGGACTACTTCATTTCTGTGCAATACACAGTGCAAATGAGAAAAAAACAAAAAAAGTGGTGAAGAAGCCACTGCGGTGCTCAGGCTGAAAGTATTAAACAGCCATGCAGTGTTGCCGTCATTGGGCAGGAGAATGAATAGACAGTGGTGACCTCCATTTGGAGTTAGCATGCTTTAGGGACAGCCTTAAAGACAGTTGGATGGCATCACCGACTTAATGGACATGAGTGTGAGCAAGCTCCAGGAGATGGTAAAGGACAGGGAAGCCTGGCGTGCTGCAGTCCAGGGGGTTGCAAAGAGTCAGACATGACTGAGCGACTGCACAACAACAAGGGACAGCCTTACATAGAGAAAACAAGATAAAAGGCAGCCAATAGTGAAAGAGGTTTTGTCATACCTCTGTCATCAATACCACATATTGATATGCAGTAACATTAATGAAAAGAAAGAGGTTCAGATGGAGTTGGTGACATGATGAGTTCAGTTTTAAGGTCAAGATGACTATTTGAAATCCAAGTTCCTTTTTTAAAATTGGTTTTATTTTTGGCTGTGGGCTGGCTTTCCTAGTTGTGGCAAGTGGGGCTTCTCTCCCTTTGCGGTGTGCGTCTTCTTGTTGCGATGGTTCCTCTTGTTGGGCTCTAGGCACGCTCCAGGCTTCAGTAGTAAGAGTTGCAACTCGTGGGCTCTAGAGCACAGCCTCAGTAGTTGCAGAGCACAGGCCTAGTTGCCCCTCAACATGCGGGATCTTCCTGGACCAGGAATTGAACCCTGGTTCAAGCAGGTATTGACAGGCAGATTCTCAACGGCTGAACCACCAGAGAAGTCCAAATCCAAGTGTCTTACCCAGCAGGCAGGCAGATGAGATAGAATCTATGTATCCTCCACCCCTGCTTCCTCTCCTCTCCTCCGCCGGCCCCATGTGTACAGCCTAAAAGTTTGTTTGGGTTTTTCTGTAACATCTCAACTGACTTTTTGGCCAAGCCAACATGTGCCTCACCGTAGCATACCTATGCCTTGCATTCTTTTGCCTTTGCCCTACAAGAGATTTAGGAACTGCTATTTGTGTTTATTTTGACAGAATGTTTTCTTTCATTGAAGTATAGTTTATTTACAATGTTTCAGGTATACAGCTAAGTGATTCAATTTTATATATGGTGGTTTAGCCGCTAAGTCCAACTCTTTGCAACTCCATGGACTGTGGCCTGCCAAGCTTCTCTGTCCATGGGATTCTCCAGGCAAGAATACTGGAGTTGGGTTGCCATTTCCTTCTCCAGGGGATCTTCCCCACCCAGGGATCAAAGCTGGGTCTCCTGCATTGCAGGTGGATTTCAGATTCTTTTCCATTATAGTTCATTAGAAGATATTAAATATAGTTCCCTGTGATATATTGGGGAATCTATTCATTTTTTTATCTATTGTTTGTGTATCTGTTGTTTTAGCTTTTTAAAAATCTATTGTTTATCTATTTTATAAATAGTAGTGTTTATCTGTTGATCCCAAACTCTCTAATTTATTCCTCTCCCGCCTTTTGCCCTTTGGTAACCATAAGTTGTTGTTTTTTTTTTTTTCCTGTGTCTGACTCTATCTCTGTTTTGCAAATATTTTCATATGTATCATTCTCTTAGATTCCAGATAGAAGCGCTGTCCTATGGTATTTATCTTCCTCTATCTGACTTAGTATAATCATCTCTAGGTCCA
Organism: Budorcas taxicolor; assembly: GCF_023091745.1. Lineage (NCBI taxonomy): Eukaryota > Metazoa > Chordata > Mammalia > Artiodactyla > Bovidae > Budorcas > Budorcas taxicolor. Next base: position 27,674,272 of record NC_068933.1, read on the forward strand.
TCCATGTTGCTCATTTTGCTTTTTCCTGGTGTGATAAAACATGATGGGAAATATTCTAATTTTTCTCTTTTTAAAAAATGATAAAATTTACTCTTGGCCTTTCATGTCAAAAGAAAGTAAAAGCAGTCTTTTTAAGGTACCATAAGAGGCTTCTTCAAGAGGCTAAAGAATTGCTGAAAATCTAATGCCAACTCTACATGATCTTTTCTTTCCAGACCTAGTAGAGAGTAGGTACCTGATACACATTAATGATGGGGCTGAAAAATTCAGATCGTTTTTTAATTAAAAACATAGAATATATTTTTGTCAAATGAACATAATAGGCAAAACAAAATCTCTTCTTCTAAGTTTCAGAGTTTCTACTCTTGCCAATAGTAACATGTAGAACAGTATGTGTATGTCCCTGGTGACCTATTGGATTATATATTTTTTAACTTGGGGGAAAAAAAAAAAGAGTAAAAATCAGTTTTGACTGAAACTTGTGATACTGCCTCAAATCTGCCACTGAAAGCATGAATGAGGTGAGGCTGAAGGGGCAACTTTAACTCAGCCAATAGCTCAGTTTTTATTCTACACAAAGGATACAGGAGGTAACTTTGACCCATTTGACTTCTTTTTTTTTTTTTTAACTCTTTACTTTGTATTGGAGTATAACCAATTAACAGTGTTGTGATAGTTTCAGGTGGACAGCAAAGGGACTCAGCCATACGTATACATGTATCCATTCTCCCCCAAACTCCCCTCCCATCCAGGCTGCCACATCACATTGAGCAGCGTTCCCTTGCTCTACACTAAGACCTTTAGATGGACAGGTACGCACTGCTATATTTAAAATGGATATTCATTTGACTTCTGATGTCTGACTGAGAAAGAAGCTGCTTTGAAAAGATAGATTTTTGGAGACTGATTTTTTTTAATATACTTGTTATAAAGGAGGGCTTGATATCTTCAGGTTCCTAATTTCCCTTCCCAAGTATGATTCTAGGAGTCTTGGTGGATGTCGCTGTGGTCTGCCATTCCAGAGATAAGAGGCAAATGAGATCTTAGAAATCCCTGAACAAATGAAATGTACACCATTTCATCCATGGATTCCTTCTGCCTGGAGTATGTCCCCTGGAGTCCTGACTCTCCCGTGAAGCATTTGATACCACTGAACCTTAAAAAGCCAGGCCTGGAGCATCTGTTGAGGAGCATACCCTGGGTTTTGTGGATTGGAAGCATTTCTCTAAACACTAGGGTCTAAAGGATTTTTAAAGAGAGGGGGGTCTACTCAGGAGACTGCTTATGGGTCCCTTGCAACCGGAGTCTGAACTGAGAATACTCAGCAGATGGTTGTGGAGGGAAGTGAATTGCCTGCAGCCTTCAGTCATTCCTGACAGATCTATTTTAAAGGCATGAGGTTGTGTAACAGGCTACAAAGGCGGTCGTGATTCTAATTGTTGGGCCCCATTAGATGGAATCTTTCCAGAGACCCATGGTTTCTTACAGCTCCACAGTCTACCCCCAAATGAAAAGCATCCTGCTGGCTAATTAACTTGCAGCTCTTTCTTCTCTATTGTGTCCTGATTTTCTTGTTTTAATCCCAGACCCTGTTTAGCAGAGCTGATGGCGTCTTCTATTATTTCCCCCAAATATTTTAGGATGAACAGTTTCAATCAACCACTCTGATTTCATTGCTTTCATCCTACATTTCATTCTTACAATGGAGGGAAGGTAGAATCAAAATAATGGGGCGGGGAGGGGGGTAGGAGGGAGGGGCTATATGTATACCTGATTCATGTTCCACAGCAGAAACTAGCACAGCATCGTAAAGCTATTATCCTCCAATTTAAAAAAGCAGAGGGACAATTTTGAAAATTTAAGCTCTCTGTTCACGTACCAGTTCAAGGATCCCGAAACTCTGTGATCCTTGGAAGGTATATTTTACCCTATTTTTTTAAAGCCCTGTGTCAGAACATACAGCATGATTAATTTGGTTTTCATTTATTTCAACACCCCCTATGAACATTACTAAATAGTAAAGAATTCAATTTCATGCAAAATATGCGGCAGTGTCTATTGCCTAGAAGTTCTGCTCAAGCAAGTGCATTGCCAAAGCAACATCAGAGGAATTCGTGGAAGACTGGGAATGAGAAAGTAATCGTTCTTTCAGAATTGTAATCATCACATAGGAAATGAAATGCAGGGGCAAACGAAAGGCCATTGAAGAGAGAGATCTTTATCCCTCTGACCATTTGGGAAGCAGCCCCAAGGAAATGGCTGAAAAGTCCCACGAGTTGTTGGGACTGAACTGTGTGATCGATGGAATAAGGAGGCAGAAATGGAAAGACAAGGGGTGGAGTCTTAGATGGCACAGAAATCTGTAGCACCTAGGTGAGAATGACCCTTCAAAGCTGAAGGTAATGGCAGCACCATTTCAGGGCTGGGAGCAGGGTAGACTTTTTTTAAGGAGGGTTCCAGCTGTCTGCCTGGGGAAGGACTAAGACTGTGTGAGTCTAGGGCTGCTGAAAATCAAAGATATTAACTAGTGGAAGGTAAATATTTAAATTAATAACTCATAAACGTTCTCCAAATGTCGGCAACAGGCTTTCATTTAACAATAGTTGGCAAATATTAAGTCAGTGGAAAATACAGCCAACCTTTGGCTCGTCCAGAAAGTTGTCATCACCATCCCTTTAATATTTCAGAGATTAATGTTTCAAGACTCTTCCCCAAAAATTGTACTTGGGAGTCCAGTTGAAAAACTTCTCCGCTTCCCTTCATTCTTCTTTGTTAACTTGTGATTTTGGATGTTCTAAGTACATTTAAATTGTATGTACCTATGGGGCGGTAGCTTTCTATGTGCAGACCCAGGATCCGCGGTATCAGCAGCACCTGGGAACTGGTTAAAAGTGCAAATTTTTGAGGCCATCACAGACCTACTGAATCGGAAGCTGAGGATGTGGCCAGCTTGGTTTGGTTTGGTTTGGTTTGGTTTTAAAAAAAAGGCTTCCCTGCGATTCTGCTGTGCACTCACGTTTTAGAACTGCTGCTCTGTGGGAATGAGCAGGTTTTAGGGCATGATGACTCGAAGGACCGTTCTAGAGGCAGCCTTTGGGATTCATAAAGTAGGCAATAGTTGATCAACTTTGAATCAGTCCCTGCTCGGGGTGAAGCATTCTGTTGTTATCATCCGTACTAAGTGCAGAGCAGAAGCAGCATTCCTCGCACTTGCGGCCACGTGAACGGAGATCAGGGTGTCAGGGCCCAAGTTCTCTGCAAGTCCTGGAAGAACTACCAGAGATCAGGACCCTTTGTCTTGAGCTATTTTAGCATCTCTCTTGCTTACGAAGTTTGTTTACTTGTATCATTTCTTTACCAACCTTGGCGCTCAGCTCCTTGTTCTATTTCCCACCTCTAAAAAGAGAAGGAAGTCAAGGGTGAAAAGGAAAGAACAGCAACCACACATTCAGTCCTGGGGGTGGAGCGATTGACCATTTTGTTCTGATCTCTACCTGCCCACAATCGTTCAGCACCGCTATTGTGATTTCCCCCTATCGTCCCCAATCTTCCACTTTATATCCCTTATATTTCTTAATATGCTTGTGTGTATGTTATCAGAAGACTCCAGCAAATCAAGGGTCAGTGTTCACAAACATTCCAAGTGTTCAGTCCTTCAGCGGTGTGTGACTCTTTGAGACTCCATGGACTGTAGCCCAACCAGGCTCCTCTGCCCATGGAATTTCCCAGGCAAGAATACTGCAGTGAGTTGCCATTTCCTCCTCCAGGGGATCTTCCTGACCCAGGGATGGAACCCACGTCTCCTGGACTGGCAGTCTGATTCTTTACCACTGAGCCACCTGGGCAGAGGGGACTATATATCTTTTTCTTCCTCATCCCAAGGGAGGCATCTTTTTTTTTTTTTAAGTTTTTTTTTTGGTGTAACTATTTCCAAAGTCTTTATTGAATTTGTTATAATGTTGTTTCTGTTGTTGATGTTCTGGTTTTTTGGCCATGAGGCCTGTGAAATCTTAGACCCTGGGATTGCACACCCCCTACATTGGGAGAAAAAGCCTTAACCACTGAACCACCAGAGAAGTCCTAGGGAGGCCTCTCTTAATCTCAGGATGTTTCCTATAATTCCTATAGTTTCTAAGTAATTTCTATAAGTAGGCTGACAATGGAAATCTTGGGAAGATGAGGAGAAAAACACCCCCAAGATACTTACCACAGAGTCTGACCCATACAGACCCCAATGATGACTGATTGTTTGATGCCAACACAATTATTTTGGATACTTTGAAACTTCTCTGTCTCTTTCACATTAGTATCTTTGGAATTAGTCATAGGGAACCAATTCACAAGAAAATCGTCTTATTTTATTATCACACAAAGAAGATACGATATGTTCAAGGACATTAGTATTTGAATCTATGATCCTGGCATGCTCATAAAAAAAAAAAATCACCATTTAAATAAATTTCCTAATCACTCCCATCACGTGGAAAAAGATGTTTTACTCTTTCATTACTGTAATAGGAGACTAGGAAACAAGCACATTGATTTGCTTTTGAGGCCAAGAAGATTGGGGTGGAATGTCCTTTTGTTCTAACAAAATAGAAGCTTTTCTTCCCTTCAGTTTAATCAACCCCATATTATTTGAGATGTACCACATGCTAGAGATGGGCTCCTCAGGTAGCCTGGCTTAGACACATTTCCCAGGTCCTGCCTATCTGCAGAGATTCTGGAGAAGGCTACCTCGACCAACTCCAAGAACGTCTCTGGGAATTATATGATATTCATGGAAATCAGCTCAGAATGCCTGCCATAACAAGATCCACCATAACATCCTTGGTATATGGATAACAGCTTCCTGGACTTGAGCCATTTCCTCTGGGGTTCATGAAATCCAATAGATATACCCAGGGACTGCTTTTGCTTCTGATTATCTGGGACTGCAGTGAAGTGGCTTTCTCCCTTGGATGCTATAAAAGTTTCTCTACAGCTTATTCTCTGAAAACATGGAAAACTGGAGTCAAGTCTATATTAGAATGTCAAGTAAAATATGCTGAATAACCAATAAAAGTCAGGACAAGATATGATTTATTAGGCATACATCTACATTTTGGTTTGTGATCCCCATAATTATTTCACCCATCAGAGAGATTTATCCAGCTGAGATATGAAAACTTGAGGCAGGACACAAAAAAGCAATTTTCTCCTCAAACAGTTAGTGTGACCAAATTGTCTTTCTGATTCATTAGGGCCGACCCAGTGTTGGGCACATGCTGGAATGTCCAACAAGCCCCTGTGGGACTGAGTTATATGGAAGGCAACTACTGCGCCAAGCGTTAAATTAAGAGGTTGAGTCCTTGACAAACTGACTTTCAGTTGACCCGGGTGACATTTGGTTTTGTAATCTTGCATTCGCTTTCTTCCCATCTACCAATATTCTCGAATTTTGTTTCTACTCTTTTAAAAATCTTTTTATTGGAGTGTAGTTGACTTGAATGCTGTGTTAGTTTCAGGGGTACAGCAAAGTAAAACAGTTATAAATAGAGACATCCATTTTTTTTCAGGTTCTTTTCCCATGTAGGTTATTACAGGATATTGAGCAGTGTTCCCTGTGCTATACAGTAAGGCCTTTGCTTCTTCCTTTCTTTTTCCTCTTTTTCTTTCTTTCTTTTTTATTTGTATGATAAAGAACACATCTCCATATAAAATCCCTGCCAGTCCACCCCACCACTGTTTGCAGCACTCAACTTAGTCCTTGAAACACGTCAAAGGGCTGACTGATCTTTCACTATGGACAAACATCCTTAAGGATCTAGGGCAAATCTTTTATTTTTCAAGAAAATAAAATATGAGGATTCAGAAAAGTACATGAAACCAAGAAAAACTTTAAATGGATCTTGTTTTCTGTTCCTGTTGTCCAGCATGTGTATACATCCTTGTATTGGGTTGGCCAAAAAGTGCTCTGGGGGTTTTCCATAAGACGGTATGGAAAACCCGAATGCACTTTTGGGCCAGCCCAGTATTTCCATTTATTTGCACTCTTTAGATGGCTTGCACTCTCACAGTTCTAGTTTCTTAACATCTGCTTGTCTCAGTCCAGTTTGCTGTGGCATTGAACTAGTTTTCATTAAATACGTTTTTTTTTTTTTGAGTGTGGGGGTTCAAGAGAGAGGAGGGTGATGCGGAGGTAAATTTATTGAATTTTGAGTAAACAGTATTAACAAGAAGTGTTGGAAGTGTTTCTCAAAACGTATGGTAGCATAACGACAAAAAAATAGTAGGTGGATAATAATAAAATAGTAAGGTGGAAAGACAGTTCTCATTAAAACAGAGCTTTTCCATTCAAGGGCTTCCCAGTGGCTCAGGTGGTAAAGAATCAGCCTTCAATGTGGGAGACCCAGGTTTGATCCCTGGTCGGGAAGATCCCCCAGAGGAGGGAATGGCTACCCACTCTAGTACTCTTGCCTGGAGAATCCCATAGATAGAGGAGCTTGGTGGGCTATAATCCATGGGGTTGCAAAGAATCACTCACAACTGAACGACTTTCACTTTCCATTCAAGGTAACTTTATCTCTACCCAAATGGAGGTAATTAAGAGTCCTTCTCTGTGTTAAATTAGGTATCTGCAGGAGTGGGGAAGCTTCAGATTTTTATTGTGTGCCAGAGCCTCTTTTCTTGTTAATCATGCTCTAAAAATCTCCTAAGACACTGGACTGGTGACTCTAAACCCATTAGAATAGCTGAACTAAGAGGCTTCATGAAAGGTCCTGAGACCCACAAAGACGTGAAAGCGGGGTCTGGATTAGCTCTGCTTAACAGACCACTCACTGGGCGATGCCGCCTCTGGCTCCCACTTCCTGTCTCAGAAAATAGACTCGGAATGACTGGCCAAGAGCAGCTGCCTTTTATCCATATAGCTGAATTATTTCTTCTTTGCTTAAATTTAATAAGAGAAGCGACTTTGTGACTTTGGAATGGAGGATTCCATCTTCTGCTGCTGCTGCTAAGTCACTTCAGTCTTGTCCAACTCTGAGACACCTTGAAAAAGCAAGTGGAGTAGAAAGGTCATGCATTTCAAAGAGACACAATGACATCCTTGTAAATGCTTCATTTAGAAATTGCAATCTCCCGTGTGGTAATTGGCATAGTGGAGTTGGTTTGATATAGTGGAGTATATTGTTATTAAAAAGCGAAAATCCATTTCAAATATCTTTTTTCTCTGGGAGGAAAAAATTGGTTCATACATACAAATAGATCAAACAATGTTGCTGTTAACTTTGCTGATGTTGATGAACTCTCTGGAAAGAGAATGAAATTGCCTTTGTTAGAGGATGTCAAGTTTTAGTTTGGATAATTCCAGGTGATGTTGGAATAGGCGATCATGAAAATTCTTTCTAATCCTGAGAGTATGGTTACAAAATCCATCATTGTATTGAAAGAAGAATTTTTGAAATGTTTAAAAATTTGCAAGGAAGTAATAGAACAGTGAAAGGTGAAATGCAGAGAAAATGTTTTTAGTTGCAGGTAAGTGGTCACCTCACTTTGTAATAATTATTTTAAACTGCCTGTTGGTGGCAAATGCAATGTTATAATTAAGTGGCTTTTACCATAATAAAACACTTTCCAATTAAATACACTGTGAAGAATTCAACTATGAAGAAAAGGGGGGGATCCTATCCTTTAAAAAAAGCTTACATAAAAGCTCCTCCTTTAAAATTAATCTTTCTGATTATAAAAGTAGTATGTGTTTATTGTAGAACATTGGAAGCTAACTATAACCTATAATTATCCCACTAGAGAAGATCATTCTTAAGACTTTTACTATTTTGGTGTATTTCTTCCATATATATATTCAGTCACATTTGCACTAATTTTTCATACTATGTGTCCTATTTTAACCTGTCTTTTAAATTTGTAATATAACTGTACATCAAACAGAACTGTGTCTCAAAACAGAGCCATAGTGATACATTTGTTAGTATTTTGAAAACCCTACCTGGATGACCTGGACGAAAGGAGTGCATCTCTGTGGGGGGAGGGGGACTTACCGTCTGTTCACTTGGTCAGTTATGTATTTGGACTTAAAGTCCAAATGGCCAAATCAACCATGGAGAAAAGAATTTCTTTTAGTGGCCATGTGGAAAAGCTAAAAAGGAGATGGACAACAAAAAATAAAGCTAGAAAAAAAATACATATTTTAATGAAAATCAGAGCTTAGAAAAACCGGTGTCCAGGTTTACTCAGATTGATTTCTTACCCTGGAATTTTTTTTTAAGAAGTATTTAATTCCTTTTTAAAAGAATTTTTTATTGTAGCAAAAGTCACATAATATAAAACATACTCTTTTAACCACATGTAAGTATACATCGGAGAAGGCAATGGCACCGCACTCCAGTACCCTTGCCTGGAGAATCCCATGGACGGAGGAGCCTGGTAGGCTACAGCCCCTGGGGTCGCGAAGAGTTGGACACGACTGAGCGACTTCATTTTCACTTTTCACTTTCATGCATTGGAGAAGGCAGTGGCACCCGACTCCAGTGTTCTTGCCTGGAGAATCCCAGGGACGGGGGAGCCTGGTGGGCTGTCTATGGGGTCGCACAGAGTCAAACACGACTGAAGCAACTTAGCAGCAGCAGCAAGTATACATCTCAGCAGCACTTGCTACATTCACACTGTTGTACAACTCTCACCATTATCCATCTCCTGATTTTTCACTTTCCTGAACTGAAACTCTGTCCCCATTAAACACTAAGTCCCCCTCCCCCCTCCCCAGCCCCCGACGCCCTCCACTCGGCCCCTGGCATCTGCCAGTATACTTTCTGACTCAATGAATTTGACTATTCTAGATACCTCATATAAGTGGAATCAAACAGTATTTGTCTGCACCTAAGGTATATTGGCAACCCACTCCAGTATTCTTGCCTGGAGAATCCCATGGACGGAGGAGCCTGGGGGGCTACAGTCCACGGGGTCGCAAAGAGTCGGACACGACTGAGCGACTTCACTCACTCACTCACGCAAGGTAGATTGGAATGCATCTTTAAGGTTAACAATCCATGTCCTGTAAACAGATTGTAGCTTCCTCTTCTCCCCCCGTGCTATGCAGTAGGTTCTCACTAGTTATCTGTATTATACACAGTAGTTTATATGTCAGTCTCCATCAGGTAGCTCATCCCACTACCTGTCCTTGGCGTCCATACATTTGAATAATTCTTTAGCTCTTCCATGCGCCTGTACCTTGATACGCTTTGTCCTTAGTGGTAAATTTAGTACAATTCCTATTTCCAAACCTTCAGATAATTTGTGTAAAATTACAAAGTACGTACTTCTGGTCCTGCATACACATAGTTCTTAGCCAGGGGAAGAGCTTGCAGATATGTAAAATACTGCTTAGGAGTTGTACATCTAGACAAAGTCAGATAAGAAACAATAGAGAAGAAAATGCAGAATTTCCCATCGCTTCTGTGGGTCTGATATGTCTCCCTTTGGTTCTTTGCTTCAACACTGAAACCGAGTCAGTGGGTGATACTGATAATTATAGCTGACAATGACAAGTGGTTCTGTATTTTCACAGCATCATAGGGGAAAGGGACCTTCATGGGCCAGTCTATTCTTTTCTCAGATTACTTCCTTTGATTTGTCAAATAGGACTTTTTTGGTGGTCAGCATCAGCCCAGTTCTTTCTGAACAGAATCACCTCTCTGTGGTGGTCTGATTGAATGGAATACATTTATAAGAATTTAAAAATATTCCTCCAGGAGTTTTATAAAAATCTATGATGTTAGGCTGGACAGATAGTTCTAAGTAATAAGGGAATAAAATCCTCTGCTGCAGTTGTTTAGCCTACAAAAGCCCTGAAGATTTTAGCAAACATCCCCAGACACTATGTCAAATGTCTTAACAGGTTCCTATTGTTTCAGCGCTTGCCTTGAACAGTAGTTAATGAAGAAAAAAGATGTTTTAAAAAAAGCAGTTGCTTTGTTATTCTGTCTGGGCTGACTTTTATCTGATTAGCCCACCATAGATAGCCCCTGAACTCTTGAGAAATTGCTAATTTTCATCTAAAATTAGAAAGGGTCAATATGTGGTGAGGCGGTTGACCAAAGTACATGGGCTCAAGTAGGGCTTGTCTCTCATTGGAATTCTCAATTTTTTTATGTCTGCTCATGCATATTAGAACCCACTTGCATTTTTAATATTATTAATTCCCAAGTTAAATTCAGTAAGCTTGGGAAAGAACCAACAAGACCTAGAATCTTGCCTTTATATATTAAAAGCTGGATATAATAGTACTTAGGCTTCCCAGGTGTTTCAGTGGTTACAAAAAGAAAAAAATCCACTTAACAATAAAGGAGATGCAAGAGACTTGGCTTCCATCTCTGGGTCAGGAAGATCCCCTGGAGGAGGGGATCTTCCCAGTATTCTTGCCCGGGAAATTCCATGGACAGAGGAGCCTGGAGGGTTACAGTATATGGGCTTGCAAGAGTCAGACATGACTTAGTGACTGTACTACCACCACGAAACTAGTTTTATTGTGCTTTGCTTTATTGCCCTTCATGGGTACTGTTTTTTTTTCCCCCCCAAATTGAAGGCTTGTGATAATCCTGCATATAGCAAGTCTATTCCTGCCATTTTCCCAACAGCATTTGCTCACTTTGTGTCTCTTGGTCAAATTTTAGTAATTCTCAGAGGATTTCAAACTTTTTCGTTGTTACTGTATTTGTCATGGTGATCTGTGATCAGTGATCTTTGATGTTACTGTTGTCATTGTTTTGGCGTTTTTTTAGCAATAAAATATTTTTATTAAGTTATGTACATTTTTTAATACATAGTGCTTTTGCACACTTAATAGACTACCATATAGTGTAAACTTAATGTTTACATGCAGTAGGAAACCAAAAAAAGTGACTAGCTTTATGGTGATGGGTTGGGAACTAAACCCACAATATCTCCAAGGTATACCCATATGCCACCTCCAAGCCTACCAGTGTGAAATAAAATAAGGATTATTTTTAACTGAAGGCAGCTAGGAATCTACAGATGCAGGAAGGATTCTCTGCCTTCCCCTTATCTACCTGAAAAAAGTGGGGCAAAAATTTCCCTTTGAGGAAGGTGCTACCTATCACTGAACCCCACTGGCCCTGTACAAGGCAGAAAAAGTGACTCAACAAAGATGGAGAGTCAGTACCAAGATGATCTTGCATGAGTGGATATTACCCAATGGCTGACTGACTCACCAGGGAAGCCCCCAAACAAGGTTATCTGTATTCTGATTCCCTTCAGAGTGGACCCATTAAGGAGCATGAAGCCTATTAAATTCGGAGCTGAATTCTGAAGCAGAATAGGAGTTCAGATTGAGGGGAGGTGATTCCAGGAGGTAGAATGTGAAGCAGGTTAGTGGTAGAGTATTTGTCACTTGTTTGAAGCACAAACAGATTCTTCAGGTGGTAGAAGCATAAGATTTGTGGGAGTCCATATCTAAAAAAAGAAACTAAAATGGTAGATTGAGGCCAGTCTATGGAATGTTAGTTGCAATATTAGTTGCATGAGAGTTCTGTTGACTATCGAGGTCTGACAGAGGCATTTAGTTCTCCAACACCACAATTTGAAAGCATCACTTCTTTGTTGCTCACCCTTCTTTATGGTCCAACTTTCACATCTGTACATGACTACGGGAAAAACCATAGCTTTGACTAGATGGACCTTTGTTGGCAAACTAATGTCTCTGCTTTTTAATACACTGTCTAGGTTTGTCATAGCTTTTCTTCCAAGGAGCAAGCGTCTTTTAATTGTGTGTATATGGGGGATGTTAATATTTTTAGAAATTAACATTTCTATCTGCGTTGATTCTTTTACTTGCCTTTCATTCAGAGGCTGAAATTATTACAGGAAGGAAGGAACACAGCATGGCATGCCAGATTCTATTTCCCGCTTAACTTCCCACTCAAGCTTAGTCCTAAAACTCTTAACTGTTGGGAAAGAAATATCTTGGCCAGAACAGGTGAAAGAACATAGCTATCCTAGACCTTAAAAAAAAAAGGATTTTAATAAGATGGAGGAAAAGAGGGGAAAAAAAGAGAAATGCTTACAGGTATCTGGGAAGATGAGATGAAAAATCAGCCCTCCACTTCTTGGATCATACTGCTAAGAAGACAGTAAGGAACCCATAGTTCAAAGGCCCTCATGAATACATGTTCACGAATAGGGACCTTTATCTTGGCAGGAAGGGTGGGGTGGATGGGATGGGCAGACACACAACTCCAGGAAGAGTGACCCCAGAGGAAAAAAAGGCTGTGTATTCTGTTGAGGCTGATGGCTTCACTGCAAGCCACAACAAAGCTTCAAGTTTGTATGCCAGAGCATCAAGGGCCACCACACCGTAAGGGCCATGCAAGCAGAGACATGGTGTCTTCTGAGTGCTCTGGGGGCGGGGGGCGGGGGTGGTGGATGATCCCAGGACCAAGGACTCTCCTCCGCTCTGGTTCTGTCCCATCCGCCCAGCACCCAGAGGAAAACTATCCCTGCATAGAGGATCCTAGGAAGACCAAGATTTCTTTTCTCTCCCATCCCAGAGATGATGGATTTAAATCAACTTTGAGAAAATGAGGGTATATTTTTTTACTTTTTTGAATTATGGACTGAGTTTTTACCTACCAGACCAGATAAGATGGAAACTGTTCCAATTCACTGAGCAATGAGACAGGCACATTCAAACAATTATGAAATGACAGGCAACACATTTTTATCTGCAAACATGTCAATAAGCAAACTTATATGACCCTGCCTCGCCATTCTTCTTTCTCACCAAGATAAACACACACACATAGAAACACACAGGTCTGTGCATACACTCATGAGAAGCATGTACATTATGACTGGGTAGGAGCTACAGTTGTGCTAGTGGTAAGGAACCTGCCTGCCAATGCAGGAGACGCAAGAGTCGCAGGTTCAACCCCTGGGCCAGGAAGATCCCCTGAGTAGGAAAGGGCAACCCACTCCAGTAGTCTTGCCTGGAGAATCCCATTCACAGAGGAGCCTGGCGGAATACAGTCCATAGGGTTGCAAAGAGTCAGACATGACTGAAGCGATTTAGCACGCATGCAGGAGCTACTTATAAACCCTAAGAGAAAGAGATGTGAAGCCAGGTAGGTTGATTTCAGCACTTAAAATCTTTAACACAATACTGTATTGCTTCCCAGGTTCCATGGATGTTTCTGGAAGAGAGATTATGAGGATGCTTTTGAAGGAGGAATTTCCATTTTTCCTTTTTTATAGTTGTAAGCTATTTGCATTTGTTTATAAGAAGCATGCATTTATTTTGTAACTTGAACAAAAAGAAGTAGAAAAGCTAGTTTTAAAAGATAGTGTTGGGATATCTATTTTGGTCTAGATTGTTTTCGTTTTATTTCTTTTAGTTTTAAAATAATTCAAGTGAAGGTATAATAGGTGAAAACTTGGAACTGTGAAATTATGACCTTTACAGAAAGGCAATTATCTGTAAAGGAATCTGTAATTCTGGAATAAGCAGATGAAACAGAGAAGTATGTATAAGACAATTTTAACGACATAAGTCTAATGTCAGGTCATGGTCGACTATTTTGTGTAATACCTTATTTTGGGTAATTTTTGGTACTGGCTGGTTTACTGAACCTAGTTTATGTATTTACATATAAGATATACATTTAAATCTTTTTAGTGATTTCTTTTTATTTGTGCTTCTTGACATGTTTAAGCAAGTGGTATCTTTCCATATAAGGGGCCAAAGAATTTGAGGCTATGAGGAAGGCTGACAAAGAGGAAGTGTATCATCCTGTCTGAGCAAGCAAGAAAAAGAAAGGAGAGGGGAAAATTCTTGAAACATTTAGCTCTTCAGAAAAAAAAAAAAAGTGGCCATTATTTCTCCATAGCAGTTGATTTGTTGCTTTAAATAAAAGCTCTAGAAACAAAGGTATACTGCGAATACCTCTTTGAGGTTCAGGCTTTATGTGTTTAATGGGGTAATAGGTCAGAGGAATCAATTACATGATTGATCAATTACATGACTGATCAATTCCCTTTGGTTACACCATCCTTTGAATCTCTAAGGCTTGGTCTGCTGATATGCATGACCAGCCAGAAGTATCATCAGATACCAAAGAAAAAAAATGTATCTTTTTTGAGGATAAAATTAACAGTTTTTTTTTTTTTTCTGCATGTCAATGAAAACAAAACTTTGTGATGGGGAACAGTTTAGTTAATCTCTAAAAGTACGAAAATGTGGTATTCCAAATCAGATGCCTTATCTAGATGGACTAAAGTGCTCTTAGTTATGCTGTTTTCCTATTTCAACCCAAATAGCAGTTTTGCATAGAAATAGGAACAGGAGGAACTAACTATGGTCTCCAAAGCTCTAGAAGTATTTTTATAGTCCTCAGGACCCAATGATGTCCTAAAGATGTACTGATTGGCAATACTAATTGAAAAATTTTTGAACAAGTCCATAACCTATGTATATTTTCCAGCTGTATATTGTAGCTCCCAGGGATTGGCAAGGCTGAATCAGAATGTCTCTTTGCCAAGACTTGTCTGCAAATTCTTAACCTTTTTTTGTTTGCCAGGAACAAAGAAAACTTGTTGTAAACTTCGCTGCTGCTCTAACATAGGAACAGTCTTTTCTGAAAATGCAAATTAGACAAATAATCATTGCATCATCTGCTGCATGCACTTACATTTGGTTTCTGCTATTGTGTGTATATATTACTTTCATATCTTACTTGATATGTTTTATAGCCCTTTAGGTTTTTCAAAGCACTTGCATATGTGAATATCATTTGATCTTTTCTGAGATCCAGTGTTTCTAATAGACTTCATGTTCAAAAACATTTGATACTTAAATTTATATGGTGCATATATCATACAACAAATATTCTGATTATTATTATATGGAAAATGGTGTTATATCCCAAAACATAGGTTACACACATTTGGCAAAGTAAGCCACTGTCAGTTTTTATTGCCACATGAGCTGGATTTTCAAATACTTACTACCAACTGCATCTGGGTGTTTTTTTTTTTTTAAGGTAAAATCATCATTTAATGATTGCGTTTTCCCCAATATGTAGGAAAAAGCCAAGTATTTGGGATCAGGTGGATGACTATTGAAGATTTGACTAGGCTTAAAAATTCAATACACTGAAAATTTTATTTGTTAATGTGTAGTGACTAATAAGCCTATTGCTTTAAGTAAAACTATTTTTGATTGGTCTGTTTTTATTATTGTTCAGGTGAGAGTTATCAGTTTTCATTAGTTGTGACTAGAGAATCAATTAAGAACAGCAATTCATGGTTTTGTTTGGTGAGTAACTACTATACCCAGATGATAGCTGACCCTTTTCTCTCCTGGATTGGAAAGAGACTCTACTGATGAATGGTGGCAATCAGAATATATTTGAGCAGTTATATAAGTAAAAGTGGGTGATTTTCAGTCAGACTAAGATCAGGAAGTTGGCTGAAACCTGTGTTGCTACCCCATCAGTCTGCTCCCCACTGTTGGAGGGGATGTGCATTCTGCTTGCGCATTTACCCGGAGAAGCTGGAGTCAGCAGTGACTTCACTCTCCTTCCACTACGTCACCGTCTTGTCTTTTTGCATGCACCAACCCCCTTGCTATGTTTTGTCTGGAGTGCTTTTCCCCCTACTTTTCACATGGGAAGATGCTCCTTATCTTTCAGGTCTCCATTTAAGCTCACTTCCTCGAAAAACTCTCTTTGTAATAAAGACTAGGTTGAGTCCTCCTTTTAAACACTCTTACAGCACCCAAAATATAACTTCCAAGTTGTGCATGTCAGTTGAGGCTAAAAGAGGATGATTTTGTATTTGGTGTCACATTCAAGAGGAGGAGGACTAAGTGTAAGAAGCTTTATCAGACGAAAACAATGATTGTGTTTAGCTGTATTTCTTAAAGGCATTTATTTATGTATTGGCGAAAACTGCATTAACGAGCATTGTGTACCTGATGTGTAGAAATTTTTTTAATTAAAAAATATTTTTAATTAAAAAAATTGTTTTTGGTCACACACTATGACATGTGAGAACCTAATTCCCTGACCAGGGATGGAACCTGTACCTGCTACATTGGAAGCATGGCGTCTTAACCACTGCACTGCCAGGGAAGTCTCCTAATGTGTGGATATTAACATATCTAGCTCTGTGAAATGTACAAGATTAAGGATATAGCCTTTTTAAAGCTTGAGGTTTATTTGGAGAGATAACAGAGACGTTCTACTTGTATTGGGTATAATATAATGATGTGCTAGAACATATGACAGGTACAGGGCTGGCTTCTATGGGGCCATTGGAGAGCTGAGACAAGGTGTCTAACTTGTAGTACTTGCACACAACATTCATTGGGTTAATCCAATATAGTTACTAAATTGTCCATAAGATAGGTAAAATAGAAATGCGTTAAAATATTACCTTATCAACTTAAATTGCTTTAAATATTCTCTGCTGCTGCTGCTGCTGCTAAGTCGCTTCAGTCGTGTCCGACTCTGTGCGACCCCATAGACAGCAGCTCACCAGGCTGCCCCGTCCCTGGGATTCTCCAGGCAAGAACACCAGAGTGGGTTGCCATTTCCTTCTCCAATGCATGAAAGTGAAAAGTGAAAGTGAAGTCACTCAGTTGTGTCCGACTCTTAGCGACCCCATGGACTGCACCCTACCAGGCTCCTAAATATTCTCTGCTGCTGCTGCTAAGTCGCTTCAGTCGTGTCCGACTCTGTGCGACCCCATAGACGGCAGCCCACCAGGCTGCCCCGTCCCTGGGATTCTCCTGGCAAGAACACTGGAATGGGTTGCCATTTCCTTCTCCAATGCATGAAAGTGAAAAGTGAAAGTGAAGTCGCTCAGTCGTGTCTGACTCTTATCGACCCCATGGATTACAGTCTTCTAGGCTCCTCTGTCCATGGGATTTTCCAGGCAAGAGTACTGGAGTGGGGTGCAAATCCAGGACAGAGAAACAGGGGAAGAAAATAAATATCTAGAAATGGGATTTAGGACAGGGAAACACTATGTAACAGAAAAGTCATAGATGTCAAAATATAAGGAAAAGTTGGAAAAGGAACAGAAGAAGGAGTCTGCTACCATGAAAATTCAGAGAGAAAAATATTCCCAGGCATAAGTTTCATAAGAAGGCAAGAAAGTGAAAAAGTGCCTATGTTTGTTAAAAGAAGAACATCTGATGTAGTATAAAGATATTTTTAAAAAAGAAGAAAAGTTAACTCTAAAGATATCAATAGGATTCTATAGCCATAGTAATTTTGCACATAATTAAAAATCTGGCTGACATCACTGACAATAGTTATTTTCAGGAGTATCAACTGGTAGACTACTGAATACACTGCATTATTAAGTTATAAATAATGTCTCTCATATGAGCCAGTTTAATGTTTGGCATTCTAATGAATAATATTATAAAATTAAGCTATTATGATAATAACAATGTGTTGTTTTCTTCCTTGATGAGATTTTTTTGAGACTTTGAAATTTTTTTCCAGATATGAGAGAGACCTGCATTACAAGACCCTTCAATGTTGCCATGCAATGTGGCTATTATTTCAGAGTGAATTAAAGTTAATGTAGTTCTTAGAATTACTAAGCTCTGTGAGATAACTGGACTGTCTCAAAGTCCTGAAAACCATGAGTTGTTTGTTTTTAAAACTTGGTATAGCTTTGAAATAATTAGAACCAGATTATTCAATGAGTACTTACCTTAAATATTAAAACTCGCTAACTCTTAAAATGTGTACAGTCATCCCTCAGTATCAGGAGTGCTTGGTTCCAGAACCCACTCCCCTCTCATATCTAAATTCAGAGATGCTCGAGTCTCTCACATAAGATGGTGTTGTTTTCCAGTCACTAAGTCATGTCTGACTCTTTGTGATCCCTGGATTGTAGCCCACCAGGCTTCTCTGTCCTTGGAGTTTTTCAGGCAAGAATCCTGGAGTGAGTGGCCATTTCCTTCTCCAGGGGATCTTCCTGACCTAGGGATTGAACCCCCATCTCCTGCATTAGCAAGCAGATTCTTTACCACTGAGCCACCAGGGAAACCCTTTTAAGATGGTATCAGTTCAGTTCAGTCGCTCAGTCGTGTCCGACTCTGTGACCCCATGAATTGCAGCACGCCAGGCCTCCCTGTCTATTACCATCTCCTGGAGTTCACTCAGACTCACGTCCATCGAGTCAGTGATGGCATCCAGCCATCTCATCCTCTGTCATCCCCTTCTCCTCCTGCCCCTAATCCCTCCCAGCATCAGAGTCTTTTCCAATGAGTCAACTCTTCGCATGAGGTGGCCAAAGTACTGGAGTTTCAGCTTCAGCATCATTCCTTCCAAAGAAATCCCAGGGTTGATCTCCTTCAGAATGGACTGGTTGGATCTCCTTGCAGTCCAAGGGACCCTCAAGAGTCTTCTCCAACACCACAGTTCAAAAGCACAGTATTTGCAGATAACCTATGGGCATGCCCCTGTGTACTTTGAATCATCTCTACATTACCTACACTATCTAAAACAATGTAAAGGATATGGAATTATGAGTTGCAGTGCATGGATAATTTAAGTTTTGCTTTTTGGAAATTTCTGGAATTTTTTTCCCCCCGAATATTCTCAATCCATGGTTGGTCAAATGCTCAGATGCAGAACCAGTGTGCATAGCGAAGGCTGACTGTATATCTGATGGATGTCCCTTGCCACAAATTAAAGGTGGGATGTTTTTAAGCTAAATTTTTTTTGAGGACATTACCTTGTAGAAGCAAATGGCTTCAGATAATATTTATGAGAATATTATAATAATAGCGCTTCATGTGGGATTTGGAACAATTTCAAATCTGGAAGGAGATTCCCACAAACCAGATTTCCAGTGGGGGAGCCTAAGAGAAACTGACAACAGTGTAGCACACATGTTGTGTTGCTGTATTTACTAAATTCTAAATTACCTGATGTGATAAAGGACACCCAAAGCATTCTGTCAGATAACACAGGAGACTTCCAAGATCAAATCGAACTCAAGCCAAGCAGAACAGTTTCACTCGTAGAGATTTGAAATCTGTGATAGATAAGCTTGCATTTTCTCGTGACCTTGTTTCATCAAAGTGACTTTGTCAGAAGTTCCCCCAAACCTATATTTCCTTCTTTGTGTAACCAGGATTTCTTGTGTGCTGAAGACACATAAGCAAAGTACAAGCAGGGTAGACTTTGATCTGTATTTCTCACATTTTCACAAGTGTTCTTTGTATTCAGTGTGTGTAGTGCACATGTGTATACCCTGCAGCTACACACACCTTTTCTATCTTTAGGAGTTATAGTCTAAACGGTAAAACTGGAAACAATCTAATAGTGTGTATAATAGAGGGGCTAGAATGCAGGCATGAACTCAGCTAACTCAGGTCAAGATCTTCACTCATTAAACTGGAGATAAGAGTACTTACCGGAGAAGGCAATGGCACCCCACTCCAGTACTCTTGCCTGGGAAATCCCATGGATGGAGGAGCCTGGTAGGCTACAGTCCATGGGGTCGCTAAGAGTCGGACACGACTGAGCAACTTCACTTTCACTTTTCACTTTCATGCATTGGAGAAGGAAATGGCAACCCACTCCACTGTTCTTGCCTGGAGAATCCCAGGGACAGAGGAGCCTGGTGGGCTGCCGTCTATGGGATCGCACAGAGTCAGACACGACTGAAGCGACTTAGCAGCAGCAGCAAGAGTACTTAC
Organism: Budorcas taxicolor; assembly: GCF_023091745.1. Taxonomy (NCBI): domain Eukaryota; kingdom Metazoa; phylum Chordata; class Mammalia; order Artiodactyla; family Bovidae; genus Budorcas; species Budorcas taxicolor. The sequence goes on from NC_068933.1 coordinate 27,694,013, forward strand.
AGGGTTGGCCAAAAAGTTTAGGGTTTTCTGTAAGATGTTATGTAAAACCCAAATGAACTTTTTGGCCAACCCAATATATCATAAAGATTGAAGGCAGGAAGAGAAGGGGACGACAGAGGATGAGATGGTTGGATGGCATCACTGACTCAATGGACATGAGTTTGAATAGACTCGGAGCTGGTGATGGACAGGGAGGCCTGGCTTGCTGCAGTCCATGGGGTGGCAAAGATTCAGATGACTAAGCGACTGAACTGAACTGAACTGAATATATTACAGGGTTGTTGTGAAATTAAAATGGGATAATGTATATAAAGCTCTTGCCACAGAGCCAGCAATATAATAAAGGAGCAATAAATGGTATTTGTTCTTTTTACTATCATATAATATTGTCATGTGGATACACAGTGAAAATGTAATTGCAGGCTATAGCTATATGACAATAAAGGCAAATGGATATAGAATATCCTTTGCATTTATTAATTTATCTTAATAACTAAAATTTAAAAAAATTAGGAAAATCTAAATGATTGATTTTGGCATTACATAGATTTATTATATTCTGTTTTTTTAGTGCTTCAGTTCAGTTCAGTTCATTTCAGTTCAGTTGCTCAGTCGTGTCCGACTCTTTGCGACCCCATGAATCGCAGCACGCCAGGCCTCCCTGTCCATCACCAACTCCCGGAGTTCATTCAGACTCACGTCCATCGAGTCGGTGATGCCATCCAGCCATCTCATCCTCTGTCGTCCCCTTCTCCTACTGCCCCCAATCTGTCTCAGCATCAGAGTCTTTTCCAACGAGTCAACTCTTTGCATGAGGTGGCCAAAGTACTGGAGTTTCAGCTTCAGCATCATTCCTTCCAAAGAAATCCCAGGGCTGCTCTCCTTCAGAATGGACTGGTTGGATCTCCTTGCAGTCCAAGGGACTCTCAAGAGTCCTGTCCAACACCACAGTTCAAAAGCGTCAATTCTTCAGCACTCAGCCTTCTTCACAGTGCAACTCTCACATCCATACATGACCACTGGAAAAACCATAGCCTTGACTAGATGGACCTTAGTCGACAAAATAATGTCTCTGCTTTTGAATATGCTATCTAGGTTGGTCATAACTTTTCTTGCAAGGAGTAAGCGTCTTTTAATTTCATGGCTGCAGTCACCATCTGCAGTGATTTTGGAGCCCAAAAAAATAGTCTGACACTGTTTCCACTGTTTCCCCATCTATTTCCCATGAAGTGATGGGACCGAATGCTATGATCTTCGTTTTCTGAATGTTGAGCTTTAAGCCAACTTTTTCACTCTCCTCTTTCACTTTCATCAATAGGCTTTTTAGTTCCTCTTCACTTTCTGCCATAAGGGTGGTGTCATCTGCATATCTGAGGTGATTGATATTTCTCCCGGCAATCTTGATTCCAGCTTGTGCTTCTTCCAACCCAGCGTTTCTCATGATGTACTCTGCATAGAAGTTAAATAAGCAGGGTGACAATATACAGCCTTGACGTACTCCTTTTCCGATTACCAATATTAAATTTTATAAATGTAGATGTTAAGGCGCTGAGATTGGAAATCCTTATTCCTGATTACGGAACAAGTCCATGCTAGAAAAATAACTGTGCTAATCAAACCAAGTTGACTATGTCTTCATTGCCCCTATGGAAAGCAATTAATATAGAAGGAACTTAAGTGTGTTTGCCTAAGAAGATAAATCGTGAAAATAAAAATCAAACAGAAAACTTATTAACATTCATTTTCATGAAAGAAATAATCAAAGGGACACTTAAAAAGTTTAAAACTGTTTAACATTAGGAATTAGTGACCTTAACAAAGTCAGATATTGAAGAGAAAGATGATAGCCTCAAAGATTTAAATTGAAAAGTGAAAACATCTCAGGAGAATGAGAGCTTTGGCTATTCCTAAAGAAAAAGAAGTGTATTCAAGTATAGCTTTCTAAAGATGTGGAATGCAATGGCTCCTTTAACCCTTCAATTCAAAGTGATCCTGGGTGGGCACCATTAGTTGTAGTTAGAAAAATTTCTTTGTTTCATCTCTAGCTTCTACTTTCTTTTAGTTGATTCTCTAGGTAAATATGAGTCATTAATAAATACATGACAGACAGTTAGAAAGAGATCCCTGAAATAAGTAACAGATGAGTAGAGTGCTTGCTCAAATTATATTCAAAAGCAGAGGAGGAGAATAGCACCACAGATTCGCATTTTAGTGACATACCCAGGGGTTGTTTTCTCTTGTAAATAATTCCCATATGATTTGGGCTGACTCCATGTCAGTGAGAGAATTAGTCCTCGTGGGTCTGTGAAGCCACCCCAAGAAAGAAGAAGTGTGTCCAGCTGTGTTGGACTGCAGCCACACACAAGATCACCAGAGAGGCTTGCTCCTTGCTCAGCATCATCCGCCGTGAACCCCTCTTCAGCGCTGTTTCGTTTATTTAAAGAGAACATTTCATAGGGACTCCTTAGGGGCTAGATACTTGCTATGTATCTCCACAAATGAGGGCTTCCCTGGTAGCTCAGCTGGTAAAGAATCTGCCTGCAATGCAGGAGACCTGGGTTCAATCCCTGAGTTGGGAAGATCCCCTGGAGAAGGGAACAGCTACCCACTCCAGTATTCTTGCCTGGAGAATCCCTGTGGACAGAGGAGCCTGCAGGGGTACAGTCCACAGGGTTGCAAAGAGCTGGACGCAGCTGAGCAGCTAAGCACACAACACACTCATCTCCACATATGCAGCTCATTGAATCATGATTTTCATGATTTTACTTCTCTTTTTAACTCCCCCTCCGCAAGCTGTGTTTACTCAAGCCTCCAGTATTGCTCCTACCTAAAAAATATGCAAAAATGCAAATGAAGCTCTCTTCTCACTACAATTATTTTTATTTGGGAGAGTGTGGTTATTTTTCATGTTAATGAAATGATGTTATTTATGTTTACATATAATGGAGTTAGCATTATTTTTTAAACTTTTATTTAATTTCTTTTTTTTTGGCCACACCACACAGTTTGCAGAATCTTAGTTCCCTGACCAGGAATTGAACTTGTACCCCCCTGCAGTGGAAGCACAGAGTCCCAATCACTGGACCACCAGAGAATTCCCTAGCATTTCTATTTTTAAATGAATTAATAAATTTGAAAATGTCTTCCTTAGCGTTTAATTTCAAGTAGGCTAAGTATTGGTAAAGATGACCCACAAAATCACTCTCTAGGGGTCCTGAATACTTTTAAGAGTGAAAAGGAGTTTGAGATGAAAAAAGGCTTGAGAACAGGATGTCTATATTATGTGTCCTTTCGCTCATCACTCTCCCCTCTTTCTTTTATCTCGGCCCCATGATACCCTACATCAGATTTTTCAGTTATTTCGATATTAAAGAATTTTCTCCAGTTTTTTTTTTATTTCTGATTGTTTCTCAGCAATGATTAACACTGCTTACCTCTCTTTCCTTAATATTCTTTCTTCTGTGACACAAAACCCCTCTAATTTTCTCAGTACCTTCATGATTACACCCTTTTTCTCTCCCTTGGGTCCTATTCCCTGGGATTTTTTTCCCTCTCAGTTGCCTCTACATGCTTGTCCTTAAAGATATTTTTTCCTATCTCTTTTCCTAACATTTCTGGATCTGAAGTCTTTCTCATGGTGTGAAACAAAAGCATTCCAGTTGCCAGCTGAAAACCTGTATCTCAGTCAATGGGTCTAAAACCAAATTCAACAGGTTCTATTATGGAGGCTCCATTCTCTTAGTTCCCCAATCTTAAAATTCCAGAGTAATTTTTTATTCCTTTTCCCACAACCCCACGTGTGTGTTCTGTTTGTGAGTTGTGTTTCTCCCATCCATTCCCAGACAGTGCATCTTTGCAATCTTATCATCACAAATCTGCAGTTATTTATTAACTGTCTTCCCCTTCTTCCCATGTAGACTTTCACTTGCCTCGTTTCCTCTACACTTTCCACCAGAATTACCATCAAAATCACCAGTTTTCAACTTTTATTTTAAATTAGGAAAAGTTTTTTCTACCACCCCCCAAAATAATCCTAATATTTAGCTATTGTTGAGCTCTACAGGTGGATTTACCACTGAAAACTTGAGTGAGGCTTGTTTGAAGCTGCTTCTAGGCTATGCCATTATTTGCTTCTCAAGGTACTGGAACAGACCCGTGTACCTAAATGTTTCTTACTCATACTTTCATTCATTTGGTCCTGTTTTCATACCATACTCGCCTCTTTTTGCCCTACCTTCCAGTGTATCCGGTGCTTCCCATTCCAGGGCATTTCTGTAGTTCTTTAGCATTGCTACATTTTCCTCTTGTTGCATTTTCTCCTTCATATGAACAACTTTTGTGGCTTTATTAAGTTAGTTTTTATAAATCCATCAGCTTCCCATCTTACAAAATTTGAATATATCTTACCTATTATTTTTTATCTCTTCTAGCTTTGCTTTCCTTTTCTGGTGGCTTAAAGTGTTAGTCGCTCAGTCGTGTCCAACTCTTCGCAATTCCATGACTGTAGCCCACCAAGCTCCTCGGTCCATGGGGTTCTCTTAGGCAAGAATACTGGACTGGGTTGCCATGCTCTCCTCCAGGGGATCTTCCCAACCCAGGGATTGAACCCAGGTCTCCTGCATTGCAGGCAGATTCCTTATGGTCTGAGCCACCAGGGAAGCCCTTAACTCAATACCCTTTTATTCCTTTCCTGACCCTCATTTTAGGGGCATTTCACAAAGTGTACTGTATAAGTGATCTATTGCTTAGTAACAAATCACTATGAACTTAGCAGAATAAAATAACACACATGAATTCTCTCAGTATTGCTGTGCATCAGAATTGCTCTGGCATGGCTTAACTGGGTCTACTTCAGGGTCAAGGCTATAGTCAAGGTTCTTGCCAGAGCTGAGGTTTTATGTAAAGGTTCAAAGGAGGAAGCATCCTCTTCTGTGCTCAGGTAATGATCGACATTTCAGTTCCTTGAGAGCCTACGTTCCTTAGTGACTGTTGGCTGGAGGTCACCCTCAGTTCCTTGCGACATGGCCCTCCCCTCCCCACATGGCAGCCTGCTTCATCAAAGTCAGCGATGGAGAAGAATTCTCGTAGTAAATTAGAAATCATTATTTTGTGTAAGCTAATCGCAGAAGTGATATCATTTTTGCCACACTTTATTGGTTAGAAGCACTCACTCAAGGTAAGGGTATTTATTACAGTAGGGTGTAAATACCGGGAGGTGGATGGGGGGTTGTCTTAGGGTTTGCCTGGCATAGCGTCCATCAGTGATGAACACAAGGATCCAAGTCCTCATTACTAACTGGAAGTCCTCATTCTTTTCCTTCCATCAGGCTTGTAATTCCCAGGTGGTGCTAGTGGTAAAGAACCCGCCTGCCAATGCAGGAGACATAAGAGACGTGGATTCCATCCCTGGGTCAGGAAGATGGAAAGTAGGAAATGGCAACCCACTCCAGCATTTGCCTGGAAAATTCCATGGACAGAAAAGCCTGTTGGGATATAGTTCATGGACCTGCAAAGACTCAGACAGGACTGAGCACACATAATTCCATCAAGATTACACCCCCCATCACACCAACAAAACTGTTCTTGTCAAGGTCAGAAGTGACCTTGATCTCAAAAAATCCACTGAGCTATCCTGAGACTCTATCATGGCTCACTCCAATCCCAGCCTCCAATCCCAAGTTTACAATTTGAATAGAAACATAGGCAGACTAGTCTACTAAATAATTGAGTGGCACCTAGTGTGACAACTATAGCTTTATAGAATAGTCCAGAGTCTATACTTCCAAACACCGTTTTCAATAAGAAATTAAGATACGCAATTTCTAGGCTGAAAATGACTTCAATACTCAGGTAGTCTTCTGGGTGTCTCAATTAAAATTGACTCCATCTTTTTTAGTAACCAGATAACAAATGAGATTGTGCGAAGGTGTCATAGTCAGAGTTAGGCATTTACTTTTAGTGGGTAATTATTTTTATAGCCGCAAACCAAACTACATATTAAGAGCAATTACATATTTGGGCTTAAAAGTTATCTTTGGGAAATGCTATCTGGGATTTAGTGGAAATGAGAAAACCAGGAAAGTAGTAACCATGATATTTCAGTGAAAATTCTGAAAAACAAACCTATAAAAAAGGAGAGAGTGAGAGAAGAAAGGAAATTGATAATACCCTGTCATCTGCAGGAAGTTCTCTTAATTAAGGAGAGTAAAACCCCAGTCATTTATAAGTCTTCCAAGAAAATCACTGTATTCTGTCCATTTTTATGTTTCTTTCTTTCTTTTTTTCCTAAAAAGCAATTAAACATTAATTACAGTAAGTGGAGAGATTGCTCTGATAATATGGTCAAGAAAAGAGAAGTTTCTTACTGTTTCTTTGCCAGAGGTTTCCAGCCAACATTGTAAAAGAAGAATCTAAAAAAGGGAAACTATGCAAGTTGAATTAAAAAATCCATTTTCAAATGTTATGGGGGCAATGTAAAAGGATATTACATGCTCAAATACCTAAATTTTGTTTTTAACTTTTGAAATAGATTTTGTATTGATATTACTAAGGGTATTGCATAGACACAGTCTTAGGCAAATTTTCAAAGTACAGGACTTTGAAACCCTAAATTCTAATTTATGCATCTAAAAAATTATAAAGTAAAAAATAATACCTACCTCATAGAATTATTCTGAATGTTAAATGACATAGTGACATACGAAACACTTAGCACAATGCCTGAGATACAAGCTGATGCTACATTAGTGATGGCTTAAAAATAAATTCCTTAAACAAAGTACTTTTTAACTAGAATGACTATAATTTATGGACCAATGCAAGGATTTTTGAGAGTAAGCAAACATGCTATTAGTAATTATAGCTGAACCACAAGTATAAACCAGTAGAGTCCTAGGAATATGATTGGGTTGGCCAAAAAGCTCATTTGGGTTTTTCCATTATATCGAGTGAAATTATTGGCCAACCCAATAGAATGTGTGGTTGCTCTATCTAGAATCAATTATCATAGCAGCAATAAACATTTCTTTTCCAGAGATCACATATATGCAAGACAAGCAGAATCTTGATTCAATTATGTGTCAGTAACTCACCTAAAATTTCAAGAAACAATATTTATTAGGATTATGGTTTAATCAGAGGTTGGTTTTACTGAAGATCACCAAAGATTCTTCAAATATGTCCACAAGGTCACTTGGCTTATATCCACTTTTCTTATAAACCAGAAATTTCCCCACGGTTTTACTGTCTGGCTTATTGAAGCTAATATACGTTCCAAATGTTTTCAAAATGTTTGCTTTCTTTCTTTAGCTATCCTTGCAGTGAAGGTGCAGTTATTTCAAAGTGCCCATGATTTCTATCAGAAATTAAAATGATGCCTAATGAGAACAAAACATGTTTTCACTTGAAATGCAATTAAACCAACTTGGAGAAAAGGTGGTTTTTTTTTTTTTTTCTTTCTAACTAAGATGAAAACAGCTGTATTTATCAAGCTGTTTATAATGGTATTAGAATTTCTCTTTTAGAAACATTTGCTTTAAGATATATAATTTTTAAAAAATATCATTGACATTATAGATAATGTTATTTTCATTCCAATATCGCTTCAGTTACAAAGAGAATCTTTATTTTTATAACTCATGGCAGGCTTACTTGGTCATATATTAATAGGAATTTTGTGGAGAGTTGTTCTTATAGGCTTGTGTGTGGAAGGTCTCCCAAGATTTTCATTTCCTGACTAGGCATGATTTCTTCATGATTATGCTAAAATTTTAATTATTATAATGCCTCAAGACAGAAATCACTTCTGCATAAATTTTTTAAAATTCCCCCGAAGTAAAAACTGCGGATAATTTCCATGGTCTAACATTTCTCTAAGCTGCTAATTATTATTTTCATTTTTATTTGTATGTTTTGGTGTTTTGTAAGTGCAACCTATGTCTTAATTTACTACATGTTGGCATGGCTTGCTGATGTTTTCCTAAAACCTGAAAAAAAAAAAGAAAACAACAACAGAAAACCCTGTTTCTGTTTCCACATAAGAACACTTTTTCTTGATCTTTCATAGTTTAGGTCCACAGAATCAGGAGAAATAGCAAACATTGTCTTGTGTATATATAAATGCATATATACAAACAATAGAAGAAATACACAATTTCCCATGATAGTGACACCTGAAGGCATCATTACCAACAACAACAAAAAACCATTACTGCTATTAAGAGCTTACCTTAACAGTATAACCTTAAACTTCTGTTTGAAAATAGCATGTAATAAGGATATGAAACTCTAGAATTGTAAGTAAGATAAACGTGATTTGGATTAGTTCTGCAGCTATGAGATACTTCTATATTCTAATTTTAGGCTAGGTCTACACTGGATAACAAGTTAAATGTTTTGACTAGATTAATTTAGTCAATTTAACTTGAATGATTAATTTGTGTTATTTTCCTCCTTAGAAAGAACCACAGAATCCTATATTTTCAACATAACTAACAGGAATAAATCACTCTTTATGTACCATGAAAGATATAAAATTCTGATAACACAGAATCTGCCCTCAAAGACCTTTTCCTCAGTTTACATGTAAATTAATATACGTTCATCATCAAGAAAGTAGATAGAATTTTAGTCAGTGATACATGAGCAATATAATCAGGCGTGGTCCTTATTTTCCAGGATTTGTACCGTAAGGAAGAAAGATTAAGGCTAGAGAGGAAGGTTAAAATTATAGTCATTTTTTGTACTCTGGAGCATTTTGATAAGAAATATATGGAATAAAACTGTTTTGGGCAGTTCCATCCATGGTGTCAGTGATGGTGTCAGCAAACAGATACCATACTTGTGACACAAAAAAGGACATTCCCTTTATCAGCCAGGTGCCCCTTATCCTAAAACTCTTGAAGAAGCTGTACAAACCCATGTGCTCAAAGCGTGGTAAACAGAGGATGCTCTCTGCACTGAGAAGAGAAGGATAATCTCAACCATTCAGGTTGATCATGCAAGAAAAAAACCAACTATTTAGTCAAATATCAACAGAGTGAACCGTAGCTGTTAAACTTGTCTGCCTTTTTACTATATTCTTCAAACTATATTTATAGTCTCCTTCAAATAGGAGTAAATGTTGGAAAGGAAAGTAAAAGCAAAGTGAAGTCGCTCAGTCGTGTCCGACTCTTTGCAAGCCCATGGACTGTAGCCTGTCAGGCTCCTCCGTCCATGGGATTTTCCAGGCAAGAATATTGGAGTGGGTTGCCATTCCCTTCTCCAGGAGATTTTCCCGACCCAGGGATTGAACCCAGATCTCCTGCACTGTAGGCAGACACTTTACCATCTGAACCACCAGGGAAGTCACTTCGTAAATGTTGGAGACCCTTTTAAAAAATAGAAAATTAGTATAAATTAGTCACAGCCCTTGGAAAGGACTCCTGCAAGTGTGGACCCATGAAACTTAAGTTTTGTTGGTTTCACCATAATTCCACCTGAATTCACAGATATTTTCAAGACACAGGAAGTGTGATTAAAGACATAGAAGTCCAGTTAAATGTTAGTTCTATTACCCCATGAAAACACTGAAGGATAGTTCATGAGTGGCTTTTATTACCTGAAACTCTTGTCTACAAAATCACTGATGTTTGTATACACAATTTCACCAATGCCTATTGACCAAACTGGTTAGCTCAGATCTCAATTCCAACATTTCCTTCAGAATTGGGGTTCAGTTTGTCAAAGTTGGGCTCACTATGGCCTTTCATCATCCATTTCTTCCTGCCTTTACAGGTAGTCTGTGGGCTGAGTTAGAGCATGTTCTATTATTGAGCGTTTTGAGATTGTTCCAGGATTTGAAAATTTTAAATTACTCTGGTTTCTTGGAATTAGCTAATGCATACCACAACTTTCCTTGAAAAACGTATTTGAGCCAAAGTGGCTTTAGGGAAGTGTTTTATGTTTTAATAAGGTTGAGAAAAGGAGATAAATTCATCTAGTCATAGTAATGTAGTAAATCTTGTTGAGAGGACCCATTCTCTAAATGACACAGCTATAATTTCATTCCAGCTGATTTTGTGGACTTGAAACATTTCACTCTGCTTTTCTGTCTCATAAAGAAGTTTCCGTTTGGGCTATTTGTACAGATCAACAGATAAAGCCTTATGTACCAGAGCTGAAACAGCTCTGTTAAATGTCTCTCTCATCCATGCCAACAATTTCGCTTCTTCAGGACCATGGACCTTCCTTAGGAACATATACGCATTTCCCTAAAGAATCCTTAGGTTGTGATATATTTTTGAGTTAAACTGTTATTATTTATAGGAAAATTCTTTATGTCCACCATGAATGCACATCAAAGTTTACATAGCATTCATCTCCATGGCAGGCGCTTTATCTTACTGATTATTTTGGCAGAGAACATATACCAAAAATCTCCCTGTGAGAAATAAAAACAAACCTCCACCCTCCAAAACTAGAAAAAAAGCCACAACTCTTCAGATCCCCTCTGGACCTGTGAGCTTATAAACTTTCTTGGAGTCCATTTAATGCCTGTGAGTCTGGCTGAAGCTCAGAGAAAGGGCTGGAGATGGGATGGTCTACAAATAGAGGAGCTAGGATTTCTGAGTTGGGCTTGATCTTCTACCTGTGAAAGTTTCTGCATTACTTCCCCATGTGCCTTGTTTTATCCTCTCAGAAAATAAGAGGCTCATCATCTGAGGATGTAAAATATCATGTGAGAGGACTTTTACAGCCTGGAGAGCACCTTGGACACATTTTCTCCATCATTCAGCTCCTCATTTTACTGACAAGGAAAATTATGGCTGGGGAAATTGACTCCCCAAATCCATGAAGCTAGGAAGTTGCAGAGCTGTGAGACTCACTGCAGATTCCAGACTTTCTTCCTCTTTGTCATTATCTATCCTCTTTAATATCTGTTGTCTAAAGCACTGTATAAATTAAAATGTTTTAATAACTGCATTAGCTTACTATTGTTCTGTAACAGATCACTCCAGTCTTACACTGAAAAACAACACTCATTTATCAGCTCCCAGTTCTGTTGGCCAGAAGTCTAAGCACGACACAACTGGGTCCTCTGCATCAGGTCTTAGAAGAAAAACCTTGGCTAAAATTAGGCCATCGACTGGACTGTGTTATGAGCTACAGCTCAGGTCCTCTTTCTGGCTTATCAAGGCTGTTAGTGGGATTCAGTTCCTTGTGGTTGTAGGACTGAGGTCCCTGTTCTCTTGCTGGCTGTCAGCCAGGGCTGCTTTAAGCTCCTAGAGGCTGCCCTCCATTCTTAGGCACGTGACCCTCTCACTACACGGGAGCTACTTCTTCAGAGTCAGTAGGATGACCTTTCTCTTCAGGGAAGGCTCAGCCCTCCACTTAAGGACTTCCCTGATTGGGTCAGACCCACCCAGGATAATCTCCCAACCTAATCACAGGAGCCATAACCAATAATATCCATAGGTCCCACCCATGCTCAAGAAGAAGGGATCATACAGGGTATGTGCAGGATCATACAGGGGATGGGAATCTTATGATTAGAACTGGGATTCTGTTTACTAAATCTACTCATTCAAATACTCCTTTCCCATTTTTTTTAAACCTCCCCTTTACTGCCTCCCATTGAGTCAGTTAAGAGTCATCTGTCCTCCTGAAAACCCAGAAAGGGATGATGAGAGGAGGTGAATTAGGAGCAGTGAGATGGAAACTTCAAGTCCATAAAAATATCTGATTTTTTAAAATTAGTTTTACTTATTCTTTGCAGACTTAAGTGCTGATAAACTGTTAGTTGCTCAGTCGTGTCTGACTCTTTGCAACCCCATGGACTGTAGCCTGCCAGACTCCTCCGTCCATGGGATTCTCCAGGCAAGATGACCTAGCATAATTCAAAATTGCCTATTCAGCCATAACTGAATGGTTAAAAAAAAAAAAATCACCTATTCTTTTGGCAAAATGCTTCTTTTAGTAAAGTTGGCCTGGATTCAGAGAGGTTCGAGGAAACCCGGATTCAGAGATGTTTGTTAGGAGCAGCAGAAGCTAGAATTCAGGGGACAGTGATGACAAACAGAGGTGCTATTTTTCTAGTGCCTCCTGTAGGCTGGACACTTGACTCACGTGAGCTCATTTAATCCTCCCCATAGTGATCTGTTACAATGGGTGGCATAGTCCCCCTTTTACAGATGAGCAGACACACGTGAAGGGGCAGAGTCAGAATTCACAGTTCCGTCTGCTTCACTGGTGCTCTCTCGAGGACAGGCTTCCATCTAAAAGTTCAAGGTGGAGACCATGACCCCCTGAGGTTCTCAGACACTTACACAGAGAGTAGTGGATGGTACTGGGGCTGGTGAGTAACCAGCAGTCTTGGAGACAGAGGCTATTTTAACCAATCATAAAATAACAACTCTATAAAGGGACTCTACTTCTCCCTTCTAGAGTTATCATTAAAGTTTTCACAAATCAAGATGAAGGCTTGGCATCATAAAGTTATTTTTCTTTATAGGGGAATTTAACAGATAAGGGATGAGTTGACCTTTATAATACCTCATGAAGATGGTTAATGAGAAAAGTATTGATATTACTATATGTTTGCTTCTTTTTAATATGAGCAAATCAGGCACAGAGTAAGTAAACGCGGGGGCTCAAATGGATAAGACCATAAAAATGTAGTGATAGAAACCAACTTGCCTTGTTCTTGAGTCCTGCTAACTATACCTCTGGTTGAACAAGTCAATTAAGATTGAGCTCATAATGAGAACCCACTGTTTAGCACAGGGAACTCTAAATGGTCTGTGGTGACCTAAATGGGAAGGAAATTGAAAGAAGAGGGCATATATGTATACATGTGGCTGAATCACTTTGCTGTACAGCAGAAACTAACACAACATTGTAAAGCAATTATACTGCAATAAAAATTTTTAAAAAAGATTGAGTTCATATAGCTGCAGAGCTGGGAAAAGTTGTGATTACTTCGTGAAAGCCCCCATTGCATTGGGGTAAAAAGTTAAATTTGGAAAGATTTCAAAATCCTGCAACTGCTGCTCAATCGCTCTGAAATTGAATTTCATGTAAATTGGGAATTCTTTGAATACATTTACATCCTATTCATTTTCATAAACGTATGTCAGATGTGTACTTTATGAGATAGCACAATGATTCCTGAGGCATCATTCCTGTGGAGCAGAGAGACAGGCTTGAAAACAAACAATGACAATCACAAAGGTGCTGAGCTGAGAAGATGTATAAGGAAGACACATATGCAGCAGCAACCGATTCTGTGAGGGAGCATCAGGGAAAACTAGAAAAGGTGAGTTGTGAGTAGGGTCTGCCTACTAGGCAGAAAAGGGAAAGAATTTCTGTGCTGTGCTTAGTCACTCAGTCATGTCCAACTCTTTGCAACCCCATGGACTGTGTCCCGCCAGGATCCTCTGTCCACGGTGATTCTCCAGGCCAGAATACTGGAGTGGGTTGCCATGCCCTCCTCCAGGGGATCTTCCCAACCCAGGGATGAAACCTAGGTCTCCCATACTACAGGATGATTCTTTAAAGAATTTCTGCTAAGCTGCTAAGTCACTTCAGTCATGTCTGACTTTGTGCGACCCCACAGATGGCAGCCCACCAGGCTCCCCTGTCCCTGGGATTCTCCAGGCAAGAACACTAGAGTGGGTTGCCTTTTCCTTCTTCAATGCATGAAAGTGAAAAGTAAAAGTGAAGCCACTCAGTCATGTCCAACCCTTAGCGATCCCATGGATTGCAGCCTTCTAGGCTCCTCTGTCCATGGGATTTTCCAGGCAAGAGTACTGGAGTGAGTAGCCACTGCCTTCCCCAAAAGAATTTCTAGGGAGAAGGAAAAACAGACTTAAAGCTACAAAAGTAAGAAAAATATAGTTCCGTGTGAGCAGAGTATACTAAACACCAGGAGAAGATAGAAAAGAGGTTGAATATTTATGCAGCACTTAAATTGGGAAGGACTTGACTACCCTCTAAGGAGAAGTTTCAACTTTATGGCAACAGGAATCCAATAGAGATGTTACATAAAGGATGACAAGATAATAGCTGTATTTTAGAAGATTAATTCTAGTAGCAGGAAGGAGGATGGCTGCCTGGGAGAATGGAAACTGAAGCAGTAAGAGGGGAATTTGGAAAAGGTCTGTTACAGAATGACTGAGTGCCCAGATCAGGGGAGAAGGAAAGGAGACAGATGATGAGGGTAAAAACTGCTTCTGATAAGAGTGTGGTACGGGGGCACCAAACGGCTGAAATCAGGAGAAGAAAGGGGGATGTGAGAAGAAAAATGAAAGATGACACCTAGTTTCTGATCTTCAACTACGTCTGGTTTGGGGGGAGTGGGAAATGGAAGAATGGGAATTAATTGTTTAGTTTGAGGTATTTGGAAACAGAGGCTTGGAGTTTAGGAAAAAAATTATACACACACACGTTTGTGAATTACCAACATTTGATATTGTGGCAGTGAATGACATTTTTCTAAGATTATCGGTATTTAAGAAAAAAACGATAGATTTTTGTACAGCACATGGATCTCTGCTCAATGTTACATGGCAGCCTGGAATTGGGGGGGAGAATTGGATACATGTACATGTATGGCTGAGGCCCTTTGCTGTTCACCCGAAACTATCACAATATTGTTAATCCACTATACCCCAATAGAAAATAAAGTTTAAATTTTAAAAATAGAAAAAAAGTTTTAAGTATTGGGTCATGAACCAGCATGTATGATACAGTAGGAAAAAAAAAAATCAGGAAAAGGAGACAGAGAAAATTCTGCCACTAAGATACTACTCTGGGCTTCCCACGCGGTGCTAGTAGTAAAGAACCCGCCTGCCAATGCAGGAGACGTAAAGAGATACGAGTTTGATCCCTAGGTGGGGAAGATCCCCTGCAGAAGGGCATGGCAACCCACTCCAGTATTCTTGCCTGGAGAATCCCATGGGGAGAGGAGCCTGGAGAGCTACGGTTCATAAGGTCGCAAAGCGAAGTGAGTTAGCATGCGCACATGCAAGATATTACTATGAGTCCCAGGAGAAGGTTTTAAGATGATGTTTGTATCAATGTTCCCAAGCATAAGGACTAAGAGGACGATGCTTCATATGACAATTAGGAAGGCAATGGTGAATTCTGAGCAGTTCCATGAGGTTGGTGATGAACTGGGAGAGCAGATAGATTCCTTGAGCTGATAAATAAAAAAGAAAGGAGAGTATTTGGCCATAAAGGGAAAGGAAGGGACAAGAGAGGATTTTTTTTTTTTTGTCCCAGCTTCTTCGTTAGAATGGAGAAAGAGAATGTTCATGGAGAAAACTGAGTAATTAGAGTGACCTGGCATTAGAGATTGGTGGGTGGATTCAGCAGTAGGACAAGCGAGGGAAAGAATTAGCAATAGTTTGATGACAGGGTCTTAGGTAAGAGGGGGAAAAAGTACATTTTAAAAGAAAATGAGTTGAGAGAAAATATGTATTCTTTACCTTGCACTTCTGAGATAGAACTGTAGTTTTCGTACCCATAACAAGCACACACAGATGTAAATCCTAGCCCGTTGCAGGCTCTCAGGGGTTTACTTACTATTATGAAAATAAAGGTGACAGCTGATTTCCACCTCATTCTGTTAGATGATCTTTTGGAAACCACAACAGATACAACAGGAAAAAGGAAAAAAAAAGACGGCGGAATTCCAAAGCAAGATAATTACCACCTAAGTAAAAGAAAGTTTCTTTTCCTACGTACAATGCCAGGGCTGGTTTTGGTCAGTCTTGAAGATGTAAGTCCCAGATGGACAGAAAGGATTATTTGTACCTGCTTCACAAGATCTCACAGAGTTCAAATCGCTTTAGGATTGAACAAACACTCACAAATGCTCATCCAAACATACTTCTTAGACATTCAGTTGAATATCTAGGTTCTAGAACACCCCCAGAATTTATCAAAAAACCAAAGGATCTTACATGCTAGTTAAGATGCTAGGCAAGACCAGAGCATCCTGGACCATCTGAATTAGGTAATCTCCATCTTGTATTTATGGGAAAGAGTTGGAACAAACTGAGTCTTTATGATTAAGAGAAAAGACAACATTTTCCATAAGAATGTAATCTTCTGCATGGTTGGTCCCCAGTTATTTTTTGGATGGTCATTTAGTTTCTGTCAAGTTAGCTAATTATCCTGCTAAATCATTTTTACAGGATGACTTGCTTTCTTGAGTGGTTAATACTTGTGAAATTCTTCTCCCAAATGAATGAGGATTGAAAGATGTATATTTTTTAAAACACACATATACAAAATTTCCCAAACATCTAGTGTGTTGAAAGTTGGTCCGTTGCAAAGGAACTAGAATTCTAGGCCAGGGTCCAGGGGTGGAGATGACTATAACATTCCACTGAGAGCTTCACTCTTGGCTCTGAGCTCAAAACGAAAAATCCCTTGTCAAGTCAGAAACTTGAAGTATGGGGCTCTAACTTGAATAGGAACTGAAAAAAAAAAAAAAAGGCGGGGAAAGTAATATTCATAATGATTTAGTAAGGAAGTTAGAAGGAATTATGTGGGAAAGAAGGAAAAAGAATAATTGTGGTGTTATTACATGCCTGGGCCAGGTACATAATATTGTGGGTCAGAGTTTCATTTCATACAGACCAGTTATCATGATGACATTGTGAAGTAATTTCCTATATACTATAATCTGTTTTGGAAACGCTTTCTACCAGGTTTCTCTTCTGGGACATACCAAAGCAAGGAGTTGATCTGTTAAATTACTCACACTGTTCAAATATTTGAAGTACTAATTCATCACTCACGACCTTAAATTTGTATTTTCACATCATTATAAATTCAACAGGGGTGAATCTTTCCACAATAATGAATAAAGTGACTCTTGAAAGGAAAGATGTTGACCTTGGAGATGATCTTGTGGGATGACTCTTAAAAGACATCGAAGCATCTGAATCTCTCTTTGGGCTGTATATTAGATGTTCACAGAGTCTGAACTCCACGCATGTATGGACAGATCCTTTGTTATATGGATGTACCTAGTGGGGAGTGAGGAAAATGTCAGGGGAGTTAAATCTAAACACAAAGATAATTGCAAGGTGGTTACTTGGAGCAACTTGCTAAAATGGCTGTATATGGACTTACCACTAGTCTGTAAAGTGAAAAATAATCCTGTGGGATTATATGATGCCAAGGCTAGAAAGGGCTTTTTAACTCTCTGTTAACAATGATGTGTTGAAAGGTTTTCATTATCATTTTGTTAGAACAGCCTTGCTAAAACCTGGTCTCTCTGTCACATCATACAAATGCAAGGGAGGAAATGGAGCCAATAAATATAATCTACAGGTGAAGTTTGCAGAGGCAATTTAGGAGAAAAGGTAAGTATTTCTGTGGGATTTTAACATTTCACAGAAGTTATCACCTCACCTTTTAAAGTTTTGAGAAATTATCAAAATCTGACCAATTAGTCAGGGGTTTTATTCTATATATTTCTTCCTGGGGAGGCTTATTCAATAGAAATTATCCCAAAATGTCATGCCTGGTACCACAAGAATCATTATTATTTAAAAATTAGACTAAATAAACATAAGCATGGGATTCCCTAGTAGCTCAGATGGTAAAACATCCACCTGCAATGCTGGAGATCTAGGTTCAATCCCTGGGTTGGGAAGATCCCCTGGAGAAGGAAACGGCAACCCACTCCAGTATTCTTGCCAGGAGAATCCCATGGACAGAGGAGCCTGGTGGGCTACAGTCCATGGGGTCGCAAAGAGTCAGACACGACTGAGTGACTAACACATAAACATAAGCCAACACACATATGTATATATAGTGTTATCCTCACTTATTCACCAGTTAACAAAATATATGTAATTGTCTATGATGAAACAAGCACAGTGGTAGAGATATACCATAGAATATGAAATAGTCTTTGCCCTCAAAAAATGTCCAGTGGGAACAGGTCATTGTAAAAAAAAAAAAAAATCACAAAAACACTGTACAAAAAGTCACAAAAAGATCCTTGTGAAAATAAAACACATACACTAATGGGACTTCCCTGGTGGTCCAGTGGTTAAAATTCTGTTCTGTCAATGCAGGGGGCATGGGTTCAGTGCCTGATTGGGGAACTAAGATCCCACATGCTGTGTTGCACAGCATTAGTTAAAATTAATTTTTTAAAAATTAAAAATAACCACACACACGAAATTAATTACAAGCTAGAAGAAATGTTGTGGAGGAGACATAAGAGTGGAGTGGGAGGTTAAAATTGGTTTCAAAGGAATGGAAAGCTCTTCTCAACAACTGAAATTTAGTTGGAGCCTGAGAGAAAGTGGAATTAGACCTAAAATGGTAGATGTGGGAAAATTCAAGCAGAGGAAACAGCAAGTGCAAAGGCACCGAGGCCAAAAAGAATGACAAGTATTAGAGGCATGTTTCCAAGAAGCCTGCATGGCATGGGGCATAGAGAGTGAGAGATGAAGCATAGTTAGTTCAGGCTGGAGTTAGTGCCTAGGCCTTCAAGGACACTGCGTGTGGTTCTGGGAAGCAAAGGACGATTGGGTTAGATTTGCATTTCAAAAAGACTCGGACTGCTGTCTGTAGCAAAATAACTGGAGGGAGCAAGAGTTCGAGTGGAAAACTTTAAGATGATCAAAGCAAAGATAGGAGGAAGGCTTGGATTTGGGTGGTGCTTAGTGAAGAAAATAAAAGGAGACAAGTTACAATGACAGGACTTGGGAAGGGGTTGGCTTCGGAAAGGAGGTGTCAAAGATGATTGTCAGGGGAGGTGATTGGTAATTGACTGATTGAAATGCTAATATGAGAACCAGGCTTTTCATGTTCACCTTATTCTATTTAAATTCATTCTATGCAGAACCAGTTAGTCCTTACTAGGAACAATGCATGGTGCTGGGAATTCTCATGGATAACTGATACGAAAAAAAAGTAGATAAAGTGATATACATAATTTCTACCTTTTATAGATTCACAATCAAATACAGTGTTTCTCCTTTCTAATAGATGAAATAATAACTATATGCCACACATATAGGTGTTTATACACAAATACAGATGTCTACACACATGTATGTCTACATACATATATGTGCATATATGGTTTTCCCAGGTGGCTCAGTGGTAAAGAATCTGCCTGCCAATGCAGGAGAGGTGGGTTCGATCCCTGGGTGGGGAAGATCCCCTGGAGAAGGAAATGGCAACCCATTCCAGTATTTTTGACTGAGAAATTACATGGACGGAGGAGCCTGGTGGGCTAGAGTCCATGGGGTCACAAAAGAGTAGGACATGACTTAGTGACTAAACAATGACAACATGCGCAATATATGTATATATACATGAGGTCTTTGTATCACAGATATTAAGTATATATTGAAAGGAGATGAAGAATATGAAAATAAGTAATTAGTGTGGAGTTCAGAAAGATAAATCAAAAAATTATGTGAGATTGTATTCTTAAAAGAAATTGTTTCAGACTATTAAGTTTTACATCTCCAACTTGTTACAGATCTGATTTATGACTTTAGCCCTGTTTTTCAAAGTGTCCACAAAAAGAAATTAGACTCAAGCATTCAGATGTATAATCCATTTTTTATTCCATGATGTATCCCTACAATCATGAGAGTAATCCTATCATTAACAATAATGATAAATAATAATAATAACAATCATTGGTATGGGATGTTTACAAATCATACATAGCAGAAAAGCATAAATGTAGATTTCACTTTAGTGTTGTTGAAATGTTACCATTTTTTTACCTGTTTAGTATTTTTCTTAGGATTCTAAACTCACAATTTGTTAGCAAACCGACTCTTCACAGCAGACCGAACATGACTAGTTTATAACTTTGTTGAATATTTTCCAGATGTACTAGAGGACACCATCGCCAGTTTTGCAAGGGTATCTTGTTGGTCAGAAGTCTTTTGTTTAACAAACTCAGCTTGGGTGTTTATTCTGAGTCTAACTAAACATAGAGGACAATTGCTAATCAGTGAATTCTTAAGGCTGCTTTCATTTCATCCTCCTTACACAGTAGTCTTTGCTTGTTTCAGTTTTGTGTGTTTCCCTTTGATTGCTTGTTAATATCTTTTCTGTAGTGATAGTATGTGAAAGTAGTATCTAATCTCTGAATTAGTATATAATTGTTGATCATCACTATAATTGTGCAGATAGTGGAATATACTTGGAATCACTAGTAGTGAATTTGCCGTGACGCTAAGGAAGTTTCAGGGCCTTGGATTTCCTTTAATAGTGATGGATCTAAATTTGTATTTTTAATTTTTAAAATAATCTCTCAAATCTTAAGAGCTTCGGGTCTTAGAAAACTTACCTGGCTCTGCTTTTAATCTGTATTGTAATAATTAATTTGTTTTTATGCTATTCTTATATTGTTTTGGCTTTATGAAAATGGGTCAATTTTTTTTGTCTACTATCTAGCATTTAGTTCAGTAAATGCTTTGTGAATTAGTGAATAAGTCATGTGCCTTTACTATTACACTTGGAAAACATTTAACAAAATTATTAATTCATCATGTTCTATCTGCTGCGAAGAGTCAATCTGATAACAAAATTTTGAGTTTAAAATCCTAAGAAAAATCCTAAAAAGGTAACATTCAAACAACACTAAAATGTGTGTGGTAAGGGAGATTTTCTTTTGTATCCATGCATCTTTATAAATAACTATTTTGTTGCAAAGTTTAAAAAGTAATAAATTATCTTGTTAATTTTTAAAGTTCAAAATGTCTGCAGAATTTTAAATGAGATTCCCATACTGTCAATATGTAAAATATTTTGCAAAAATGTAAAATATGGTCACATGTTAATGTACTTTCATTCTTCTTTCTTTCTTCTTTGCAAAATTTTCTTGAAGTGTTTTCCAAATGGGAATGAATGAGAGAAAAGGTATATTTGACCAGTTTCATAGATTCTAAGAGTGCTTCTAATAGCTAAAACATAGCCCACGAAAAGTGTTAAGGCTTATGGTAGCATTTATTTTAAGCTGTCACTTACTATAACATCTCCATTTTGTCTTTATTTCTCAAGTTGTTATTTATACATCTCCACTCTGTTTTTCAGGAGTTGACATATGTTGACAGGCTAACAATATATTACCTGAGAACTGATATACTCTGTATAATAAATATATCCTCTAAGAGCTGAACAATACTTAGTAAGTTAACAAACTTATACTATGAAGACAAGTAATTGTTTCCAACGGGAGGTTCATATTTTGATTTTCAAGAAAGGAAAAAAATTCCCTCCTTTCTCCATCCTGTTCTGATCATTTCCAAAGTTTGATAAAAATGTAAAACAACAAAATTTCATCTGCTACTTCCTGATCACAGAGGTGAATAATTTAAGAATCATCTCATTGGGTTTTCTAATAGCTTCCTATTTTATTTGGAAAGATCTGAAACTTCATTTTTTAATTCCAAAATACATTTCTGCTTTATATCCTCCAATTCTAAAATAATGCTACACCTGCTAATCTGTAGCAATCAAATACTAAGCACTTACAGGGTCTCCAATCCTGGAGGAAAAGTTTCCTTTTTGAAAGGAGTCCCCTTTTCTGAGCTTTGCTGTTTCCTGTTTGTTAAGTAGTGGCCCCACCTGGGAAAGCAGAGTTATTTTAGCCATCATTCACTCTCAGTTTACATTAGACTCTGTGGAATATTATAGTGCTATTCAGTATTCATAATCTCCCAGACTTTGCTGTTTTTATGGCCCAGTATAATTTATATGTGGTATTTGTTGGAAGGTTATCAGAAGCTATTTGGACATAATATTTTTCACAGTAAATAATGATGGCACTACTGCTAAACTATCTTTTATTAACTTAATTCACCCAGTAGAATTGGTGTTTAAAACAATGCAAATTAAAGGAGAAAAAATCATTCTTAATTTAGGACAGGTTTTAAATAAATGTCCTCCATGCCTTACATAGCAAGAAAGCACCCAGATTTCTTCTTTATTTGAAGGGTGACATTTAAAAAAATACACTAAGAAGGTTGTATGTAGGTAATAGTTCATTTAGCATTCATCCCAGAGGATGGAAAATCCGGAGCAAATCCCTTTTAAAGAGGAGGAAGTAAATTTCACATAGGGATGGTTGGTACTCACCTCTTACAGTCAACATGGGAGCCTGTCACTGCACATGAAGCTCTAACTTAGCCACAGCTGTCATCCTAACCAGAACAGAACGTTTTCTTTACTTGATTCTGGATCATTCCGCCCTGCGGATCACCCTGACCTTTCCCTGTTGTCCTTCGCGGCAGGGTGCTAACGTTTTCTGGATTTCATTGCTCTTTAGAATCTCCACCAGAGGGAGGACAAGGGAAGCGAAGCAGGTTTCACCCGCAGTTCTGAGGGAAGTTTGAATCCCCCCAAACTAGAAGGATCTCCAGTCTGTCTCTCCACTCCCCCTCCCTGTACTCTTTCACAGCACAACGGAGGGACTCCAGCTATCTCGGTAATTTTTTATCGCGGATTGCTTTTCAACCAGGGTTTTATCAGTTAACTTACAACTTAAATAATTAAGTTATAGTGAGAGACACTTTGGGAGACCCCCCCCCCCCAACCATTTGCAGAGAACAGGTTATTCTTTTAGGAAAAGCTGAAGATGAGAATTCTGGCAGGCAAGTTGCTAAACACAGAAAAGCAGGGCACAGACACACCAAGGAGCAGTTGAACGACCTTGGGGCCCTCTAATCATCCTTAAGGTTCCCTGAGCCCTTCCTCTATCCACAACTGCCTTACCCAGTCCCCTTTGCACCCAGGAGTTTCTCTTTGCCCAGCGTGCGTGTGGGGTTTTTCAGGAAAGTCAGAAAGCACCGAAAGCCAAACTCCAAGGGGAAAAACAGCAACCGTTCCTTTCCTCCCCACGGGTTCCAAGCCTTGATTTGGCGGGCAGGTGTCAGAGCGGCAAACTTTTGCCTCCATAAGTTTCTCTGCTTTGCAGGGCAGGGACCAGCCCTCCCGGGCGCTGCCTGGCGGGGAAGGGGCGCGAGGAACGGGAGCCCCCGCGTCCCTTCCCGGGTCTCAGGATCTCCCGGGGCCGCGCGCCCCGGTTCCCGCGGGCGCCGCCGCTGCGGCTGCACGCAGCTTCCAGCGACCCCTGTCGGGGGTGCCCGGCAGCCGCCCCGCGCGCCGCCCCCCGCCCGGCCGGGCTCGGGGAGGGAAAGGGGCTGCGCCCGGGAGCGCCGAGCCCAGGCTCCTCCCGGTGGCGTGTCCGCGCCTCAGGGTGGGGGTGTGGTGGGGACGAGGGAGGGGGCGAGGCCAGGGGAGGGCGAGAAGGAGGCGCCAGCGTCCAACCTGCGGGTGGGTGGCGGTGGGGCAATTGAAAAAGAGCCGGCGAGGAGTTTCCCCCCCCAACTTGTCGGAACTCTGGGCTCGCGCGCAGGGCAGGAGCGGAGCGGCGGCGGCTGCCCGGGCGATGCGAGCGCGGGCCGGACGGTAATCGCCTCTCCCTCCTCGGACTGCGAGCGCGCCGGACCGAGGCAGCGACAGGAGCGGACCGCGGCGGGAACCGAGGACTCCCCAGCGGCGCGCCAGCAGGAGCCACCCCGCGAGCGCGCGCGACCGCGGGACGGAGCGCCCGCCAGTCCCAGGTGGCCCGGACCGCACGCTGCGTCTCCGCGCTCCCCGGCGGCGACAGGAGACGCTCCCCCCCAGCGCCGCGCGCGCCTCGGCCCGGTCGCTGGCCCGCCTCCACTCCGGGGACAAACTTTTCCCGAAGCCGATCCCAGCCCTGGGACCCAAACTTGTCGCGCGTCGCCTTCGCCGGGAGCCGTCCGCGCCGAGCGTGCACTTCTCGGGAGAGATGTCGGAGCGCAAAGAAGGCAGAGGCAAGGGGAAGGGCGGCAAGAAGGACCGAGGCTCCGGGAAGAAGCCCGCGCCCGCGGCGGGCGGCCAGAGCCCAGGTGAGTGCGCCGCGCGCCCGGGGCTCCGCGAGCCTGCTCCTCCTTTTTTTCCTCCTCCTCCTCGGATGCCGTCGCCTCTCCCTCGCCTGCCCGCGCGCCCTGCGCACCCGGCGCCTGGCTCTGCTCCCGGGCGTCCGCAGGGCCGGGCGATGCTCGCCCCTCCCTGGAGCCGCCCCTTACCTGGGCGCCGAGCCCCACCCGGGCGTCCGCGCCCCGCGCGCGGGGTAAGGGCGGCAGCTGGGCCCGCGCCCCGGGAGGATCCGGACGCGCCGCGCTCCCTGGCACGGCCTTTGCCCAGCGCCGCAGAGCCGAGCCTCAGCGGGAGCCGGACCTGGCGTGCCGGAGTGGAGGCCGGGTGCGCGCTGGTCCCGCTCCAGCCGCTCTTTGCACGGGGCCCGCCTGCCCTCTAGCGAGAAAAGCGGGAACGGGTGTCCCCCACTTCCGAGCGCCTGGCTCGTAAGAAGGGGTGCTCTGGAGAGAGGCCACGCGAGCGCTCGCGCAGCGGTGTTTTGGGCTCCGGGGAGGGAGTGCAGGGTCCGAGTGTGCACCGACGTTCACCCGGCGTCAGCCCGGCGGTACTGGTGTTCAGATCAGCGGGGAGAGATTCCTAGAGGTCAGCGAAGCAGATCAAACCCAGCCCAGCGCCAGGACTCAGGTCCACTCCAAAAAACGTTCTCAAACTTTTGGCTTTGCAGTTCTATTTCTCGTGACCTCTTTGATCAATACGGTTAATTTATGTTCCCAAGAGATGCCCATAAGGCAAAAGTTCACCTGAACTTTTGAACCCAGTTGCTTGCTGGTTGTAATAGAAAAGGAAATGCAGTTGAGACTTTCTAGAGAAGACTACTATTGGGTCATCAGAACACGGACGTGAGTGACAGTTTCACCCTGTTTCACTGAGAAGGCCTGATACTGTAGACACTACCTTGGACCTAGGAGGCACTCCATATAGATACTTGCTTATGAGTGACTCAGTGAAGATGCTAAAAAATAAATAAATAAATAAGGCGGGGGGCGGGGAGGGAGAAAATAAGGGCTTTTTTCTGCCTCTGCGATTCCCAATTCTTAATTGATCCAGATACCAGTAAGTCACTTAGAACATCCCCCAGCACAGTTTATAAAGCGCTTGTGAGGAATTAATTCAATAGCACTTGGTAGTACCATCACTGAGAAAGATAACAGAGGTATTTGCCTGTTCCTTGCAGGAAGAAAACAAGATTTGCCTAGTCCTCTTGTTGGCATCACTGAGAGCATTTCAGAGCCGGGCTTATTGGCAGAGACCTTAAGCAGGTTTTGAGCAAAACAAATTGAACAGAGAGTAATTGTTTGGCCACTGACCGACCGTTCCTGCGCCTGTTTCTATGAGAAGATACTGCTGATCAGCTTCACTTTCCTTACCTTGCATTAGTCCTTAGGAGGGTGTAATTGAAATTTTCCTTCCCTCCCCCAATTTTGGAGATACCCCATTGCGTTTTATTCAAGCAGAGCTGAAGTGTGGGAGCTGGATTAGCAATCTTCCTAAGTGACATTCTCTACCGCCTGTTCATAGGTCAGCCTAGTGAGTGAAAGAGCTTTTAGACCTGACCACAAGGGTAAAGTTGTTCAGAGTTTTTTGCGGGGCTCTTTAAGTGTTGTCCTGTCCTGCCTGGGAAGACTCTGCCTTCAGAAGTTTCTAGAGTCCTCTGGAGGTGGTCTGATGAATTAAGGAGGGGATAGTGGTTTGAAGTAGCATCTCTTTCAGTCTGCACTTTGTCAAGGCTTCAGGGCAGCAGTGCCTTACTTAACATAGGCATTTCAGATAAGCACCCGTGGAGGTGGGAGATACTTTAAGAGCCAGCAGGCATTTCTGGGCCCTGCAGATCTCCTCTACTAGGTCGGCAGCTGTGTGGGGACCATCTAATGTTGTCCCCTGACACAGGGTCCCAGAGCTTCCTTGGTGACTCATTGTGCTGTGCAGTCCCATCGCTGTAATCCTCTTTAAACCAGAGAGATCGGCATCTTTAAGTGACATTCTCTTTATTTTTTAAAACTTTTTATTTTGTATCGGGGTATAGATGATTAGCAATGTTGTCATGGTTCCAGGTGAACAGCTAAGGGACTCAGCCATACATACACATGTATCCATTCTCCCCTGAACTCCCCTCCCATCCAGTCTGCCAAGTAACTGAGCAGAGTTCCCTGTGCTATACAGTAGCACAGGTCCTTGTTGGTTATCCATTTTAAACATAGCAGTCTGTACTTGTCCATCCCAAACAAATGAACTTACTTACAAAACAGAGAGAGACTCACAGACTTAGAGAAGGAACTTATGGTTGCCCGCTCTGGGGCAGTCGGCGGGTGGGGGGTGTTGGGGAAAATGAGGGGAAGCGATAGTTAAGTGATGTTTTCTTTACTGTCTTCCCAGAGAATCTGGGGTGAACTTGGCTCTAGGTTAGCTTTTGGTGTGTTTGTCTCTTTTCCATTGGGTGGGTTGTCTTCTTTGGGGAGTAACTTTTTACCCCTCCTCCAAGGCTCCTTGTGCTTGTTAAACCCTAAAAACCAGATAAGAATATTTATTCTTCATTGGACTCAAAAAGAGCCATCAACTGAAAACCTGCTTTAGGTAACAGCACATGGCATTAAATAGTACTGCTTGGAAATCACTGTTCCTTCTTGTCCTTCCCTTGTAATGCTGTCAGTGTACTTTCCCTTATCTTAGGAGAATAAATAACTGAGAGCCGCAATGGTTTGAGAGAGAAAAAAACACACCTCTTTGTCAAGGTTTTTGCACTCTTTAGTCCTCAGGCATACTCAAAGGAAATGACCTCTAGAGGCCATGATTATAGCATTGCCACTTGGCATACCAGCTCGAATTAGGACTTATGAGGACACCTATCTCTTAAATAGCTCCCCCATCCTTCAATCCCAAGTTTCACCTCTTAAAACAGCCGCTGAAACTTTCTGTCCTCTGTGACGCCCGTGCAACGGCCAGGCCTCCCTTTGGATGTTATAACATTACTTCATGACAGTCACGGGAGAGAGAAGACTGAGAGAGCTCAGCCACTCAGCCCTGCTGTGAGCTGTATTATGTGCAGAGGCATAAACACATCTGTTGGAGGGATCGTTTCGGTGGGGAAAAGGTTTCTTTAACTTTCATGCGACATGTGTGACTGATACGTGATACATACGTAGCTATGTTTCATAGCATCGCATTTTTCTACAATTAACTGAATATTGAATTGCATACTATTGGGGCTGCAGATGTTCAGCAGCATTATCTCTGCTGCAGTAATGGCTCTAAGAGGTCCCAAGCCCTTGGGGTCATTGATTCTTCCTCTTTGCTCAAAAAGAAAAAAAAAAAAAAAAAACAACCACAACCTCAGCATTATCCTGGGCTTTGTAACTCAGATCCATGTACCAAGAGCCCTGTAACTTCCTGCGCCTCTTGCATGGACTTCCCATGTCCAGGCTCTTCATCTTGATTCAGCTCAGCAGACTTTGTCCCTCGAAGCCTGAATTGCAAACCCAGAGCTTCACCCTCCTCCCCAAATTTGGTGTCTGGCTCTAAGCTTCTTTTATGAACCTCTGCTTGCTGATGTTTTTGTTTCTTTAAAACACTGCGAAGGATTCTTTTTTCCTCTTAAATGACCTGGAACCAACTCATCATCAAGCCTAGCTTAGTTCTAGAGCTACTAGGTCTCCCTTCATCTCTGGCATCAGGGCTCATTTGTAAGTACAAGTGGTGGATGCATCAAGACACTTAATATCCGAAAGGAGCAGAAGCCGGCCAGGTGCTCCCCCAGTGACATCACCCACCTGTTTTGTTAACTCAGTGTCTCCCCAGGCTGAAGTGCTTGTCAACATTCTTGGGTATAAACTGTGCCGTCACGACTAGGGCAGCGTGTGTTTACAGAACAGAAAGAATGCCCACGATCTGTTTTCAGCCTGCTGGCTTGTAACCACTTAGATTATGTAATTACGAAAAGCATTAAATGGTCACTTTAGAATGAGGTTGGGTTTATTTTGGAGAACGGTTTTAAAGCAGAAAGAGTGGGAGAAACTTGAGATACTGTTCTGTTATCTGCAAAATGAGAAAAGGATACTGATGGAAATATGGGGAGAAAAGAAACACGAAATATGTATGTAATTTGAAAATATCCAACCAGTGTGAAAGCAGTGAACACGTTATTACATGCCAGGCACTAGGCTGGACACTTTTATACTTATTAATAAGGGAGCTGCTATTCATTCACTATCCTACCGTGTTCCAGGCAATGTAACCGATGCTTTGTGTGTTTTATCGCCTGTCCTTTAGTACGAAATTGCCTCACTATTACAGGATACCTAGTCCTTAGCACTGCAGCCGGATTGCCTGGGTTTAAATCCTAGTTCTGCTGCTCTTTACTTGTATAGTCATGGTCAACTTACTTAATCTCTCCATGCCCGTTTCCTTATTTGTAAAATTGGGATCATAATCATGTTATCGTAAAGTTGTTCTGAGGCTTAAACGAGATAACAGCAGTAGTAAGTGCCCCATCAATATTCAAAGCATCTATGCCTTTGCCAAGATATTTGATTAAAATTTTCCAAATTCACCTTTTATGGTAAAAAATAATCCACAGCTGGCCTTAGATGAGAGTGAGTATAAATATTAATATCTACTACCTGTAAATAGAGAGAAAAGTGGATAAGTATGTCAAATACCATCACTGCATATATGTATTATGAAAACAGTCCTGAATGAAGTCTAAATATTGAAAGTAGAGTGAGGTGCAACATCATTTTATCTCTGGCTGAAAAAGGTTGAGGTTTCAAGCTGGAGAAGGTTTTGAAACATGAGTCCTTTTCTGATCACACTGAAGAGTTGATGCTTATATAGGATGCATGTGTAGTCTTCTCTTTGGGGACTAGTAGGAATTGAAAAGGAAACTGTGTATCAACATGCTCTTGGTTATCTTTTAATCAAGTGTAACTGTATGTTGCCAGCAAGGTTCATAGAATCCAGTGCAGGTATTTCTAAATATAAAGAAAATAATTAATATAAAAAATGTACATATTTCATTATTTTATCCCCCTACCCCTCTCTCGAATGGCTACAGGCTGCATGTCTGTGCTCAGTCGGGTCTCTGCGACCTGATGGACTGTAGCCCACCAGGCTCCTCTGTCCATGGGATTCTCCAGGCATGGGTACTAGGGTGCTATAGGTAATGCTTAAAGTTCTAGTAGTGTGACTCTTAGCGCATCAATGTTTTATTAGCATTTTCAGTCACAAGTGAAATTGGACAGTAACAGTATCAAGAGTTATCCTGTTTTTATATGACAGAAGAAAATAGACCAAACATCAATATTGTGGATGAGTGATTTAAATTTTTTTAAAGAAACAGAAAAGAGGACTTCTAGTATTTTGGTTAACCCTTGAATTCTCCTCTTGACAAACAGAAAATATAGAAACTGATATCATACAGTATTAACTTAAAATCTCTTTCTCTTCATGAGAGGAAAGTAGCAAGTATACTATCAGGTACATAAAATGAATTTCCTCAAAGGAACATGTGCTTTGGTGGGTTCATCCTAATCTTACACGTTTACACACGTGTCCTATGTGGGTTTTAAGAGATTTTTTAAAAGCAAGCTACCAGAATGCCAATAGATGTCAGTGTTTGTTGCTTTCGAAAAAGTGAGGTGTTAGAACTAAAAAAGTAAAAAGTTTCATCCTTCCATTTATTCTCAATTTTGATAAACATAAAGCTGGCTACTTTGAGAAGCTGACAATTAGTAATACCCTATATAACCTTGTTACCTTACTTCCTTTAGGATTGACTTAAGTGAGTCCTACTGCTAAGTCACTTCAGTCGTGTCCGACTCTGTGCAACCCCATAGACGGCAGCCCACCAGGCTCCGCTGTCCCTGGGATTCTCCAGGCAAGAATACTGGAGTGGGTTGCCATTTCCTTCTCCAATGCGTGAAAGTGAAAAGTGAAAGTGAAGCCGCTCAGTCATGTCCGACCCTCAGTGACCCCATGGACTGCAGCCAACCAGGCTCCTCCGTCCATAGGATTTTCCAGGCAAGAGTACTGGAGTGAGGTGCCATTGCCTTCTCCATAAGTGAGTCCTAAAGAAAATCAATTCTGAAGCTGAAGCTGAAGCTCCAGTACTTTGGCCACCTGATGTGAAGAGATGACTCATTAGAAAAGACCCTGATGCTGGGAAAGATTGAAGGCAGGAGGAGAAGGGGATGACAGAGGATGAGATGGTTGGATGGCATTCAATGGACATGAGTTAGAGCAAGCTCTGGGAGATGGTGAAGGACAGGAAAGTGTGGTGTGCTGCAGTCCATGGGCTTGCAGAGTTAGACACAACTGAACAACAACAATAGCAACCTTACTTCTTACATTTTGTAAATGAAATATCACATTTTCACAGCCCTCTCTTCTAAATATGAAAAGATGTCTCTGCAGTTCATTCCTTAAGGAATTTAGGAGGCAGGCTGAAAATACACATCAATGCCTTCCCTTTTTTTCTTTTTTTAACTGAATGAACAATTATTTGAGAATGTGTTACATATACCTTGGATTTATTTTGCATTTGTAAACTATAAATTAAGTATGCTTGTTTCTTAGGTCACCTTATTAAGACTGGGTAAGTGCATTTTTGAGTCCAGCTCCAGTAGGTCTGTGGAGCTCTGCCTCTGGAAGGTCAGATATGGTCAGAATTCTTGTCTTTCTGTTTCACCAGTGTCACCTTTTTCTGGCCTCCAGAGGGTGCTCCAAGAGCATTACACTGCTATTCCCCAAAGAATGACTCCTTTTTTCTTTCCTTAAGTGACTTCGGTATTCTGGGCAATCTTTGGGGAAGAACAGGATCTGGATTTCCTCAGAGTTACTACCTCCACTGGAGTTTGTTTCCCAGTTAAACCAAAATAGACCAAATTTGCTAAGAACTCCGAATCAGAATATTCCAAGACATTATTCTGATGATGACTATGCAGTTGTCAATTTGCAAGGGCACATCTCTGAAATATACTTTTATTTTCTTTTAATTTTATGGGGATATAGTTGATTTACAATGTTGTGTTAGTTTCAGGTGTACAGCAAAGTGATTCAGTTACATACATATATATATGTATGTATGTATCAACTCTTTTTTTAGATTTTTTTGCCTTATAGATCATTACAGAGTATTGAGTAGAGTTCCTTGTGTAATATAGTAAGTCCTTATTCCTTATCTGTTTTATATGTAGCAGTGTCTATATGTCAGCCAGAAACTTTTCCCCAAAGAACTAGCATCTTATAAGCATCTTTCAGTTGCCTTTCAGAGCAGTTTCTTTGCCATAAGTTCGGGCAGTATCTACAAAGATATTTAGTCATATTGAAAGGTTTCACTATAGCATTGGAAACTTATACATGAACACATCAAAATTAAATGAAGGCTCTTTAGGGATATGTCCATTGTCACGTCTTCACACCGTATCCGCAACCCCTAGGTAAATGTTTATGAACCTTACTTTGATTGAACTACACGTTTTTGAAAATGGGTTGGAAAGACTAATTCTCCTGGATATGGGCTAATGTTATAACACTGTCACAGAGTCACTGTTATTTGCTCATGGTTTATTCCACCCTGCGCTGATCACCTTTACCATGAGTTACTCCAAGTCTATTACTCCCTTGTCTTTTTAAAGGACAGTGTTGTTCGCATTGTTTTGGTCCAGGTAAGGTATCACTGATGGAAAGTAGCCTTTGCTCTGCGTTGGTGTTCCAGACCTTCTGTTTTATAGCTTCAGTCGCAGGCAGCTGGGTCCTCTGGGCAGCTGTTGAGTTTTAGTTTCAGTGATGTGAGAGAGTCAGGGAAATGCTTTATTAGGCTGAACCATCGGACCTTGTCAATTCTGTAAATGATGCATGACTGGATATTGTCAATGTCTTATAGTTTTGTATTTGGACTCTCTTTAGTAGCTTGACTTTATGCCTTACATAGTGTTTTTAAAAATAGAAGAATGACAACTTTGAAAAAAATTCGTAGAAGTTTTGTTAATTAAGTGAGGTTAAAGTAATATACGGTATAGAAGAAATCTGGGCTAGGAAGTTATTAAACCAGTGGCATTTTCTTCAATAAATAGACCAGGTCATGTGATATCCATGTAAAATGAATTCACCATAAACGTAGGGTGCCAGGGCAAAGAGCGCTTTCCCTTGGAGAGAAAAGTAATACATTTCCACCATATCATATCACTTAGATTTTTTTGAACCTTTTAGCAAACTGTTGTTATATTTTATCTTACCCACCATATTTCTACCGAGATGTGAGTGAGAAATATTGGTGACTAGTGAGCAATCTTGGCCTTATTTTATGGAATAATATTTTTTAAAACTTGACTCAGTTTTCCTATACTATAGCAATTCAGTTTTTCTAGTAGTTTTAATAGAATTTTACTGTCAAGTGAAAATGTGTTCATTTTGAATGACCTCTATTACTTTGTAAAGAACTCATCTGTTTGTTACATATAAGCTTACAATTGTAAAGACAAACTCCATTTTTAAAGGATATGTCAGTCTCTTTAACTATTCCACAGTAAATATAAAACCAGTTGTTAAAAGGAAATGTCTGAATTCTAACTTGGAAATTTTTTTTTCAGAACAAATAAGTCTTATGCATTTACCAAAATGTTCTGAATACTGACCGTTTTATATTTAACGACTCCAGAATTTGAAGTGAAAATTCCTGTACATTTTGTAACTTTTTCAAAAATGTATTTCAATCCTAGGTAAGGCACGGTTTGGATATTAACTATGCATAAAAAATTCTCTATTGAAGCCTTAAAGATAATTTTTTATCTTAATTAACTGTTTCCAGCTCAGTTCAGTCACCCAGTCGGCTCTGACTTTGCGACATCACGGACTGCAGCACACCAGGCTTCCCTGTCCATCACCAACTCCCAGAGCTCACTCAGACTCATGTCCATTGAGTCGGTGATGCCACCCAACCATCTCCATACCAACAAGTGAACTGTTTAGTACATCATCTATTTGAAATTTTCCACTGGTGTATAGTAATAGGAAATCATATTTACACATGAACTGGTAAGAAATACATCCAAAAATCAAAGAAGAAAAAAACTGAAGGAGATAATCAATAGGTATTTAAAAATAAACTGATGCCCATGATAAGAGAGTTTGCTTTTTTAGAGATAAATGCATTCATTGCTATTTAGTTTACAAATGTGGATTTTGTGAATTGAATGCCCTTTCTGTCCTTAAGTTTATCAGGAGTTACAAAAGTTTCTGGTTTTCCCTGGATGTGTGTCTTCTCCCCTTTCCTCATGGTATGCAGTGGACTTTCTGTTGTATTGAGAGACAAGTGAGGGGTTGGGGGGCAGAAGAGGATTGGTGACTTACTCTAGTAGTGGTTGACGTGAAGTAGGCTGCAGATTTCTCCTGGGACACAGCATACTGTGGTTTCATGTCTGCAATGTGAACATTTGTGTTGGGTTGACCAAAAAGGTCATTTGGGATGTTTAACATGAACTGGTATATGGAAAACATTTTGTGTGTGTGTGGAATTTCCTTTGCCTTTCTTCTCCTCCAAACTTGGAAAGTTGACTTTTTAGTTACGAGTTTACATTGTATTGATGGTTACAAACATTTAACTGAAAGGGTTGTTTTGTATTTGTGTTCTGTATTCATGTAATATGTGAATATAAGGTAGGAAGACTTCTTTGGACGGAGGCCAACATTCTATCCATTTGTAACCTGGGTTGGGGCTGAGCTGAGTCTAAAACTTGTACTCATGCAGTTCAGCGTAACCCAAATGAATGCTTTAATTCCTCATTTTGATGGTTCTCTTTTCTTCTCTCCAAACCCATTGGAGTGAAGGAAGTACACAGTGAAGAATGACATTTTGAATCCACATCTATTTATTCCACAGGGGATGGGATGAACTGTCACCCCTGCAAAAAAAGCTTGTGTGTGTTGTGCTATGCTTAGTTGCTCAGGCATGTCTGACTCTGCAACCTCATGAACTACAGCCCGCCAGGCTCCTCTGACCTTGGGGATTCTCCAGGAAAGAATACGGGAGTGGGTGGCCATTCCCTTCTCCAGGGGGTCGTCCCAACCCAGGGATCTAACCCAGGTCTCCCACACTGCAGGCGGATTCTTTTCTGACTGAGCCAGCAGGGACTGGACTTAAGCCCTCCTGGGTGTGGTCCCACTCCTGACACCTTTGATCCAGCAGTCTTCTGACAGGCAATATCTTGACATTTGGCAGCACTTTGGAACTGAGCAATATTTTGCCTTTTCCACACATTTTCTGGTCTGTTCATCTTAAAAATAAAAACCCCATTTCTGACTGAATGTGACCCCTAGGGGGGAAGAATTGGCTCTGTTCTTCTCTAACCAACAGTCCAAGTGAGAATTGAATTATCATGTTTGAATAGAGTGTGATTCAGAATATACCAGCATGAAAATTTGACCTTGGGCATCCCAGAGTAGAGGTTTCTGGGACTCTTGCATCGTGGCCCTGTCTTAATGATGGCTGTGTGCCTCCAGGGTTGAGAAGCGCCGGTTTTAGTTCCTCCAGAGGAGTGGTTGAAAGGCAAGGCTCTGGTTCTGTCCTCGGACTGCGTGGTGTGAACTCTGACAGTGACAAGCACGTAAGCCTCAGTTGCTACGTGTGTGCGCTGTGGGAAATATGAGATAATTCACATGGTTAACCGTTCTAGGAATAGTGCTGAGTATTGTGCTGGGAACAGAGTAGGAACTAAATGATCCCTTTTTTTTGGTTTGTTTGTTTAATTATTAACAAAACCTTTCCCAGTGTATCTTCTTACTTCATGCGTCTGTATCAATATTGTCTGAACTTTAAGTCCTCCGAAAATAACTATAAATACTGTACATTTTTTCACAGGGTCCTATACCCAGAGGTTCTTTGTAAATAACCACTGTGTTGTTGATACTACATGTCACATATTTATTAGGCATACCTTCTATGGCTTTGAACTCTTGCTGAGAGTTGGATGCCATATATATAACACATTCCTAAAAAGAGCAGCCAGATATTCTTGACCTTGAACTTCCCTTGAATTTCAGTCTATAGATAAACTCATATATTTGGAGAACAGAGGAATACTAGGAGTGATGTTTTAACAGATGGGTGCAGTAACAGTTTACGCGCACTTGTGTTTTTAATAATATACTTCTTTGAAAATATATGCCAGTTAGTTCTTTAGTTATAACTTTTGCTTTGCTAATCTCCCATGCCTTGATGGTCAAGGATAATTTTGTTTTACACATAGTGCCTAGCAGAGTACTTTGCATACAAATATTTATAGAATAAAGGAGTGAGAATCATTTGTCTGTATATATTTGTTGTCTATTTTGTTTCCTGCATTACAAGGATAGATAATTGTAATGATAAATTGGTTTAATTGGAGCATATTGTGTTGTGCTATGTGTGTGTAATTTATTGTCTGAAAAATTTTCCATTTGTATATTAAGTTAACATCATTTTGTATGTGTATGTATATGTATATATGTGTATATGTATATAAAGCCTGCTTTTATATTTTGGTATGTTCTCTTTTCTCTGCCAACAGAGTGACAATATCTGTATTAAGCACATGATGTTTCATTGTTTGACATTATGGAATTTTCTACATTTTCCACTTTAAATGGTTTTTCAATAAATAAAGAAGGGGAGCCTGCCTTGAAGCTTGTGAAATGGCAGATTTTTATAAACAGTTATAATAGCAGTAATATTGAAAATTATTGTTATCTATCTGAGAAATATATTAAAGACTGTTACTTTGCCCCCAGAAGGATTAGTTTGAATACAGAAAATAGACACTGGTTGTAATTTCTTTAGTGAGGTCACCTTGCTGTACGCTTGAAATTTTCCCTGGGGAGCAGAAGAGAGAACCGTTCATGCATTATCCATTTTGGGAAAGAGTTACACATGTACAGGAATTATGGAAATGAGCTGGTGGGTTTGTCAAGAGAAAACCAATTATTTGAATACTGAGTTGAATAGAAAATGAAATACATAGTTTTCCATATATTAAATTGAATAAGAATGAGAGATTTGGGTCCTAATGGTTGTTTTTGGGTTTTGTTTTCACATGTTGATTGTATGGTGTATTCTCCATTGCCCTTAACCTGACAGGAAGGAGAAATATGGATAGAAAGAATTATTTTATATATTTTGGTATTTGGAAAGCAGCATCAGAGTTTTAAATATTGTGCTCATTATTCATGCCCTATCGAAAAGGACTAGCTTAGGACTTCTCTGGCAGTCCAGTGGTTAAGACCCCACGCTTTCACTACTACAGGGGCACAGGTTTGATACCTGGGTGCGGAACTGAGACCCTGCATGCTACACAGTGTTGCCCAAAAATAAAGAGACTGGGCTCCACTGGGGCACGGGAGAGAGAACAGCTCATGCATTATCTATTTGGGGAAAGAGTTATACATGTAACAGGAAGGTAGGTAAGACAAGGCCATTATCTTCCACTGGGAATTAGCAGGAACTAAGGGACCCTGTAGAGAGTATAGTCTCTGAGAGCCACAGACTCTCTCCCCTCTCAGATCAAATGTACAAGAGACGCCCTTCACCAAAAGAGCGTCTGAGTTAGACTGTTGCAAGGCAAAAAATGTCACCATTTACAAGATGCTACTCGCAATAGAGAAAATTTTCACAAAACATAAAAAGCTCAGTGACAGCCCGGTGTCTGAATTTGGTGACCATAGCCACACTCTAAGATAAAGACAGGTTTCAGTTTTACCTTGCACCCTCCACTGAAGTTAGGCTTACTTCATCTCACCTCTTGAAATTGTGATGAAAGGGCAGGATGCAGCCACCTTGCCCTGAGCCCATCAATCTGGGACTAAAACTCCCTGGAGCCGGAAGGGTAGTACCAACTGTCTTACAGGGATTTGCATCTGGACAGGCATGTTTGGGAAAGCTTCAGGGCACCTATACCTTCAGAAATCATAGGATTTCCTGAGAGAAGCAGCCAGAGGCTGAATGGTCTTTTTTGTCATTTTAGACATGTGACTTTGTAAAGTTGATGCTGACCTTAACGTAAATGCCTATTTGGGATTTGTTGCTGTGAAACTCGAAGGCAGCTAGATGGCATGGCTTTTGAATAATGTTGTTGCTCTTGAGCAAGATAAGTTATAAGTGTATCAGGAGAACAATGTATCCATCCCGCAGTGGTCTTAAAATTCTCACATTCACTCAGAGAGAAGTCACCCTCTGGAAGATTCGGTGTTTTGCTAGAGTCAATATGTCAACTCCCTGTAAAATATAAGAATAGATTCCCTACTCAGAACTTAATAAGAATCTAATTTTTTGTTATGAATACAGTGGTTCTTTGTTTAAAGCTCCCTTGACAAATTAAGGAAATAATAGATATCCTTTCAATTGTCATTTTTCATGGTCCATTCGTAACTAAAAGCCTCTTATTTAAGTAAAAACATGGTTTCATGGACAAAGTCACTATATTTCTGGTCACTCAAGGAAATAAGAAATGGGAAATTTTATTACATATTGCTATACATATTCAAAGATCTAAGTTCTAAATTCGCACAATGACTTAATATGTGGGTATATGCTTTCTATGGAAACAAACTTTATTTTCAATTACTTCCAAAAGGCATTAACAAATAATTGTATTTATAATGGACTACAACTTCCTTTTAACCAGTCAGATAGGTTTACATTTTATAGGATTACTTTTGTGATTACTCAACCCATGAATATTCAGGATTTGGTATAAGAATGGAGTCATTACATTGTAAGGACATTTACAAGCATATGTACAAAACTAGGTAACTTTCTATTTTTTATCACCTTAGTTTCTACAAAGCAAAAAGCATACTTGGGCTATTTTTTATCTATTTTATTGACTTTGATTATTTTATTTATTTTAAATTTATCCTTCTTTGGTTTTCATTTTTGGTTTGCAGGATGGAGGTCAAAACAGTCTCAGTTTTACTTTGAGCATTTGATTTGGTCACTTATATACTTTTAATTCTTAGAGAACAAACCAGTGTCCTCACCCAGAGGAATTTTTAATTGAGTGATCATATGTGCACATTTTAGCAGTTCATGTCTCCTGACTGTGAACCTCTCAAGGTCATGTCTGCCTTGTGCATTTTCATATCACCAGGGGCCAGCACAGTGATGGGGACGTAGTTGTTGGTCTTAAGAATTTATTCAGTGATCGAATGAAGAAGGAAATATCTCTAATTTGCTTAAAACAATGTGTTGTGGGAGTTTATGAGGAGTAGTTTAAGTATTATGTCTATCAGTTAATAAGAAAGTCTGAGTGGAAATTCAGCAGTACTAGCAATTCATGTGAAGGCAATGGATGGGGTCGCACAGAGTCGGACACGACTGAAGCGACTCAGCAGCAGCAGCAATTCATGGATTTGTTCCTAAATTGACCATGTGTGGTTTTCCTACTTTAAATTTGCACGTTTTATCTTCAAGTTCTCAGTGATTAATAATCAGTACTGAATTATTCAGACTAATAAATAGGAATTCAAAATTTATTCAACCCTAAATTGTTTTTGTTACATTTTCTCCTAAGTACGTAAAGGCAGTTAAGAAACAGCTGATGCCGGTCAAGGAATTAATATTTATAAATACTTAGACCATTGCCTGGAACATCGTGTTTGTCATGTTAGGAGTTATGTAAATAAATAACAGTCGTTCCTGGTAAGTAGTGAAAATAATCTTAAACAATATTAATACTGCCTAAAGAGTAAGCTCTTAAATACAACCACAGCAGCTCTGGGGGAGAATCAGAACTGAACAGGTTATCTTAGAGGCCATGTCCTTGAATCACTTCTTTTAAAGTGAGGAAATCACAAAACCCAGCAAGAATGTCTGTCCCAGTACTAGAACCCAGGTGTCCAGATTTCATGGTAGACATTTGAATTACTAAAATTCAATGCTATAATTCAATACTATAATTCAATGCTATAATTCAATACTATAATTTAATGCTACATTTTCAAATCTAAGATGGACACCGTATATGAATTCAATGTTTATAGTACTGTAGGTGTTATTATGCTTCCAAGTAAGAGAGATACATTTCTATCATCAGCTGTTTGGGGTACGTCATTGATATGGTTTTAATTATTTTGAGGGGTGCAGTAAATTTAAATCTGCTAAATTTTTGTATCTAATTGTCCCTTGTTATAATATCTGGTGCCCAAGTGGGTTCAATAAATATTAACTGACAAGATGACTAGTAAAGTAAATCGTCCTAATGTCATAACATGAAAGATGGGAGTAGTGTGTGTGTGGTGGGGTGGGGGAGGTGGGAGGGTGGGTGTGAATTCACAGGTGGTATGGGTGTGAGCTGTCTCAGTGCTCCAAAACTTTGTTAGCACTGATACCTTGATGCAACAGGCTCTAGCAACAAGAAAGACCTCTGTGGGCTGAGTATTCTGTAGAAAAGATGTCCAGGCAAAAAGGAGCCATGAACGCTTGTGGCTTGACAGCTGCTCGGAGGCCACCAAGTGACTCCCTTGCATCTGTGAGCCACTGACCAGTCGCTGATCACAGTGACATTTTATCGCTAACAACCTGAATTATCTTTGACCCAGAGACCCAGGGGGTCAAAGGCCTCCTAGTCCATTATTAAATTTCCAGAGTGGTAGTTCAATTTGCTTTAGGAGATTTATTTATGTTTATTTATTTAGCTTTTTGTGGGGGAGAAGGAGGGAAACAGGAGGAAAGACAGATGCAGTTGTTGTCTTTTCCTCCATTAGAGGATTATTCTTTTGTCCAGACCTTTTTACATTGAGGATTTTGCTAAAATCCTAAAAGAAAGGAGGGTCCCAAGCCTCAGCACAGGGTGGTTTTCGTCCGTGCCTCCTGCGGTGTCCTCATGGTTACCGAGAACGATCATTAAACTGGGGCTTTGCAGAAGAATAACCCTCTCTCTACAGGTTGGACAGGGAGGAGCTTTGCCTGCAGGACAGCGCAGATCCTTTGAGAGTGGAAGAAACTTACAAAGTTTGGCTGATTCATGTTCAACTGGCCCTTTTAATGAGGGCCTTAATTAGTGGCTAGAAGAGACTGAAGAGTTCATTTGGAGCCTGTCCAAGGAGCTGGGAGGGCCAACAGTGCTGATTCCTGGCCAGTCACAGATCGAAAGACTCTCCCAGGTCAACTCCAAGGAAGCAGTACTGGCTGGGAGCGCTGGAGAGTGAAAGCCTGGCTTCCGCATGTGTCTGTGTGTGTGAACCTGTAAAACTGTACAATAATCAGTCATCTTTTGAGTGAAAGAAGAAAGCAGTAGATGTGGTGAAGGAATCCCAGTGTGATGGGGTGGAAAGGGTGCTGCTCAAGTGGGCAGAACAGAGACAGACAGACAGACAGACAGACAGACAGAGAAAACATACAGTGTTCTTATGATCATTTAAAATAGCTGGGCTTTATTGTCTTATCTCAAAATTACGATTTGTTTAGATGAAATGTAAACATTTTAGATGCGATCAGGAACATTCAGGGTGGTATGATACTAGACTGAAAGTGTAAACATTTTAGATGTAAAAGAAAGCTATCAGAGGATTCAAAATCTGCATTGTATCCATCGGTGGTCCCCATAAGACCCTCCTGCCGAATCCTGTGTAATGCTTCCCCAGTACATTTTATAGTGAATACCTTTACAGAAATCTTAAGGTATTCGATAAATAATAGTTACGTCCGTCTAGTCAAGGCTATGGTTTTTCCAGTGGTCATGTATGGATGTGAGAGTTGGACTGTGAAGAAGGCTGAGCACCGAAGAATTGATGCTTTTGAACTGTGGTGTTGGAGAAGACTCTTGAGAGTCCCTTGGACTACAAGGAGATCCAACCAGTCCATTCTGAAGGAGATCAGCCCTGGGATTTCTTTGGAAGGAATGATGCTAAAGCTGAAACTCCAGTACTTTGGCCACCTCATGAGAAGAGTTGACTCATTGGAAAGACTTTGATGCTGGGAGGGATTGGGGGCAGGAGAAGAAGGGGACGACAGAGGATGAGGTGGCTGGATGGCATCACTGACTCGAGGACGTGAGTCTGATTGAACTCCGGGAGATGGTGATGGACAGGGAGGCCTGGCGTGCTGCGATTCATGGGGTCGCAAAGAGTCGGACACGACTGAGCAACTGAACTGAACTGAAGTGAAGGTCTAGGCAAATAAATCTATTATGTGTAGGAAATTATCTTCTGTAATTTTTGACGGGTGAGCTAGTAATGTGGTTAATCTATCTTGGGAAACACCTGGAAGATTTTTTTAGCTATGTGAATTATTTAGAGAAAATATAGATAATAAATATGTTCATAAATGACTAATACAGAAGCCTTTCATGTGAAATACCCAGGAGAAGCTGGGTGCTGGCTGTGAATTATGAACTCTGATAACCTTAAGGTAGTTGTTCCTGAAAAGGATATGATATAGTTAAGAGTTATGAGGTTTAACCTCCACCAAGACCGACAAATGTGAAGCAGCAAAGAAACAGACTAGATAGAGTTGAGAAACTTTTAACATATTTGCTTTAAACATGATAATGTCGTTTAATTTTTTTCTGTGTTGATTTTTCTTTAGATTTAATATTGGTTCTTCTCCATCCTCAACTTTCTGTGTTATTTTTTGTTATAGGCTCTGTTGTTTTTCCAGAAATGATCTCCTGCACTAAAATGCACAACACGTAGCTTTAACAGTGTCAATCATCTTATTAACAGGAGGATCATAATATTAAGATACTGTATATTTTCTCTGTAGTAAGTATAAATTGTCATCAAGGATACTTGTAAAGTTTCCGTTATGAAGATTCACAGATTTGTCTATTCTCCTGTGGATAAAGCAAATATTTTATGGAAAAGCAGCAGACTTCTTTTTAAGTGAAGTGGGTTAAGCTATTGTGATTGTTGCTGTGAATGTGTGAACAAGTCATTTTGATTGCCTTTTTTGACATCAGTAACAGTGGGTCCCTCTCATGGAAACAAAAAATGTTTTCTACATACTATGCATTTCAAAGATTTGTTGATAAGATATAAAGTTCAAATCAAGGGTCTGAGGAGAAGTATATGAAAGAAAATTTATTTCTCAAAAACTTAATCTAAGTGGAAAAATATTGGGTAAACCCTGGGTGCCTCACTGTGGCCTAGAGATATATTTAAGTGTATCATCCAGAGGTCCATTTATTACCAGGAGAGGATCAATTCCACTTATTCTCTTTCTCTGTGGCACAGCTCCAGGAAGGAATTTTAATTGATTGGTGGGAAGATTTTTAACACACAAAACTTATAAGCCAAGCACTATTATTTCTAGTCCAGTGGCTTTACCACATTATTGGGTAATAAAGCTAAGAGCTGCCAAATGTTTCAGAATTTTTTTAAGAAATTTACATCCTCTCTGAGAAAGAGCTAAGAGAAAGGGCTTAGTCAGCATGCAATTATGGTATTAGATAAAATATACAGTTCGGTCTAAAACTAAGATGCAGTGAGTTGTCACTGTACTTTAATCAATCAAAAACTGTTGAGAAGTTAGTTGTCATTCCCGCTGCCACTCCTTTGAAAGTAATCTGCCTTTCTTCTCTGAATGCTTTTAAGATTTTGTCTTTTTTTTTCTTTTTCTGGTTTCACTGTGATGTACTTAGGTGTGTATTTATCCTGCTCAGGATTCATTGGGCTTCTTCAACCTGTACCTTTGCTTTATTCTGGGAAATTCACACCCATGTCTCTTCAAAGATTTCCTTTATCCCATTCTCTTCTCTCTTTCTGGAACTTTAATTAAAAGTGTATCAGACCCTCTCACCCTAATCAGTTCTCTTTATACCAGTCGTTTGTCTCAGTCCATTGCTGTATTTCTTCTGATCTGTATTCTGCTTTGCTTTTTGTTTCTTCTGCTGTGTACAGTCTGCTACTAAGACTTTTCATTCCAGTCCTTTTTTTTTTTTCTAGCAGTTTCATTTGGCTGACCCCCTTTCAAACCTTCCATGTAGCAGTTTATATTCTCCTGGTCCCTGGAGATATTCTCAAGTTTGTTATTTACTTTAGGAGAGGAAGCGCACTTGTTTCCCCATTTCTATGTGATGCTGTTAGTATATATGCTGGTTCTCACTCACAGCTTGTTGTTGGGTTTATTTTGTGTGTGTTGTTTAGTTGTCTCTGACTCTGTGCCAGTTCTTGGTCAGGAAAGATGATCTGTGGCATTTCTCAAGACATGTAATGAAAATGAATTAAATAATTAATTGATTGATTTTTTTAAAAGGGGACTTCCCTGGTGGTTCAGTAATTAAGAATGCACCTTCCAATGCAGGGGGTGCAGGTTTGATCCCTAGTCTGGGAGCTAAGATCCCTGATGCCTGAAGGCCCCCAAACCAAAACATAAAGTAGAAGCCATGCTGTCACAAATTCAATAAAGACAAAAAAATAAAAAGAACAAAAGCACATGCATACCTGCCTAGGTCTGGGTTGGTTCTTGCTGGATACCTAGGACCCTACCAAGTTCATGGGCGCAGGTTGCAAGGCTTCTCACTCTGCTTATCTGGGTTTACAGAACCTGACTTTAGCCTCAGCTTTCCCTTCCTGCTTCTCATAGGGTTAAGACAGTGTCTGTTAGTTCTCTGGGGTTGGAGGAGACATAAGTTTTGTTTTGGTTACCTGTGAGTATAGCTTTGGGGGGGCTTCTGTATGGGAAATAGCTCTTTCGCGCCTGGGTTAATATGGAGAGGATCCCATATTTCCCACCTCAGGCCACCCCTGGGTCTTGACTTCTGGACCCTGTATCTCCAAGTGGGTAAATGCTCTTAAAGGAACTGTGTGTGTTTACTTCCTAGGTTCTTTCCTTTATATTTCAAGAT
Organism: Budorcas taxicolor; assembly: GCF_023091745.1. Taxonomy (NCBI): domain Eukaryota; kingdom Metazoa; phylum Chordata; class Mammalia; order Artiodactyla; family Bovidae; genus Budorcas; species Budorcas taxicolor. The sequence goes on from NC_068933.1 coordinate 27,737,767, forward strand.
TTTCCTCAGACTTTGTCCTAAATGTTCCCAATTGTGTCAGACCTTTTTCAAGTGAGGCTTATTATATGTAACAACATTTTTAGTTGTTTGCAGCAGAGGGTTATCATGGAAAACTTACCCTCTATTACTAGAAATCATTAATCAGTAGGAAACTGAAAACTTTAGGGCGATATGAATGCCTCACAAGAGATTTGATATCCTGAAGAGCCCTCAAGTTAGGGATTTTCAGAAGGTAACATTTTGAGGATGCATTGTTGCATTTCATTGACCTTTGGGATCTAAGCAATCTTATATCTGGCCAATTTCAAGGTAAGGAGATCTCTAGGAAATGCCTTAGGTGGAGGTAGGGATGGCCTTAATAAACCAAAAGGTTAATCCTGAAAACTTCAGTGAAATAAGGAAAAAGTGTGACAAAGCATGTAATAGGACAAGGTGTAAATCTCACTGAATATAATTGCTGTGGTCACTACCCAGTTTACAAGAGAAGGGGTAAGACGTTACCAGCGTGCCAAGGAATCAGGTTAAAAACCTGTTTTTTTGTCTTCTGGTGGAATTCAGTCACCTTCAAGAGGAAAATGATGACTTGACCAAGGTCTCACAGCCGATTACCTGGTGCCCCTGGATATCTGTCTACAGAAGTGGGCCTGCCTGACACTTCACTTCCTGCCTTGCCTTGGTTTCTGCTGTACGATGCAGTGAAGCATCTATACCACACATATATCCCCTCCTTCTCGGACCTTCCTCATCCCACCCCTCTAGGTGATCACAGAGCAGCGAGCTGCGCTCCCGGGGCTTGAGAGCAGCCTCCCACCTACTAGCTATTTTGCACATGGTAGTGTACGTATGTGCAGCTGCTGTGTCCTGTTGCTGTAGGGCTCTGAGGTTGCTGGTGTTGCACTCCATCAGGGCCTGCTTCAGGGCGTCACGAATGAGCGTGTCGTGTAACACTCTGCAGGTGTGTGCATGGCGTGGACTGATAGTGTGCAGAGGTAAACACAGGCCTCTGTGCTTTTCAGTGTTCATTGCAGAGATGGTTTTTGCACTTGAATTGGCAATGTATGCTCTCGCTGTTTTTGGAGTTCTGGACAGAAAAGTAGATGTGATGTTTATTGGGGAGGGGGGGCAGGGAGCAGCTGCAGGACGTGGGGAAGTGGCTGGACTCTGGTAATCGTATTTGGCGGGTCAAGGGTGAGATTTAGCCTGACGCGATTTGGACTCTACCCTGGGCTAGCAAAGCCGTGTTAAAATGAACTCCAGGTGTTTCCGTTATTCTTACTGCCTAAGTATTATTAAAGCAAAAAATAATGTGTTTTAGGATATGAAGAGGAGGGAGTGGGTCACTCATTGCCTGGGAATCACTGATTTGTAATAGAGCCTGTTTTCTCTTGACAGTTGCTCCTGCATGTTGAAAATACACCATAAATCTTGAGTGCTTGTTTCAATAGTAGATGTTCCTCCAAGTGAGCAGTTAGCACTTTTGCCTTCAAGAGGACGCTCACTCAGTCAACCTCTCTGAGTATTTTATGCTTTTTCCTGCGGAATTTGGACTCTGCGTGGGCGTAGCTGCAGGTTCCCAAGTTAAATCCAGAATGAAGTCGTTTTAAATCATTATGCTTATTTTTAAAATCTCAAGTATTACCAAATGATGGATGATAGAAATATGCTGTAGAAATACGTCCGTGTACTAAAGGAGAGAAGTTATAACACCGTGGGACATCTTCTAGGAGATGCTTTTGATGGTGGAAATGTTGGTTTGCAAATTCCTAAGTCAGGGTCAGAAAAGATGAAGGGTAACCATTGGGTTACTACCCATGAAGGGTAGTACCATTTAAGACAGGTTTTTCTTTACAACTTCTGCTTATTTTATCCTGGTCCCGTTGCTGTAGAGTTTTCTAGGGTTACATACCTTTTTTTAACCTTGAATGCCTGGCAAAGTTGTTGAAGCTCCATCTAGGTATGGACTTCATACAGGTATAGGAGAGAGCTGTGTGTGTGTGTATTTGTGTATGTGTGATAATTGTTCAGTTTGCAACCTCATGGACTGTAGCCCTCCAGGCTTGTCTGTCCAGGGAATTCTCCAGGCAAGAATACTGGAGTGGTTGTCATTTCCTTCTCCAGAGTATCTTCCCAGCCCAAATATCAAACCTGGGTCTCCTACATTGTAGGCAGATATTTTACCATCTGAGCCACCAGGGGATGGTTAAGAAGCAACCTTATTCATGAAGGATAAGTTATATCTTTCTTTGGCATGTAATTTTGGCATGAGGTGGGAGGGGGGTGTCATCCATGTCTTCCCCTTCCTTGTCTCCCACCCCAATTTCTCCTCATATTAAATGCAAAATTAAGGGAGCAATACTTTGTTTAACTCTGTGATCCTCTCTGGAGAACTCCCTGTTGAGGCAGCCTGCACTCTTGCAGAGAATTTTTTCTGAGAGTAAGTTTCTCAGAGGGCAAGAGCATGGTTCCAAGTTAAAGTAAAGTTGGACTATCATCATCTTGGTGGCAGAGAGCATGTCTTGCACAGCTATAGGTATTTACAGCTGCGACTTATATATAATTGAGTGAATGTGAGTTTCTCTGTCGTGTCCAATTCTTTGCGACCCCATAGACTGTAGCCCTCCCGGCTCCTCTGTCCACAGGGATTCTCCAGACAAGAATACCGGAGTGGGTCGCCATGTCCTCTTGCAAGGAATCTTCCCGACCCAGGGATCAAATCCAGGTCTCCTGCATTGCAGGCAGAGTCTTTACCTTCTGAGCCACCAGGGAATCCCTGCTTTAAATATAACTAGAGCTCCTTAAATATGAAACACAACCATGGGTCAGCAAGTTAAACAGACCATTAATTAATGATTCATTAATCAGTGTTGTTAAAAGGCATGAGTACCAATTCTTCTTTCCGTGGCATTCCCCACACTTGCCTGTTGACCACGTCCTGCCTGTGATGCGTCCGAAATGCCTTTCAAAGGAGACCTCCTCTCTCCACCCTCCCTACCTTTCCCTAAGCCCTGGCTGGGCTTAGTAGGCTCGTTTCCCCCTGCCTTTCTTCTGCCTCGCCCCCACTTGCAGTTCATTCTCTGTGCTGCTGAAAGACTTACTGTCTAAGAGTTGAATTGGGACACGACAATCCTTTGCTTTAAAAGTCTTCTTAATTCTCTTTACCTACAGATTGAGATTTCTGTTCCTAAGGTTGGCACTTGCCTGCAAGGCCCCAGGCATTTCGGGCTTCTTTTCCACTGCGCTATCTCTAGCCACACCCCTTCATGCCTCAGCCACAGGAACCTCTCACTGCAGGGTGGTCTCAGAGCTTTGTGCCTGTGATCACATGGTTGTCTCTGCCTGACAGGTCTTTCTTCCATTCTCCACCTATCTAGTTCTTTCTTTTCCTTCAAATTCACCTTAAATCCCTCCTCTACAGAGTCTTTCTAACTCTTTCACGCAGTTGACTACATCTTCCCCTATGCTTACGTGGTACCATCACTTGTACCTCTTTGGTGATACTTTTTGCTTATTATAAGTTAAAAAAAAATGTATTCCCTCATCTCTCTCCTGATAAGGACATCATTTGATATCCTAGCATGGAATCCGTGTGGAGAAGGTGCCCCGTACATGTTGACACAATGAAACCATCTGAGAAATGGTTCCTTTGTGGACACCATGACTTTTTCCTAGAAGTTGACCTTGACCATCATTCATGCTGTCCACTCTATGGCTGTCTGTAACTTGTTCTTCCTATTCCAGTAAAGTCCTCAAGCTAAGACCCACATAAAGGTCAGCTGAAAAGCCCCTCTCACGCTGCACCATGCAAGCATTCTCCTGGTAAGGAAGTCTATGTCAAATAGAATTTTGGTTTGGCTCTTTCTGTACAAGTTTTGATCAGTTTAAAAGCCTTCAGATCTTTTAGGCATCATCCGCATCCTCTGTTCTGTAGCTGTAGGAAATTCAGATTAGCGGCCATTATTCTGTGAGGAATCCTGAATATGTTTAATATCCGTTCTTTTTTATGGGTTGTCATCAGTTCTGTGTCATCTGTTTTGTCCTTATTCCTCAGGATGTGTCAAACCCAGCATGGTCTCTGGACCAGCAGCATTAGCAGATCACCCGGCTTCAACCCAGACCTCCTGAATCAGAAAGTCTGGCATGAGGCCTGGATGTCTGCGTGTTAACAAGCCCTTCAGGTGATTTGATTCAGATGCCTACCCAACTTTGGGGATCGTGCTTATGGAGGGACCTATTTGATATAGGCATTTGTCTGTCTGGATAAGTCAGAAGAGTTGTCTGAAAGTGATACCTGTATCTGAGAGACTGCTGTGATTATATAGTTTCAAGCAAATTGTCATGTGCAGGTGATGTCTTGTTAGTACAGGGAGTTGTTTAAAAAACCCAAAAGATGATAAATATGCATGTGAGTAATCCATCTAAGAGCTGCTTCACACAGAAGCAGAGATGAAAGGCTTTGACAAAGAAAAAAGAGCCAAGACTTCCACAGTACCCTTTGGAAGTGATAAAATTATGTACAAAGACCAAGATGTGTTTTAAGTGTTTGTGTGTTCCTGTGTGTGTGTGTGTGTGTGTGTGTGTGTACGCATGTGCATATGTGGGTCCATGAGTGTATCTTTCAAGGCTTGCTTTAGCAATATTATAAAGAGTGAGTGTATCTAGGTCAAGATTGTTTCAGTAGAAAACTATAAGCTTTTTATATGTTTTGCTTTCTGTTTTTCCCTCTAAAAAAGAAAACATTTCATGGAAGACTCATCATATTTAACATCTGTCAGAAAAATTATATGAAAACAGTGACAATTGGAGGTGAAACACGTGTCCTTTCTTTTCTTACTTAGCTATGATAGTTCTCAAGTTCATTTTCTTAAGGCTTTTACTGCATCAGAAAGATAAGCTGGTGTCGAATTACTGATTTATTACAGGAAGTTTTTGCTTTCATTTGTTCAGCAAATAGTTATTAATTATATGTACCTAGTGGTTCCTTGTATTGTGCCAGATGCTGGGAATAAACAATGAATAGAATAGAAATGATTCTTACCCCAAAGGAGAAGGTAATTTTTCATCTAATGATTCTATACTTTCTAACAAAACTCTTATACACAAAAAATCCAAGAAGAGTAATTCTTGCTTTAAATTTTTTTTTGTATTACCCACTGCTTGGACTTCATGAGCTCATAAAAAAAAAAAAAATTAAATGGGAATTTTTAAATAAGTATGTGCCCCATTCTATAATTAAGCTTTTTAATATGAACAAATCTCAACCAAACTATTTTCAAATATAATATCATTGCTAATTGTTTTCCAGTTAATTTAAGAATTAATCAGAAATCCCTGGATATCAACCCTTGTTTTGAAAGAGACCTTTTTTAAAGATAAAGTACCACATACATAACTGAATTATTGATGATTTTGGATGTTTCAGTAATCAATGAGAAGGTGATTATGTTAATATGAATTATGATTATAAGGTATCAGGAAAGGACAGTAGTGTAGGTGATTGATAGTAATGTCTATTGAGCTTGCCATACCCGGAAAGTTAATCTTTGAACCAAATCCAGAAGAAGTGCTTTCCTTATTGCTTATTACATATGAGAGGAGTAGTTCATCAGTGAACATATGGACAGTGTGTATATTGATGTACATGTGAGCTATGCCCAGTTAAGTACAGATAAAACATATGGTGGGAGAGTTGTATCATCTGGATTCAAGGTGGGAGTGAACTTGTCATGGCCTTTATAAATATTTTTATAGGCAATAAAATAAAACAAAACAATAAAGACAGTTCTCGTCATTAAAGAAACAGAAATGACACACACATTTGAAACTAGGAATAATGGGTGCTGGTCCTATTATTACTTTCTGTTTAGCATCCCTTACTTACTGGTACTGTTTTAGGATCTTGGTTTCTTTGCAGTTTTAATGTCTGTAAATTCTTGTTGCTCTGTTGTAAATGAGATGTTCAGCACCACTCTCTTACTGAAGGTCTGGCCCTCTCTTTAAGTAATCTGCGATGTCATGATTTTACAGCGCAGGTGAAGAGGTTTTGATTTTGAGATTCTGTCTGCAAGATTTTGACTTGTGTCTTCTTCCTGCTTGGGTTCTGCCTCAGTGTCTTCCTACCTTTTCAATTCAGCTTTCATGTGCAAGCCTTGGATTCCTTTGCCTTCACACAAGCCAACAGAGTTATTCAGAAGGAATGGGTAGAAATAAATTCCTTGGTAATACAACTCACAGTTAGTAAATCATTGCATATGTGCAATCATCATATTTCTGTTTTTAAAATTACAAATATATAAATGACCATAAAAACGATACTGAGGTAATTCAGTCCCTGAACTATGTCTGATTCCCAAACCCATGTGCTTTTTCTATGTAGTTCATTATTCGCCCTTTTTCTTCAATGTTCATCTTTATCTTCTATCTTTCCTATATTCTTATGCTGCCTGCATTTTTAAAATGTGTCTTTCATTTGACATCTTACTCAAGTATTTCATCTCAATCTACTTCTCTAATTTTTATTTCCTCCTTTCAAAGAAATAATTGCAACACCTTTTAGAAATATTTACAATGTATGACACACTTCTAAATCTTTCTAAAATCTGTTTTCCCTCAACTTCTCTATTTTTTATTTTAAAGTCAGTTATCTCTTTCCTGCTAATCCCCATTACAGAAACCCAGCATAATTTTGTAAATAATGTAAATGGTCTCAGAGTTCTCCTGGGAAGAAATAAAATTGTCATCCAGACAGCATAATCAAGGTACAGAATCAAGTCTCTGAGATAGTTTAGAGAGCCTCCTAATATTGTTACTGTCCCAATTTGATTCCTTAAACCAAAAGTCCATTCTTTCTAAAATAATAATTCATGATCACAGTCCTGGAATAGTTCCTCCTTAACTACAATGTATTATTCCCACTTAACATTTTATATCTTTCCCAGTCATCTTGACCATAGTTGAAAATCACTGACAGTCATTAGGGACATAATGGCATAACCTCTCAAATTTAAACAGGATAGACAATTTTATAAACTACTAACACAGTGATACCAGAATTTTTAATGCTGATTTTTTCTATGTATTTTAGCTGTGTTGGGTCTTAGTTGAAGCACACAGGATCTTCACTGTGGTGCACAGATTCCCTAGTTGTGGCACTGTGCTCAGTAGTTGGAGTGTGAAGGCTTACTTGCTCTGCAGCATGTGGGGTCTTATTTCCCTGACCAGGGATTGAACTCATGTCCCCTGCATTGCAAGGTAGATTCTTAACCACTGGACCACCAGGGAAGTCCCCAGAATCTTTTATTTTGAAGAGATACGGTTGTTCAGGTTCTAAATGGGTGAGATGTTTCATGATTATATCTCTAGTTTTCTATTCTGTAGACGTCATTTCTCTGCTCTGATAACCATACTCACCAGGGGGGTTTCTATGAGCAGGGTTTGGATAAATCTGTGCTCTTTTTCTAGGTAGGAAATCATCATTAAATGGAATTATATACACTGAATAACTGTATACCAAAATAAAAGATTCATTCACAAATATATAACATTTATTTTCTTAATTTTGAATTTGATTTCTCCATCATCCTTTTCTAATCATTATATCCCATCCCTAGTTGCAAGCATTTTTTAATTTTCCTTAACTAGGTGATAGAGAAGCCCCAGCAAGAAGGTAGGCACTCACGGGCAAGTCTGGGTCAGTCTCTTGTGGGGTCACTGCTCCTTTCTCCTGGGTCCTAGTGCACACAAGTTTCTGTTTGTGCCCTCCAAGAGTCTGTTTCCCAGTTTTGTGTAAGTTCTGGCAGCTCTAAGGTAGGGTTAATGGCCACCTCCTCCAAGAGGGCTTATGCCATACCCAGGTCTGCTTCACCCAGAGCCTCTGCCCCTGCGGCAGGCCACTGCTGACCCCTACCTCCTCAGGAGACACTCAGACACAGTTCTGTCTCAGTCTCTGTGGGATTTCTGGGAACCTTTCATTCAGAGATGGGCACAATAAAGGACAGAAATGGTCTGGACCTAACAGAAGCAGAAGATATTAAGAAGAGGTGGCAAGAAAACACAGAAGAACTATACAAAAAAGATCTTCATGACCCAGATAATCATGATGGTGTGATCACTCACCTAGAGCCAGACATCCTGGAATGCAAAGTCAAGTGGGCCTTAGGAAGATTCACTACAAACAAAGCTAGTGGAGGTGTTGGAATTCCAGTTGAGCTGAATTCAGATCCTTAAAAATGATGTTGTGAAAGTGCTGCACTCAATATGCCAGCAAATTTGGAAACCTCTGCAGTGGCCACAGGACTGGAAAAGGTCAGTTTTCATTCCAATCTCAAAGAAGGGCAATGCCAAAGAATGCTCAAACTACCGCACAATTGCACTCATCTCACACACTAGAAAAGTAATGCTCAAAATTCTCCAAGTCAGGCTTCAACAGTACGTGAACTTTCAGATGTTCAAACTGATTTAGGAAAGGCAGAGGAACCAGAGATCAAATTGCCAGCATTCGCTTGATCATTAAAAAAGCAAGAGCGTTCCAGAAAAACATCTGTTTCTACTTTATTGACTATGCCAAAGCCTTTGACTGTGTGGATCACAACAGACTGTGGAAAATTCTTCAAGAGATGGGAATACCAGACCTCCTGACTTGCCTCCTGAGAACTCTGTATGCAGGTCAGGAAGCAACAGTTAGCAGTGGACATGGAACAATAGATTGGTTCCAAATCGGGAAAGAAGTACATCAAGGCTTTATATTGTCACCCTGCTTATTTAACTTATATGCAGAGTACATCATGAGAAACGCTGAGCTGGATGAAGCACAAGCTGGAATCAAGATTGCCAGGGGAAATATCAATAACTTCAGATACTCAGATGACACCACCCTTATGGCAGAAAGTGAAGAAGAACTAAAGAGCATCTTGATGAAAGTGAAAGAGGAGAGTGAAAAAGTTTTCTTAAAGCTCAACATTCAGAAAACTAAGATCATGGCATCCAGTTCCATCACTTCATGACAAATAGATGGGATGGGGAACAGTGGAAACAGTGACAGACTTTATTTTTGGAGGTTCCAAAATCACTGCAGATGGTGACTATAGCCATGAAATTAAAAGACACTTGCTCCTTGGAAGAAAAGTTATGACCAACTTAGACAGCATATTAAAAAGCAGAGACATTACTTTGCCAACAAAGGTCCATCTATTCAAAGCTATGGCTTTTTCAGTAGTCATGTACGGATGTGAGAATTGGACCCTAAAGAAAGCTGAGTGCCGAAGAATTGATGCTTTTAAACTGTGGTGCTGGAGAAGACTCTTGAGAGTCCCTTGGACTGCAAGGAGACTCCTTAGATCCGAGGAGATCCTAAAGGAAATCAGTCCTGAATATTCATTGAAAGGACTGATGCTGATGCTGAAACTCCAATACTTTGGTCACCTGATCTGAAGAACTGACTCATTTGAAAAGACCCTGATGCTGGGAAAGATTGAAGGCAGGAGGAGAAGGGGAGGATAGAGGGTGAGATGGTTGGATGGCATCACCGACTCAATGACACATGAGATTGAGTAAACTCTGGGAGTTGGTGATGGACAGGGAGGCCTGGTGTGCTGCAGTTGGTGGGGTCGCAAAGACACGACTGAGCAGCTGAACTGAAAACTATGTATAGCCAGCATTTACCATTAAGCGTATCATAGCCTCCTCTGCTTATCTGGATGGGAAGTTGGTTTCTTTTGTATTCACAGGTAGTATTTTGGACATTTCATTCTGTATACTCACTTCATTCTTGGACCTCAAAATATAGATCCCACAGGAATTGTTCCCTTTCTGCGGTCTGCCTTTATGAAACCAGCCAATTCTAATTGCTAGATGAAATTCTGTAGATGCCTTATGATGATCTGCTGATGCTCTGTAACAGCTATCTGCAAACACTTCTGTGAAGAGCCAACTTTGCAGTTTAGCATGAAAGCAGGCATAGATGATATACACACAAATGGATGTTTGTGTCCCAATAAAACTTTATTTGCAACAACAAGTGGTGGACAGGATTTGACCTGAGGGCTATATTTAGCTTTCTTCTGCTCTATAATCTCCCTTGAAAAGTTGAAAACTTGTCATCTCCATATTCTTTCATAAAACATATATCCTTGCTATTTGCTCTGGCAGTCCTTCTTTTGACTTTTTCTTAACTGACATTGCATATATTCTCTGGCCTATTCCAGCATTTTACTAGGAATCTGAGTTCTCATGAGGCCTTCAAAAGGTTTTTGATAAATTTATTCCAATATAGTTCTTAAAAAATAATCTCAAAATAAGAGATTGATCAGATCAATGAGTATCCTTTATTTTATATTATTTATTTATTTTTAATTTTTTGGCTATGCTGTGCAACATGTGGGATCTTAGTTCCCTGACCAGGTCTTGAACCCAGGCGCCCTGCATTGGGAGTTCAGAGTCTTAGCCACTGGACCACCAGGGAAGTCCCAGTATCCTTTATTTTAGAGTTTATGCTACAAGTCCACCACCCACCTCTCCTGCATTTGTTCTCGTAATTGCTGAACCTTGAACTATGCTCAGGATGCCAAGCTGTTGTGAGAGAACCAGTTATGCTGCAGCCCTAAAGGCATGGAGTCCTACACTATTAGGGAAAAGCAAGTGGCTCAGAAACAGAAGCGAACCGCACATCTAGGGCCAAATGTAGAACCGAGCTAAACAGCAGCTTATCAGTCCTTCTCTTTGCTCCCCACCCAGGAATACTCCTCCAACTCCAGCTTCTAATCGTTCCCCAGGTTTCACAGCTGACCTTTGCTCACTGTCCACACTGGCTGGGTCTCCCTCTCTGGTGTGGGATCCATAACGCATGTCACCATCCTTCACAAGCACAGTTCTTTTCTGGTTACTTCCCCTTTTCCTTGGAACCAGGTTGATGTTTGGTTGGTGTTTAATTGCCCTTGTGGTTGGCCTACTTCTTCTTTCCCCTCTTTTGAACTTCTGTGGTTGCTTTACAGTTGACTCAGTTCTAGTCCACTGGCTCTGCTTATTGCTTAATTTCTCGTTCAGAATTTCCCTTCCAGGAAGGGTCTGGGATGGGCCATGGGGGGATGGGAGAAAGTGGTAGTAAAGTTAACTAAATTTTATGGTGGACTGGATATAGGGCGTGAAGCGATGAGAAAATGAAATTTTATCTGTGTCCATCCCAATCTTCCAAATCACCCCCCCACCCCCGACAATGGGAGGAAGTTCCAAGAGGAAGGAAATATATGTATACATATGGCTGATTTGCTTTGTTCTACAGCAGAAATGAGCACAACATTGTAAGGTAATTATACCCCAGTTTAAAAAAAAATGAAATTTCAGATTTGCTCCACTGAATGGATGTTTGTGCCATGTTTTGTTTGTTTTTTAGCTAAGCAACACGAATAAAGGTCTAAATTTCAACCAAGAGATCTAGGCTGGAGACACTCATATTCACACAGGTATTTATGCTCATGGTCACCTCCGAGAGAAGGATGTGTGAGAAGATTAAGAAGTAGTGTTTTGTAAAGATTGGCGACATTGAGGTGGGGCTTAAATGTTTGAATGAAGTGTACACTAAGTCTGAGAATGCAAAGTTCTTATACCGTATTTTATGATTTTTAACTATTTTTTCTAGATCTAGCCAGTCCAGTCTAGGATGGGTATATATACTCATCTTTGTATGGCAGAAACCAACCCAATATTGTGAAGCAGTTATCCTCCAATTAAAAATAAATTAAAAAAAATTAGACATTAAAGAGATTTGCGAAAAGAAAAAGAAAGCACAAGTTGGAAGTTGTTTCTTTCTCTTACACAGCTTTAAAGACCAGGGAAAAAATATTTTTAAGCAACCTCGATATGAGCTCTCCAAAATAAATGCATGCCTGATTGATTCAATACATTTTAAGTCAATTGTTTAAATATGATGAAATGACTCTGCCTCTACATAGAGAATAGTCTACCTTTCCCAACATATAAAAAAGCACTCAGATGTCTAGTTCAGAAGAAAATTTTAGGAATATATGATTTGCCCTTTCTCATTTTCTCTTCTTTATCAAGTTTTTGAAAAGCAAATTAAATCAAGTACCTAGTAACAGTTAACTATTACTTTGGTTATCAAGGGTTAGAATTTGAGCCTTGTTGGTAATTGAGTAGATGCCACCCATAAGCACTGCCCATAAGCATGTACTTAGAATTCTTCCCATAAGAATGTAAAATTTCTCATAATTTACTTTTGTCTCATTCTGTAAGATTCTGAATTTCTCCAGAAGGGAAATGAAGTCTTATTTCTTTGTAATTTCCCTAGGAAAATAAATGTTAAACCTTCCCCAAAAAGATGTTTGTACTGGAAAGACTTAGTGGAGACTGGATTAACTCTGAAAATGCTGAGCAACTTTGTAGAGAACTGTCCTATTTCTGAAAATATTGTGCCCAGATAACCCATGTCCAAATCATCTGAGATGCTTTTTGAAAAAGCACATTCTTGGCCTTTTCTCTGACTCTAGTGCATCAGAGTCTTCTGATGGGTCTATGAATATTTCATATTTGTTTTGGTGAACTTGCCCAGGTGACTTGTATGGACACAAGGTTTGAGAACCTCTGATTGGGGAGAGGGCAGTCTGCCAGACCACTGACAGATCCCTGTCCTATATACAGATATTTTTGCTGAAAATCCATGTTTATATTCCTTAAAAAAAAAAAAAAAACCTTATTGTGCAAAATCATACACTAAAAATAACAGATCTTCTGGGATAGGAAGGGATGAGTGAAGAGAAGTGAAAATGTATGAAACTATAACTGGATCACTAACAAGAATAATAAGAAACTCTAGCCCAGTTATGAGCTTTTCAGGTGGTGCTAGTGGTAAAGGACCTGCCTACCAATGTAGGAGATGTTAGAGAGAGACTCAGGTTCGATTCCTGGGTCGGGAAGATCCCCTGGAGTAGAAAATGTCAACCTACTCCAGTATTCTTGCCTGGAGACTCCCATGGACAGAGGAGCCTGGCGGGTTACAGTTCATGGGGTTGCAAAGGGTCAGAGGTGACTGAACACAGCACAGCCCAGTTACAGCTCCAGAAACATTTGTTCTTAACAACACAGTCAATTCTTTATACCCTTAAACCTAGAGACCAGTACTTCTTTTTCAGGCATTGGTCCTTGAGGGCATTTTCTTCTAGCAGAGATCAGTATTAACTTCTTAATCAACATTTTCTTTTTTAATGACCAGTACTTGCCATTAGCTGTTAAAGTGCTGTACTCAATATGCCAGCAAATTTGGAAAATTCAGCAGTGTCCACAGAACTGGAAAAGGTCAATTTTCATTCCAATCCCAAAGAAGGGCAATGCCAAAGAATGTTCAAACTACTGCACAATTGCACTCATCTCACACACTAGCAAAATAATGCTTAAAATTCTCCAAGCCAGGCTTCAACAGTACATGAACCATGAGCTTCCAGATGTTCAAGATGAATTTAGAAAAGGCAGAGAAACCAGACATCAAATTGCCAACATCCGCTGGATCATCGAAAAAGCAAGAGAGTTCCAGAAAAACATCTGCTTTATTGATTATGCCAAAGCTTTTGATTGTATAGATCACAACAAACTGTTGAAAATTCTTCAAGAGATGGGATACCAGACCACCTCACCTGCCTCCTGAGAAATCTGTATGCAGGTCAAGAAGCAACAGTTAGAACCAGACATGGAACAACAGACTGGTTCCAAATTGGGAAAGGAATATGTCAAGGTTGTATATTGTCACCCTGCTTATTTAACTTAGATGCAGAGTACATGATGTGAAATTCCAGGCTGGATGAAGCACAAGCTGAAATCAAGATTGGCAGGAGAAATATCAATAAACTCACATACGCAGATGACCCCACCCTTATGGCAGAAAGCGAAGAAGAACTAGAGAGCCTCTTGATGAAAATGAAAGAGGAGAGTGAAAAAGCTGGCTTAAAACTCACCATTCAAAAAAGTAAGATCATGGCATCTGGTCCCATCACTTCATGACAAATATATGGGGAAACAATGGAAACATTGAGAGACTTTATTTTCTTGGGCTCCAAAATCACTGCAGATGGTGACTGCAGCCATGAAATTAAAAGACACTTGCTGCTTGGAAGAAAAGCTATGACCCAACTGCTGCTGGTGCCGCCAAGTCACTTCAGTCGTGTCCAACTCTGTGCGACCCCAGAGACGGCAGCCTACCAGGCTCCCCTGTCCCTGGGATTCTCCAGGCAAGAACACTGGAGTGGGTTGCCATTTCCTTCTCCAATGCATGAAAGTGAAAAGTGAAAGTGAAGTCGCTCAGTCATGTCCGACTCTTAGTGACCCCGTGGACTGCAGCCTACCAGGCTCCTCCATCCATGGGATTTTCCAGGCAAGAGTACTGGAGTGGGGTGCCATTGCCTTCTCTGATGACCAAACTAGACAGCATATTAAAAAAACAGAGACATTACTTTGCCGACAAAGGTCCATATAGTCAAAGCTATGGTTTTTCCATAGTCATGTATGGATGTGAGAGTTGGACTATAAATAAGCTAAGCACCAAAGAATTGATGCTTTTGAATTGTGGTGTTGGGGAAGACTCTTGAGAGTCCCTTGGACTGCAAGGAGATCGAACCAGTCCATCCTAAAGGGAATCAGGAAGGACTGATGCTGAAGCTGAAACTGCAATACTTTGGCAACCTGAGGGGAAGAACTGACTCCTTGGAAAAGGTCTTGATGTTGGGAAAGATTGAAGGCAGGAGGAGAAGGGGACAACAGAGGATGAGATTGTTGGATGGCATCACTGACTCGATGGACATGAGTTTGAGCAAGTTCAGGGAGTTGATGATTGACAAGGAAGCCTGGTGAGCTGCAGTCCATGGGGTCACAAAGAGTCAGACACGACTGAGCAACTGAACTGACTGATTGACATGCCATCATTATAGCACTTCTTACAAAAATAGGGAAATGTCTTTCCAGCTTTTCATCTGTGCCATCAGCTCCTCCAGTCATAGTGGAAAATGTAGCAATTCTTGAAGCCACTAAACCAGCTGCAACTCACAATGCACATCTATATGATATCAGCTTTTTTTCATAGGATCTTCATGTATTACTGAAGCTATCTTTTTAATCAGAAGAAAGCTTGTCTGGTAGTTCTTCTTTAAATTATTGTCCAGACCATGCCCGCCCTTTTTTTTTTTAGCCCCAAGTGAGCTGGGGGTAAGGTAAAGTTTCTTTTTTGAAATATATTGTGCTTAAAAATGGGAAGTTTTACAGATTTGAATACAGAAATATTTAAAATATCTTTATGTGCTCAAAGAACATAGTACAATTTAAACATAAATAAAAATAGCAAGAGATTTATGACAAATATGATAAAGTAGTATTATGCTTAATATATACAGAGTACATAGAAATTGATGGTAAAAGTCTTAAGATCTCAATAGTGGATAGTTAAAAGGAAAAAGTCCTTAAAAGAAGAAACATGAATGACCAATAAACATGTAAAATAATCTTTGGTACAGCTAGTAGCCAAATTAAAAAAAAAAGACAAGAACGAGGCTTCATTTTCACCTATTAAATTCATGTATATTAAAAAGTGATAATGTTCTAATATTTATGGGAGAATGGATGAACTAATTGCCTATATTTTTGAAAGACAACTTGGTAATGTACATCATGTTCTGACCCATCCTTTCTGACCCATCAATTAAGATGTATAATTGCTTTACAGTTGTGCTATTTTCTGCCATATAACAAAGTGAATCAAAAGTGAGTATAATATTAATCTGTAAAGTTTTTGTTTGAAGATTTGTTTTAACTTTTTATTAAAATCCCTAAATGACTTTTTCCAAAATTCAAGAAAAAATCACTGCTACTGAAGTAGTAAAGTTACTTGAAAAATAATGTTGTTAGCTTCACTGTCAAATTTAAGCCGATTTCTGCTGATATGTAGGTTTGGGTTCTTAAGGAAACTTTTTTAAAAGTCCTTTCATCTCTTTTTTAGTAGTATGACAATACTATTGTCATTGGATGCTAGAATTCATAAATCATGTTTAAATACAAAAATTAGGTCGATGACTTTCTGCTCATAAATTCCTGAAACACTGTGTACATGAAGAAGAAAAGGTCTCCTTGACTCACTTTGGAGCTTAACAGCACTGAAAGATGACCCGACCTCTTCATTTTATGAACAGGAAGCTGAGTCCAGAAAGAGAGAGAATGGTGAACTGGGCCATGATTGGTTGGGGTCAGTCACTGGGACTGAACTTGGTTCCTAAGCTCCGAGTGGTTTCCAACCTCTTTTCCTTGAGGTCTGTGATTCTTTTGGTGTGGATCCTCCCTCTGGCCCCGAGTAGGAGGCTGTGAAGGGTGACATGATGCACAGGTAGTTGTTCTACTCACCCTGATTTATCGAGTTTTATACACAAAGGTCCTATCTATCATTTCTTGAGATAGAGTTGCACAGTTCTTCATACTGGAAAATCAATAGGCTCAGTTTCTCTTTGGAAATTGTATTAGGTGTTTATGGCTGCTGTAGCTAATTACTGCAAACTTAGAGGCTTAAAACAACACATTTATTATCTTGAAGTTCTGAAGGTTAGAATTCGAAGACAGGTCTCACTGGGCGAAAAATCAGTGTTGGCCAGGCTGCATTCCCTTCTAGAAGCTCTGGGAGGCAGTCTGTTTTCTTGGCATTTCCAGCTTCCAGAGGCTGCCTGCATTCCTTGGCTCAGGTCCCCATCCCCCTGACTACAAAGCCAGCAACATTACACCTCTGCCCATTCCTTTACCAATGACACCTAGGGGATAGTATTTGCTCTTAAGGATTCACGTGAGTAGATTGGGTGAACTGGCTGATACAGCATCATTTCCGCACTTCAAGATCCTCACCTTGATCCCACCTGCAGAGTCCCTCTTGCCTTTTGAGGCAACCCATTCACAGGCTCTAGGAATTAAGATTGAGACTTCTTTAGGAGTTAATATTCTACCTACCAAAGGAAGAAATGTGCTTTCATTGGTCTCAGCTCTAAGTGGGCAATCACTGTAAAAACTTTAATTTAGAACACTTTATAAAACTGCTGAAACTTACTGAAGACTTAACGATATAGTAAGAATATCTACCAACATTTATTGAGGGCTTGCACTGCAATAGACACTGACTGCTCAGTGCTTGAATGCATCATCTTATTTAATCCTTTTAACAGACCTGTGAGGTAGTTTCTGTTATAATCTCATTTTGAATGTTTAGAAACTGAGGTCTAAAGGATTCTTTAACAATTTGCTCATGGTTGCATAAGTAGTATATGGTGGCATAATGGGATTTGAATTTAGGTCTGTCTGACTCAACCTTTTATCCAGTAAACTTCTCTACTTACAGTGAGTCATCTAGTGGTAAAAGTGTAACAGAGTATAATGAAATATTGAGAGTATAATTTATGTAGAGAAAGTCTCCATGATAGTTCTTTTTAATATGAAAAATAATTTTTTACCATGAATAAAAGCTTTCAATATGCCATTTTACCAATGAGCTATGTTTAACTGATTAGTATTAGTTGGTTGTAAATAAGATTTAATGATCAATTCTCAGAGTTTTCATTTAAATAGAAAAGAGAGCCATTTTGCATGACTAAGCTGAAAGTAAATAGATCCTTCAACATTTTTTAGTGCTCTTAGATTCTATAGGTAAATAATTTATTTTAGAAGTTTTATCATAGCTTAATTGATTAATAGGCTCTCCCTCCACGCCTGTTGCTGTTGTTTAGTTGCTCAGTTGTGCCTGACTCTTTGCAACCCCATGGACTGCAGCACACCAGGCTTCCCTGTCCTTCACCATCTCTGGATCTTGCTCAATCTCATGTCCATTGAGTCAGTGATGCCATCCAGTCATCTCGTCCTCTGTCGTCCACTTCTCCTCCTGCCTTCCGTCTTTCCCAGCACCAGGGTCTTATCCTCTGACCCCACCCCAGATGTAAGCACCGTGGAGAGCAGGGTTCTTGTTCTTCTTATTCAAGTTTGTTTCTTGAGTACTTAAAACAGTAACATCCATTCAAATCGGCTTCTCTGGTGGCTCAGTGGTAAGAAGTCAATCTGCCAACGTAGGTTCAATCCCTGGGTTGAAAAGATGCCCTGGAGGAGAAAAATGGGAACTCACTCCAATATTCTTGCCTGGGAAATCCCACAGACAGAGGAGCCTGGCAGGCTACAGTCCATGGGGTTGCAAGAGAATCAGATGTGACTCAGCGCCTCAACAACACAAACCATTCAATACATACTCAATAATATTGGTTGAAAGAATGGAAATTGAGAACTATCTAAGAGAATAAAGCTGGCCATCTCTATGAATGAGCCAGTATCTGGCTACTAGTTGGATTTCAGAAGATCTTTTCAATATGGAATATTCTAATGTGTTTGGCTAAAAGATGATGTAATAGGTTCATATTGTATGAGTAGGAAAGGTACCTGGTAACCCTGATAAAGCCAGGGTGTTTTTGCATAAATCTGTGCATCAGAGAGAAACAAGTGGCTCATTTGATATGAAGTATTTGACTCCTGTACTGACTTTATTACTTTATTCATTTTCCTGTTCAGCAAATATTATTGGGCACTGTGCTAGTTACTAGGATAAAAAATGAATTAAAAGAAAAAGTTAATGATGTAAAGGAGTCTTCTCTCTCCTGGTTAAAACAAATACTTATTAAGATAAAATGCATTGTATTAAATGGAATAATAATGGATTTATGGGAACACAGAAGAGGGACCTTTAACTTACTATCCAAAAAATGCTTCACTTGGGCTGGTCATCTTGAATATATTTTGGGAAAGGTGTAATTTAGATTTATTGCAAAGATAGGACACAGTTCTTACATACTCTTCATCCAGCTCCTTATTCTCTTGGTGTATTGATCAACGCTGAAAATTAACATTGGTACAATGCCATTAGCTAAACTTTAGGCCTTATTCAGATTTTGCCATCTTGACTATAACCTTTCTTGCTAAAATGAAGTCACACATCTAAGTGCTTCATTTCCTTTTTTATTCTAAATCTTCTTGCTTTATGCTTGGAGGGTTTTCCACTCATTGTAGTATTCTATGAATCTAAAATTTTTATGACTTTAAAGACCCATTGTTTTCCTTTCCTGGCCTTCCTTGTATCAATCTTTAGGTTCCTAGAATGTTTAGTCTATTTCTTTACATTGGCAGCCCTTCCCTTTGAACATTTTAGTGACCCTTCTTGATAGTTTCCAGGTGCTTTTTTTTTGTCTTGAGGAATGACCATAGCTACATGCAGTTTTTCAGCTGTTAATTATATGGTTAGGTGCCATTTGGATTCATATGAGCTAGTATTTTTTTACTTTTCAGATGAGTTATGGATGCTGGCAGTCAAATCAGCACTAAGAATGAAAAGTAATTATTTCAAAGATGCAAAATGTTTTCACCACCATCTTTCATTAGATTTTTACAGCTGTATGAAATAGATACGGCAGATCTAGTGCCCAGAGCCTCCTTCTTCTTATTAATTTTTTATTGGACTATAATTGCCCCCCCTTTTTTTGACCACACTGCACAGCATGTGGGGTTTTATTCCCAGACCAGGGATTGAACCCTTGAGCTCTGCATTGGAAGCAGAGTCTTAACCACTGGACCACCAGGGAAGTCCCCTCTTACTTCTTTTAAAGATAAGATGATTGAGTTTCAGAGTACCTCTCTGGTCCCACAGACCAAACAAGCCTTAGACTCTGAATTTGCAAACTTCTGATTCTTGAGATTCAAGGAGACTGTAAAAATCTATGAGCAGTAGCACAGGATGTTATATGTGGAGTTTAGTCATTTAAATTCATGAGCTAGAAACTATTAGCCAAGAAGCCAATTAAACTGCTTCCTAAATAAAAACAACCAAAACAAGAGCCTTTCTAGTGGCGTGCTTGTCCCTATGGAGGAAGTGAAAGTCACATGTTGTCATGCTAAGTAAGCTTCATTTTAGGCAATGTGTGTGAATCTTTGTGCTGAGAAGATTCAATTGCAATTTAGAAACCAGTGGATTCTCTCAGAACGTACAGAAAGCAGCTCACTTGTACTTTCAAGAGATGCTTTAAGTGAGCTAATTTTTTATGCCCAATAAGGGAAACTATGAGTTCTAACCTCCCTTATTTTGATTGTGTGTGTTGTCTATAACTGGCCTCCTTTCACTCTGATCTGATCCTTTGACTTCCAAGGATGGTGCAGGAGGGTATCACAGCCTTGTAGCTCTGTTTGGTGGGTCACAGCATTAGACTGCTTTTGATGATCAATGATGTGGCATTTTCTTACTGTAAACGATCTGTTTCTTTGACTCTGGTCATTTTCTGTCTCTTCAACAAATTCATGACACTGGGAACCCTAAGATAAGAAACTCGCCTTTCTTAACCTTTCCTGTGGGAGAGCAGTAAAATGATAAGGATTCAGCTGTTAGGTTGTCTGTGGACCAGCTTAAAACTACGAAGAAAAGTCTTTAAAGCTACACAAGCTTTGAAGATACTCCAAAGTCAAACTTGGGCCCTACTTGAAGGATGCAAAGCTGGTTATTTAACTGTAGTGAGCAGAGCATAGAGAAATTTAACTTTGATCTGGTTGGCTGCAGTGCGTCAAGAAGCTTCCCTTCGATCCTGGCATTCACTTTTTAGTGTCATTCACTTTAATAAGTTATCTGTGAACTTAAAAAAAAAAAAAGAAAGAAAGAAATCAGAAACATGGTTACCAGAAAAGCTGACCTGCCTAAATAACAAAGGAAGACACTTTCAAGGTCCTGAAAGGACACACTGATTTTGTGATTAGCTCTGCTAAAGTGTTTTCTTCTTCAAGGCAGGTTTTAAGGGGCTATGTGAAAAGTAGACGATGGGGTGCTATTATTGGTATAAATTAGGGCTTTGTTCCAAAGCAGTGTTTTATGTTTGATGCAGTGCTTCAGAGTTTTCCCACAGCTGTTATTCTTTAAAACTACTTCTAATCATGTGTGCACCTACTCATCTTACCTGGGAATTTTATCCAGTTTAGAACATCTGAATGAGGTTCTCTCAAAAGATAAAAAGAATTTTAGTGACATCTGTTAACTAAATGATTGTTATTCTGAATATTAATTAGTATTAATATGGACACTTCAAGGTCATGTTCCTGTCTAAAATTTACTTAAGCACATCAGAAAGCACATTTTCCATTACCATAAGAAAATAAATAAATATAATATCAAATTCTCAGTAACCGGATATTTCTCGAAGTCTCTGTTTAAGTGGCATGTTGGAGATAAATATGGCAGGTATGGATAGCAAATGAAAAAGAAAAAAAAATAGTTTTTGACAACAGAAAAGATCAAATTTATAAACATATGTCAAATGAAATTTGCTGTATGTCAGTTAGGTCAGACTATAATGGATCCGTTTAACCCTGTGTGTTGATGGCCATAAATGAGGCTTGCAGCATAGCTTCTCCATGTTCCTGGGTGAGATGCTCTTATAATTGGGGCAGCTGTGGTGACAGCGTTTATCAGGCAGGCCTGTTGAACACTTACCTTAAAGCTGCCGACAACGGTGCCGCTGCTGTGTTTGGCTCCAGATTCCATGGCCAAGGCCACTTGCCTTTACACCTTGACGGAGCATCAGTAATCTCTTCTGACCCTCGGTGCTGGGTTCCCACGTGGGAGCTGTCCCGTTCCAGTGAGTGAGACAGCACTGGAGTGAGACGCAGTGCGCTCCACCCTTATGGCATTTGGGGGATGATAGGCAATTGCATAGTTTAAAAATATATATATTTTTGTATCATACTATTTTTAAGTATTCTGTCTTGTTTTATTTCCCCATAAATCATCAAGGTAGCTTAGAAGAGAGAGCCATTTTCATATCCGCTTATCTCCACTTTCTCCCCCAGACTATATGTTTTATACTTGGAATATGCAGAAATGATCTATCATGGGGTGTATGCCAGGATTTATCAGGGCACTCTTAATACATCAATAAGATAAATCTTACCTTGGACTTATAAACCTGTTGGACAGAGCAAATTGTTCAGTTGGTTGCCTAGGAGTTAAGAGCAGGAGCTGGGACTTTCTTGGCAATGCAGTGGTTAAGATTTCACCTTCCAGTACAGGGGATGTGGGTTCCATCTCTGGTCTGGGAGCGAAGGTCTCTTGGCAAAAAAAAAAGAAACACTATTGTAACAAATTAATAAAAACTTTAAAAATGATCCACATCAATAAAAAGAGCATGAGCTCTGGATCAGACTTCTGGGGTCCAGATACTGGTGCCCCAGTATGCCAGCTCCGTGACTGTGGGAGGTTGCTTTACCTCTCTGTTTCTGTTTGGTTGTCTATAAATTGGAATATTGCACATAGCTCCTGGAATTGTCACAAAACTTAAAAGACTTAATAAACATGATGTTCTTAGGACAGACAGTGCTTGATATTTAATACATACTAGGTTACTCAACCAGTGTTAGCTATTATTATTCTAAAGGAATTTATTGTTGAAAGTACTATATGAGGACCTTACTGTAACTTCACCTTATAAGTCTTGAAACCACTGTTATAGTAGTTTTATAGTTTTGTCTTTGACCTTTACTATGAAATACTGGGCACAGCCCTATAGAGCTGTATAGAAGATGAAGATTGCTAATTTCAGCAAACATAATATTAATTTTTCAGGTTGAAAAATTCTCTTGCCTAGTAAATCTGTGCTTATTGCCCTTGTAGAATTGTACAGTGTTGTAAATCTCTCACAGACATTTATGGAGAGGTGATCTGATTGTAAGAAACATAAAATTACTGTGGAGGCTATGAAATGAAATAATAGTTCCTAGATTTTTGTCAGCTGTCCTGGCTTTAAATCCTTGTCTGCTTCTTGACAGCCTTGTGACCTTATACAAATGTTGGCATAACCCCCCTATCCTCACCTGTAAAATGGAAAGAATGGTTATCCACTTTATATGAAATACGTACAAGGAATAAGGAAGAGGGAAATTGACCAAATGGTAAATTTGGGGATGTGCATTGATTATAATAGTTACTGACTAGTTAAGGAGCGAATTTAGACCTTGTAGACTGGGATCAATTGATGAAGACAGTTGATCAACTTTGATTTGAAAGCAGAGGAGATCATATTAAAATGTTTGTTCTTCTTAAAGTGGAATAACAGCCTTGCCTCTGCGGGAGCCTCTGAGATAAAGGTGCATTAAAGGAGATGGGAAGGAATGTGGTTGCGATGACTGGGGTCTTAGCTGAGGCAGGAATCAAGTAGAAAACATTTTTTTAAATTTAGTTTTAATTGGAGGATAATTGCTTACAGTTTTGGCTTCTGCCATACCCCACCGTAAATTAGCCATAGGTATACATATGTCCCCTCCCTCTGGAACCTCCCGTCCTAGCCCTCTAGGCAGTCACAGAGTCCTGGCTTGAGTCCCCTGAGTCGTACAGCAAATCCCCACTGATATCTGCTTTCCATATGGTGATGTGTATGTTTCCAGCCGCCTCTCCGTTTGTCCCACCCTCTCCTTCCCCCCTCACCCCCCGTGGCCCTAAGTCTGTTTTCTATGTCTGCGCCTTTGTCGCTGCCTCCAGTAGAGGACATTTTAACGACGATGACCAGATGAGAGAAATCCAGGAGGATGTAAAAATGGCAAAGTCAAGGCAGGAATGCCTTTTTGACCGTTTTCCAGTTAGATTTACATTTCCTTTTTATTAGCGTCATACGGCAGAGAGCATAAGAGTCCTGATCCAGTGGAATGCATAAAAATGAAAATAATGTCAGTGGGGCCCTTTGATCTCAAATTTTAAAAAACCCTTTCTGAGAAACTGGGTGTGGGTTCTGAAGTAATATTTGGTCCTGGATCTCTTCTTGATCAGTATCTTCTAGATCCTTGCTTCTACTTAGTGTTTTCAGCAAGGACATTTTGTGCTAAGTCCTTGAGATCCCGTGTGTCCAATACACTTAGACATCTGGATGTTTACTGGCCTCTCCAGTGGCTCAGCGGGTAAAGAATCTGCCTGCAGTTCAGAAGGCACGAGACTTGTGGGGTCGATCCCTGAGTCAGGAAAATCCCCTGGAGAAGGATATAGTAACCCACTCCAGTATTCTTGCCTGGGAAATGGAGCCTGGCAGGCTATACAGTCCCTGAGGTCACAAAGAGTTGGACACGACTGAGACTAACACTACGCTGGACATTTGGATGTCTGGATTATAGTGCCAGCCAAAATGGACCCATCACCACCACCACCACCACCACCACCACCACCACCACCACCACAAGCCCTAGCCTCCACATAGGGACTGTGACTGCCTGCTCAAGACTGCTCCTGCCCCTCCTTTGATTGGGTAGCAACAGATTCCTTAAACGGCCCTCTGTTTGTACATGTGCTCTTTAGTGCAGCCTGCGGGTGTGATGTTTAGCTGTAGAATGTGATCAGTCCTTTTCTGTGGCCTTAGAGTAAGCATGGCCTTCCCCAGTGGCTCAGTAGATGAAGAATCCGCCTGCAATTCAGGAGACGCAGGAGATGCAGGTTCGATCCCTGGGTCAGGAAGATCCCCCAGAGAAGGAAATGGCAACCCACCCCAGTATTCTTGCCTGGAAAATCCCATGGATGGAGGAGCCTGGTGGGCTACAGTCCCATGGGTCACAAAGAGTCGAACATGCCTGAGCGACCAAAAAAAAAAAGAAGAAGAAGAGTGAACATAGTTTTTGACTGGGCTGGTTGTGGCTCATATCTTCAAAAGGAACATTTAAAAGAATCCTACTGTTACGGTCAGTTTGTAGCAGTGAACTGGGGGATGTGGAACTTTGTGCAAGTCTCTATGTGAAAAGCCCTGCTGAAGACTAAAATGCTTGAGAGATGAAGGTTAACACCAGTAAGAAGCCAACTCTGCCTTAGTGGTCCTACCATTGTGAATAAGAGAAGTAAAATGCTGAAATTTTGCTCCCAAATTTATTGTATTATAATATGTTTTATAATGACATGTTCCGTGCATATGTTATGAGGATTATTCCAAACGCTTGTAAAGATATTATTTGGTGATACACATTCATCCTAGTATAAGGAGTTAGGCATAGAACTGCTAAAATGGTATTTCTGGGTCCAACTATCTTAACTATATTTTGAAGCCTAGTCTTAGTATGTTGACTGGTTTAGTTTATTGCCAGTGGTATGGTGTAAGCTCGAGAATATCTTGTAATAAACCCCTGAACTTTATATAGTGACTGTCTCACAAGTGGAGGTACCCATATGCTTTATTTCCTTCTCCAAATATCCTTGCTGAATACACAGGGACACATAACAGGTTTCCATTTAGGCTCACAGGGACCTCTAGTTAACTGCAGCTAGGGACAGACTCTCTGGAGGATGATTCGGCTGGACTTGAGGCAGCGTGAGCCTTAAGTCACCACATGTGGCAGCAAATGGTAACCTGTGAGATGGTCCCTAACATAACTTAAGACTACACACTGCCTCAGTAGCAGTGATTTTAATCCTAGGTGTACTGTGAAATACCATTGCTGCTAGACCTTGCAGCCTTATACACAGTTATGTTTACAAAATATAAACCTGATAAGTTTTCCCTTTTTTAGTCAAATTTGTGAGTACAATTCAGAAGAGAAGACCAGATGACTAAGTATAATAAACTTTATCCATTCTGTACATTGTGACCATAATTTTCTCGATAAAGGACTTGTAGAGACTTTCCTTAGTCACTTATTTACCTTTAACATGACTATAAAAAACAGGGCATCCTTCTGTGTAGAAGACTCATTCATGATATTCGTGTGGCTTTCCTTAACTAACATCATTGCCAGTCACCAGTTTTCACTGTGAGATCTGCACCTGTGTGGTATCAGGCTTTTAAATTGTTTTATGTGCGGAAGACTTCACTGGGGGTTGTAGCTGAAAGCTCACAGTGATTTGATACTATTTTGCAGGTTTCCTGTTTAATTTGATCAGTGTCAAGGCTCTTCAGTTTAACTGTACAGTCAAACGTGTAGAGTTATGAGCTAGTTTTGCACCGTCAGGACATCCAAAGAAAAGAAACAATTCGTCTAGTGTCCCATGATATCTGCATACCTCATTAGCACACACATGCTAAAATGCATTCTTTGTTCTTAACAATACAGTACAACATTTGATAATAGCAGTATTGAACATATTAAAAAAAAATAATACCCAGTAGACAAGTAAAATGAGAGGATTGCTTAGATGGATAGTTCTTCTTCACCTTTATCACAAATACTCATTCACACATTAAAGAATTGGAATAAACAAGCTTCGTGCCTTCAATTTTTGTGTGGTCAGCATGTAAAGTAATTGCTTTGGGGTTACTGCCACGGTTTTTCTTTTTCTCCATTGTACGACGTATCAAATAAAAAATGTAGACATGCAAAAATAGACTTTTAAAGTATACAGTCATACCTGCTTGCATTGACTTAGAGTCGGAAGAGTATGTTTGTGATCTTTTAAAGCCCTGTAAAACACTTAAAGCCTGTAAAAACAAGTGCCTGTAAAATGTGTGGCATCGCTCTGAATGTTTGGGGGTTTCTATTTTTATAGGCTGCTCCTTTTTGCACTTTAATGTCTGTCTCTGTTGATACATTTCTAAGGGTGTGGCTAGGATCCTATTAATGTCAAGCAAGTTTGAAGTAGATTTAGGCAATGACTGTTTAAAACTTGCTCTGTCATTAAATTGTTTCAGGGTGTGGAAATGCTGCCTCCCAGAATCACAATGAAAGCAGAATTATGAACTGTGGTAGACCAAATACAATTAAATCATCCCAAAGATGTTCAGATCATTTACTACATTGGAAGCAGTAACTTAGCGTGTTTACCTTCAATCAATTTTTAATTAGGGCTTCCCAGGTGGCGCTAGTGGTAAAGAACCTGGCTGCCAGTGTAGGTGGACATAAGAGACACAGGTTCGATCCCTGGGTTGGGAAGATCCCCTGGAGGGGGAAATGGCAACCCACTCCAGTGTTCTTGCCTGGAGAATCCCGTGGACGGAAGAGCCTGGCGGGCTGCCGTCCACAGAGTCGCACAGAGTTGAACGCAGCTGAAGCGACTTAGCACACACAGCAGTGGTTAATTAACAGGCTGTTTACTCTTAAACAAGAATCAAAGGCCATGTACATTTTTTTTTACAGGTTTAAAATCCAAGTACTCGCTTTAAAATATTGCCCATGGTTTAGAAGCTACCCTTGGTCTTATAAAGTTATATCTGAATTTTAGAAAGTGCTTGGTGGAGTGCTTTCTCAGTGAAATAAATGAGATTATTTTATGCGAATAAAATGTATGAGAAACATACATAGTTTTAAAATGTATTCTAGTAATATATACGTATTATTTTATAATCTAATGGAAGGAAATTGATTCTATTGAAAGTTGCCTCATTATGAATAGAGGAGAGAAAGCACACAGACCATATGTCATCAACATTAGTTTGCACACTTATCAAGAGTCTGTGAAATATCCAGGGGTATTCCATTAGGGTGGTTATGTGAGAAGAAATAAAGAAAAATGTATGTTGTTGCCTAGTACTGTAGGATGTCTCCACGTGGGCTCCACCTGGAGTGAGTGAGGACCTTTATGTGGTACTTTTCTAGAAGGTATCACTGACCGCAGAATACCCAGGGGCCAACAGTGCAGTCGTGTGGCTGGGTTAGTGGGCCACAGATTTGTTTCTCCATTTACGGAGAATTTTAACACCTCAGAACAGCTGTTCTATGAAAAACTGTGTATCCTCACGTCATAGCTGGTTTCTCCTGAAGACACAGTAGAGACTTATAAGTGGGCTTCCAGGGATGCTGGAAGCGTCTGTGCTTGTGACAGTCTTGAAGCTACATGCAAGAGAGAGAAGCTTCGGCTAATCAACAGAGGTATATCCAAATCCCGAACATGAAGAAATGTTTCTATGTTGGGGTCAGCTTAAGGAGTGGATATTCTAGTTACGAAAGGCCTTGCCTCTCAAGATCTGTGCCTCATTATGTCATATATCATCCCTTAAGGACAAAGAGGTACCGGTCTTGCATGAGAACCCCCAAAGGAGAGGGCAGATATGTAGGCCTGCCAAATACGAGATTGTTTTCCTTCCACCAAAGGACCTAGTGGGATTGAAGCCCCAAAGTCATGGTTATCAGGTTGAATGCAGGAAAAAAAAAATAACCAGAGAAAATCATCGGGTGCCATACCACTCGCAGAATTTTAATGGAGAATATAATCTTAAGAGCTACATTTGTAAGTTATAGCACAGATATTCCCAAGAATCTCAATGACTACAAATTTAGCCAAGACTTCAAAAGTAGTTACTGAAAGCTTGAGACTTTTTTAATGGCAGAAAGATCAGATTAAAAAGGCAAGAAAGCTACGAGAAACCAATATTCCTCTTCCTCCCTTTTCTGTGTGTGTGAGAGTGTGTGCACACCTGCGTGTATGTATGTATATCCTTATTTGCAGAATCATGTGACGTTTAGTTGTAGACACCATGACATTTCAGCAAATACTGACTAAGAACAAGGGCATTCTTCTGCATGACCACAATGCAGTCATCACACTTGAGAAACTTACTTTTGATACAGGACCTTTATTCAGATTTCCCTAGTAGTCCTAATAAGGTTCCTTCTAACTGTTTTTTCCCTGAAGCAAGATCCACTCACTAGTCAGAGCCTATCGCATTTGTCAGTCTCGCTTATTCCACATCAGTTTCACAGTCTTTTATCTTTCATGACACTGATATTCCTGAAGCCTAGGCCAGCTGTTTTGTCAAATATCCCTCAGTTTGAATTTGTCCAATTGATTCCTCACATTTGAAATCAAGACTCTTACTAAAGTCATAAATAAATAAAGAAATGAAGATAGGAGGGTAATGGGGAAGGAGAGGTGACAGAAAGAGACAGTGGACTAGAGTAAGAGAAAAGAAAGTAAAAAGAGATGCAAATGGACTTCATGAAGATTTCAAACAAAATGACAGAATGTGGTAGATTTGTATTCAGGCTGTATTGGTAAGCAAATGAATGGAGAGGTAGGTGAGGGAACATGGTACTTATTGAGAGTTAAGGACATCTCAAATATTGTGTTTAGAACATTTTGGATAGACACAAGGGACTGAACCTTGAAAATCTGGGCTGTATGCCAAGCTAAACACAAAATTAAGTGAAAACAACATCAAAAATTCAAACTAGTTCTTTTAATCTGTACATAAAAGAATGAGGTGGTTTATTTTTCTTAATAGATGTAAACCAGTTTTTTGGTATCATTTAAAACCCTTTGCTAGGTTTACAAAATTGAAAATGATCTTAAGGAGTTAATAGGAATATACAAATACTATACCAGATAGATGAGAATTTAGTCTGTTGTTTAAAACCTCCAGAACAGAAATTCGTGGACCACATCTTAAAGGGAAGGCTCCTAGGAAAGCTCTTTAGGAAGTAAATCTTATTTTCAAGCTGTCCAAAAAAAAAATAACCGGAGAAAATCATCAGGTGTCAGAGGCTAAGAACAGCTGAAATATTGATTCCATTTTCTAACTTGCTGCTGTGTCTTCACATTCAGTGTCTGCTTCTCCACCTTATCTCCCAGCCTCTAAATAAGAAAAGGGGGGATGTGTAATTGTAGGAACACTGTTAAGGTTCAAATAGTTTTTGCTGTAATTTAATGGAAAATGTATATACTCATTCCTGACATTTTTGGAGGGATTTTCTTGGTAAGGGCAGAGTTGTAGAAAAATAAATATATGCAGAGTGGGAACGGTACACCATTTCCTGTGCGTGCCTAACATGGTTCTGATTGCCATCTTTGGAGTCTTGATGCTGTACACAGTGAATATTTGCTCACTGGATCTGAGAGGTGCAGTCTCCTTTGGTGGATTTGAAGAATTAACTTCGCGTTAAGTCCTGAACTGGGGCAGAAATAGACTTTGTACTTGGCTTTTCTAAGACTGTTGAAACAGATGTTGAGGCATCACTTTCTGCGGTGTTGATTAAGTGAAATTATGTGTGCAGAGGAAAATCCATTCGATATGCTTTTATTTTTAAACTGTTTTATTATGGGGGAAAAAAAAACAGACATTCTATATAGTAGTGTAGGAATTTCCCTGGCAGTCCAGTGGCTAAGACTTTGCCTTTCAATGCTGGGGTGAAGGTTCGATCCCTGGTTGGGCAGCTAAGATCCCATATTCCTTATGGTGAAAAAGACAAAACATAAAACAGAAGCAATATTGTAACAAATTCAGTAAAGACTTTAAAAATGGCCTGCGTTTTTAAAAAAAATCTTAAAAAAGAATTGTATACTAAATCCCTGCTTCTGTATATTGACTGGCTTACCACAGTCAACTTCTTGGGGAATTTATTTCATTTTTATGCCTAACCATTCCCCACTGGTTTCCCAGAGGGCACTGGTGGTAAAGGACCGGCCTGCCAGTGATACAGAGATTAAGGTTCCATCCCTGGGTTGGGAAGACTCCCTAGAGGAGGGCACGGCAACACACTCCAGTATTTTTACCTGGAGAATTCCATGGACAGAGGAGCCTGGTGGGCTACAGTCCATAGGGTCGCAAAGAGTCGAACATGGCTAAAGCAACTGAGCACATTCCCCACTACCATTTCATACTGAAGCAAATCTCAGATATTCTAACATTTTATCCAGAAAGATATCAGTAGAGAATAGGTACTCTTTGACACAGTCTTGCTTAAAATAGTAATGGTATGTAAGCATTTAATATAAGTGAATGAGTGACTGAAAGTCACTCAGTCATGTCCGACTCTTTGCGACCGCATGGACTATACAGTCCGTGATATTCTCTAGGCCAGAATACTGGAGTGGGTTACCTTTGCCTTCTCCAGGGGATCTTCCGAACCCAGGTCTCCCACATTGCAGGCAGGTTCTTTACCAGCTGAGCCACATAAAGTGTCCTGTAAATTAATGCACAGTATAAGCGTTCTCCCATCTCTGTTGAGAAGATTTATAAGGGGGAACTCCAATCGAACTGATAATCTGATGGGAGTGTGGTGGTCTTCTGGAAAGTCCATTTGTTGTTTGTGGGAGAGTATCTGTAGACCCAATAAGTGTTGTCACCAAAGAAGAGTGATGTCACCAAAGAATCCCTGTCTTGAAGAAATGAGTGTTGTTAAGACTGATGAGTACTCTTTGTTCTCTGGATTACTACTGTTGATAGCATAGTCTAACTCTGACTCTCCAGAGTGTTGTAACCGTGGACAAGAGACACTTACCTGTCTCTGAAAATAAGCTTCCTATTTGAAAAAATGTGTGTGATACCTGTTGTACCTATTCACAGGCCTGTCATGCAGATTAATTGTGATCTGGGATGTGACTGTGCTGTAGAAATAATGGCCCAGTGACCTGTTCTTTAGCATAAGATTTTGATTCTTTGAAATGACCAGTCTTCAGGATTTTTAATAGTGCCAGAGGATGTAAAGATGGAAGAAATTGCTATCTTGAATATATATATGTATATATATATATGTATTTTTTAGAATATTTTTAAAGAATAGATTTTTATTGAAGTAGACTTGATGTACAATATAGTGATTCTCAGTTTTTAAATGGTGTACTATATTTTATGCTTTATGCTTCCTTGGTGGCTCAGACAGGAAAAATCTGTCTGCAATGCAGGAGAGCGGGATTTGATCCCTGGGTGGGGAAGATCCCCTGGAGAAGGAAATGGCAACCCACTCCAGTATTCTTATTTGGAGAATCCCATGGGCAGGGGAGCTTGGTGGACGTTAGTCCATGGGGTCCCAAAGTGTTGGACATGACTGAGCGGCCAACACTTTCACTATATTTTATAATTATTATAAAATAATGGCTATGCCCCCTGTGTTGTACAATATGTTCTTGTAGCTTATTTTATGCCTAATAGTTTGCACCTCTTAATCATCTACAGATATATTGCTCCTCTCTGCTTCCCTTTCCCCACTGGTGACCGCTAGTTTCTTCTTTATATCTGTGTGTCTGTTTCAAAGAATACTTTTATAACCTAAGTTCTCTTTTCCCCCCTGTATATGTTTTATCTGAGCATCTTTATTATTCTCTAAGCTGTGATACATTTTGACTGACAGCCCCCTCCCCTTTCTTTTTTCTCTCTCAGTTAGCAAAACCTTTGTGAATGGTCTCTTGATCAGGCTCACCAAAATGAACATGTTCCTCTTGGAAAGGTTACCATGTGATCAGAACTTTCTTCCTTCTCTTTTCTTTTTTAGCCTTGCCTCCCCGCTTGAAAGAGATGAAGAGTCAGGAGTCTGTGGCAGGTTCCAAACTAGTGCTTCGGTGTGAGACCAGTTCTGAATACTCCTCTCTCAAGTTCAAGTGGTTCAAAAATGGGAGTGAATTAAGCCGAAAGAACAAACCACAAAACATCAAGATACAGAAAAGGCCAGGGTAAGTATCCTGCATGTCACAGCAGAGGCCATGCCTAGCAATACAATGGTATAAAATATAAAAATTACTAACAGCTTAGTAAATAAGTATACCATCAACAAACCAGATACATGATACGTGAAAACATTTTTCGTTATACGGGGGCTAGAAATTGGGTCATTATATACGAAAGAATTTCAAAGTATGTCATCTTACAACTTCCGGACAAAGAAAGGAAGGATGGATGTGGAAGGAACTGTAACACGTGGCTAGAAATAGAAGGGGTGAGAGAAGATAATAGCAAGCCGCTGTATAGCCCAGGCAGCTCAGCTCAGTACTCTGTGATGACCTGAGGGGCGGGAGCAAGGGAGGGCCAAGCAGAAGGGGATATACATATATCTATCTATCTATCTATATCAGATTCATTTCATTGTGCAGCAGGAAAACTAACACAAAGTGGTAAAGCAGT
The DNA here is from genome assembly GCF_023091745.1 of Budorcas taxicolor. Classification (NCBI taxonomy): domain Eukaryota; kingdom Metazoa; phylum Chordata; class Mammalia; order Artiodactyla; family Bovidae; genus Budorcas; species Budorcas taxicolor. The sequence goes on from NC_068933.1 coordinate 27,770,586, forward strand.
TACACTCCAATTAAAAAATAAATTAAAAAAAGAATTAAAATCAAAAATTTTTTAAAAAGTAAAAAATATTAATAGGAGCTATTGTAGTAGTAAGTAATAGATGAGATCCTAAAATCCTGTATAAGATACCTGTGCCTTATACAATCAAGCTCAGTTGGGAAAGAATCTGCCTGCAATGTAAGAGACCCAAGTTCGATTCCTGGGTAGGGAAGATCCCCTGGAGAAGGAAATGGCAACCCACTTCAGTATTTTTGCCTAGAGAATCTCATGGACAGAGGAGCCTGGCGGGCTACAGTCTGTGGGTTTGCAAGAGTCGGACACGACTTAGCAACTAAATATGTATCATCATGTGAAGAGTTAGAATGTAATCAGTTGAATCTAAACTATTCTCAAGTAAATTTAATATGTAAAATTAATGTGTAACTGACAATTCTATTAAGCTCCATCACCGTGAGAGCAGATTAAAATATCTAGTAATCCTAAGTAGCAAGAATCTTAAGTTTTCCTGCCCTCCTTGAGGAGATCCCTGTTTGGGAAGGCTTCATATGACCCCCTATAACATCTGTGTATTCTATACCTACTCTAAAATGATGCTCTTTTATTTATTTTTTTCTTCATTTTTTCCCTCCTTATTTAAGAACATTTACTTCTAACCTCAAACTACATTTTGAAATTACAGAAGAGCTAAATGTCTTGGGTTTTTGCTTGTGAACAGTCCTTTCATCAATGTGACATGTATCATAGGGGTTCACAGCTCCAGGGTGACCTTTTCCTCCACTTACACTTCAGAGGATCCCAGTGAAATCCCAGAGATGATATATGAAGCAACAATGAGAATCACCTCCTAGACTTTGATTTTATAGGGCAAATACCAAAAACATCAACACACATGAGCCAGAAAATATAAAGTGATATAAGGGAAGTGAATTTAATTTTACCAAAGTGTCTAATGACTGTGAGAGCCATAATTAGGGATGTTTTCCTGTTTCTATGGTTTTAGTAACTACTCTGCTTATCCTTGTTATTGACTGTGTCAGGACAGTGTCTTTATTTGGAAGAATAATACAGAAGGAAATATCACTGTAGCAGGTGGTACTTCAAATATACCCAAAAAAATAATAATTCTGTGAAGTGACAGAGTGCTTTTGTATATAATCTTATTTGTTTGGTTTTTTAACAATTTTCCCCTAGTAGTAAGGTCAATTTACTGCTCATGGTGACTCTAATTTTGCAGGTTAAGAAATCAAGGGTCAAAAAACTGTTGTCTTGCCTTGAGTCACCCAACTAGCTATGAATAAGCTGGAACACAAATCAGTGTCTCAGATTCCCTAATGTTTCATTCCTTCTTTAAAAATGGAAAGCAGACATATTTTATCGCATGTGTCCATGTGGGGAAGGGAGGACAGAGAGCAACTTGAAAAAATAAGCATGATTCTTTTTGAGAAGTTTAACAACAACGAAAAATTACTTTTAGCTAGGTTTTGGTGTCTGTTTTGTTTTTCATCAATTAGCCGGGTTAGTAAGAAACAGTTTTCTGCATAAGCGGAGTGATGTCTCATTTGTTTCTATGTGGCTATTATTTGAGAGCAAAAATATCTAAGATCCCATGAAAAGCTTATATGCTAGGAATGATGCAAGAATACTAGGGCGTTTTTTACTCAAGGCATCGAAAGATTGTAGAGAGATTATCCAGTACAGCCGTATATGAAGCAATCAGGTGCTGAAACCCTGTTAGGGCTGGGGGGCTTCAGGATTTTTAAGCAGCCCATCTATTTACAAATAGTGGTCTAAAAACTTGATTATTTATGCTGAGATAAATTCTACCTTGTGGGAAGTTAAAATTTATTAATAATTAGGGAAACAAAATAGCTAACACTAATATCAAACAGTACAACTAAGCACTGAATTGCAGGTTACTGATGCTAAGTGCCGTGGGAGTTGGGAAGTGGGGAAGACCCCAAGAGCTTCAGGAGTCACTGTGAGGGGGTGGATTTGCCTCTGCTAAAGAGAGTCCCCCTGGATGGGAGGATGGGTTATAGAGTAGCAGTAGCAGGTTCTGTTTATAGGACAATAAAGAGGCCAATTGAGTTGGGCCAGTGAAAGAGTGAAATTTTGCCCTTCCTTGGATAAGATGCTGTGTGTTGGCCCTAGGCTAGAAGCTGGGTCCAGAGAGATGAACAAGAAGTACGTGCTGTCTCAGAGGCTTGGTCTCAAGTGGGGAAGGGAAATACAAGCAGTTCTAATTCTCAGTTTTAAATTCGATGATAGCAACGATCGCAGGATGCTTTAGAAAGGTACTCACAAGGACGATGGAGGGGACCCAGTCCTGGACTGTGGAGGCTTCCTAGAAAGAAGGGGAGGAGGGAGGGAAGGAGAGGCGGATTATCCAGGCTGAAGGAACAGAACGAAGCAGCTGCGGACTGCAGGGATTTAAGGTGAGGATACCGGAAGAGAAGAACCTGAGTTGGTTGGGTAAATAAGATGACAAAAAGGAACAACAAGAAAAAAGAGAGAGACTCCCCGGAATGAATACGGTTCTAAAAGAGCACATGTATAGGTGAAGAACTAATCTGTTACATGGCTTGGATGACATGTAAAAGTGTCATTAGTATTCAGAAAGGCTTTTTCATGTTGGCTTCATAGGCTCAGACAGCTAAGAGCACTGTCTACATATTAATAAAATCCCATTATCCCGGAAAGGCCAATGTTCAGAAATTACTTCTTTTAAACAATAGCCTTGCTGGAAAGAATTAAGTGGGAACAAAAAAAAGACTTTTATTCAAGTAATGTGACTGCAAATGACTCTTGGCAAAGCATTGAACATTTTTGAGCCTCCGAAAATAAAGACACTTTGTGTAAAGTGGGCAGCCACTGATAAGTGATCAGCTAATTGTGTCTCAGAATTGGGTATTTGATCGTTTCTGAGGTTGTATCTTAAAAAAAAAAATTAGTGCTCTCTTTTTTTAAGGGATCAAACTGAATCTAAATTTAATTAACATTTGCAAGATGTTCTATTATTTCAACTTTCAACTTATAAGAGAATGAATACTATTGTTATTATACCCATTAAAAAATTAATATCCTGAGAATGAAGGAAATTAGGTTTCTTCCTGTAGATCTAATGTTAATAAATGGTTACTCTTGGACTTGAAATTGATCTGTATCTATGCCTTTTGTCTTTTTCACTCCATGTCTCACGTCTTTTCACAACTACTTGTGATTTTTCCATTGTATCCAGTGAAGTCATAACATGTTTAAGGCAAGGGACCTGTTTAGGCTTAAACTGCTTAATAAAAAGCATTCTTATTTGTCAGCTTCCTCTACATGCTCATAATTTTTCATTATGAAGACATTTCAAAATGTTAACAATTTGTAGTGGTTACTTGCTTACTTAACTTTATCTCACTACATTTGCTCTTAGCCCACAGGCCAAGAAGGGATAAACTGTCTCTTAGGCTATGATCACAAGCAGAGGTGAATTTCAGTGTAAGGTTTAGGATATCCCTGGGACCCTCTTTATTTAAAGTAAAATGTTGACTCTCTTCCAATCCTTCGCCTAGATTTCTTTTTCACATTTTATAATCTAGATTGTTTGTAACAGTCAGAATTTCCTTTTAATCCCTTAGTGTTATGAAAAGATTTTACACCAACAGGGAATCGCTATTATTTTGTAAAGTCTTATCCCCTCTTCAGCCCCTGCTCCTACTAATAAATGACATTCCTACATGTTCTTCCTATGATTCTGCATTCATGTGTGAGCCTTTTTGTTTGTTTTATTTGGCTGAGCAAGGTGTGGGACCAATTAAAAGAAATAGAAACTACCCTGGTCTTAAGTGTCTACTTATCCCTTTGTTATTGTTTCCTTTGCCTGGTGGACAATTTTGATCAAGAAAACTGGTTAAAGAGTTTGGTTGTGTGACAGGTTATATTTCAGGTCAGCCTGTTGGCCTCACTTGCTTGTCTTGTATCAGTCTTTTTAAAAATTAATTAATTTATTTTAATCAGAGGCTAATTACAATATTGTAGTGGTTTTTGCCATACATGGGCATGAATCAGCAGTCTTATTAAAGGCTGACTTCCTGTTGTTTGTGTATGCTGCACATTTTTGGATGCTCTTAATTTTGTATCAGGGGCTTCCCTGGTGGCTCAGTGGTAAACAATCCGCCTGCCAATGTGGGTGCCATCCCTGAGTCGGAAAGATCCCCTGGAAAAGGAAATGGCAACTCCCGTATTCTTGCCTGGAAAATCCCATGGATGGGGGAGCCTGGTGGACAATGGTCAGTGGAGTTGTAAAACAGTCAGACACAACTTAGTGACTAAACAACAATAATTTTGTATCAGCTCTTCATCTCTGTTCTTGCTTTATTTTTGGACTCACCTTGTGGCTTGTGTGATCTTAGTTCCCTGTTGAACCCAGGCCCTCGGCAGTGAAAGCCCAAGCCACTGGACTGCCAGTCCCTGTTCTTACATATTATAATTTTGTTTAAAATTGATTCTAATTGGTTTTGTCAAGTTAAAAAAATTAAGGAATGATTTCTCTTGTTATCAATTATTTCAGGATTTTTTGACTCTTAATAGAAGAGGTTTATATACATCTCTTTCTTTTATTAGTTGAGCTTCTCCAACAGGTCATTTTAACTTTATATGTAAGATCTCAGATTCCTTAGGTATAAAATGGGAATAAACAGTGTCTGTTTCATAGCATTTATGTGAAGCATTTTATGCAGTGTCTGATTCTGTAGAGTTTCATAGTTGCTGCAGTGGCAAGTGACTTCATTCTGGTAGAACCAGATGACAACGGACATTCTGTAGTTTGCACCATGAAATCCCTCTCTCTTTTCTTTACCCTTCTCATTATCAGCAGTTCAACAGTATCTGAGCTGTGTTAACATACACACGCGAATTCATATATGATTCCTTAGGTATCAGAAGAAGGGGATGATATAAACTGAGTTGATCCTTTCTATATGTGTTTAAGTTGCCTTTGCCTATAAAATATGGTGGAAGAATTAAGTATGAAAAATGAGATAAGCAGCTATGGAAACCTTGAATCTATCTTGTGAGTGAGCACTAATTAAAAGAACACAGCTTGCATTTTAATATAAAAAATGAAGTTAATCCTTATAACTTCCATTTATAAATGTTTTATGGCTTTATTGTTACATTGTATCATTTTTTCTTACTCTAAAACAATGCAGGCATATTAGGAAAATCTAAAAATTGCAGGAATTTAGAATGTCATTATAATAGTAGCAGACACTTACTGGGAGATTACTCTATTTCAAGCATTGTTTTAAACACTGTGTATGAGTTAACTTCTTTGAAAGCTTTTAGAAAATGAAACTCCACCAAAACATGCACCCCTCCCAGAACCCCAGATAACTCATCAATTAAAGACCAAAAAGTTAATTTTATGATTGGGAGTTCATTCATTCTTCCGAGTTAACTTTATTCTTATAGACAAGATATAGTAGCCTATTGAAGAAAGTAAAATAAAACTATAGCCATACTTATTAAGGCCCCAAATGGTTGCAATGTATAATTTTCAAGAAAGGTTTGTCTGTTTCTACTCTCTCACTATTTCCCATTCCTGCTTTAAGACCCAAGGATTGAAGAATCTCACAGTTAAATGTATCATTATAGTTCAAAGGAGTTTTTTGTGTCCCTAGAGAAATTTGAGTTTCCATTGAACTGCAAAAAGGATTGCCAACCTCTTTAACATAAATGCTTTCTCCCTTCATAATGTTTTTAAATATGCAGCTCTCATTTAAGCTTTCGTTTAAAAACAGGATTATTTTTTCAAAACTAATTGAAACCACTGATCTAATTAACTCTTTTCTGCATAGAGATATTCTTGTTAGGAACTGCTTGACAGGTGGAAATCCAGACTTGAATCTGTCTAAAGAGAAAACCTCTTTTACCTTTTTGAACACTCAAAAGGTCCTTCCTTATATATCATCCAAAATATGCCTTCTTTTCCTGTAAGATATAATTCTACCTTCAAGAGCTTCACCAAATAATTTCCTTTTCCAGATAATAAAGATGGAATATATTTATATATATCTTGTTCATAGCTCCCTGCCAGTGGAACCTCTCTTACTTTAATAGCATCTTCTCTGGTGTTAAGATATCTAGGCCATATTCAATTCTGATCACCTTCTAAAGTCCTCTAGCTGTTGATATTTTTTTTTAATCAAATGCCACTTTGAAGCATAATTCAATACTCCAGATATAATCCAGCCTATGAGCAGTATATTGAGACTTTTATCCAATTTGATTTATGCTCTTTTAATATTAATTTGGCCATACAGTGGTACTTTTTTCTTCCTTTTTTAAACAGTTATTTAAAATGGAGTAGTATTAAACATGTGGCTGATTGAAATTCATTTTTCTGTATAAATTGTTGTCAAGGCTCTTCTCTCCCAACCTGTATTTCTACTACAGATTTTTGAACCTGAATGTATTTGTTATGCTTATCTATTGATTCTTGGTCTTGGCCCATTGATGCACAGTCCTAGAATTCCCAAGGGTGTCTCTACAGAAAGGATTTCTTAGTCACTTCTCATGCCTGCCTTAGAAATTCACTGTAACTGTATAAAAATGACTAAGAGGTAGGTTGTAAAGAAATCTGTTTGTTTAAAGAAACGTTTGAGCACAGAAAATTTCTTATTTTTTCTTATTGTCTTTCTATTTCTCTGTTTTTAAATTTTTTTATTGGAGTATAATTGCTTGGAATAGCAACCCACTCCAGTACTCTTGCCTGGGAAATCCCATGGACAGAGGAGCTTGGTGGGCTACAGTCCATGGGGGTTGCAAAGAGTCAGACTCAACTGAGCATGCACACATGATTATTTTACATTGTTGTGTTAGTTTCCACTGTACAACAGTGTGAATCAGCTACACACACACGCACACACACACACACACATCTATATATACATATATCTATATATACAAATGCATACATACATACATATGTATATATATACCCATCCTCCCTCTTGAGCCTCCCTCCCTCCAGCGCCCTCCCACCCCTCCAGGTCATCACAGAGCACCAAGCTATGCTCCTTGTGTTACAGCAGCTTCCCACTAGCTCTCTGTTTTAAACATGGTAGTGTATGTATGTCAGTCCTAATCCCCCAGTTCATCCCACCCTCCCCTTCTCTCCCTGTGACCACAAGTCCATTCTCTACATCTGTGTCTCTGTTTCTCCTTTTAAGCATAACATTTATTTTCATTCCTTGGAAGAGTATTCCAGTAAACACTGCCCAGGTCTTTTAGGAGAAGTATGAGTTTAAGAGCTATCCCTGTCAGATTAAACTGTAAGTTAATGTTAACCATAAATTTCATTACCCTCTTTCTTTAAGAAGATTCTCCTGAGAGAGGTACTCAAGGATGGCAGAATTTAGACAGAGAGAGAGAGAGAGCAGCTCCAGCTACATGATCATGAGAGGCTTAATGCAGGAATTGGCACTTGAAGATCAGCTAATATCTTGATGGGTCAAAATATGGGGTCCCCATTCTAGGAAGAAGAAATACACAAGCAAAGCATGAAGATGGCAGGCCATAAAGCTTACACTTGCAGGTGGAGGAGGGTGGATTAATTCAGTAGACTGGAGGAGGAGAAGAGTAGAAATTAAATTTGGAATAATTGATCCAACCTGATTAATAATATTATATGACAAAAAGACCAGAAAATTCACTTAAAATTAGGAGGGTATAATTTACAGGAGGGCTCTCCTGGTGGCTCGGCGGTAAACAATCCACATTTTTAAGTTAGACATGGGTTTTACCCCTGGGTCAGAAAGATCCCCTGGGGAAGGAAGGAAGGAATGGCAACCCACTCCAGTATTCTTGCCTGGGAAACCCCACGGACAGAGGAGCCTGGCAGGTTACAGTCCGTGGGGTCGCAAAACGTCAAAGAGGACTTAGCAACTCCATAACACCACCGACAAATTTACAAGAGGTTTGTGTGTAATTGTGAGTTGCTATCTTTGCTCCCTGCCCTGTTTTCTCCCTGTTGTCCTCCTCTCAGGAATCCAGGCTGTCAATATCAGGCTCCTGTATATAAGGACACTTTAGAAAGGCTTTAATGAATGCTGAGCCAATCCCAGTAGTTTGGAGTTTTTAAATCATAGGCACTGCTTAAATTATAGGCTTGTGCAATAGTAAAGCATAGACAGATGCAAATCACAGTGTTGCCCATGTTCAGAAAGAGTGCCAAATATTGATTTAATATGTAGTTTTAGGAAAGTGTGTGTTATTGTTGCATGAATATTTATTTCAATATTAAGAACCATTTGTGTGGTATGGTGCTCCCAGCAATGAGAATCATTTCAAAGAATGACAAATTCCCTTTCTTTTGAAAGTATTAAATTCTCTTCCTTCAAAATTAACATAATTCTTGATATCATTCTGCTAAGAAAGGAAGTATAGAGCGTTTTAATCTAGTCTAGTCTTCACTGTCCTTACCAGATTTATAAGAAACAGCTTTACACTTTTTATCTTCCTTAATTAACCCTATTGGCTACTGACACTGAGATATAGAGAGGAAAGAAAACTTAACATTTGGGTGAAAAAAATATTCTGAAATGTAATGTGGTTAGTGGTAGTGTTAGAGGAATAAAAAGAAAACTTAGTAAAGAATTCCTTCAAATTGCTGATCTGGGTGATGAAATTAAGACTATGTCCAGGGTATAATTTAAACGAGATGTATCTCACTTTTGGTGTGATTTTGGTAAAATCATATATGTGTGTATATATATGTATATCTATGATCATCGTATTTCTGTGAAAGATACTTAAACCTCTTCGGTCCTGATCTTGTAGGAAGTCAGAACTTCGCATTAGCAAAGCGTCACTGGCTGATTCTGGAGAATATATGTGCAAAGTGATCAGCAAACTAGGAAATGACAGTGCCTCTGCCAACATCACCATTGTGGAGTCAAACGGTAAGAGATGCCTACTGCGTGCTATTTCTCAGTCTCTAAGAGGAGTGATCAAGGTATGTGGTCACACGTGTATTACGTAGGTGTGTTAAATCTCATTGTGAACAAATAAAAATCAAGAAAGGAAAATTCTATGTTTGAAATAGCTTATGGGTCCTCTTGTAAAGCTCTTCACTCCATAAGGTGAAATAGACCTGAAATATACACAGATTATTTAAAAAGGATTGGAATAATATCATGAATAGCAGAGACAGAATGGATTGCTAAAAGAAAGAGATTGTACCTCCATTTTAAGTTAGTCAGGGACAGCAGGTAAGTTTTTTGCTCTGTCAAAACAATATGTATGTATGTATATGTATATATATATATATATAATTTATATACAGAATATATATTGTATATATTTCATGCTAATGTGTTATGTATGAATATATGTACATTGTGTGTGTGTAAACAGAATACAATGCTGAGTTGGTCCTGGCAATTTTTATGTTCTTATACATGTTTTCAATATGTCTGGCTCTAGGTAGTAGAAAGTTAGGCTTATCAGGGCTTTTATGAGCCCATTAATTCAGAAATCAAGAAAGCCTTAGAGGCAAAGCATTTTTTTTACTCATTGTATAGGCTTTAAAAATAAGCATTTATACAGGTTTCAGCTTCTGTTTTCCTAAGAGCAGTGCCAGGGACTATTTGTTAAACAAATGAATAACTTGGAGATAGAAGGTGCCCCCTATCCTCTGACAACCCCTCTGAGTTATCTGAGGAAGGGTAAAGGAAGGGGATAGCTGGGGGCTCTCTGTTCACGATCCCTTAGTACTCCACAAAGTGATGGAGAAGCTGATGATGAGCTAGCAGTGAGCATCTCTTGAAACAAAAATGCTGCTGTAAACCTTTGGTGCTGTTTTGGATGATGCCACTGGATTGCTGTCTTCACAAGCCTTGTCATCTATTATAAAACCAAGCACAATTGCACTACTTCTAGGCAGGTGATGAGAAAGACTGCCCACTACAAAGACCTGATCTCTTAAAGTGATAAGATAAAGTTACAGAGCCAACAAAGGAAGAGTAAAAGTACTCTAGGGGTTAACTCCTTAGGAGACTGGTGTGGTTTAATTCAGTTGATAACAGGATAGGGAGAAGGGAGTGAGATTAAAATATGGAACAGGGTTGGGAGTATTCAGGTTAATTCCTAGTCCTCTGTGGACTTCCCAATGCATTGCTCTATTGCAGTGTAATCAAAGTTCATTTCTTTCATTTTAAATACCTCCCTCCACGGAAAGTAAAAGACAACAGTGAAAACTGGTTTCCATGATTATTTTTAGGGGCCGTGTTTACTGTTTAAAGTGTAAAAGCCATGTAAAATTTATAAGAGTAAATATAATATCACTTTACTTTTTAATCAGCATAGGTAAAGCAACAGGGTTTTGCTTGTGTTATTTTTTTCCACTTGGAATTTTATAGGATGCAACTAGAAATGCAAATTTGAAATTTCAGTGACTAATCTTTCCTTCCTATAATACCATGTTTAATAGCTTTTTCTCAGTTTGTCAGTGATTTGTTTCAGTGCATCTTCTCCTGGTAAAGGCTCCTGAATTATGATTTGGACACTTGGATTGGATTTGTGTAGCTATGTATACTGTAAAGTCCCAGGAAAATAGAATTAAAGTGTCATAGTTTCACTGAGTGCTTACAGTAGGATTATATTTAATATTCCACATTTTCTGAATTGCAGTATCAAGCAGTGAATTACTTACCACTATTTTATTCTTGGCAAAAACTCATAGGATTTCTTTTTATTAATTTAGGGGTGCTGAAGTATTGATAATAGCAGTTTTTCACATCCCTTTCATGGGAGAAATATTTAGCTTATTTTCCATATTAGTTTATTTAAGAATTGATCTCAAATTTGAATGTAGTATTGAACAATTATAAAGTGTAGAGAAATGAAAATAGGGATGTTTTGGATAATCAGTCTTTTCTACCTGACAAGAAAAAAGAGAAGGTCGTGAAATATTGTAAGGAAATCATCCTTAAAACAATCATCTAAAATTCCTTCAGGACTAGAAGGGAGGAATGAAGAATCTCAATTACTGTGCAAGGTGGTCGTTTATATTTTCTTCTTAGAACGTTAAGACTAGTTCTTCCATATCCAACCTTTTCATTGTATTTAAAAAGAAATAGAGACTTAAGATTTGTTTTAAATTCCTTACTTCCTGGTTCAGTACAGTTTACTCAATACCAGACTGTGTGTTTGTGAATGTTTAAGGTAGATTCTTTGATTTATGAAAGACGAAAACTGGAAAAAACAAAAATGGTGTGAGGCGGAAAGAGAGAGGGGTTCCACTGGAACGAACTAGAGCTTCATTATAACTGGGGCTCCAGGAGAAAATGGTACCTAGGGTGTCTTTACAAGTTTAAACATCAGGAATTTTTGGCTTTTCTCCAAGTCTGCCCTTCAGGCGTCCAGATATATTCTTGACTCGCTGACTCTTTCTTGTATTTTCTAACCTCTCCTGCTTTCACTTATGCTCCTTTATAATTCCAAACTTTGACCTGATTATGGCTCCATTTGGTCATATTCTTCTTCATGGTTCTTTTGAAGGCATCCTTTCAGTTTTGACTCCATCTCTATGATTGTTGCCTCAGGGGCCAAATCAGATTCCCCATAAGAATCTGAGTGGCAGAGCTGATCACGTCCGAAGATCCATAGAGCTTACAGCTCATCGGCGTGTTCTCCCCAGGTCCCCACCACGGGCCCAACCCAGGAGAGAGAAGCCGGAAACATGGCTGCCTAGAAATGCTCCTCTTTTCCGAGGCTATGGGTCAGGCATGCAGTTCATCAGAGCCTGTACTGTCAGGCACCAGGACAGACAGGGCCAGAGCATCCTGCACACTGGGAAACGCTCTTTTCTCCCTGCATCTCAGCAGCTTGGTTGTAGTACCACCAGCAGGAAAATGCATAATCATTCTGATGTTCACCCTCTTCTACTGCAATCTACGAATTTGCTATATTCAGCTCAAGGTTGGTTATCCAAGAAGTCTCAGCTCGGATCCTGAGCTCTCAGGGACTCAAATTCACTACCTTCATGTTGTCAGATTCCTGTCTTCCAAGATTCTGGGCAGAGGTTGCACAGAAACACTCTTTCAGAGAGAAAAAGAACGCTCTACTGTGGTTATAAGCTGTCACTCAGCCAAACCATCTCTTCTTAGATATGTATTTACCATTGACTTGAGCTGAGAGAGTAAAATTCTCAAGAATCTCCCCTACCCCCCCACCATGGTGAGAGTGTTAGGGGGGAAAAAGTCTTAAAAATAAGAACATGTTGCCAAAATATTATACGATGTAGAACTCCTCTTGAGATTTTATTTCGTCTGTGGAATATTAGTCATTTTGTTTGTTTTGCGTGGTCTCACTCATCTCTCCCATATTTCTCCAATAAATACATAACTATGGCTTGATAATTTCTATATAGTTTGCCTTGATGAAAGATCCTGGAATACAGCCCTGAGCTAATTATCCTAGCTCTGTGCAAAGGATTTCTTGTGATTTACTTAAATTCTCACACCATTGCTTTCTTTGTATTAAGATGTTTAGAATATATTTTAAGACAAGATTGTAGGAGAAATGGCAGGAGTTAGAGGTAGAAATTCACGAGAGACTGTGTTTTCTTTTCTCCTTAGGAGAAAAAGAAAAATTTAGCAAGTTGAGCTTGTTGTTTGACACTGTTTTTAATCCTATTATGACAGCTATGTAACTATTAGAATGAAATTAGCACAGATCATAAAGATCTTCCATCTAATGTTATAAACATCCTGAAATGAAACTCACTGTTTAGATCTTAGATTAACAACTAGATATAAATGACATAATACAAAAAGACTGAGAAATTCCCCTTGAATCATTATATGCTTGAGTGAAACAATGACCCAATTTCTAATGTTTTCAAGCATTTAGAAAAGAATATATATTTGGCTAGTCATTTTCTTAAGCATTATGGAAATTTATATGTTTTCTGCCTTTTCCACTGCCTTTTAACCCCTACCTTATTTGGAAATAAGAACCTGTCATACAGAAGCATATATAAACCTATGCAGTCTGCTAATGACCTCTGAGACTGTCAGTCTAACACAGTCCGTTTGAGTTTTCATACAAAGAAGGATCTCAAAGGCAGTCATCATTACATGATAGATTATAGGTGAATTCTTTTCATGAATTCAAATATAGTGGTTTAAAAGGCCACATACACCATGCTCAGATAGACCCTATGCTGTCTGTTCATTTTCAGTTGTATTTTATTTGGCTTGGTCTTTATAGAGGAAACATTAGTATAGCCATGACTTCATATCTAAGAAGCTGTTAAGAACTCCTGGGCATCAGATTAGGGAAGAGAATAATAGACCTGACTAGTTTTCAAATTAATTAAGTACTGCTGTCTTTTCAAAGATTAATACAGGAGACTATACAACTGATCAATCATATTTTCTACTAGGTTTTCTTTTTTTTAATCAGGAGAAAAATTATTTGAGTGAGATTCAAGATCCCATAGGAGCCATGGGGCTCCTGGCAATAAATAGCTGTTTCATTTTAGATGATCAGAAAAAAATTTTTTCCACAAAATTTGATTAATGTATCAATTGTTCCTTTAAAAAGTTGGCTCATATGGATAGCCCACATTGACAGTGTTGTTAGAAATGCCATGATATTGGTGAACAGCTTATGTTGTTGTTGTCGTTGTTCTGTTGCGAAGTTTTGACCCCATGAACAGTTGCACGCCAGGCTTCCCTGTCTTCCACTATCTCCTCGAGTATACTCAAACTTAACGTCCATTGAGTTGGTGATTCCATCCAACCATTTCATCCTCTGTCGCCGCCTTCTCTTTTCACCTTTAATCTTTCCCAGAATCTGGGTCTTGTCCAGTGAGTTGGCTGTTCGCATCAGGTGGCCAAAGTACTGGAGCTTCAGCTTCAGCATCAGTCCTTCCCATGAATATTCAGAATTTATTTCCTTTAGGGTTGACTGGGTTGATCTCTTTGCTGTCTCAGGGACTCTCAAGAGTCTTCTCCAGCATCACAGTTTGAAAGCATCAGTTCTTCGACATTCAACCTTCTTTGTGGTTCAACTCTGACATCTGTCCATGACTACTGGAAGAACAATAGCTTTGACTAGATGGACCTTTGACTATAGGAGGATCCTATAGTAACACTAAGAAGCACATAGTTTGTGTAATAATCTCCATGTATATTGCATTACATAGGATTCCCATGAAGGGTAGAATGGAAGAGAAGTTTGAGTGGAAAAAACTCTCTTTTCAATGCATAGTATTCATCCTGCCTCTATGCCATTTGTTAATTCCAAAATTTCTCAATTGCTTAACTCAATATTGACTAGAAACATATTAAAACATCTTTTGTTACTCAAATGTTATTGACTGGAGACATTTCAGTATTCACTTACATAACAAATCACAGGCCACAGGCATTAGTCTCTACAAAAATCCCCCAGTCAATACCGTGCTAAAACTAACACTCATTATGAGCAAGAATTCAGATGCTTAAATATATTCCTGAAGTCATTTTTACTAGTGCTAATAAATAAGTATGCCCATGTTAAATCTTTAAAAATAAATACTTTGTCATTATTTTCAAATGTACAGCAATGACCTGTAAATTTAGAATAATAAAAAGTCACATAATTGGATTTTAAATACACACAGACACATCATATGTATGCTTGTATTTGTTTATGTATATTTTGGTAAATAGCTATATTTAGTATATTGTGTCATGATGAATTCTCAAACAAGTCATGCATACATAATAATTAGAAAAATTCCTTTCCAGAAGGTGTTATTTTTAAGACAGGGCAACTTTTTCTTGAGACCAGATCCAGTTTATTAAACAAGCAAACATTACAAATATATTAATGTTTCATATGTTTACCTGTCTACGCAGCATAAATTGCTCAGCTGTGTTCAATTCTTGATGATTCTAAGTCTTTATTAATTTGCCCTAATGAAGGGGGTGTCCTTTATCAATTAACAAAATTTACCAAATTACTCAGGGGGAAATATGTTGCTTAAATATCAAGGAGACTGCAGGACTTGATAATTTTTTAAAAATCTGTAATTGTTACAAGATTATCTTCAATCACCACTGTGACAAGAGCTTTTGTGCTCAGTCTGTGCATTCTCCCCCAAATACATGTAAAAATGTTTCCTGAGTGCCTTTAATCAAAAAGATTAACGTTTTTATTAGCAAGGTTCTTTTAGTATAGATGTGTACAAGTTCTTAGCTTGTAGTTATCTAGTCACTAAGTCATGTCTGACTCTTTGCAACCCCAGGTACTGTAGCCTGCCAGGCTCCTCTGTCCATGGAATTTTCCAAGCAAGAATACTGGAGTGGGTTTCCATTTCCTCCTCCAGGGGATCCTCCCAACTCAGGGATCGAACTCACGTCTCTTGCATTGGCAGGCCGATTCTTTACCACTGAGCCACCAGGGAAGCCCATGAGCTTGTAGTACCTCCAAGATAATTCAAAAGGTTTTTATTTGAAACCATAATCATTAAAGATATTTTTAAGGTCTCCAGGATAAATATCTAATTTTAGGAAAGGAGGTTATTTTAAGTTTTCTGTGTGTAGATATATTTTTGTCCTAACCTCCTGTTCTGGTAGTTTTATGTATCATTCAATTAAAAAAGGAAATATTTTTAACCTTTCCTCCCATTGAGATATCTTTTATGCTGGAGATAGAATAGCTCTGAATCTGGGTTTGTGGGTTTCTGTATTTGTTTTTTTTTTTTTTGGTTTGTTTTGGAAGGTCACAGTGAACAACTACTTGGTTTGTCAAAAATAAATTGTAAAAGAGTCTTGATCTTCATACCAGGATTGGGACTCTGGCCCAATTCTGTGACCCTGAGCTTCCTGCTTCTATCTGGCTATTGTGTCACTGATGAGTCCAAGCACAGAATGAGGAAGCATCGCTCCTCATGTGGGTACTTACTTGGAAACTTGCAGAAAAAGACAAATGCTGTGAATCTTTCATGAGATTTTTCTTCAATTATATTTTTTCCCCCAAAAGGAACATTTTTATTTTCTGCAGCCCATATCAAGAAAGCTAGTTGTACCCACTTCAGAAACAAGTTATTGCCATATTACCAACTTGGAGTATCCTTTTATTTTTTATTTTTTTTAAAGTGAGTATACAATTTATTTAACATTCAGACCTCATTAAGACATGTGCAATAAGGCACATGTTAAACTAAGGGTTTAACTCTACCTAGGATGATTGCTTGCTAGGGCTTAGCAACAGGGTCTAGTTCACACTTAATGATGATTAAATATTTTACTGAATGACTATAATACCAAGCAAGATGTATTCAAAAGCTTTCATAAAAAATCAGTTTTAAAGGCCTTCCTATTCAGGCTAATGACAAACACTATAGGCAGACATGTTAGTTTAACATAATTGACTGATATTATATACCACTTATATCTTTTAGTCCACAAGTATATTATGAAATGATAAAGGACATCTAATAAAACCATTTCTACAGAGCCAAGAAATAAATTTCCAAAAAGAGAGATTTTACAGACCCCATCTTTTATGTCCAATGCCAGCAGGCTAACTCTAAAGAGGATAAAGCCAATGGCTTTCCTGTCAAGAATTCATGATTCCCTGGTGGTCAAGTGGCTAAGACTGTTCTTCTAATGCAGAAGATATGGGTTCCATCCCTGGCTGGGGAACTAAGGTCTCACCTGCTGCATGACTTGACTGAAAAAAACAAAAAAACAAAACCCCTGGAATATCCTCTTTAGTGGTTACTGCTTGAGAAGGTCCCAAGAGCATTATACACCCTCACATACAGATTCCTTTCACTGTGTCCCGTTTTCATTAGGTATAAGAGCTGATATAGGCGACTGGTGGCTTGATAATCTTGCACCCTGAGTGGTTTGTCTTCCTAATGCCTCGTTAGAGAGGACTGTCTGTATTAATTTGCAAGAGAGAAAATATAATTGGTTTTACTAAAGATGTATTTCTGATGTTTATATATACTCATTCAACTTGATGCTTATTCTTAAACATACCTACTGAATCTCAGAAGCCATTTTTTTTTCCAATTCCACAAACCATTTACCCTTAGAGACTTTGAACTTGAAGAAATATTGCCACTTAAATTAATTCATCTTACCTACTAGTCTAGTTCTAACAGGGAAACCCTAAGTGGTCATATCTGTATTTAAAGATGATTATATTGGTCATGAACTTTTCCAACTACATGATTAACAGGCTATTAATTCCAACATAAAATGATAATATATGACATACTTAGGATTTTGGTACAGAAGAGCCTGGCGGACTACAGTCTGTGGGGTCACCAGAGAGTCAGACACTACTTAACTACTAAACAACATAGGATTTTAGTAGAATCTAGTAACTTAAAAACATATATATATATATATATATATATGTCACACATTCAACTTTTCTTTTTGTCCTGGTTAGTAATAGTGAATAACAGAATATCATTAAGTCATCTGACAATAATAATACACACCGTGATGGTTGAATAATATCCATTGTTGCATCTCTACATCTTGCCAGGCTTCATAAACCTTTGCCTTACTGAAAACATTAGATTCTAACAAACTGAAGCTCTTTTCAAAAGGACTGAATGAATAGAGTTAGGCAACATAATCATCCTTCAGGCAATCATAAAAGGCAGTAAGAAAGCAGATCACAGTTTGAACAATACTGTCACAATTCGCATGATGATGGTGTGTCCAGAAGTGTGCAGGTCATTTCTGCATTTCCTTGAGTTGGAAGCTGCCTACTTGCTCTGTACCCTGCCCTGAGTAGCTGAAATGATAAGACACTTGTATGATTACCATTGGCAATTTTATGTAGCATTTGATGCCAGAACCTGATGTTTTTCATCAATCCCAACTAGAAACATTACTTGCTTTTGATTTGGGCAGAAGTGGAATTCTCCAGAGCCCTCTAATTTAAAAATATTGACCACAACTTTGATCCCTCGGCTTTGATTTTTCCTGGTTTGGCCATTTCGATCTTCCTTTCTGAAGAGGAGCCCACTGACTCTTTGCTATATATTCTTCTCCACTGAGCCCAGTGGGGGCAGGGACTTCTTGCTAATTATTCTGTCACAGCGCATCTCCTGCTCTTTGCCCGAGAAAGAAAAACTACTTATTTGGACAGTCTTCTTTTCGCGTTTCTCACTCTCTGTGTGGATAAAGCCGGGGCTTTCATCACCTCCTTGCAATACTTCCTTCTTTAAACACATTTTTTGGTTTGAAGGCAGGCTGTGGAGCTGACTCCCAGCCTCCTGACTGTACATCGTAATGTCCTATCAACTTTTCTTTTTTGCAGAGATCACCACTGGCATGCCAGCCTCAACTGAGACAGCGTATGTGTCTTCAGGTAAGGAAAATAAGCTTGTCGAGTTTTACTAACCAGAACGACAGGCATCACAGCTGGCTCTTCCTTCTACTAATCAGAACCCCTTCTGCATCCACATTTCAGCTGCTCCTGTTTTCTGTGCCAACATTTTTTCTCCAGTTCATTCTGCCTTTTTTGGATTTTCCTTAAAGGAGTACAGTTCTTGCTGTGTGTCTGAACTTGGACCTGAGAGGCATGCATGAGAAAAAGAAAACTAGATGCAACTTCAGGAGTACTACACCAGGAAAGGAGATATTTGGGTTGTAACTTCAGCTTTTATATCTTTCTAGGTGTTTCGCTTAGTGGGCTCTGCCCTCCTTCATCCATCACAGTTCATTCCTGTATAATGTATCACTGTCTGACCTCTGACCTTTGGGCTCTTAATGCTCAGTTGTGGGTCACTAAACTTGGGCAGAAGCACTGTTATAGGCCTGACTTTTTAAAAATGCTGTTGCTTTTTTCTTTTTGGTTTGTTTGGTTTTGTTTCTCACTTGCCTATAATATTTGCTGATAGCAGTTGTGATCTGAGCATATATTAGCTACTTAAAGCCCAACTCTACTAACCCATGTATAACCCTAATGCATTGATTTTTCCACTAGCCGTGAATGTCATTCATCTGTTGTGAATTTATGTTTTTACTTTTTCTTATCCTTTGTGATTCTGTAGTTAACAAAACCTTTATAATATTTACAAATAAATATTTAATCTCAGAGGCCATGTGATTTAACAGCCATTTCCTATCTTACCTTCCCCAGTTTAGCCTCTTCTCTTCAAAGCCATTGTTCAAAATCATAAAAGCTAACTTTCTATATGTCTTAGCCACTTTGACCATATTTAGGGCAAATGCTTGTGTGGTAAGGTGATATGATCCTGGAGTATAAGAGGATCTCACTTTTCTAAGTAGCAGAAAAAGAATGAGAGAGAGAGAAGGAATATGGAAAGATGGAGATAAGAAAAAATTTGTAGAGTTTCTGAATTTCCTCACCTTTCACTCTGGCATTTCTTTAATGTACGGACTTCATTTTCCGATCCCAATTGGTGCTGTTACAAATCTGAGCTTTTAGATTTATGGGCTGCTTGCCTTGGGAATTTGAAATGACTGTAACTATTATTTTCAGATATGTGACTTGAATCTTTATAGCTTTATGGCTGCTGAATTTCAATCCTTCTTTGATACTGAGTTGTTCTTAGTTCTTACTCATAAAAACCTTTAGGTCTCATGATTTTTTTTTTTTGCATGAGGTATGTTTTACTCTCTGCTTTACCTAAATACTGGTTTTCCTTCCTTTAGCCTTACCATCTAAGAGAATCAAGCTGCTGTGCAACCCCAATGATTGTATTTATGTATTTATTTAGTATGTTTTGTTCGATCCTAATGTAATCGCTTTAGAGGACCTTGCATGGACTGTATTCAGCATCGTGTTTGGCCAGAATGTTTATGCAGAGCAATTTGCCTGAAAATATTTTCATCCTTCTTTTTTTTTCTCTAAGCATGAAAGTTGCCTTTCATTCTCTCTGAATGTGGAGAGTGTTCTCTTTGGTTTCATGTTTCTTAAAATCAAGACCAACCTAAGAAAAGGAATTGTCTGTCTTACCTGGAGTGTGGATCTGTTCCGAGAAGTGATTCTAGGAAATTTGAAGAGCAGCTGGTGTGAGGAGGGGTATCTTTGCAGAGGGACCAGCCCCTTTTGCAACTTTCAAAAGTCTTTGTGTCCAGACTGTAGAAACATTCCTCTGTGGAATATTCAAATATTCTTTGAATATTGCATATACCTTCCTTTGACTTTGAGATGCTTTCAGCTTTTCTGTTGCACCATTTTCTAGACCTCGTTCTAGATGATACCCAAGGCTGGCAAAATTTCTAATTTAAAAATCCAAGTGGCATGACTCAATAAAGCTTCATTCCACTTTTATTTTTTATAGAGTCTCCCATTAGAATATCAGTATCAACAGAAGGAACAAATACTTCTTCATGTAAGTATATTTAAATATTCTGTTCACTAGGGTTTAACCCAAGACAGTATCTGCTTCTGAAGAACATGTTCGTATCTCTCCTCTACCCTTATTGGGGAATGGGGTGTCAAGTTTGGGAACAGAATGGTGTTTGCTGTTTGCAATAGAAATGAACTCCTGCTCTGCTTGGGATTGACCAGATCCCCTCCCCCTGAGATACATACATACAGTTTTAAGGTAATGTAATGTCTTTGAATGTTGGAATATAACTGCACCCATTCTGAGGCCTAGTTCTGGGTGAGCAACAGAGAACGTTGTCGGTTGTTCTTTGTTTCTTTACTTTTGTTTTTTTAGTGTTTCGTGATGCCTTCAGCAACTGCCTAAGGCGTGATACCCAGCTGTTTGGGACCTTTATTCCAAAGCTTCTCAGTTCTCATATAAAGTCTGTTGTGATAGATTATGGAAACTATATATAGATGCCCTTGATTCAAATTTGATAGCAAGTGACTAATTATGAAAATGTTTGAAAGCAAGTCCCTAGGCAAGATCTCAGATTAGTTTTCAAATGTTTAATGTGAAATGTGCTTTGTGCTTGTGGAGGTCTACAACTGTTAGATTGATTGGTGCTTTGCGCTGTGTCAGGGGAACTTAAGAAGTTAGCAAGGACTAGTAAAAATAGTTTTGATACTTATAAATTGTGAATAGCCTAGAATTAAATTTTGATATGCAACAGGGGAGTTTATCAGGGCTTGAAAATAAAACTTACAACTGTAGTCTTTCTGTCCCTGATTGTAGCTCTTTATTTAAAGCTCTTTCTTAGTTTGATAAGTTCTTCATTACATAGATATTCCTAAGTATTCTATTCTAGCCCAGAGAGTGTGTTTAATGAACAATTTCCTTTCTCTATCAGCCTGGTATAAAATACTTGAAAAGGAGGTATTTACTTGAGGCAATTTCCATAGTTTTGCCAATCGGTCTAAATATCCAATTTGATTTTAAAATCCATTTGGGTTGGTGATACCCAGACTGTCACAATAAGATGTAAATGTATTGTTATTACATGAAGTATGATGTTTTGACTATACTTTAACTAGATAAAGCATCATTTAACTGGATTGATGGCAATAATCTAGTAAGATCAAACAGGAAAGGAAATGCTCAGATTAGATTGACTTCCCCTAAGGATAAGCATTACATTCTCCAAAATGATAATCCTTTCTGGGGAGTTTGGGATATTTGTTATTTAACTCTCATTACAAAAAGATTGGAATAATTATGTAGATTTTAGCTAGCTAGCATTGAGGAATCATATTGAGCCTTGTTTTCTATTTTTGAGTGTTTATTAAGCAAAAGCAAACACTAGGACTTTCTCTCTGCCATTTTGTCTGGGAATCATTTTCCTCCCTGCATGATTCATTGAAAAAAGTTACTGAAACTCTTGTAATAGGAACCCTTCATGCTATCATTAATGGGATGGATGTGATTCGTAAGTATATCTGAGTAGTTTGGGAATGGAAGAAATACTTAGGGAACTGAAATGAATCTCTCAGTTTACGTTTCTGTTCACTGCAACACTGTGGAGAGAGAAGTCATTTTGAAATTTGACTCTGATCTTTAACTCTCAGCAGAATTGGTTCCTGATACGTAGTCAGGGTTTAAAAGTAAGAAAGAAGGCTTTGTGTACCATCGCGTTAAAGCATGTCAGTGGGCCATTTCCGTATGTCACTTCCCGCTCCTGGTGGGGTCTCAGTAAGTACTGCTGAGTTGATTAATGAATACATTTTTGGGGGGCATATTGCATCCATTCCATGAATACATTTTTTAATCTCATGAAATTATGTTCTGTAATTTGGAAACATAAGCCAATAGTGGCAGGGTCCTAGATCCATGCTGGGTGAGAACAATCAGAGCAGCACGTAATACTCAGCTCCTCCAAAGGCCATATTCAGTGGAATTCTGCATTGGGGCAGGGCTCTGATGCAAGCATATCTCAGCTTAGCAAAGGCTGGAGCTGAAACTTGAAGAACCAGCAATTGTAATACCCTGGACTTAAAAATTCAAAATATATAAAAGTGTCAAAGGCCCAGGAAAAGTTCCCACAGGTCAGAAATAATCAGCCCTGAATAGGTTTCCTTTCACGTTGTTTCAGCTAGAAAGGAGACATGTAAAACCCTTGTATGTGACTGGAGATTTTAAGAGATTTATGTTTCATCTGCAAACACTTTATCATTTTTGCCCTCTATTTATTTTTCCTAGCATTTCATAAATATTGGTGAAATAGCAGAGATACGATACTAATCTTTCCCTTTGTAAGGCTCATTTTAACACTTCCTCTGTGAGTTTGGGAATTTGTATTATACATTCACTCTTTCTAGAGTTGTTCATTTATTATTCTTTTAAAGAATAATCTAATAATCTAATAATCTTTTGGTAAAAATTAGCATTGTTTCCCTTCATTTTATGTTATTCTTTTGTAAAGGAGGCATCTGTGACTTGAAACATATGAATACTTTGCTAAATGAGTGTCCTGTTACGCATAAGTGACAGGTTGTAGAAAAGAAGAGCTTCAAATTTGCAAAAGTCAGTAGGACTATCTTGTTCCTCCTTTACACAGCATCAGCAAAAAAGTAAATGGATTGTTTAGGACAAACCTTAACGATTTCTCTCTGAATTGCCAGCTGCTGGTGACCCCATCTTGCAGACGATTTTGTCAAATGCTATAAAAAATATAATTATTATACCAACCACTTTACTGAATTAAGTCCCATCCATTCCAATTTAATATAAAAATGAGGGAAACAAAAATAGAAAGTCTAATGAATAATAACAAGAAAGAAAATAAAGAAAACTTTCTGGAAAACAGTCTTAAATAGTAATATATGTTTCAAGTTATAGGAATAGTAATAGCAAACCTTTATTGAAGGCTCACTGCATGCCAGGCACCGTACAAGGTGATTTACATGGTCCATGGTTCTCATAAAACCTTCTTCCATTTCTCAGATGATGAAACTCATGTATTTTGTCTAAAGTTTCTCAAGCAAGATTCAAACCCAAGCAGTATGCTAGCCTGTTGTAACACATGACATTTTGTTGCCTTTGAAAAGAAAAAAAGAAGACTTTAATATTGAAAGGAATGAGATTCTGTGAATGGGTGGGAAAGTTGTCACTGATACAAAGTGGATGAGAGTATGTGTAGTAGATTACAGTAAATGCATTGCCTTGAACCAGCTGAGCCCATGTAATCTTTATGTTACCCATCAAAGGGTGGTGAAGATGGACTCATGTCCTTAAGTCTAAATACCAGTGCTGTTAATAATTGTGTATTCTTAGGCAAGTGATTCAATGTCCTTAAGTCTCAGTTACTGTGTCTGTATAATCATGTTTATCTTAAACTATACTGAGAAGCCTAATATGAACAAATGAATGTGAATCATTTAGCACTTAGGTGGTCTCCGCTATAGACAGAAGAGACCCATGACCTGCACAATGCACGTGTCTCTGAAGAAAATAGAAATGAAGGGAGTCCTTCCATTTTATTTGAAAAACATAAGAAATTATCCTTATTGTTGGAACAGGAAGGGATTGATGATTTTTCAGTCTAAGTGATGATGCTGGAAGTTACATGCCAAGAAATCACTGTCTTTTTCCAAAATAATATATATTCTCAGCCAAGACTGCACTGGAAAGGAACTTATCCAGGAAGTCCTCTTTAAAATCTCTGAATGAAATGAACAACTCAGTCTTTAATTTGGCACCTAAAAGAGCTAGCTGAAGGAAGAATGCCTTTTGTCTGCAGAATCATTTCTGTTATAATGAGATTTACAGCATGTTCCCTGGGAGATAGCTTGGTGCTCTGGATTGAATAGACTGGACCAGGTCTACTGGTCCATGCGTGAGCTTCAGAGCTACGGTTCTTACTTCCCCCTTCATCTATAACTGACTGACCTACTCTAAATGTAGACAGAACTGCCCAGACCTTTGCTAAATGATTCTCAGCTGGGAAAAAAAAAATGTCATTCCAACTTCAGATCTTTTTTGGTACCAAATATGAGCTCTGTCCTGTGATGCTTGAAGAGCTACTTCTGACTGAATGCAAACTGTGTTTCCAGATTTCTATAAACTTGGTCTTTTCAAGGGTGTGGTAACTCTGTGTCTTGTGGAGAATGACAAACAAATTGCCATGCTCTTTGGCAATAAAAGAAAAACTTTCAATGGAGATTGCCCAACTGGTATTACCTCCACTTTCCTGCTTGCCTGGAGAGTGAGTTACAGATTTTTAGGGCAAAAGAGGGACTTGGAAGAGAGTCGGGGCTTGTATGTCACAGTATTCATATTCGTACCTTCATGCTCACTTCTTTCATTTCTATGTGAACATGTCTTACATTTTCCCTTACAGCTTTCCTTTGTACTCCCTGCAACTGTCATATCATTCCGCAGTCTGCCTTTCTAAAGGCATTCAGTGTCCCTCATTGCATTCCACTACTTGATCAAACATTTCATCAAGCTTATAACTAAATTGTCCTTAACCTTTTGTATTCCGTTGAAATTAATCTGTTACAAAAGTATTCTTTTGACGCATACAAATATATGTGTACTGTGTATATATAAATAACTGATCCTTGTATCATACTGTAAATTTTATAAGGCATATTTTCATATATCGAGTCATTTATTCACATAATAATTCAATAATTCTATGACCTAGATTTCATCCCATTTGTCAGATAAGGAACTTGAGACTCAGAAATTTCTGACATATCCAAATTCAAAAACCACATAAGTGGTAAAACAGAAATTTAAACCTGAATCATCTGATTAAAATCATGTTTTTTTTTTTTTAAATTACGAAGTCTTACAGGATCCCTGCAACTACCTTGAACTTCTTTTTTTTTTATAGTTAAAAGTTTTAAATTTTTATTGAGGTATTTTCAGTTGTACAGCAAAGTGAATCTGTTACACATATACATATATGCACTCTTTTTTTAGATTCTTCTACCATACAGGTTATTACAGAGCATTGTGAAGTATCAAGTGCCATACAGTAGATCCTTATTAGTTACTTACTTTATATATAGTGGTGTGTATGTCATTCCCAGCCTTCCAGTTTATCCCTCCTCACCCCTTACCCCTTGATAACCGTAAGTTTATTTTCTATATCTGTAACTCCCTTTCAGTTTTGTAGATGAGTTCTCTTATACCCTTTTTTACATTCCACATATAAGCAATACCATATGATATTTGTCTTTCTCTGTCTGACTTCACTCAGTATGACAGTCTCTAAGTCTATCCGTGTAGCTTGAACTTCTTAAAAAAAAAGAAAAAAAGAGAGCTTCTTTTAAAAAAGCATCAAAATGGAGTCTAGGTATATAATCACACTTATACCAGTTATCTCAGAGTCAACTTCTTGGTGAAATAATATACTATCTACAATCTCCTACATAATGAAATGGACAGGAAAGCCCTGAGTTACTAGCAATGTAATTCAGAGTTTTAATACTATAAAAGGAGGCAGAAGACAGCCTAGAATCATTCCAATGACTTGCTGTTTGACTTTGTTAGTTTGAGAATTTATCTGTTTCAAAACATTGCTATTTACAGAGGTGGGAATAAGAGCCATTGTGCTAATAGGAATCGGATTTTCAACAAACAGGGAAATCTTCCCCAGTGGTCATTGATGCTGGGGGTAGATGTGTGACCTTATTCTAGGATGATTACTATTTAACCTTGTGCATGTGATGTGAAAGTCCCTCAGTCGTGTCTGGCTCTTTACGACCCCATGGACTATACAGTCCATGGAATTCTCCAGGCCAGAATACTGGAGTGGGCAGCCTTTCCCTTATCCAGGGGATCTTCCAGACCCAGGAATCAAACCGGGGTCTCCTGCATTGCATGCAGATTCTTTTCCAACTGAGCTATCAGGGAAGCCTTGGATAATGTCATAAATCCTAGATATAATTTGCATGATAGCTATATTTGTTAGTATAAAATTATCAGCCCCAAAGCAATTATTTTCCTGTATTTCATTCTTTGGGGGGCTTTTGATATTCCCTTGACCATTAGAAAAGATCCTCCATCTTTTTGTTATATCAGCAGGGAGAGGGAAGGATATCTCTATTTTTCTTGTTTTTAGAGAAGAATTAAAACTATAATTAAGTGTTTTTAATCCTTAGGAGTAGAGCAGTGAGGTGGATTATATATAAAAATTAAAAGAAAATTAAGTGGTGACATGAAGACAAGAGAATGGAGTCAGAGAGGCGCAAAGAAAGCATCAAGGAAAACAGAGCTAGCAGGATTTTGATGTTTGCTTATCAAAGTAAATGACTGACTTGGTGGATTTCTTCAGTCTCCACTTTTTTCAAGTTATCTAGGGATCTTTTAAAAATGGGAAGAGAGGCCTATCTATTATTAAAAGACCTGCATGCTATAGGAAGCTGCACCCCCCACCCCTCAAAAAGGAGGAATAGGTGCAGGAAGGGTTGAAGAACAACGTCATAAAGCAGTAAGAAATATGGATGGTGATTCAATTAGAAGTTTCTCAACTGCAGGTGATAGAAATTCAACGGCAAAGAGCTTAAGTATAAATGGAGTGTACTGGCTCATAAAACTGGCCCTATTTGATCCAGAGGCTCATATGATATGATATGATGGGTTCTCTGTCTTTATGCTTCACTTCTCTGCAAATGTTGACTTTGTTCTTAGTGGGTTTTCTCTGTCTGATATGGGTATAGCTGTTCATATCTTGAAGCCTCTTTCCTCTTGGTTCATAATCTAAGAAGAGAAAATCCACTTCTTAAGCGAACACCAGATTTTAAGGAAGAATCTGATTGGCTCTGCTTGCATCATATACTTACCCCTAAAATAATGACTGTATCCCAAGGAGATTAATGACTCCAGTTGGGTGGGGGCTGGGTCAGATATCCACCACTGTGTGTGTGTTTGGGTTAGTGGAACAGGTGGGCTCAGTCCCTTGGGAACTAACTCCGTGCTGTGGGTTCACTATAGAGAGGAGGGTTCTGTACCTACACAAGGAGAAAGTGGACCAGCCAGGCAAAACCAACATGGTCCTCTAGAGCTGATGAGCAGACAAATTTAGAAGAGTCAGAAAACAGGGCTCACAGAGAATTTTAAAGGAAAGTTAATAATACATGTTATTGAAAATTATTTAATTGGGCAGACAAAATTACCATTGTAAAGAAAATAATGAGTTAAAAAATTGAAGACAACTGAAATATCATTTTTAAAGGACTCTTTATTAGTACCTAAGAGCTGACTATCATCATTCTTAGGAATGCCCTCTTTTAATTTCCAAACGTTTTTAGCCTCTTCTGAAGAAAGCAGAAAAGAGTAGAAAAATGGGTTACAGTTTTCAGATCTGAATGCGTGGGAAGCATTTTCAAATTGGTAAAATGTTTAGACTTTAGAGTTAAAAGCCAGAAAGTACTTCAGGTTTTTTTTAAAAAACCTATGGTTAAGTAGATTTTGAGAAATTACTAGTTTCTTTCACTAGAGTAGTTGCATGTTGATTAGGGTTTTCTTTTTTTATTCCAGTAAGAAAAGGAAAAGAAGCATGCTTAGTCCATTCCATTTAAGATTGCATAGAACAGTCAGCAGGTCTTTTGAAAAATGTGAACTCACACTGATTGAGGCTTTATCAACCTCATAGATGTTAGCACTAAATCCCAGGGGGGAATAATGCCTCTAGTAGTTCATCTGTGAGCATCTCCCAGTGTTCTCTGCCTTATTCTTATTATAATGCCTCTAGCATAACCATTGCTCGGGTACTTACTTCATTTCTTTAATAGAGAGGCTATGTATACATAGGTCAACTGATCATCAAAGAAATGCTGGAATGGCGCTTTCCATTTTATCTCTGTCAGAGGTCAACAAAATCTTAAAACCAATAACATGGGCCAGTGTGGGTTGTAGCCTAAAGCTGTGCCCATCTTCCTTCAAGTCCATAACTGTCTCTTTTTAGGAGATTGGGTATTTAGATTGGGTGAGCTCATCAAAAATGAGCTGTTGTTCTGGTGTTTGCTTGGGTATTCCAGAACTTCTTCTTCAAGCTTTGTAAAACATGACATGAAGAGAGAGAGAAAGAAGGAAGAACAGACTGGCTTTGTTAAATAACGCCAGTTCCAGATAAAAGGAACTTTCATCTGTAATGATAAACTGTTTCATCAGTTTTTCCTCTAAGTTTTAAGTATAGAACAGACTTTTGGACTCTGTGGGAGAGGGAGAGGGTGGGATGATTTGGGAGAATGGCATTGAAACATGTATAATATCATGTAAGAAACGAATCGCCAATCTAGGTTCGATGCAGGATATAGGATGCTTGGGGCTGGTGCACTGGGATGACCCAGAGAGATGGTATGCGGAGGGAGGTGGGAGGGGGTTCAGGATTGGGAACTCATGTACACCCATGGTGGATTCATGTTGATGTATGGCAAAACCAATACAGTATTGTAAAGTAAAATAAAGTAAATAAATAAATAAATAAAAGAAATTTGGGAGCTATGAATATTTCTATTTTAATAGTAAGAATAATAATATATAGATAGGGATAAGCTAAGTGTCAACTAAGGTCAAACAGCAAGTAAGTGGTAAACTTACAATGCAGATTTGATGGGCCTGTTTCTACTATTTGATTCTCAGACCACTGAGGGCTGACCTCCCTTTAATTAAAATAAACAAATAGTCAATAACCCAGTTCCTACTCTGTTCCAGCACAGTGCTAGGAAATGTGATGTGTATTTCTTGGTGGAGGAGTTGGTTGGGAGAGGTGAGTACAGAGTAGTCCTGGGGCTGAAGGAGTTTGCAGTCAAGTAGAAGAGGTTATTCGTGGTTAATTGTGTTCTTTGGATGTGGCAATACATAGTATAACAAACTAGGACATGGGGCACAGACTTTTAAACCGAGTTATTTTTTAAATAACATTACTTCAGATAGAATATGTTTATTCATTCGGTGGTATGTGTTTTAAAATGAAGTATCTTTTGGGTAGTGATTTGCCTTAAATCAAATTATTTTTTAAATAACATTGCTTCAGATAGAATATATTTATTCATTCTGCGGTAAGTATTGTTTAAAATGAAGTATTGTTTGGGTAGTGATTTGTTTGACTGTTGTCTTTTTTTTTTTTTTAAGTAGTCAATTGTTGTTTCTGCCTCATATTTAAAGTTTGGTCATTTTACCAAGAAATCAGAATTCTGGCATTTATCTCATTTAAAAAAGATGATGAGAATCTATCATTTGCCATTAAAAGTAGGAGTCTAAGATTAAGCAGCATCAGAAAGTATGTCATACTATGTAGGATTCTGAAAGAAGTTTGGAGAGTTTCTAAAGAACTTAGAAATTTAACTGGGTATTTTAGAGGAGTTTAACTGCAGTGAGATCACTCTTTGATTATCAGGAACTTTTCCATGATACACGGATGAACTTACAAAGATACGTTATATGTCTAAGGAGATATTTTTTATTAGGTGGCCTAGAAATGTATATAGCTTGCAGCTTCTTGAATTTTATTTTCATTCAGTAAAGTTTGTTTTTTTATTTTTATTTCCTAAAGGCCATTTAATTGGTCCAAAGGTAGCAGAAATGGCAAACTTGAAAATGTATCTTAGTTATAATGGAGTGATACTCTAGTAAGTTAAAATAGTAAATTAATTAGAATTCAGTTCAGTTCAGTTCAGTCGCTTAGTTGTGTCTGACTCTTTGCAACCCCATGAATCGCAGCACGCCAGGCCTCCCTGTCCATCACCAACTCCCGGAGTTCACTCAAACTCATGGCCGTCGAGTCAGTTATGCCATCCAGCCATCCTCTGTCGTCCCCTTCTCCTCCTGCCCCCAATCTCTCCCAACATCAGAGTCTTTTCCAATGAGTCAGCTCTTCACATGAGGTAGCCAAAGTACTGGAGTTTCAGCTTTAGTTCATTCCTTCCAAAGAACACCCAGGACTGATCTCCTTTAGAATGGACTGGTTGGATCTCCTTGCAGTCCAGGGGACTGTCAAGAGTCTTCTCCAACACCACAGTTCAAAAGCATCAATTCTTCGGCGCTCAGCTTTCTTCACAGTCCAACTCTCACATCCATACATGACCACTGGAAAAACCATAGCCTTGACTAGATGGACCTTTGTTGGCAAAGTAATGTCTCTGCTTTTGAATATGCTATCTAGGTCGGTCATAACTTTCCTTCCAAGGAGTAAACGTCTTTTAATTTCATGGCTGCAGTCACTATCTGCAGTGATTTTGGAGCCCCCAAAAATAAAGTCTGACATTGTTTCCACGGTTTCCCCATGTATTTGCTATGAAGTGATGGGACCAGATGCCATGATCTTCGTTTTCTGAATGTTGAGCTTTAAGCCAACTTTGTCACTCTCCTCTTTCACATATTGAAAAGTAAAATGATGCTTTAAGATGATTCCTCTCTCAGTTTTATTAAACTTCATTTCTTAAGCACAGTGATTAATTGACAAGCTTCTCTGTCATTTGATCAAGTTTTTAACTATAAATTCCCCATATAGGAAGGAAGATATATTACAGAATAATCTACAGGAGATACTATATTAAATTTTTTATACAATCTGTACAATTTTTTAACAATCTGTACAATTGTTGTCTTGCATTTTTACTCAGAGATATATTTTGTCAACCTGCAAAAATCTATGTCATTAAAAAATAAGGTAACTTTGAGAATAAGTCATAATTATTTATAATTCTCAGCCTACAGAGCTATAAGAAAGAAGGAAGTTACTGCAATTATTTTTCTTTAAATGCTGTAAAATCTAACATATCTTCCTTCTGATAAAATGTGCCTGGAGGAACCCACCTTGTCAGACAGGATATTTTTATGGTAAAATGTGATATGAAGGGAATATAAAGAAGAGTAATTTTACATGTACCTGAGAAAAAAATTAAGTGGCCATGATAGATTTTTTATAAATCATGTACATTTCCCTCTGGTTGACCTAGATGAATTTTTTCCTCTTCTTTCCTTGTAGAAGCTTCTTAATTTCCTGTCCCTAATGCTCCAAAGCAGAAATACATCTTTGTTCACTCAAGCTATCTGTAAAAAAATAAACCACACAAAGAGTCCTTGGGTATGTTTTAGAATGAATAGATCATGGGGCAGGAGAATTACCTTGTATGTGCAAATGAGGCTGTGTGAAAGCAAGATAAGCTTTAGGAAGAAAAGAGGTGGCTCAGGGGCACATAAGCGGTTTATTTGAGCCTTTAAAAATGTCTTTACAATGCAGGTAAAGGGAATCGAGATTTAAAATTGTTAAACTTAGTGCAAAAATAGAAATGAAACATCACATCCACTCCATGTGTACACATAGAAATAAGTATTATGGCAAATTTTTCTGCTTTTTTTTGTTTAAGATTCTAAAATGTTGGCTGTGACCTTTTGGGTAAAAAGGGCATCGAGGATAAGTCTAACTGAAGTTTCTGGTAGAGTGAGACTTCATGAAGAATAGGATCAGCTATAGTCTACATAATTTTTGAAAGGTCATTCTCTCCCACCTTTTTAGAAGAGGTGCAGACCTGGGTATATTTTATTAAAGAATGAAGAAAAAAAAAAAGAAAGAGGAGGAAAGTAAGAATGAAGAAGAAGAAGAAGGAAAAAAAAAAAATTTGAGTGTTTTAAAAACACACAAGCTATCCCCAAACTTTCTTTATGATTTTATTAAAGGCAAATTTCAGACATTTTTAGGCAGTCTCTTTAACAAAAACTGTTTTTAATAAAACAAGTTTTATGTGTCAAAAAAAAAAGGATGTTTGAAATTGTAAGAAAAAAAAAATCTTTTTCTAATCGAAGAGTAAAAGTGAACTCTGTATTTTGTTATACCCATATGTTAGATCTATCTTCCAATGCCCAGCCTTACTATCTTGGTGACTTCCTTACTCTTGCTTCAGAAAAAAAGCTTGCCACTTGTCACAGGCGTCTACATCACTTCCCAAACTGGAATGTAAGTTCTTGAATGAAGAAATTTTGGTTTGTGTTTCCATTCCCATAACATACCACTATTCTGATTCCTAGGAAGTATTTATTAAATGGAAATGATCGTTAATAGTGAGATGATTTTCCTAGTTCAGTTCAGTTCAGTCGCTCAGTTGTGTCCAACTCTTTGCCACCCCGTGAATCTCAGCACGCCAGGCCTCCCTGTCCATCACCAACTCCCGGAGTTCACTCAGACTCACGTCCATCGAGTCCGTGATGCCATCCAGCCATCTCATCCTCTGTCGTCCCCTTCTCCTCCTGCCCCCAATCCCTCCCAGCATCAGGGTCTTTTCCAATGAGTCAACTCTTCACATGAGGTGTCCAAAGTACTGGAGTTTCAGCTTTAGCATCATTTCTTCCAAAGAAATCCCAGGGCTGATCTGCTTCAGAATGGACTGGTTGGATCTCCTTGCAGTCCAAGGGACTCTCAAGAGCCTTCTCCAACACCACAGTTCAAAAGCATCAATTCTTCGGCACTCAGCCTTCTTCACAAATCCAACTCTCACATCCATACATGACCACAGGAAAAACCATAGCCTTGACTAGACGGACCTTAGTCGGCAAAGTAATGTCTCTGCTTTTGAATATGCTATCTAGGTTGGTCATAACTTTTCTTCCAAGGAGTAAGTGTCTTTTAATTTCATGGCTGCAGTCACCATCTGCAGTGATTTTGGAGCCTAAAAAATAAAGTCTGACACTGTTTCCACTGTTGCCCCATCTATTTGCCATGAAGTGATGGGACCAGATGCCATGATCTTCGTTTTCTGAATGTTGAGCTTTAAGCCAACTTTTTCACTCTCCTCTTTCACTTTCATCAAGAGGCTTTTTAGTTCCTCTTCACTTTCTGCCATAAGGGTGGTGTCATCTGCATATCTGAGGTTATTGATATTTTTCCAAGCAATTTTGATTCCAGCTTGTGTTTCTTCCAGTCCAGCGTTTCTCGTGATGTACTCTGCATATAAGTTAAATAAGCAGGGTGACAATATACAGCCTTAACGTACTCCTTTTCCTATTTGGAACCAGTCTGTTGTTCCATGTCTAGTTCTAACTGTTGCTTCCTGACCTGCATACAGATTTCTCAAAAGGCAGGTCAGGTGGTCTGGTATTCCCATCTCTTTCAGAATCTTCCACAGTTTATTGTGATCCACACAGTCAAAGGCTTTGGCATAGTCAATAAAGCAGAAATAGATGTTTTTCTGGAACTCTCTTGCTTTTTCCATGATCCAGCAGATGTTGGCAATTTGATCTCTGGTTCCTCTGCCTTTTCTAAAACCAGCTTGAACATCAGGAAGTTCACGGTTCACATATTGCTGAATCCTGGCTTGGAGAATTTTGAGCATTACTTTACTAGCATGTGAGATGAGTGCAACTGTGTGGTAGTTGGAGCATTCTTTGGCATTGCCTTTCTTTTGGATTGGAATGAAGACTGACCTTTTCCAGTCCTGTAGCCACTGCTGAGTTTTCCAAATTTGCTGGCATATTGAGTGCATCACTTTCACAGCATCATCTTTCAGGATTTGAAATAGCTCAACTGGAATTTCATCATCTCCACTAGCTTTGTTCGTAGTGATGCTTTCTAAGGCCCACTTGACTTCACATTCCAGGATGTCTGGCTCTAGATGAGTGATCACACCATCATGATTACCTGGGTCATGAAGATCTTTTTTGTACAGTTCTTCTGTATATTCTTGCCGCCTCTTCTTACTATCTTCTGCTTCTGTTAGGTCCATACCATTTCTGTCCTTTATCGAGCCCATCTTTGCATGAAATGTTCCCAATTTCTAAAAGTTGTGCATAGGTGTAGTTATTGGAAAACCAACTAACCTTTGATCGTGAAAAATATATTTAAATATTTAAATACTTTTAAATATTTAAAAATCAAGGTTGAAAAATTCACATTGACAGATCACATTGACTTAAATCATAGATTGAAGGTTTCTTCCATTTATGATCACTTTTTTAGATGGTGATTTATAAGACTGCTTCACCTTGTGTGTGTGTGTGTGTGTGTGTGTGTGTGCTTAGTCACGTCCGACTTTTTGTATCCCCATGGACTGTAGCCTGCCAGGATCCTCTGCCCATGGAATTTCCTAGGCAAGAATACTGGAGTGGGATGCCATTTCCTACTCCAGGGAATCTTCCTGACCCAGGGATCGAACCCTTGCCTCTTGCATCTCCTTCATCCAGAGGCAGTTTGTTTACCACTAGAGCCACCTGGGAAGCCCCTGTTTCATTTTAGATGGGATTATTGTAGATTATCTGAAAATCTACCAGTTAATTGATTGGTCGCTGTTCCTCCCTGTGGTGCTGAAGAGTCGTTTGGGAGTGAGGGAATGCCATGGCATTAATAAGGTGGATTTTTCTTTTGTTATCATTAAAATGGTAATAATGAAGTATAACAATATTTTTTAATGAAGACCTACCATGTGTCAGGTACTCTCATCTGAGAACAGATAGTATTTGTCCCATTAGATAAATGAAGACACCGAGAGGCTTAGATAACTCAGTATTTGTCAAGGTTATTTTAATATCTAAATTCCATGCCAGCCTCTCTGACTCCATGTCCTCTGTTCTTTTTGACCACTGACAGTAGAAGTCGAGGTGAACAAAAAAGCCTTCAGAAGGTTCCTTTTGTGACCTCCATCATAGGTCTCTAAGGCCGTGTAATCATTGCAGCTACCTTTACATACATACGCTCTTTTCCCCCAATGAGATCACTTGGACCAGACCAATTCTATGGATCAGGGTTCCTGAACAAGGTACAGAAATATATATGCACATTTATTATGGTAAAAGGAGTTAAAACTAGACGGGTTTTGGTAACAAGTCATATTTGTTAGATCCTTAGATAATGTAGAGCTGAGCTGCTGATCCTGTGCTCAGTTGTTCAGCCGTGTCTGATGCTTTGTGACCCCATGGACTGTAGCCCGCCAGGCTCCTCTGTCCATGGGATTCTCCAGGCAAGCTGGAATGGGTTGCCATTTCCTTCATCAGGGGATCTTCCTGACCCAGGGATCGAACCCGCATCTCATTCATGGCTGGTGGATTCTTTACCACTGTGCCACTGGTGAAGCCCATGGATGATGTAGAAGAAATACCATAAACCATTCCTCCTCCACCCAAAAAAGTACCTGTGTTAGATATCTGAAACTCGGTTTGCTCAAGATAAGACTAAGCGTAATATGTGCTGTGTAGCTTCAACTACTTCATCTTTGATTTTGATGATAATTTTCAGGTTAATTTTGAGATAACAGAATAAAAACCATAGCTTTTTGTTTATATATTAAAGTGATAGGAAAGGTTATTTGGTTTTAACAGTTCCTTCCGTAAATTTTGTGTGTGTGTTTAGATTGACATTTTTTTGTCCATCTTTAGGGTCTTTTTCTCCCCAGGCAAGATGGCATTCTCATCCCCCGCTGCTGTTAACATTTAGCAGGCAGCCTTTTGTTGCACCGTGGTATAAATTCCAAGTGCCTACCAATGATTAAACAGAAAATGAAACTTGAATGGCAGTACCTCAAAATCTACTTAAGGTCATGACAGATATCGCTGTAGCAATATATCAGTTTTGAATACATAAAGAATAGAAAATTGTGGCTTTTTGTTTGGGGCCAGATTTACTTTTCTTTGAAATCAAAAAGGGAAAATATACCAGTTTGTCCAGAATCACTAAAACAGTGAAGTGGAGTTATAAATAGGGTGAACTATACAAATACAGAATGAATTCTATCTAAACTTGAAACGTGATACTGTACACCATGCCTAATGTGAGTTGTAATTTTCTCACTTGTATACTGATTCTATTTGTTGTTGTCATTCAGCCACTAAGTTGTGTCCAGCTCTTTTGGACACCAGGCTCCTCTGTCCTTCATTGCCTCCCAGAGTTTGCTCAAATTCATGTCCAGTGAGTCAGTGATGCTCTCTAACCATCTCATCCTTTGTCATCCCCTTCTCCTCCTGCCTTCAATCTTCCCCAGCATCAGGATCTTTTCCAATGAGTCAGTTCTTCGCATCAGGTGGCCAAAGTATTGGAGCTTCAGCTCCAGCAATAGTCCTTCCAGTGAATGTTCAGGGTTGACTTCCTTTAGAATCGACTGGTTTATTTTTTTTCTTTTTAATGTATAACTGTAATTAAAAAGCAAGCACTCAAGAAAGATGAGACAAAGAATTAATTGGGATTACAACTCTTTCTGCATTGACTGCAAAAGCTTGGTGATCCGAATTGTGCTTCAGCGGTGAGCTCAGGACTCCCTGCAACCCCCAAGGCTCTTCTTTACCATTTGTTATTACTTAGCTATTTTATTTGGCAGGGATCCCTTCAATCTCATCTTCTAATGCACTGGCAAGCTTCCTGTCGCCAATAGCTCAGAGCCTACTACTGCTGGGGTAGGCAGCAGAGCCGAACTTTCTAGCCTCTGCATCCTTATAAATAATGCATCTGGTTTCCTGTAACTACATGAACCCTTAGACTTTGGTAGGCATGTCGCTGTTAGTCAGGGAAAAAGAGTTGGGAGATGAACAGTTGTGGAAATATTTGCAGGCAGTTATTGTCACTGATTAGAACCTGACTCCATTGTATATGCATTAATCACTGGGTTAGATGCTAATGGAATGCTTATGATATTTATAGTAGACATAAACAAGATATATAAAAAGAATATCTTTGCTGACTAAACTACACGCTTAATTTAACATGGAAAGTGCTTGTAATGTTAATCTAGGACCTTTCAAAACTCTACCACCCATTAATTAGATCTAATATG
Source organism: Budorcas taxicolor (assembly GCF_023091745.1). NCBI lineage: Eukaryota > Metazoa > Chordata > Mammalia > Artiodactyla > Bovidae > Budorcas > Budorcas taxicolor. The sequence goes on from NC_068933.1 coordinate 27,807,705, forward strand.
CTCCTCATTTTAAGAACGTCTTTTAGTTTGCCCAGAATTCATTGACGTTTTGGGTGTGTACAGACTTGTCCTTAAGAACAGTAAGGAGATGAGATATTGGGTAAAGATAATACCTGATGCTCCAGGTATCTTGATGGTGTAACACACTGTTGGATTTGAAATGAAGAAGGGAAAATACTATGTTAATGAGTTAAAAATGGGGATTTCCCTGGTGGTCCAGTGGTTAAGACTCTGCTCTCCACTGCAGGAGGTGTGGGTTCAATCCCTGGTTGGGGCACCCAAAAATTACCCCAAAACAGTTAAAAGCAAAGCAAGAAATGTATATCATACTTTTAACTTTCAAGTTGTTACTTATAGGATTCAAAATTAATGTTTTATTTTTGAACACAAAAGATATTAGTACTTAAACAAGAGACACCATGTTTTAGAACTGAAAACTGTTTCAGCAATGTTCTTTCAAATGCACCTTCAGACAATGTTAATATAAAATAAGAAAGTTTCACCCCAGGATATATCCTTCTCTTCATTGAATATGCTATCATTGGACATTCACATTCTGACAATGTTTAGCTTATAAACACTTATAAAATTATAAGAATAAAATATTTAAATTGATTTAGATGTTGAGTAAGTGGGTTTCTCTATATATTTTATCAGAATTAATTGAAAAAAAGGAAAAATCATGTTTCTAATTTGATAAAGCAAATTAATTCTAATCACTTTATTGTTGGTTTCTTTAATAATCATCCATTCATATTTGAAGAGCTGATATATTTATGAGTATAATAACTTATAACTTTAATAGTAAAACTCACTTGGTCATCTTTTGTCTTGCCAGGTCAGCACTTTTGCAGAGACTAGGTAGTTATCAGAACTAATGTTAGACAAAATATTTAATACGTATTTCTTCAAATCATGTTGAACTTCCTTATTGATTACACTATCTTCTATAAGCAACCAGTTTTTTAATCAAATCATCAGGTCTCTATATGCATGTATGTAATATGGTTTTTTCTTTTTGATGTTTATGTTTTGAAATGTCAGAATTTCTATGAATTTAAAACTTTATTTATGAATATGATTTTATTCATATGAATAAAAATTTGAATGAAATATGACTAAAATGTATTTATGAATAATTCAGGAAACTTGTCTACCTAAATTTAAAACTGCATTGGCATCATCGGTAAATAAGAAGTCTTCATCAAGAAGAGGGACTTCCCTGGCAGACCAGTAGTTAAAACACTCCATGCCTCCAATGCAGTGGGGCATGGTTTCAGTCTCTGGATGAGAAATTAAGATCCCACATGCTACATGGTGTGGCCCCCCAAAAAGATAATAATAAAATGTATTAATATTTTTAAAATTTTACTCTATCTGCCAGAAACAATCCAGCAAAATACTTTTTTAAAAAACTTTAAAAAAATCAACCCACCATTAATTTTCTATTATACCCAGTTGGTTTTGATGGGTGTTTTGTTTTGATATTAATAGTGACTGAGAATGAAAAAGATGGATTATGTTTTTCTCATAGCATAATTGTCACTGTAATTCCAAAGCCTTTAGGGCATGGTCCTTTCTGGAAAGGAATTTCTGCATTTTTCTTCTAACACTCATCAAAACAAAACTCTTCAGAGGTAATCGCTTTCATAACTGGATCCTCGGGTGAAGGAAAATCTGAGAAACTTATGCATGCTTATACAACAAATAGTATTTCTTGCTGGGCTCTTTTTTTTTTTTTTTTTTTCCTTTTAATCACTCCACAATGTGTCTGCCACACAAATAGAATCTATTCTAAGACTGCGGACTCTCACTTCTGCAGTATTTGCATTTGTGCCAGACTGGGATTAAGAAAACAAGTCCCTTTTTAGAATATAACACCTTGGAAGCAGGAACCACTGCAGTCTCCTCCCTCTTCTCAGTTTTGTGCAGTCAGTCAGTTCAGTCGCTCAGGCATGTCCGACTCTTTGCGACCCCATGAATCGCAGCACGCCAGGCCTCCCTGTCCATCGCCAACTCCCGGAGTTCACTCAGACTCACATCCATCGAGTCTGTGATGCCCTCCAGCCATCTCATCCTCGGTCGTCCCCTTCTCCTGCCCCCAATCCCTCCCAGCATCAGAGTCTTTTCCAATGAGTCAACTCTTCGCACAAGGTGGCCAAAGTGCTGGAGTTTCAGCTTTAGCATCATTCCTTCCGAAGAAATCCCAGGGCTGATCTCCTTCAGAATGGACTGGTTGGATCTCCTTGCAGTCCAAGGGACTCTCAAGAGTCTTCTCCAACACCACAGTTCAAAAGCATCAATTCTTCAACGCTCAGCCTTCTTCACAGTCCAACTCTCACACCCATAGATGACCACAGGGAAAACCATAGCCAGGCCTGGCACACATTGTGTTGTTCAGTCGCTAAGTCGTGTCCGACTCTTTGTGACCCCATAGAACATGCTAAGCATTTACCAAACAGTTACTGAATGAATTAATGAAATTCCCAAAGGCAGTAGGGGCAAAATCAATCTAGAACAGATCTGGGAAATCTGAGAAAGAGCACACATTTCAAGAAATACATGGGAAATTTTGTTGATGTATGACAGAAAACCACTAACTTCTCTAAAGCAATGATCCTTCAATTAAAAATAGAAATAAAGTGTCAAAAAGGAGAGAAATAAGTGGGAAATCTATGGCAGAAGAGTCGTTAAAGACCAAAGTTTTCCTTTTCAGTTTAATGTGAGTAATTTTGAACTTGCTGTAAATGCAGAATGTTTTCAAATACTGATTTAATTTCTCCCAAGCACTCACTGAAAGAGAGAAATTAAACTTTCCTGCTGAACTCTGCGTTTATGGCATATCTTCTTCTCTCATCCTATTCACAGAAAAAGTAGACAACAGAGGGGCATGATGCTGTTTAGTAGGTTCAAGTTCTTAGATTCAGGGGCTTCCTGGAAACATCATTTGAATGGGTGGGTTTCATCATGGCCAGAGTCAAGCCACACAGCAGAATGAAATGGATCACCTGATGCTGCAAATTAAATTCTGGTGCTGGAAAAAAGTGCACTGATTTGAGAAGTAAATCTGAAGTGGAAACTGTGATACGCATGTGAACTTTCACCTTCTCATTAGCTCATTTGTTCTTGTTTTCTTCTCTTCCTCCTATCCCCACTTCAGTCTTGTTTGAGTTTAAGTTCTGTAGAGCTCAACAGAAAATAGTTTCTTATGTCATCAATGACTTTTTAAATTTATTTGTTACTGAACTATAGTTGATATATAAGTTATAGACGCACAATATGGTGAGCCACAATTTTTAAAGGCTATACCCCCTTAATAATTATTATAAAATAATTGCTATGTTCCTCTATATTCCCCATGTTGTACAGTATACCTTTATAGCTTATTTTACACCTAACAGTTTGTATCTCTTAGTCTTCCTACCCCGTATATCCCCTCCCACACTGGTTACTGCTAGCTTGTTCCCTGTAGCTATGAGTCTGCCTCTTTTTTATATTGTGCATTTTTTTATGTTCATTTGTTTATTGTATTTTTTAGATTCTACATATAAGTCATATCAGACAGTATTTGTCTTTCTCTGTCTGACTTATTTCACTTGGCATATATACCGTCCAATGACTGTTTTAAAATCTTCTTCCATTGGTTGCACTTTCCAAATGTAATTCTCAGGAGGAGACAATGATTTACCGTCCTGAGAGTGAGGATAGTAAATAAGGAAGGACTGATGGGTATATGGAGAAGGCAATGGCACTCCACTCCAGTACTCTTGCCTGGAAAATCCCATGAACAGAGGAGCCTGATGGGCTGCCGTCTACGGGGTCGCGCAGAGTCGGACACGACTGAAGTGGCTTAGCAGCAGCAGCAGCAGATGGGTGTATACGACTTGCCACAATATCTGACCTGCTTCTGTTTTTCACAGTTAGCCTTCTCTTCTGTTTTCCAAGGTGACTCAGACCTTACCACTCTCAAAATTTGAATCATGTCATCTCTCTCAGCAGATAACCTTGCTTACTGCTTCAGAGAAGAGGGTGATTATGGGATGGAACGTCTTTTACCTTCTTGCTACCCAGTCTGTAAGCCTCAGCATAATGCCAGGCACATAACTGGCCACTTAGTAAACAATTTTTTGGATGGATGGGTGGATGGATAGGTAGATAAATTAACATATATCGTGGGGCTTTAGGAATGTAAGTTACTTTCATTATATAAAATACAGTGACCTTAAAATTTGAAACCTGCTTTTGAGAAGCAGGTCATCCCGCGATTTTCCAGTTTTTACTCGCCAGACTGAGAAAAGAAGTTAGTTTAAATGCTGAGCAGCAAATTTCCTAATCACTTGCTGTATGCTGGCAGAATTACAGTAATATCATTTCAAGTTGGAGAACTTAAGCATTTAGCCCTGATTTTTGACAGCATACACATCACTAAAATAATAATTTCTGTACCCATTTCTTTTCCCAGCCAGAGGTTATTTTGAAACCTCCTGTCTCCAGGAGTACAGCTAGTTCTAAGCCTCAGATGCTTAAAAAATGTTTTCCCTTCTCTTGCCTTTTTTTTTTTTTTTCATCTTAGAGATATCTCTCTGCTGTTCTTCTGCATCACCCAATGCTTAGGTAGATTAAAAAATCCTTAAGTGGTAGTACATATCTCAATAGATTCTTTGGTACTAAGAGTTATGAATGGTTAACAATAATTTAACTTTAGATAGACCCATACAAGGGGCACTTCCCCAATGGCTCAGCCGGTAAAACATTCACCTGTAATGCAGGAGACACAGAAGATGCAGGTTCAGTCCCTGGGTTGGGAAGCTCCCCTGGGGAAGGGAATGGCAACCCACTCCACAGTATTCTTGCTTGCAAAATCCCATGGACAGACAAGCCTGACAGGGTACAGTCCATAGCTTCCCAAAGAGTTGGACATGACTGAAGTGACTTAGCATGAGTATCCAGACAAAACCTGGAGTCTTTTTGTGAGTAAAGGGAATGCTGACGGGGATCCCATTGGACATGGGTGCCTTTAACATCAATCAGTGGTAGACTATAGTGAACATTTGGAAGGACGTGGTGATAGAAGAAAAGATGGAACTAAATCCAGGTATTTAACCTGGGGTTAAGGAGGCTTAACCTGAGGAGGGACTATTTGTCTGACCTCTAGTGACAGAGTCCTGGCAAAGCCTCGGGGAAGAACTTTTGAGAAGCACTTCAAAAGATTTATGTTTCATTTGAGAAGCCTGTCTAAAAGCCCTTTGAACCATTTAAGTTAAGCTTTCCCTTCTTACAGGAGGTGTGTGGGGACAGAAAGAAGCATATGGTTGAAACTCTCTGCACTGCAGTGTTATGTAAAAGAAGTACTTTTCCTGCTAGGTTAAATTACTGTGCGTGCCTCTTGCTGTCAGTGACATGATTTAGTTAAATACAGATGCTTTTAGAGGGGCTTTGTACTGAATCATAAATATTTAATAGTTTTATAAAATTTCTGTATGCCGAACTGGAAGGGAGATACAGCAGTGGAGAAACTCAACTTCTGCATCAAAGCCTTTGACCTTACAGTGTCCACTGACCAGTTGACCTTTGAAAAAGATATCTTCAGGATGGGAGTGTTGTTAACAATAAAAGGATTCTTCCCCCCGCCGCCACCCCGCCCACAACAAAATGAAGCTTACTGTCCAGCCCTTCTGATTTTGTCAGGAGAATGAACATTACGATTTCCCTGTTCACATTATTCATAGATGTTTCAATTCCCTAGTGATTAAAGAATCACATTAAGCAAAATCTCTTCTCATTAAAGGAATGGTATGGAAGGAGGGGTCAGGAAGAGATCTTAGATTTTCTATAGCAGCTAATGGTTTGTCATAGAAAGATACTCCTTTGCCATTAGATAATGACTCAAATTGTGTGACTTATATTCCTGATATAATTTTGGAATTCATCTTAAAGTAAGTGTGGTAGGGGAGGGTAGGTGGGGAGGGCTTATGCAGTAGAGGAAAGAAAATAATTCAGTGAGGGTTACTGAAAGTGAGACTGGTAGATTATTTTGTTTTCTTTGGCATCAGCTTACAAGGTTAATGGGCTTTCCTGATAGCTGAGCTGGTACAGAATCCGCCTGCACTGCAGGAGACCCCAGTTCAATTCCTAGGTCAGGAAGATCTGCTGGAGAAGGGATAGGCTACCCACTCCAGTATTCTTGGGCTTCTCTTGTGGCTCAGCTGGTAAAGAACCCGCCTTCAATGCAGGAGACCTGGGTTTGATCTCTGGGTTGGGAAGATCCCCTGGAGAAGGGAAAGGCTACCCACTCCAGTATTCTGGTCTGGATAATTCCATGGACTGTATAGTCCATGGGGTCACAAAGAGTTGGACACGACTGAGCGACTTTCACTTTCACTACAAGGTTTTATAATAAAACATACTATATATGTAGTGGTCAGAAATAGCCATGAAAAAATCTTTTTTAAGTTTTTCTAGCATTTTTATTATGAAAATTTGAAACATATAGAAAAGTTGAATGACTTGTGAACAATGCCGTATCTCTAGATTTTACAGTTAACTTCCGCCATAGTTGCTTTGTCAAATGTGTATCCATTTATCTATCAGTCAACTTTTTATTTTTGATGCAATTTGAAGTAAGTTGCATTTGTGAATGCATCTTATCCCCAAATATCCCAGCATGAATGATGTAGAAGTTTAATTGCTTTATTTAAAATAACATATGTTTGATGGATTATGTCAACAAATAGAACACATGTTTCCCTGGAATAAGTCATCATATTTGGACCTGGAATTTTCTAGTCATCGTATTTCAGGTTTTAACTCAGTCATCAGAAGCCTTCCTTTTCCTGTTTCTGACAATCACTCCTTCCCCTGTCCCAGATTTCTAATTCTCCAGATTAAAAGAAGATGTAACCCTGGCTCACCAATTCTCAGATATTGATAACATTTGACATTGTATGTATTTGAATCATTGCAGTAATACTGGACTGATCTCTATTTTTTAAAAAGATTTTCTTTTGATGTGGACCATTTTTGAAGTCTCTATTGAATTTGTTACAATATCGCTTGTGTTTTATGTTTGGTTTTTTGGACACAAGGCATGCAGGATTTAAGCTCCCCGACCAGGGATCTAACCTGCACCCTCTGCGTTGGAAGGTGAAACTTTAACCACTGGACCACCAGGGAGTCCCCTGATCACTATTTTGGGGTGACAGTCTTCGTTCCTGAAGATAAGCTCCATTTTATCCACTAGAGTCTCTTTATTCTATACCTTCCCATGTAAGTGATTAGAGCCTACATTTTGCCTACGTTCTGCATTCTACATCCCTTAGTGATGAAATGTTAATAACTGAGTCTAAATATGAATATTGGCTTCTTAATAACTTCCAGAAAAAGGGTCTGAATATTCAGTAGAGCTGTGACCAAAAGTGGTCAGAGGAGCATTAAAAAGATTAAACTTTCAAGTAGAAACAGTCACAGTAAAAGTTCATGTAAGATATTGCTATAGGAATAACTGATGATGGTAGTAACAACATTGACCCATTCACTTTATGGCAGTTACTAAAGGGTATCTATGTGGTTAGTGAGAAACTAAAAAGCTTCCCTTTGTAGGAATGAGTTGAAAGGGGAGGAGCGATATCCCTGACTTCTAGTCTTATCTCTGAAATTACTGTTGGCGCTCCAGGCAGATTATTTTTTATCTCCGGAGATCTTTTTTGTGTAAGATAAAATTCATGGGTCAAGGCTGTTTCAGCTCCAACAGTCAGCCAATGAAAAATTTAAAACCTAATTATTCTCAAGATTATAGTTCATCTTTGCATTAAGCCTACATCCTTTCACTCCAGATAATTTCTGAGATAGAAAAGATACAAGTCATTCTTAAGCCAATATAACTAACAATACATGGTGTGGTGTGATTTATGATACAAAGTTTTGAATTGGAGTTCCAATCATAAGATATTTTTGTCTCACAATTTTCAAATTCATATTTTGAAGGTAATGAAAATTGTCCCACAATGCAGAAAAAGTTTCCACGCCTTGAACTGAGAAACTGCAGAAAATATGGAGCTGGCATCTGATTTTAAATGGAATACTTCTGCTTATAAGAGTATCATAAGGCTTATGACCTTACAGCAGAATCGCCGGTTAGATGGCTCACTGGAATGCCAGATCAGTTCTAGAAAATGCATATATTTTTATCCCTCTTTTTTTCCCCTTTGGCACAACTTTGCATTTTCATTTTAATCAGCAAAAAAGAGAGAGAACTGTGTAGATTCTGTGGAAAATGTATATTTTTAAGATGTTTCCTGTGGCTGAAGTCTTCTCAGAGGTACAGGGTTGGGCTGTGTTGAAAAGTAGAACGATTCAGATCATTCCTTTCCCAGGCTTCCTTTATTTCAGGTAAACTGAGGGTTTACTTTACACATGGCTTTTTATGGCATTTCAGAGTCTCTTAAATAGATGGAACTCTTTTGTAAGTAATTCATAACTGCCTTCACATGTGGACCATCTCATGCTTAACAGTTTCTGTTTGAAACAGGATTTTCAAAGCAAACAGATTGCTAGAGCATTTGTAAGGGTGATGTACTCAATGCATTTTTTTTTAATTCCTCTGGAGATCAGTCAGCTGATCAGCAACCCAACTATAAACAAATAGCTAGTGCCTAAGTATAAATCAAGTTCAACAACTTCCATTTTTTGAAACTGTACTGAATTTGTATTACATTTGCATTGATTGTCATGTTTAGTTAATTATTTATTATATTTAATTTCTCTTACTTCACCAAAGTACAGCCTTTATGATTTTCTGTAAATACTATTATACATATCCATGCACTTAAAAATACAGATTATTTCTTGCATATTTGTGCCATTTGCCACAATACCTATAACAAACAAAAATTCTCTTGTTAGCTGTGTTGCTTTGTGCTGGGAGCTTATAGTAGTGAATATTAATGAAGTGAAGCAAGGACACTTGTTCAAGGTAACTAATTCCACCATGTATTGTCTAATAATCATGAATGATCATCCTTCCATATAACCTTGGAGTAGTCACTATAAAGATGATTTTCCTTTTGGTTTTTCTTCTTCCCATCATAGACAGTTAATTTAATATTATTTGCTTCATTCACACAAATAAAACTCTATACGGTATATCCATATAGACACAACTGAGCGACTGAACTGAACAATGATGTATCCATGTCTTTTAAGATATTTTTTCAATAGTTTTTACATCCTTTCAGTTCAGTGCAGTCACTCAGTCATGTCTGACTCTTTGCAACCCCATGGACTGCAGCACACCAGGCTTCCCTGTCCATCACCAACTCCTGGAGGTTGCTCAAATTCATGTCCATCGAGTCGGTGATGCCATCCAACCATCTCATCCTCTGTCATCCCCTTCTCCTCCAGCCTTCAATGTTTCCCACCATCAGAGTCTTTCCCAATGAGTTAGTTCTTCGCATTAGGTGGCCAGAGTATTGGAGTTTCACCTTCAGCATCAGTCCTTCCAAACTACATCCTTCTTTAGTAGTTTCCATATTGATGCATTAACTCGGTAATACTTACTTACTGGCCTCTGTGTGCCAGACATGTTCTAGGTAATAGGGATGTGTTAATGGAAACAGTCACAAGTGCTGGCCCTTATGGAGTTCACATTCTGGTAATGAGTTTATCACACTTTCCATAACAAAGCACACTGTGTTGAAAATACAGATAATTCAGATACCTGCTACTGTCTACCCAGTTTTTGGCTTATATTTCTAGTGTATTCTAAATATGTAAATGGAATGGTATTGAAGAATGAGAAATAATATTTTAAGTATATAAAATGAGCTAGAGTTATAAGCCTTTGCTCATTTTCTCATAAAACTTTTGTATTGATAGTCTCAATGACAGATCAATTTATTATATCCTCATTTGTGCTTTTGAGTTCCTTGGCATGTAATATTGCATCATCAACATCAATTTAGAGTCCATAGGTAATTAAGAATTGTCAGAGATTCAATGCTACATGACCTGTTAGATTTTGTAGAAGAAAGAACAATCTATACATGACAAAGTCTCATTATTTTAGTGCAGTGCACTGGAAAAACTGGTCAGATTGACTGTGTTTTCCTTTTAAAAGTAAATGTTGGAGAAGCTGAAACCATGATGAGTATGCAGTGTAATAGTTTTTTTTTTATTGAGTTGCAATTCACATAACATAAAATTAACCATTTTACTAGGAACAGTTCACTGGCATTTATCACAGAGATGTGCAGTGATCTCCGTCTAGTTCCAGACATGTCCAAGATAATATTAAAAGAAAGGTGACTTGTAAAACTAAGAAGAAAATCATTGTATATAGCTAATGATTTTACGGGGAGTGAGAAAATAATAGTTTCTCTCAAAGTAATCAGACTGTAAACATGGGATTTAATTTTTAAAAAATTATCTGTCTGTATAAAATTCTCACATCCTCATCTTTGAGATCCTTTACTGTCTCTTGAACTGCAGCTGAAGATAAAGGACCTAAACTTATAAAGAACAAAATGTGCCAGAGTAAATGGATCATTTGTTACAAAATGAGGACACAGTCCCAGAGTCAGTATCAGACATTCAATACAGCTTCTCACAAAATGATTCTTACAATTAAGTCAAACCGTCTTTACTGAAATAATTTTCACTGGGTAAAAATAAAGGAGAATCAGAGTCTTGATTCACCCTCAAAGTGGGGAGAAAAATACCTGCCCAGTAAAGTGAAATGGGTTTCATCTTAGTCTGTTTAACATTCTGAGTAATATAGAAGAACACTGGCAAGCCCATGAATTTGGTTTGCCCTGAGAGAACTTTTCTGTTTAGGTGAAGAGAGAACTGCAGGAAAAACAGTTCAATATTGGGTTATTCCTAACTTTCCATCTCCTAAAAGGATCTATGCAAAACATAAGTTTATGTAGCCTAACTTGACTTGAAGTAGTAGAGGAATTGGAGTGTTTTCTATCGGGTGGTATAATAGAGGGCTGCCCTGATGGCTTAGCAGGTAATGAGTCTGCCTGCAGTGCAGGAGACATGGGAGATGCAGGTTTGATCCCTGGGTCAAGAAGGTCCCCTGGAGAAGGAAATGGCAATCCACTCTAGTAATCTTGCCTGAAAAATACCATGGCAGTTGAGAGTTAATATAGTTGGGGTAACAAAGTTTCCCTAGATGAAAATAAATTCATAAAAGCCATATTTGGGAACAGTCATAAATTTGATTAGCATGTATCTGAACTGATCATTAGATGTGAAAAAATAGAGTGGAGTATAGAGGGCATTTTGAATAGATAGATGGACATAAAAAAAGTCTACCAGTTTATTAGAGGTGCCATGATCTGTGTAATTGAATTACAGTTAAAAATAAAACCAAACAAAATGTGTGTATTGAATGGCTAGCAAAGCTCTAGTTTGTGACAGCCAGATACTAATAGACCTGGCCTTCAAAGAAATTGCATTCTTCCCCATCCATCCTATATATGTCACATAATTAAGTAGTAACACCTGGGAAGATGTGCCCCAACAAAAATGAAGTTAAGGAATGATGTATCTTTGACTTGGGACCATGAAGAAGTTCCATGGAGGGGCTGAGATGTGAGCTGGGGGAAGATTTTCAAATGGATGGGAAGAATCAAACAGATCCACTTGGGTACTCGGTCCTCTCATAAGAAGCAGCAAGTTTTAGGGATCCCGTTAAGTCCTGAAGCTTTCTTGTGAAAATTGTGATTAATTCATTAGCAATGAATAAATCATTATAATTTATACATAGTCATCCTCAAAGATTACAGTCCAAAAAAATGAAATCACTGCTATCATCATGGTATTAGATATCACAAAGTAAATTCTATGTTTTGGCCATAAACTTACAGAGCAAGGGTCGACTTTTTCAGAGATAAACGTTTTCAGTGGGAAATAACCAACACACCAAAAAAAAAAAAAAAAAAGTAAAAGAGAAAGTAAGTTTATGTGATATGGTCATCCTCTTTCATCTCCTGGAGGTATGCTAAATATTTCTGATAATAAATAAAAGGGATGCCGATGTAGTAGCCTAGCTTGACTTGAAGTAGCAGAGGAATTTTAGTATTTTCTATTGGATGATATAATAGAAGGCTTCCCTGATGGCTCAGTGGGTAAAGAATCTGCCTGCAGGAGACACAGGGGATGCAGGTTCAGTCCTGGGTCAGGAAGATCCCATAGAGAAGGAAATGGCAACCCACTCCAGTATTCTTGCCTGCAAAATCCCATGGACAGAGGAGCCTGGCAGGCTCAAAGAGTCACAAAGAGTCAGACACAACTGAGCATAAGCACTCACGTATGCACAACATAATGGGATTGTTTTCTTCACTGAAGCTGGTTTAGAAGGAAGCTGGAATACTGTGTATCAGAAATATAAGTGCGTTTTGACTTGGTTCTGCTGAATCTCATTCTATATTACTGCAGAGCCTCTTGACCCAGGTTGACTTACTAACATTGACTTTTAACTGTTGTGGTGGATTAACTGTGGTTGCAAATTCCTTGTTACTCTCTCCATCAAGATTTATCTCCCCTTTCCTTGAATCTCAGTTGGCACTGTGACTATTTGGCCAATAGGATGCAATGGAAATGAGCCTGTACCACTTCCAAAGTCAGTCTTACAGAGGCCTGGCAGCTTGTGCTTCCTCGCTCTTGGGCTGTATCCTCTCAGAACGCAGCTGCCATGCTGTGAGAAGTCCAGGCCACGTGGAGAAGCCACATGTTGGTGCACCATCTGACAGTCCCAGCTGAGTTCCCAGCTGACATCTGGCATCAGCTGCTAGTCATGTGTGTGAATCTTGACTTTTTCAGCTCAATTACACCTCCAATGGATTGCAGCCCTAGCTGATATCTAATGGAGCAGAAGAACCACTCAGCTGAACCCAGTAATCCTGCGGGCTAGGGAGATGTAATACAGTGGTTGTTAGTTTAACAACAAATGTAATGTGTTTCAGGGCAATTTGTTTCATAGCAATATGTAACTGAAATCTTGAGATCTTCCCAAGAAGATCTCAGAACAGAGACTGTGGAAGAGCTTTTCTATTTAAACTATAAACAGATCATATGTGAATAACCTATGGTTCATTCTTGCAACCTCTAAAGATCACTAGGCAGAATTTTAGAAGGCTCTTGTTCTGGAAAATCGGCACCTTTAAGTTCATTTAGCAACTACATTAAAGTAAAATTAAAATGCCTATTTCATTGTTACACTTTCTGGTTCTCTTATTTTTCCTATTGAAGTAATAGGTAAACAATATGTAATCAGATGCCTTCTTTTGATTAAAAACAAGAAACAGTATTATTTGGTAGAAATAGCATGAGTCACAATTTTGTTCAAAATTTGTGCTATTGGTGCTATTGTTTAATAGCTATATGTCCATAGCTAAGTTATATAAGCTGCCTGAGGCCTTTTTTTTTTTAAACAAAAAAGATAATATGTTCTGTATAGAATTTAGTGAAGATCAGAAATTGTGTATGACAAGAACCTAGCAGAGTGCCTGGAATCACAGTGGAGCTCTATAAAGGTAGAGGTTGTTGTTATAGAAGAGGTGGTTATGCAGTTTTAAAAAGGTAATAGTAATTTGTTTCTTGTTCACTGTTTAAGGGAACATGGAAATATGGGTGTTTCTGAACTTTATTGAAGATGGAGGCTAAAGGGTTAAAGTAACATATGCTTGCAATTCTTCCTACAAACATGCATGTTCTAGTCAAAGAAATTCTGACCCTCAATCCCATTCATATCACCCTGTATTCACTTCTTTATTGCTAGTAAGATTTGCTAAAGGGATAAAGGCAACTTCTGACTCCTAGTCTCCTAGAATAAAAGGAGAATTCCTTTTATTCTTTACCTCCTGTCCTACTCCCTTTCTCAATTACATTTACCTTCTACCTGCATGGGAAGCAGCTCTATGGGAGGCTGGCTGTCTGCAAACTGATCTTAGCTCCAAGAACTCACAGGATTCATGAACTGCCTCTCCAGGGAGGACACATATATGTCCCACAGTGTGATTTGTGTAGTCTGTCTCTTAAGTTCCTATCCTTTACGTAATCCATTCTTTTCCTTTGTAAGTGTTGGTCATCTTTAATATGACGGCTAGAGCAGTGCCCAGTAATTACTTTGTCTGCTGAATATGTTTGTTCTTAATGATTAAGGCAAGGTGAATATTTGGCATTGGCACAACTGAAGGAGCACTTTTCTTAACTACAGGTTACTCTTCTCAGTACCTTCGCTTCCCTGCCTGATCTGGGCTCTGAACTCCGTGTTAGTCTTTGAAATCTAGGTGACCTTGGCTGTGGGTGAAATGCCAATGTATGAGTATGATACTTGCGTGAAATACTGGTTTGGTGCAGAATCAAGAAATTAAGTACCACAAATTTAACCTGGGTGATATCTAAAGGAATTATAAATGATCCTAATTTGGCATAAGTATTTACTTGCCTAACTGATTTTGAGCATTCCATGAAAAATGGTCATTAAAATTTTAATTCCTCTCAGTCTGAATTCTGTAAATGCCTCCCTATAGATTTTCGATGATGTGAAATTTCATGTCTGTTGCTTGAATCTTTAAGAAAAATCTTTCTGCTTTAAAATCAAATAGTTAAAAGTTAGAAAGTGGGCATAGGAATTATTTTAAAGTACAGGTTACTGCTATATAAATGCAGGTTATGTAGAGGTGAACTTAAGGATAATTCATTTTGCCCAGAAGCTTGTCAGAGCCATAATTACAATTATGCAAAGTGGTTCAGGCTTTTGTTGTTGTTAGTTATAGTACTGCAAACACACTTTAAGATGTCAGTACCCTTTAAATCACTTATAATTATGGGCTAATTTCATTTTGAAAGAATGATAATATTATCTCATGCCCACTTAGAAGCTTAAAAATATTTCAAAGCAGTGGAGATTGTGTTTTACAAAATATAACGTGCTTAAAGCAGATTCTCTCAGGACTTCAACTTTAAATTTTATTGCTTCTGGAACTCACATGATGGTTATGTAGTATGGATTTAGAGACCGTTTTTAAGACTCCTATTGACATAGGTGAACAAAATGGTTCCTTGGAAACCATTCAGGTGTCCAGTCACAGTAAAGCGTGGATTAAAGATTCAGATGCAGACATGTAGTGAACAGGAGGGTCTGGGCTGCCTGTTCTCTGTATTAAGGACAGTGCATTTCTTCCAGCCTTTTAACCACTGCTGTTTTAAAAGGAAAAAGAAAAGAGTCGGCAGTGAAACTATCTTTAAGGTAAAGCTCCTGAAACTTAACCCTAAAGGCGTGCTCTTATATAGAAAAGTCTTCTTAATCCTTGCAGTGCAGTTATAGCTGAGGACATGTGGTATACATTACAGCGCTCAGGGAATTCAACCTCCGCAGTGTGGAGTCACAGTGAAGGCTAATTTCAAGATGAAGCAGGAGCCTTCTCTATAGCTGTTACTGGTGTTTCTTGTTGGCTGGACATCAGTCTGGGACTGCTGTGAGTGGGACAGAAGGATGAAAATTTAAAGGGGACCCGTGTGGGCACATAAAGACCTCTCTCCCCTCCCTGAGCACCCCCTTCTCCAATGTATATTCCACACTTCACACTTGGGCATCACCAAGTCTTAGCCAGTCATTGCGACAAGGGCTGAAGGCAGAGCTGTCCATGGTTAGGAGGAAAAAAAAGAAAAACAATGTTCTTGCTGTTGGTTGAAACACCAGGCAATAACAGTCCTCTCGGTGAACAAAACTTATTAGAGGGCTGGGGATGGAATGCTGTCTCTCTGCAGCAGGCAGGAAGAAATTGCTGTTGAAAAGCTTACCTCTCTAGGGAGGAATCAGATATCAGACTTTGCCAAGCCTCAGGTCCAACCCATAAGGTCCCACCTACATCCACCCCCCGCCTCATCCTAGCTTTGTTAGATTGCTAGCATTGATCGCTGGCTTTTTCTGACCCAACAGTGGATGCAGAAGAGAGAACCAGGGAGACTTTAGAGCATGGGAGGTGGGGGTGGAAGATTAGGGCAGCTTTGGTAGGGAGGAAAAAAGAGAGAGAGAGAGAGAGAAAGGAGGCTAGCCGGGTGGGGGCCATGGGGACTCAGCTTAACTGCTGTCTGCCTGCTTCTCTTTGATTTGATGGCCTTTATTCCTTCTAATTGGATAAAATAGGAAGTCACTGGCAGTCCCGCCTTGCTGGGTATCCTGATTCTACTCAGACCAGCCAGCAGCCCCAGAGTGCGGATA
This sequence comes from Budorcas taxicolor, assembly GCF_023091745.1. NCBI lineage: Eukaryota > Metazoa > Chordata > Mammalia > Artiodactyla > Bovidae > Budorcas > Budorcas taxicolor. The sequence continues at coordinate 27,823,936 of NC_068933.1, forward strand.
GAGGGGTGGGGGTTGGGAGAGGAGGGAGGTAAAAAAGAAAGAAAGAGGGGAGAGAGAGAGTCTCTGGATGAAGAGGGGGAAGGCAAGGGGAAGAGACTGTGGAGAAGGCAGGAGCCGCAGAGGAAGAAAGTGAATGAGCGCTCGGGAAGGACAAAGAGGAGTGGCTGCGCGGGTGGGGGAGAAGGCAGGGCGGCGAGCGCGGCGACCGCCCCTCCCGGCCGCGCTCTCGCCTCCAGCGCGCTCTGCGAAGAGACGCTTCGCCGTGATGCTCGGAGGGCAGGCACCTGCTGCTCTGTGATGATTCAGCCCCTTTCAGCCGCCGCGCTCACACCACAGGATGCTGTTGCTACTGTCGCTGCTGCCGCTCCTGCCGCCGCCGCTGCTGCCGCCGCCGCCGCCGCCGCTGGTCCTGCTCCTGCTTTTACTTCTTCTGCATGACAGTTGCTTTCTCCATCTGAGCAGACCCCAGCTGCAGCTGCTCGAGGTGAGAAACATGCCTTTCAGTTTGGGCTACTGGTTTACTTAACCGACCGCCGCCGCATCAGCTCCTGGGTTTCTCCGCTGGCCTCCCGTCTTCCTGACCCAGCCAGGATGGTTTGGAGAAGCATATAAAAGAACTGCAAAAGTGGCCCAGAAACAGCAGTCACGAATTACAATATACTTTTATTTGGTTGTTGCTAGAGGCTTTTTTTTTTTTTTTTTTTTGGCCTCCCCTGCCTTCCTCCTGAACTCCTCTTGCTTTTGATAATGGCCTTGGACTTGGACGACTTATCGATTTCTCCCTGTAAGATGCTGTATCATTTGGTTGGGGGGGGCTCTGCATGGTAATGGACAGTGTGAGAGGCCAGGCCTCCTGGAGGTGAGCCGATGGAGATTTATTCCCCAGACATGTCCGAAGGAGCTGCTGAGAGGTCCTCGAGCCCTTCCACTCAGCTGAGTGCAGACCCATCTCTGGACGGACTTCCGGCAGCCGAAGACATGCCGGAGACCCAGACTGAAGATGGGAGGTCCCCGGGGCTCGTGGGCCTGACTCTTCCCTGCTGCGTCTGCCTGGAAACCGAGCGCCTGAGAGGTTGCCTCAACTCAGAGAAAATCTGCATCGTCCCCATCCTGGCTTGCCTGGTCAGCCTCTGCCTCTGCATCGCGGGCCTCAAGTGGGTGTTTGTGGACAAGATTTTTGAGTATGACTCTCCCACTCACCTTGACCCTGGGGGATTAGGCCAGGATCCTATTATTTCTCTGGATCCAACTGCAGCTTCAGCTGCTGTGTGGGTATCAGCCAAGGCGTACACTTCACCTGTCTCCAGGGCTCAATCTGAAACTGAGGTTCGAGTTACAGTGCAAGTTGACAATGCCCTTGGGTCCTCCGAGCCTTCGGCGGTCCCCACCCCGAAGAACCGTATCTTCGCTTTTTCTTTCCGGCCGTCCACTGCTCCAACCCTCCCTTCACCCACTCGGAGCCCTGACGTGAGAACACCCAAGGCAGCCACTCAGCCACCATCAACAGAAACTAATCTCCAAACTGCTCCTAAACTTTGTAAGTAGAGAGAGACGGGTGAGGGTGTGTAGAGGAGATGGGTGGGCTTGAGGTCGTCCGAAGTGCTCTCTAGAGGGTAGAGCTGAGGTCCTTGTCTTCTCGGAGTTGAATGGCACGGTTTGGTTTAAGCGCATCATGTGACTGGGTTGCTCCGGGAGAGATGAGTGAAAAGACCTTACAAACTGCTGGTTAGAACTGATGCTGTCACAGCAACTCTCTCTTCCTGGATGGTGAAATCTGGGGTGAGGACCCAGAGCTTCAGCATCTCTGAGCCATGCTTGACTTTCAGTTCCATTCCATTGGTTTCTAACACTTTTTAGGATGAAAACATCAGACCATTTTATACATATATGACTTCTGTACAGCAGTGAGTAGGATCCTGATTTTTTTTTCCCCCATGTAAACTTTCCATTATCTCTCCTCACCTTTCTGTTATCCTTTGCCTTCCAGCCAGCCCAAGTTGCGAGTTATCTTTCTCCATCTCTTCTTCCTGTTCCCTAAACCACTTCTCCCCACGTTTGTACTTTAATTGCTTGTTCCCAATATCACATGAAGTCTTAGATGTTTACAGCACTCACCTCTTACCAGCAGGTTGCTGTCATGCTCAGATTATAGTTTGAGTTGCTGAGCACTTGTTAGGGGCAGTTTTATTCAGGATCTGGTACAATTCCACATGAAAAGATTTTCCCCAAACTAGGTTTTTTTTAAAATTTTATTCAAGTATAGTTGATTTTACAGTGTTGTGTTAATTTCTTCTGTATAGCAAAGAGACTCTGGTATATATGTGTGTATATATATATATATATATACACACACACACACACACATATATATATATACACACACATATATATATATTCTTTCCTATTATACTTTGTCCAAATTAGTTTTGCCTTCTGGAATCAAATATTTAAACAGCTTCCTTGACAGTCATTAGAAAGTACAAAAGGCATTAGTAAATCATTTTTTTTCAGATGTGTCTTTTTTGTCCGTAAGATTGCAGCAGTCCTGTTTAATAAACTGCGAGTGAAGAGAGCCTGTGCTCTTAAAACAATACAGAGGAGTCCTACTGCCGTCTGTACTGGTCATTGCGATGCTTTATAATGGAAGAGTTGACAAGGATGAAACCATGACTAGTCAGATTGCTTTAAATGTCATTATAGAAGAGAGGCATTTTCTATAGCTTTTAAAAAGTTTCTAATTTACTTTTGTTTCACTGTCTTCTATTCACCATTGAAACTGTTTCCTTAGAAAAAAGTAAAGGATCAGAGAATTCGGTTTGAATACCATGTGTAAGTCAAGTCTCTAAAGGAGAGGTGAGGGTAAAGATTCTGTGATGTAATACCCCTACTGTTTCCCTCTGGATGGTAATGAAGATTAAAAATATCTTTTGCAGACATGTCGTTCAGTATGCGGGAGAGCCATATGTTCTAGAAATGCAGAAAAACTTGATTTGTGCTTGTGATTCAGGCTCGTTTCATACACACCAGTTTCAGTGGCAAAGATTTAAAGAGAAAAACAAAAGAGGCTTGCTTTTCAGGTGTAATTAGGGAAGAACCTCCTTTCTGCAGACACTGCTTTGTATCTTTATCAAATCCCCGAAGCATCATTAAAGATCTGACAGCCATCGCTGTATTCACCGTCTCTTCCCACCTGGCAAAGTGACCGGGAAATAATACCCAGATGAAATGACAGGCTATAAAAAGCAAGTACAGATCCTGCAAAGAGAAGCAAAATTCACTGTGAAGACAAGGTTACTTCTTTTGTCTTTTTATCATTTTCAGCTTCAGTATTGAATTAAAATGTGCCTGAATCAGTTTAGCTGTTCAGAAAAATAAAGAAGACCCTTTGAAAAACTCTTCGACTCAATCCTATAATTTTGTCATTGGAGGAAAACAAGCAAACAAAGAAACCTCCGGCACATTTTCCTGATCTGGGACTGTTTTAAAAAGTATCTTGTGATGTTTTGAGAAATTCTTTTCTAAGGTAAATTCTTTTCCTAAGTGTTTTAATAGATTATACATACCATACAGTTTCTTTTCTTTTTTTTTCCAAGGCAGGACATTGATTTTTCTGGCGTTTCTATTGAGTGGAAAAGATTTACTACTGTCTAAAAGCATCATAGTAGCCAGTTCTGGCCAGATACACAGCTGCAGCACTCTGAGTGCATTGGAGATAAGCCTGCAAAAGCTGTCTGGGATGTAGTTTTCTGGAAAGTTAGGGTTAGACAGTTGGTTAACACTTTACCGCCTATAGGGTTTGCTGTGTGAGACCCTTAGGGTTCCTTTTTTGAACTAGTGCCTGAAAACAACAAAAACATAAATATCCTAAAAATTATGAGTCTATATTTCTTTTATTTTGGAAAAGCACTGGTCCAGGAAGCTTTGGTTTTAAACACTCTTAAGTGATTGTTTAGCTGTTTAGAAGCTTGTAACCATTAACTAAAGGAGGGCAAAAAAGAAAGAAAGAAAGAAAAACTTGGCATTAGATAGTCATATTGCAACCTCTTTCACTTTTTGCTCTTCTACTAAGAAACTATCGCTTAGTCACAGAAAGAACGGGGCTTTTCTTTCATCATCCTGCATGCTTTTGACATGCCTGAAGCTGTCACAGCTTATGTTTTAAAAAGACATTATCATATCTGGACCGTGCTCTTCCGTGGTCTCAGAACTTGATTCTCCATTTCTATCTGGCTCAGCATATTCAGTGTATTATGCACAGAGCTGTAGCCTTCAAGGTCATAGTCTGTGGAGGGCTAATTGATTCTTCTTTATCCTGGAGCCGGTGAGAGTAGAACAGAGACAATCCCGGTAATTGTGTCTGCTGTGTTATTTCCCAAACCAATCTACCTATTAGCACATTAGGGTTTTATTCCATAAATACTAGAATTACTCTCTCCCTTATTGACTCTTCTAAAATCAAGACACTCTTTGTCTTTATTAGGCAAAATGTCACCTTTTAAATAGACTAGAGGTATAGTGACTATGTCAGCTATTTTAAAATGAGTATTTCTTTCATAAGGCAATATAATTGCATGTTCTTACCATCTTAGACAATGCATACAAGTAGAGAGTAAGCAATCTAATACAGGGCTTGAATTTACTATTTAGACAGTAGATAAAATATGAAAACATTAAAACGTGTATATGTAATTCTAAAGTTTTTCTTTGTGTGGTTAGTCGTTTCCCCCCATAATTATATTATTATGTTAATAGTTAAGTTTATAGTTTTCATCAAGGCAATTCTGGAACCATTCATTTGTTTCCTTTGCCTGGGCTTTAAAATTTTTCTTACCTTTTGTTTATCTGGAAAGATCTGATGCTGGGAGATTGCAAACTTAGATGACTATGAAAAGAGCTGATTAGTTAAGTTGTAACCAGGAAACTAGGGTACCATCCTGAAAGAAAATGTATTTCTGAATGGTGCAGCCTGCTTGACAACTGACTCTTGGGTATAAGAATGTATTAGTATTTTCTGGGACTTCCCTGGTGGCCCAGTGGCTAAGACTCCATGTTCCCAATGCAAGGGGCCCGGGTTCAGCCCCTGCAGGGAACTAGATCCCATATGCTGTAAAAATCCCATGTGCCACAACGAAGACTTCGTGCAGCTGAATAAATAAATTATATATATATATGTATATATGTGTGTATACACACACACACAAACACAAAAAGAATGTATTAGTATTTTCATCTTAGGCCAAACTTGTTTTGCTTTTTCTTAAATCTTTGTACTGTTGAGTTTCATGGCCCACCGTTGTTACCAGAGTGACAATATGAATCACTACACTATGCAAAATTCAACATGATCAATTGACTATACCCTAGGATTTTTCCCTTTCTGTTGAAAAGTGGCATTCGTTTTAAGCCCAGTAGACTCTTCTACTTCCTTGCAACTGTACCTATAGTTGTTTCAGAATGGTGATTCCAAATAAATTTTCTCTGCTTTCACCATATTTGTTGAAAGCCTAAGACATTAAAAACTGGAAGAAATGGGTAGATCCTCGATGTGAACTAAATAATTTTATTAATTTACTGATGAGGAAAGCCAGACTCTGAACAATTTAGTAAAATGAACCCTTTTATTAAAATTCACAAAACTCTGAAAAGTTTAGGGAAACCCTAATAGTAGAAAATAGAGCAATGTCCTATCTCCCAGAATTTAATCCCCAACAGTGCTGTTTTCTCCTATCATTTTTCCCCTGTTCTAGAGGATTAGATGTGAAGAGAAGTGAAAGTCACTCAGTCATGTCTGACTCTTTAGATAAGGGTCTTCCCAACCCAGGTCTCCTGCATTGCAGGCAGATTCTTTACCGTCTGAGCCACCATGAACTCCAAGAGTACTGGAGTGGGTAGCCATTCCCTTCTCCAGGGGATCTTTCCAACCCAGGGATCGAATCGGGGGCTCCTGCATTGCAGGGGGATTTTTTTAACATCTGAGCTACCAGGGAAGCCCAAGAGAGTTAGAGCTGAAGACTAAATCAGGTAGTTTAAGTGGCATCTGACTGCTAGTTACAGGAAGTACTTAAGTGGGACCACTGGTCATGTGTATAGAGTTCCCACTTAAAAAATTAAAATTAAATTTTCTTTTCACTCTCTTGTTCTGTTCTTACTAAATTTTCAGCAGATACAACCTTTTTTTATTTCATCACTCATACAGTATTCAGCTTGCTTTTGAGAAAACAGCTTAGTTTTTCTCAGATGACCTCTTTCCTGACAGGCAGCAGATGGCTATATGGCTCACCTCTTTCCTGAACATCCCAATTTAATTATTTCTCCTTATTCCTTTATGATACCCAGTTTTGCTTCCTTCCTCTCCCTTCTCACACTCCCAGTTGTATCTTGAATCTTTCTTATTTTCCTCATTATGCCATGTTGGCTTTTCTATGTCAAAATTCTACTGCACTCTGAGATATCAAAGCATCTTCACCTGTCTTTTCTTTCCTATAGAAACTTATTGCATTTTAATACTGAACAGTACTTACACATTTTACAAAAACACATACCAAAAAATGTCTTCATCTGATGAACAACATACTGGTTTGTTACAGCCACCATTCATTCAAAATTTGGCCCTTTTCTTTATCTCACCTTCTTCTTTTCCTTTATATTGACACATAAATATACATATCAGCATTTTCGCATTCCCATAAAATCGTGTCCCATACCATACATCTCTGTTTGTCTTCCTTCCCTCAAAATAATATTGCATAATATCCTCTTAAAGCATGAAGGAAGAGAGAATCTGTAGACTGAGAAACAAAGACATTAAAAGGTTATGACTTGTCTAATGTTGAGCTGGAAGCCCCTGAGAGCTAGGTCTATAACTCTCATCCTGAACTTTCTACCAGGCCATGAATGGCACCATGTCTGCGTTTATGCTTGTTTTTCCGTTTTTATTATTGTTGTTATGTTCGTGTTTCAATGTGCTTCTGTTGTTTCCTCTTTGTCTTTATTCAATGAATACATATCAGGGACCTACTATGTGCAGGCATGGTTCTAAATGCATCATATCACCATAGAAACCAATAAAAGCCCTTGCCCTCATAAAGCTTATGTTCTAGTGGATTTTTAGAATCGATTAGCACAACTCTGTTTCTTTACTTTGCTACATAAATACTCTCTGAATTCAGTGTTTCTTCTCCTCACCTTCCTTTTGTTCACATTTTGACTGCCATTCCTGTTCGCTACTGTTCCTCTTTGTGGAATACTGAACACTTAACCAATGATATCCTCTACCTTAAAGTGAAACCACTTCTATCTCTGCTACTGGTAACTTTGCCTGATTCCTGTTCGACCTCTATGACATAATTTAACCAAACCATTGACGTGGTCAAGAAGGTGAAATGTGTTTAGCCCTTTTAAGAACACTCTCTGAAAATGGGAAAGTGTGTTAGTTGCTCTTTGAGACCCTGTGGGCTGTATTCCTCTGGGCTCCTCTGTCCATGGGATTTCCCAGGCAAGAATACTGGAGTGGGTTGCCATTTCCTTCTCCAGAGAGTTTTCCCAACCCAGGGATTGAACCTGTGTCTCCTGCATTGCAAATGGATTCTTTACTGCTAAACCACAAGGAAATCCCTAAAATAGAAAATATTTCCATATTTCCACCATGTAAAGATTGTAAGATTGCTTGTAGATTCTAGCAACCTGATAGCTGTAAATATTTTTTTTAATCATATTTTGTATGTATTTTTATGGCTTACTGAACAAGGGTATTAAAATACTCCCGAGGATTTTTAGTTTCATTGTCCAGAGAAAGGATTGAATCTGTCATTAAGTTGTTTAGTTCTCAAATTGAAATAAAACTTAGGTTCATATACCATTCACATGAGTAGGAGTGATCAGTCTGCATTATCTCAAACCTTGTTGCCATCTTTACTGCAGTGAATTGAACCTAGTGTTGTGTATGTATATGCAGTCAAAGATTATTTCTGACAAATATAATTGATATTATGTAATAATAGACTTTTATATGTTGAACGTTTGGAGAGATAATCCAAGTGTCTGCTAGAGGGAGGAAATTAAGATCTGGAAAAGTGAAGCGACTCACCCAAAACACTATAGCTAAGTGCTGTCAGTGCTAAGACTAAAACAGAAATAATTCTTGTCTTCTCTACACTCTCTTTTCCTGTCCAAATTAGTTTTAGCCTTTATATTCAAATAGTATGTATTGCCATAATGCAAATGAGTGTGCCTTCCTATTTATTATTTAAATACTAACTAGTAAGGCTCATCACTCCACTACAGATCTCTTCTTTAAAGAAGACAATTTTCCCTTTCTGATTTTGATCCGTATAGGAAATCAGTTTGGCCTTTCCCAAAAACATACGTATATGGGACAATTTTTAAAATTTATTTATTTTTAATTGAAGGATAATTGCTTTACAATATCGTGTTGGTTTCTGCCGTACATCAACATGATTCAGCCATAGGTATACATATGTTTTCTCCCTCCCACTCTCGTCCCATCCCACCCCACTGGGTTGTCGTAGAGTACCCTTTGGAGCGCCCTGAGTCCCACCGGCTGTCTATTTTACATATGGGAATGCATGTGTTTCCATGCCACTCTCAGTTCATCCCGCCCTCTCCTTCCCTAACTGTGTCTATAAGTCTGTTTTCTATGTCTGTGTCTCCATCGCTGCCCTGCAGATAGGTCCATCAGTACCGTCTTTCTAGAGTCCATATACATAGGTCCGTATACAATATTTGTTTTTCTTTTTCAGACAGTTCACTCTGTATAATAGGCTCTAGGTTCAGCCACCTCATGAGAACTGACTCAAATGCATTCCTTTTATGGCTGAGTAATATTCCATTGTATGCCCCATGTATATACCACAGCTTCTTTATCCATTCATCTGTCAGTAGACATCTAAATTGCTTCCACGTCCTAACTATTGTAAATAGTGCTGCAGTGACTGTTGGGGTACATGTGTCTTGAACAGTTATGGCTTTCTCAGAGTATGTGCCCAGTAGAGGGATTGTTGGGTCATATGGTAGTTTTATTCCTAGTTTCTTAAGGAAACTCCATACTGTTCTCCATAGTGGCTGTATCAATTTACATTCCTACCACCAGTACAAGAGGGTTCCCTTTTCTCCACAAGCTCTCCAGCATTTATTGTTTGTAGATTTTTTTGATGATGGCCATGCTGACCAGTGTGAGGTGATACGTCATTGTAGTTTTGATTTGCATTTCTCTGATAATGAGTGATGTTGAGCATCTTTTCATGTATTTATTAACCATCTGTATGTCTTCTTTGGAGAATTCTCTGTTTAGGTCTTTGGCCCACTTTTTGATTGGGTTATTTGTTTTTCTGGTACTGAGTTGCATGAGCTGCTGTATATTTTGGAGATTAATCCTTTGTCAGTTGTTTCATTTACTGTTACTTTCTCCCATTCTGAGGATTGTCTTTTCACCTTGTTTATAGTTTCCTCTTTCAATTCCTATTCTTAAAACCTTTTAAGTTAAATTAGGTCCCACTTGTTTATTTTTGTTTTTATTTCCTTTACTGTAGGAGGTGGGTCATAGAGAATCTTGCTGTCATTTATGTCAAAGAGTGTAATGGCTATGTTTTCCTCTAAGAGTTTTATGGTTTCTGATCTTTCATTTAGGTCTTTAATCCATTTTGAGTTTATCTTTGTGTATGGTATTAGGAAGTGTTCTAATTTCATTCTTTTACATGTAGCTGTCCCGTTTTCCCAGCACCAGTTATTGAAGAGACTGTCTTTTCTCCATTGTATATTCTTACCTCCTTTGTCAAAGATACAGTGCCCATGGGTGTGTTTATCTCTGGGTTTTCTATCTTGTTCCTTTGGTCTAGATATGGGAGAATTTTTTAGCAATCAAAGCTAACCCGACTGAAGTGTGCTCCTTATTTGGAAAGAATTTAGTATCTTCTTAATAGAATATTCAATCAGTGACATTGTTGAGGGACATTCATGCTCCTAGCAGGTTATTAAATATGTTTACTACTGATGTCTTTTACAGCTTTGATTTCTGTCTTGCCCTAGGCCTTAGCTTTCTAGTTGGGAATTTTTGAAAATTTTTTATTTTATATTGGGGCATAGTTGATTAACAATGTTGTGTTAGTTTCAGGTGTATAGCAAAGTGATTCACTTATATGTATACATGTGTCTCTTCTTTTTAAAATTATTTTCCCACTTAGATTATTACAGAATATTGAGCAGAGTTCTCTGTGCTATATAGTAGGTCCTTGTTGATTATCTGTTTTAAATATAGTAGTGTGTACATGTCGATGCCAAACTCCCACTCTATGCCTCCATCTCCCCCTCCCTCTTTGGTTACCATAAATTTCTTCTCTATCGCTGTGAGGAGCAGACTGAAATTTTAATCCCACGTGCCACTCCTCATAGGCTTGAGCAGGTTAGATCATCTGTCCGAATCTGTGTCCTCATTTATTCGTGAGAACAGTAGTGTGCTTCTCTTGGGGATGTTTGGGGGATTCAGTGAGTTAGTGGAAAACAAGAAGTCCTAAGCCTAAGATACAGTAAATATGAAACCAGTACCAATTTTTTCTCTCTCATTCTACTTAGACTGCTTTCTTCACTTTATTCTTTTCCCCTTTTGATCTTGAATATATAGTTTCATAACAAAGTCTGGAGAATAAGTTTAGGAGTCTGGGAAAGCTTATAAAAACCTTAGAAGATGAGAGTTGAAGAAGCATCATGGTGCTGTGGAAACTGTACTGGAAACTGGTCATCAGATCCTAGTTCTACCATTTATAAGCTGTATGACCTTGAGAAAATTACATCCCATTTGAGATTCAGTTTTTACATCAGAACAAATTGGAATGTTAATCCCTTAAGTGCTCGTGAGATTGTGTTGAGGGCTACATAAATTACTCTATGGGAAAAAATATTAGGATATTAGGACAAGACTTAAGAAATATTAACTTCCTTCCTCTCTCTAGCACCATTCATATGAACACTATCTACATGTGTTAACATTCCTAGGAGTAACTTGTAGAGCGTCTTAACATATGGATTAATTTGTTATGTCTTAGAACTTTACTCATTTCTTGAACTCTAGTATCATAAAAGAGTGATTTTCCCTCATAAAAACTGTTAGGATACATAGATTGATTCTCTTTGAGTAATGTCAAAAAGTCACATTGTGAGGGACTTTCTTACAGGGAGAATGATAAGGAGTTACTTGCAAGAGAGAAAAAGACAGGTAGTAGCTAAAGTTGTGTTTGTCAAGAAAATACCTTCTTCAGGGTAGTGAACAGGAATTTATACAGTTTAAGTGTGGTGCCTGGAAGGAGCTGGACCCAAAGGATCATGGATCTTTATTTATCTGAATGGAAATGATGTTCACCAAATGTTTTTCATTGTTCCAAAGTGGAATTTCTGGACCCCCAAAAGATAGCAATTCAGCTGTTCTCAGCATTTTTGTAAAACCCATAAAAACAATAATTTATGTAGAATAATTTTGGTGGTAGCTGGTGGTGGCTTAGTCACTAAGTTGTGTCCGACTCTTGCAACACCATGGACTGTAGCCCACCAGACTCCTCTGTCCATTGGGTTCTCCTAATTTTATAGGAGCTGGATCAAACATAGCAGTTGTTTTAATTTGGTTAAAATTATAAAATAAACGTGTATATTGAATTCTACAAATAATACATATGTTTCATGTGTGCCCATAATATCCTGAGTAAAAGGAGAATTGATTTGATGATTACCTAATAACTAAAATTTGGTACATAAAATCATTTAAAGTGTAGAGGAACCAGCTGTTTATCAATAAGTTTCAAGACACAAATAAAATCAAAACTCTAGCCCTATATCTAAATGCTAGAGGCTTGTAAAAACTAAAAGAAGCAAAAAAAAAAATTGTTACAGAGAATAATTATATCTTAAATATATCCTGGAGATTCTGCTACAGTGAACTTGAAATCTTGTTAGCTGGGATATTGGTCCCTGTACTACAAAAAGAAAACAGTAAACAATACTGGATGCACTTAAGGGCCTTTGATATTATTGTACGTCTAATGATCTTTCTTGCATAGATATGTAATTTGTAAGAGCTTGTCACTTAGCAGCATATATAATAATCAGCACAGTATATGTGTTTTCATTTATTCTTTACTGTAGAACCAGAGACATGGGAAAACTTTTATGTGTTGGTCATTTTGATTCTTATCTATTCTAGTATGATTGATTTGCTGCAGAAATTGAGCTCTGAATCAATATTGGAGCAGCGAGGCCACCATTTCTACGGGGAAAAAACTTGATAACATACTAGGGCAGAGGCTTTTCTGACAGTGCAGTGGAAATAAACTGATAGATCCAATGAAATTTGATGAATTATCATGGAAAGCTTCCCATGATAAAGCATTTTTTATTTTTCATCACGAAGATGGTGTGACAAGACGAGACTTGATTTACTGTGATTTTCAGTGATGTGCACTTGAGCGTTTGAATTGTCTTCTTTGAGTTACTGCCGTCCCAGCCAAAGGGGAAATTTATGAGCTCTGTTTTAATCAAAAGTTAGTATGGAATTTAATACTGAAATAACTCACTACTCTAAAAAAGTGTCTTCCAAACTCATTTTTAAAATTTGTTATTTAAAATTAAAGCAAATGTCCATTTATTCGTATGCATTTGAAAAAGGCAACCACATTGAAGACAAAGATGGTGGCCACGAAGGACACATAATTAACAGGCAAACAAATGACACCAGAAGTTTCGAGTTATTAGCTTTGCTGTCTGTGTTGGTATCCCAGTTCAGTTCAGTTCAGTTCAGTCGCTCAGTCATGTCCAACTCTTTGCGACCCCATGGACTGCAGCACGCCAGGCATCCCTGTCCATCACCAACTCCCGGAGCTTGCTCAAACTCATGTCCATTGAGTTGGTGATGACATCTAACCATCTCATCCTCTGTCATTCCCTTCTCCTCCCTCCTTCAATCTTTCCCACCATCAGGGTCTTTTCTAATGAGTCAGTTCTTCACATCAGGTGGCTAAAGTATTGGAGTTTCAGCTTCAGCTTCTGTCCTTCCAATGAATATTCAGGACTGATTTCCTTTAGGATGGACTGGTTGGATCTCCTTGCAGCCCAAGGGACTCTCAAGAGTCTACTCCAACACCACAGTTCAAAAGCATCAATTCTTTGGTGCTCAGCTTTCTTTATAGTCCGACTCTCACATCCATACATGACTACTGGAAAAACCATAGCTTTGACTAGATGGACCTTTGTTGGCAAAGTAATGTCTCTGCATTTTAATATGCTGTCTAGGTTGGCCACAACTTTTCTTCCAAGGAGCAAGTGTCTTTTAATTTCATCGCTGCAGTCACCATCTGCAGTGATTTTGGAGCCCAAGAAAATAAAGTCTGTCACTGTTTCCATTGTTTCCCCATCTATTTGCCATGAAGTGATGGGACCAGATGCCACGATCTTTGTTTTTTAATGTTGAGCTTTAAGCCAACTTTTTCACTCTCCTCTTTCACTTTCATCAAGCGGCTCTTTAGTTCCTCTTCACTCTCTGCCATAAGGCTGGTATCATCTGTGTATCTGAGGTTTTTGGTATTTCTCCTGGCAGTCTTGATCCCAGCTTGTCTTTTATCCAGCCCAGCAATATAAATTAAATAAGCAGGGTGACAATGTACAGCCTTGACATACTCCTTTCCCAGTATGCAACCAGTCTATTTTTCCATGTCTTATTATAACTGTTGTTTCTTGACCTGCATACAGATTTCTCAGGAGGCAGGTCAGGTGGTCTGGTATTCCCATCTCTTGAAGAATTTTCCACAGTTTGTTGTGATCTACACAGTCTAAGCCTTTGGTGTAGTCAATAAAGCAGAAGTAGAGGTTTTTTCTGGAATTCTCTTGCTTTTTCTATTATCCAACGGAGGTTGGCAATTTGATCTCTGGTTCCTCTGCCTTTTCTAAATGCAGCTTGGTGTCTAAATGTTGGTGTCTGATGGTGATACAATCTTATTTCTCTTATATGCCTCTCTTCTCCATCCCCTGTTTATGGGGGGGAGGCGGGGTGGAGGGGGGAGGCCATGTGGCATGGCATGCAAGATCTTAGTTCCCCAGCCAGGGATCAAACCCATGCCCTCTACAGTAGAAGCACCAAGTCTTAACCACTGGACCACCAGGGAAGTCCTCTCTCCTTGCTATCCTACAGTTACTTTTCTCTGTACTCTCCTCACTATTTCTTCTTCTCCAGTGGCCTTTCTGCTCATCCCTCCTCAGTTCTCCCACCATGCTCAGAAACCAGGGTCCCAGAGCATCAGAGGATGTGGAGCAGATGGTCCAGACCTGTGGTTTCTCCCTAGATGGGGTGGGGGATGGAGAGTGAATGAGACCTGAACCACAGACTTGACCACGAACAGCCTGATGACTTTCACTGTTGCCTCCTCCTTGCTAAGTAACAGGAAGTATTTGTTTTATAAAATATGTTCGTGTCATGTAATAAAAGCTCCATAAATAAATGGAATGATCTTAAAGACAGTGGAATTGAACTCTTGTTAGCATTTGTTTGTAATCCCTTGGTGGAGCTTCCTGGGTCATAATTGCTTGCTCTTCTGGGAGCAAAAGGAATCAGTAACCATTGATTGTTACATGATGCTAAGTATTGCCTACAAAGCAAATCTTAAGAGTGATTAGTGGTAGCATTGAGTGTTACAGCTCTGATTTTTCCTGGCTATAATCCTTGAGCAAGCTGGGTTTTTACAGTTTTCCCATCAAACAACTCATGACTTTTCAAAGAGAAGAGAAAAAACATCATGTCATCTGTGAAGACTTGGGTTTACATAGGGAGAAAAAAACATTATATAAAATAATTACGTCAATCTTTTTATCTTTCTACTTCAGTGACAGCAGAGAGATATCTCCATTAACTCCTACCTAGGAAGTTCAGGTTCATATGACTCTAACTGTAGTTTATCTGCACTCTGAAACCTGAGGTACACATAGCCCATGACCTACATTTTACTAAACAGTAAACTGTTTATACGACTGAGCGACTGAACTGAACTGAAACTATTTATAAAAACATTGGGATCAATATGGTAAGTCTTTGGCCTCTCAAAATCCTTGGGAATTAGTTGCCTAGTTTTTTAAATAGCTGATGCTTTGTCACCTTGAAACATTAATTTTATCCATTTTGGATCAAAATCTCTCTTTTTTTTTTAACTTTATTTTACTTTACAATACTGTATTGGTTTTGCCATACATCAACATGAATCTGCCACAGGTGTACACGTGTTCCCAATCCTGAACCCCCCTCCCACCACCCTCCCCATACCATCTCTCTGGGTCATCCCAGTGCACCAGCTCCAAGCATCCTGTATCCTGCATCGAACCTAGACTGGCAATTCATTTCTTACATGATATTATACATGTTTCAATGCCATTCTCCCAAATCATCCCGCCCTCTCCCTCTCCCACATGTCTCGGTTCAGTTCACTCAGTCCTGTCCAACTCTTTGTGACCCCATAGACAGCAGCAGGCTGGTCTTTCCTGTTCATCACCAACTCCCAGACTGGTGCTTGCTCAAACTCATATCCATCAAGTCAGTGATGCCATCCAACCATTTCATCTTCTTTCGTCCCCTTCTCCTCCCGCCTTCAATCTTTCCCAGTATCAAGGTCTTTTCCAATAAGTCCGTTCTTCACATCAGGTGGCCAAAGTATTGGAGCTTCAGCTTCAGTGTTAGTTCTTCCAATGAATATTCCAGACTGATTTCCTTTAGGGTTGACTGGTTTTTTCTCCTTGCTGTCCAAAGGACTCTCAAGAGTATTCTCCAACCCCACAGTTCAAAAGCATCAATTTGATCATTTATGCTACTTGTTAATGGGATTTATTCAATATAGGAGCTTCATAATGGTGAATCCTGTGGTATCTTAAGGACATAGTGGGTTAGGATATAACTTTCATGAAAACTGAGCTCATTAGGACATTTTGAGTTATATTGGGTATTCTAATCCCAGACCTATATGTATTTTAAATGCACTGAGTTATTGCGTGGATGCAGTTAGAATTTCAGAGCTTTAAGACCTCAGGGAAAGGCTTTAAACCAAATCTTTTCTTTCAGCAGAAAGAAAAATAACATAAACTGTCCAATTCCTTGTCTGTGAAGTGGCACTAATTATACCTCCCTTTTGTGGTTGTTAGGAGGATCAGATAAGTTAATGTATATAAATATTTAGAGTCACCCCTGGTATATAAGCATTATGTATAATGTATAATAATGTAATCCTGAGCTGCCATTATGCAGGTTTTTTTAAGTTAAATTGCATTTCTTTGAAATCCAAACTTGACACCTTGCAATGGCTTATAGCAGGCTTGAAGAAAGGAATAGGGACTTCAAAAAAATATTGACAAAGCTATGGCTGTACTACCATTTTCATTTGGTTTGCTCGTGTGGGTTTTTTTCCTTTGTGTGATTTGTGCTACCATCTTATCTGTACTGTTCTCAGGAATTAGAAGGGGAGTTGAGAAGGATAATCATCACTCCACCTGTCAGCCAAAAGTAGAGCTGCATGGTATAGATGGGTTGAGACAGGAAGCCCTCCTTGCTGGCAAATTGCCATCTGTTGACATGGCTGTGAACAAGCACATGGGTGCATGGTTTAATTTATTGCTGTGGCTTCTTACTTTGTCATAAAATGGTGTGCAGGTCTACAGGGAGGGAGGCAATGGAATTCTCTTTGTTGCTGGAGAACAATTGCAGAAGCTTCAGATTCCATAATGCTTTCATTTCAGCAGGCCAGAAATCTACTCATTACCCAGATGTAGGAGTCAATAAATGAATGTGATGATCGGAGCTGTCCATGATGAGATAACAGTGATTTGGAGGTATCTGAATTTTATGAAACAAGATCACAGCAGAACCATTGACATTTCAAAGATGTCAGAGTTCTTTCAGATAACCTGGTTGAAATATTTTACTTTACTACTGAGGAAACCAAGATATGGAAATATGAAATGATTGGGCCGTATGTATTTTCTTTGTAAGAAACTGAGACTGACCTAAAAAAGGGCGATGCCACCTCATTGTGCTTTTTTTTTTTTTTCCAAAAGCTATGCTACTTTATGGTTTCCTGGGTGGCTCAGTGGTGAAGAATCTCCCTGCCAGTGTAGGAGACTCATGTTCAGGGGAGATGCTCTGAGAAGGAAATGACAACTCTTTCCAATATTCATACCTAGAAAATCCCATGGACAGAGAAGCCTGGCAGACTACAGTCCATGGGGTTGCGGAGAGTTGGACATGACTTAGCTACTAAACAACAACAATGCTACTTTTACATAAATTAGTGAATTTTTTAGAGTTGTAAAAACTTCAATTTTTCCTTTCTTACCTATTCTTTATTGAGTGACTCTATAGACTTTGTTCTAAGAGTTTATTTCTAAAGGGAGAAAACATACAAAAGGATACAAGTCAGTCAATCATGAACCATTTTAGAAGATGGCAAGTTGTATGGAGAAAATAGCACATGTAAGGTGGTCAGAGTTCTCAGGGAGACGCACGTGTATTTTAAATAGAATGATTAGAGTAGGCTGCCTCAAGAAGAGAGCAGTTAATAAAGACTTGAAGGAGGGTACTTAGTTCATTTAAGGATAAAGGAATCACAGTGGGCCTTGAAAGATATATGCAGTTTTTGATGGGTTTAGTTTTATTTCAGATGAAAGGAAGGTTGAGTGAAGTGGACGTGTTGGGCACATAGTAGACCAGTTTGATTGGTATGAGGGTTTGGTTAATAGCTGGTATTTATGAACCACGCATTGTATGCTCCATCTTTCATATGTATTATCCAGTCTTCACAAAAACCACTGGCTAGGTGCTTTCCTTGTCCTTCTGTCTGCTGTAAAAAACTATGGCGCAGAAGAAACTGATGGTCCAAAAGTTAAAATAATAAGAAGGATGATGATAATGACAATGATGATGATCTGAATAGTGCAAGAGAGTGGGAAGAAAACCATAAGAGAGACTACGAATAAAGAATTCCTCAACACTAATTGAATATGAGGAAGGAAGGAAGTGATTAGGCATACTCGAGTGATTTAGAGGTTGTTAAATGAATGAGTTTCTGAAGGACAAGGTCATATATTTATTCACCATGTATTTACTGTGCTCTGCTACGTCTTTGCATATTTATACATTTACAGAATGAAGTAGATTTATAATAAATGACTTGTGCTTCCAGGAAATATTCATTGTTGCTTCCTGAAGTGGCCAGTCAGTTAAATAATATTAATTGTTCTTCCCTCAATATTCTTTAAAAATTGAAATGAATAAAATTCAAAATTTAAAGGCACTTTTACTTCACTTTTTAGTGACATTATTCACTGATGCTGGTGAATCAGAATTTGGGGGGAATATATTAAATCTATCCTCTTTAGTAAGTGCCAGTAGCTTCGGTACTGAGGTTTATTTTGATGTAGAAGTCGCATATGGAATTGCCTATGGGATTTATAGTTAGCCCATTCTACTAAAGATCTCTATGTATTATCTCCACAGCATACTACTTAGCTTTACAGATTCTTTTATATTTAGTAATGTTGTGTGTGAATTCTTAGCTTATAATTGTACAGCTACTACAGGAAGTACTGTTCCTCCAAAATCATTATTAATATATTTTCTCTTTTTTCATTGACTATTCAAATAAGGCACTATATTCATTAAATTCCACAAGTTAGTTCTTTCAGTTTATTCAAAGTATGAGGTCTGAAGTACTGCAGTTCATATAAGATTTCTGGCAGCCTATTAATAATAACATTCTCAATTTGTAGCTCCTTCATCCATGTAATTTTAGTGATATATATGCTATGTTCCTGGAAAAGGAACGTTTCAGGATTAAAGAGGCAGTTCACATGTTGGTGCTTTTATTCAGTTTTTCAAAACTGGTAAATGGAAAGAGACAATATAATTTCTACCTGTACTGTTCAAAAACAAGCCATGGATATTAGAGGTGCATCATACATAGTATGACCGCAGATGTAGGCAGTTAATGTTACAAACATTTCTTTCTTGAGTTGTTTATTTCAAGCAGTAATTGTTAAGTTAGTAAAAATAAGGAAATAATTTTAAGTATGATGAAAATACTTGTATTGGTTTAAACAATGAGGAAAAGCTTGAGCAAGAAATTGCATGTCATATTTTAATATGGTTAGAATATTTAATATTTTCTATCCAAAGGTACATTCTTATTTGAATTAAAATTCACCCTGCAATGAAAAAATTCTGATTTCGATTCCTTCTTATCTGCTGTCTGATCTTGACCTTGTGTTTCTTGAAATGGAACTTGTTTTGTTAATAATTCTTTGACTTTTGCACCAAAATTCCTTAGGGTCCAAAGCAGGAAAGAGAAAGTTTTATTTCTTCAGGTTAGCTTGGAAATTAGGATTTAGTTCTACTTACTTCCTCTTTCTGCATATTGAGTATGTAAACTCTAGAAGTTTATGGAACTCTTTGTCAGAGAAACTTCTAAATCACTTGCTCAGATGAATATGAACTGAGACTGACTGTTCTTTGGCATTTCAACGTCTACCCTCTTGTGCCCTGCACAAGAGAAGAATGGGAGTCACCATAAGTCCAAGTGAAAAACCCCTGGAGGAGCGATGCATGAAGATTCTATTTAGATTCACTGATTTCCATCTTTGGTTTCAAATAAAAGCAACCTGTTCATATTTTTCAAGAGAAAAAATGGGAGCCTCATTCCCTGTTCCTATTATACCAATTTAAACTCTGAAAACCTCACCCAAATTCTAGATGAGTTTTTTCAGTCTATCTTTGTCCATCTAAGGTGTGAAGATAAAAACAAGGGTATTTTTTTTTTAATGAAGCTAGTCAAATTTGTGAAAAGTAGAATTTCCTAGGGAAATGTAGTGATAAATGTTATTTCCTTATCATATATTAAAATTACCCCTGTTTCTATGTATGTAATATACAACTGATTCATTTTAGAGACTAACACAACAGTAAAACAGCTATATTCCAAAACAAATTAATTTAAATTTTTTAAGTAAAAGAAATTAAAATAGACTAGATAAAATAAATAAATAAAATTATAAAATAGAAGTACTGTGGTTAGGTGCAGATGAAGTTAGTGCTTGCTAGAAGGATGTTTCTTAGGGCAAAGACTTAGAATTTGCCTGTTTCTTCCTCTTATTCTACTGGATCGTTTATAAGATCATCTCTACAACTTGATCATTAAAACAGGCTGACTGATGTTGATGACTGGCACACCCAGACTATATCAAACAAGTTATCCGTTCCAAAATGCATTGGCCGCTTTGAATTTTTTATAAACGGTCTGCTCTCATTCGGCCATACATTATAAGCAGGTTCAGCCACAATAATTCGAGGCAAATGTCAGTAGAGAAGAAAGGTGCTTTAACTAGAAAATCTGGCAGTCTGGGGAGAAAGTGAACTCGTGTCCAGAGACCAACAGAAGATTCTGCACAGCCAGGACAGTTTGTCAAGAGCGGGGAGGAATCTCTGAATAGTCAAGGCGGGAGGTTGGCTTCTGCATTATTTTCCATTGAGTGCAGACTAGCTCCCTCTTCAGAGGTTATCATTCCTACAGGATTTCTTGTAGGGGGAAGGCATTTGAGGGTGGAAAACTAGTCATTTTTTAACTGCTTACTTTTTCAGTCTTGCTTCCTTTTATCTAGAAAAAGAATAAACAGGTTAGACAAGGCATGGTGTGCATTCAGGAAGGCATTACCGGGAGTTAGTTTTGATTGTTTAGTGATCTCAGTCCTGTGATTAGGTTCTTTTAAGGTTCGAGGGAGATAGAAATGGGCAAACAGGAAAGGGGCAGAAGAGTTGCTTTCAACATGGTGTTGGTGCTGAGAAGGGAGGAGAGGCTACGGTGCTGCTTTTTTAACATGTGGGGTCTCGGTTAAAGATCCACATTCCCCCTTTCTCAGCCCCAGCCAGGATTGCCTGGTAAGATGCATTGCACTTTGTGTTGTCAGCAGAGTGTTCTGTGCAGCCGAGCTCATGAAAGTCATCCTTTTATATCAGTCGTGGGTCTCGATCAGAAAAATAAGAGTGCAGGTGATTGAAGTGTCAGGTTGTATTGGTCTTGGCTAGCGTGATGAGGACTAAAATCATGGAGGGAGTCTTCTTGTTAGCAAGACTCCTGATTACCACTGTCACCACCCAGATGTCTCACCTGGTGTACTGGGACTGCTTCTTGCTGTGCGCTTGCCAGAGGCGGAGTGTAATCCCAGAGCACATTTAGGCATCATTAATTATACCAAGCATCACCCTTATATTTTGCTGTATTCTTTCTTTCTTTTTTTTTTTTTTTTTACTTTCCAGAGCAAAACATTAGTCTTCTCTTTAAATTCTGTACTATTAATATAAGATTCCTGCTGTTTTGAGGACATAGATAGGTGACTTGTCTGTAAGCATTTGTTGACTCTGACAAACCTACAACTTTAGAAGTAGAAAAAAAGAGAAGGATATGTTGGTGTCCATGGCCCTTATTATTATAATCGGTATGAATCCAACTTCTGCCATCAACAATAAAGTCCTTTTTCCCCCATTTAATAACAGTGTTCTTTGGGTTATGCAGAGAAAATAGAACCTTTTCCCTTAACATTTCTTGATAAAGACTATTCTCTGTAATGAAAGTGAAGTGAAAGTCGCTCAGTTGTATCTGACTCTTTGTGACCCCATGGACTAGCCTGGCAGGTTCCCGTGTCCATGGGATTCTCAGGCAAGAATACTGGAGTGGGTAGCCATTCCCTTCTCTAGGGGATCTTCTCAACCCAGGGATCGAACCCAGATCTCCCACTCTGCAGGTAGATTCTTTGCCATCTGAGCCATCAAGGAAACCCATTCCCTTTAATATAAGGAAGTAAAATATTCACAGCTTGCAAGGCACAGTGTACTGCTGATGTGTATGGCAACATGAGTGATGTTTTAACAGCTGAATGCATTCTGGAAATGACTTGTTTAAGCCTCAAAAATGTCCCTGTTGTCATACTGCTTATTTTACATGATTCTAGATGTTCATTAACAATTTCTCATTCATAATGAGAATGAGATTGATAAAGGGCCAATATGCAGATTTATAGGGGGAAAAGGCAGAAAGTGAAAGATAGAATATGGCATGCATACCACCTGATGTTTTTGCCAATAGTATTGATTTGGACCCTTTCATCATTTCTGAGATGTGTTGAATCTTTGGCAAGCATCTTTTGGCACTTCCTTCTGATCGAGGTCCCCTCCAGACCTCCCGTCCCATGCCCCCCACTCCAACCTCAGGCCCAAATGAAAATAGCAAAAAAGTTCTGTAGATCAGCAAATCCCACATTTTATAAATACAGAAAACTTTTCCTATGGAAGTTTTAAGAAGAAAGAAAGAAATAAGAACACTGAAAGCTACATTTATTTTGAATTGTTCAGGGTGTTTAAAATCCGATGGTCCACTGTCCAGAAAGCAGTGGATCAGGCAACTCAAGTCGTATTAGAGTCAGGTATCTAGTTAAGTGGCTTTTCTTTGCTGTGTACTGACATTTGAGATAATAGAGTGGTTTCTAGTGGATTTGTTTAACATATTACAGTTCATCTGGCATGTGGTTACATTTGTTACTTTGGAGAAATGATTGAAGTTAGTGTTATTGAATCATGGCTTTCAAAAATCCATAGCTTTGGCTCATGGCATGTGCTAATACAGGGAAGTTTGATTTATCTAGCCAGAGTGAACCCTAACCTCTTGTTTAGAAATATTGTTTATTTTTCTTATATTCATTAGAGAGGATTTTTAAAATATATATATATATTCATTAGAGAGGATTGGCAGAGAAGGCAATGGCACCCCACCCCAGTACTCTTGCCTGGAAAATCCCATGGGCGTAGGAGCCTGGTAGGCTGCAGTCCATCAGGTCGCTAAGAGTCGGATATGACTGACTGACTTCACTTTCACTTTTCACTTTCATGCATTGGAGAAGGAAATGGCAACCCACTCCAGTGTTCTTGCCTGGAGAATCCCAGGGAAGGGGGAGCCTGGTGGGCTGCCATCTATGGGGTCGCACAGAGTCGGGCATAACTGAAGTGACTTAGCAATTCAGTTCAGTTCAGTTCAGTCGCTCAGTCGTGTCCGGCTCTTTGCGACCCCATCAATCGCAGCACACCAGGCCTCCCTGTCCATCACCAACTCCCGGAGTTCGCTCAGACTCACGTCCATCGAGTCAGTGATGCCGTCGAGGACTGGAAAAGTGAAAATTGCAAAAAGAGAAAAAGAAAAATGACAGCACATTCCAATGTCTCTTATTCTTATCCCATGAAATTATGTGTGTCTACCAAAATGATATCTAGCTATATATTCAATTTCCTAGCTTTTAAAAATTGAATATTCTATTTTGAACATATTTTGTGTTATTAAATTTTCAAAACACTGAACTTTTTACATTTGATGTATTGTAGAACCAAGTATTCCTGTTGATGTAGAAGGATTCTCTTTTTTAATTAAAACACTTGATGCTCCTCTTCTGCCTTGCTAAATGAATCACACCGCAACACTCCAGCACAAACAAGCTCTTTGGCCTTTTGATAGAGTGCAGATATACTCAGGGTTTTAAGCAAGGGGATTTTAAGGTTGAACCTTGTGCCAGTTTGAGGACCAAGAGAGAGAAAGGGTTTGGAAGCTGAAAATTCACTTACTTTTGAGTCAACAGAAGGTCCTTCCAAACACAGTCCACAACTTTCCCTTAACCTTCTTCACCTGACTCCCAGTCCTTTCTCCCCACTCCATCTGCTCCTAAGAGAACGGCTGTAAAGGCTGTCAGTGATATTTTAAGGATTATTCTTTAAAAAAAAAAATGGTCTAAGTCTTCTATTTGTTAAAAAGTGGTTGTAGGTCTGTATTTCCCTTAACCATGGCCATGTTTTAGTAAATGAAAGAATAGAAAATTCAATTTTCCCTCTAACTTCCTACCTGAAGGGAGTCCAAGCTATCTCCCTGTGCCTTTGGATGTTAACGTTCTGTCCGGTCTTCCATGGATTATTCCATTCGTCTCCACCACCCTGCCCACCTCGGATGCTGCTGCTGCTGCTAAGTCACTTCAGTTGTGTCCGACTCTGGGCGACCCCATAGACAGCAGCCCACCAGGATCTCCCGTCCCTGGGATCCTCCAGGCAAGAACACTGGAGTGGGTTGCCATTTCCTTCTCCAGTGCATGAAAGGTAAAAGTGAAAGTGAAGTCGCTCAGTCGTGTCCCACTCTTAGTGACCCCATGGACTGCAGCCTACCAGGCTCCTCTGTCCATGGAATTTTCCAGGCAAGAGTACTGGAGTGGGGTGCCAGCGCCTTCTCCACTGCCCACCTCTACCCTCCCGCTTCCATCAAAACTCGGCATCTCTGAAAACAGGAAAGCGTATTAGAAGTCATAAATGTGATGCATGCAGAAAGAGTGAAAAATCAGCAAGTTTAGAAAAGCTAAAAATTGTTTGGGCAGCATCTTAAAAATATTAGAGTGTTATGATACATACTACCTCAGAGCCTGTGGAGAAGGTTCAGAGAGCATTTGCGAAGGAAGTGAGCCCTGACCGAAGCTGTTTGACCCGGGAGACTAGAGCCCTTATCCCTCCCAGGAGGTCTGTGTTTTGCTTCAAATCATCCATCTCCCAGTGAGAGGAGGGCAGCTCAGGCCCTCTTTCTATTAGCCCCTGAGGGCTGGCACAGCTACGGAAGGAAACTGGCGGTGAGAATCACTTAGGACATTTGTGTTATTTAGTTGTTATCCCTTCTCTCCTGAACACTCACTGTTCATGGGTTTGTTTTTCTGCTGCTGTATTCTTAAACTGATTAAAAGGAAAAATCATCCTTAAATGTTTTCTAGTTTAACTCTTTTGGCTAGTGGTGGTTGGAACAGAGCTCAGTGACAAAGGCCCGGGTTTATTTTGCTTTTCTTTATGTCTTCCTGTGTTCGTCTTCATTGTGTTACAATGAATTCTGTTTCAGGATTCCTTCTGCTTTTTTAAGCATAGTTGACAAGTGGGGCCTTATCCGGAAATGCAAAGGCTGATTTGATTAGAGACTTCTTTGTTCCAGGTATCTTGCATCAGAGAGCCTTTATGACAAATGAGAGAGGCGGATTAAGGGTTTCCTGGAGATAATTTGTGATCTACACTATAGGGAAAACCTTGCCTTAATTAATTAAAGCTGAGATGGAATAATGAAATAGAGCATCTTCATAATCAACAAGATGATTTTCATCTTAAAATGCGTAATAAATGTTAAAATAAATGTTAAGCAACATACGAACACACACACTCATACACATGCACAATTTCTTCAAATCTTTTTCTTATTTTGATCAAATGCAAAGAAAGTCCTCAAAGTAGAAACTAACAGTGTCAATATTTCATGGATTCCTAAAGAGTAAGTATTTAAGATGGACTCCCTGAAATCCTTCTATGAATAAAGTACTCTTATTTAAGCAGCAACTTGGTTAGTTAATTCAATAAAAAGCCAACTAATGAGACATAAACGTATTTATGTGATTAGAAAGTCATCGTATACACTTCAAGTGAAAATAAAAGATGCCAGTTTCTACATTGTGTTTCCAAGCTTTCTTTTGGCATCAAATTGTACAAGATACAGGTATCTTGTCATTTTTCTCCCTGAATTTGACTTCTCCTCTGGTTGCCTTGAAATGAGAACTGTTTTTTCTGACCCCTATTCCAATGTGTGATTTTCATCCACTTCTTTTTTTATTCTCAATCACTTTTTATTCACTGCTTCTCCCATCTTCTTTTTTTTTGTATTGATTTCATCATTTTGCTGTCATTTCTGTAATCCCTTCATCATGACACTATCCCACATGAACCCCCAAATTCTACATTAGACAGATCAGCCTACAGTTAATGTTATTGTTTATAACAACAACCGTATAAACAGTTGATAGTGTCGACCAATCCAGTGTCTCCCATTCATTAGTTAAATGGAAATTCAATTGCATATGTACACAGTGGATGGATTAGTACATTTTTTTAAATTAAAAGGTTTTTTCACTTATGCAGTATCTTTCATCTGAAGACCAAAAAGAAAAAAATCTTGCAATATTGACCTTACAACACTCTTGTGCTACCCTATTAAAATAACACTAACAATAACAACAGCTGTGGTTATGATTATGATGTTCTTTGGAGTAATGAGCCCAGAGAACTTAATGAAATGGGTTTACAGAGTACCCAAGTACTAACCCTAACCCATCCCTCCTCTTCTTAGGCATGTATGCAAAGAACTCCTTTTTCTTTTTTTAACTAGCTGTATGTAGATGACAAAGTAATTATTTACTTTATAAAACAGGAATGTGTGAATTATTCCCACTGAATTGAAAAGTTAAAATTAAATTGTGTGTAAGAATAAGTGCTCAATATGACCATACTATTTACCCATACAGTTGAAACAACCAGCCAAAAACATATCTTTCACACGGCTTAGTGTCAGTCAGACACTACAAAGCAAATTATTTTAAAGCAGCCAGATGCATTCAGCAACCGAGTAGATAACCGCCCTTCTTGTCAATGTGATTTGATTGTATATCATACTATATAAAGTTCAGAGGTTCATAAAGCTTTCATTTAAATTGATTCTTTGAGTAATAGATGCGGTACAGTTCTAAGAAGCGGTAGATGATACAGTTTATCTCTCAGTTTATCAGGTAAGACACCTCTGAGTACAGTAATAATAGAATCTGATATTCTGAAGCCTTCTAGTTTTTCTGTTGTTGAGTAGATCACAGGATATATATGCAACGAATGATAACAGTTAATTGTTTCAAGTAACAATTGCTAAATGTTTAATTACACAGCAAATAATTATAAAATGGTTGTGTTTTACAAATCACTGTCCTCCACTGTTGACACTCCCTTTGATGGGCTAGAAGGATAAATAGTAAGTTGTAATCTTCAATTATGGCTCTTGACAGTGGAAAATGGATTAAAAAAAAAAAAAACCCATTCAGTCCAGTATTTTCTCCCACATGGTCCATCCCTATCTAGAGACAACAAGCCCTTGGAAAAAGAGTCTACTCTTGGCTGAGTGCTACAATGGATTGGTGACTGTCTTGCTGTCGAAAATCCTTCACATCCCTCCACATCATTTTTAAGGACCCGTGACTTGGGCAATGAACTGAAAGTGTTCTGTTTCAGAATTGAGGTTATTTGACCTTGTACCCCCGACCATGACATTTGAGCTGAATGCTCTTTGTCCGCTGCCATATGAGCACAGATGAAACGTGTCACTTACACATGTAAGGTTCCATGTGTGGGTGGTAAAATGCTATGACATGCCTTTTAGGAGGCTGAACTTTACTGTATCATGGTGAACATTGAAGAAAGCAATCTTAATCCCTTTTAATATATTTTACTCATGTGTGATGCCAACTCTATGTATTTATGCTAATACAAAGAAGCAAAAGGTATGTCTATGGAAGCATCTGATATTTGCCTATTTCTAATCCTATACAAATATCTTAGAAGAACTAAATATAATTTTGTATGTGTTTTTGTCTTAGCACTGTAGTTCAGTTTTATTTTTTAACTATTTTTTCACATCTAAGGAGTTATCCATGCTGCCAAATTTTGTTTTATGAAACAAACCTGAAATCAAAGTCCAAGACATGCAAAAACTAAATGGTAATGTTTAATAAATTGAAGAAAGCTTAACTGAAGCTCATTGATCTTGCTGAAGAGCTCACGAAAAATTTCACCAGAATCTCTTTTCACTGAGTCTGGATTTCCTTTCAATTTTTGCCCCATTTTAAAAGTCTGTTGAGGAAATTAATGAGCAAAGAGTGAAGGCAATGATTTTCAATGTATTGTAAAAAAAACTTCTCTAGTAACTTGGCATGTGGTAACTGAGAAAAGTTGGGGATAATTTCATTCAGACCTCAGGAAACTGCCTGGATAAGTTCTCCAATGTTCTTTTAGAGTGATTGATACAAAAGAAAAGCACTGAATATCCAAAGGACCCAGGCAAGGTAGAAATTACAGAATGTAATATTGAATACATAAACCTTCCCAGGTGGTGCAGTGGTAAAGACCGCCTGTAGTACAGGAGACCCGGGTTCAATCCCCGAATAGGGAAGATTCTTTGAAGAAGGGAATGGCAACCCACTCCAGTATTCTTACCTGGAGAATCCCATGGACAGAGGAGCCTGGTGGGCTACAGTCCATGGGGTCACAAAGAGGCAGACATGACTGAGCATGCACACACCCATGATACTGGATACATGCCTTTTTTATTCATAACAAATATCATTTTGAACGTGGTGTATATTTTACCTCTATAAAAAATAGCAAATGATATCATTTAGTATAAACAGTTCCTCCCCTCCCTCCCTGGCCTGGGGCATTTCAAAGGTGATGAATCAAAGGCTCAGAGGTGTTGAGCGTCACTGCATTTCATCCCACTAAGAGATTGTGACATGTTTCAATTGAGCCCAAGTCTGCTTTCCAGTCTAGCGCCCTATCTGCTACACTAAGGTATTTCTCAATCATATCTGTGGGCCAAATGTCCAGAGCAGTTGGATTTTGTATTACATGAGACGTCACTGCAAACAGCAAGAGTAACAGTTTTGCCTTGGGTGCAGTCCATCCTTTTGCACTAGTTCACCAAAAAATGCAAAGAGAGAATGGCTTTCCCAGGACTGACCTGAAGACTGGACAACAGCCCGGTGCTATTGCATGCATGCTGAGTCGCTTCAGTCATGTCCGACTCTTTGTGACCCTATGGACTGTAGCCTATGGACTCCTCTGCTGGCTGTGAAAAGAGCAGGACCACAGCCACCTGTGTTCTGGTTGAAGTTTACTCTCTCGTCTTCCTTTGTCACCCACCCAAACTAAGCCATCTGTCTTGAGAATTTTGAATTCAAAGTGTTTCCTAGTTTTGTTGTTTTTCTTTTTGCACCAACAAGGATTGCAACCTCCCTCATATATATCTAGTTATGTGCACTAGAATTCTCCTGTTTTAATCAAAAAAGACTTAACGAATTAATTAAGAGAATGACTGTTGTGGACTTGACTTTGCTTAAGTCTAGGTCAATCTGATCTTTCATCAGAGTCCTTTTTTTAAGGAAATGCTTATTACCCTGATTTGAATGAAGATGGTTTACCTGTAGTTTACAGATAAAAACATCTTGATTGTGTTCAGAGATCTAGAGTAAAATACTTAAATCCAATTTGGGCTGTCTGATTTTTATCATTTCTGCTTAGTTATGACATATTTTTAGTCCATCTTTTATTGGACAGTAGCTATATTACACAACTA
Source organism: Budorcas taxicolor (assembly GCF_023091745.1). Classification (NCBI taxonomy): domain Eukaryota; kingdom Metazoa; phylum Chordata; class Mammalia; order Artiodactyla; family Bovidae; genus Budorcas; species Budorcas taxicolor. The sequence continues at coordinate 27,853,233 of NC_068933.1, forward strand.
TTTTAAGTGCTTAAGAGGAGAGATTAGAGAGAGGGAACCACCTGCTTGACATGGGTGGGTATATCTGGTTATTGAGGAGAATAAGAGATGTGTTATATACAGTGAAGCTCTAAGTGAGGGCAGATACAGTATTCGTTATTTGATAAATGTAGTCTTTTGTTTGTAAAGTACTCAAGGGTTACTTTAGTATGTTCATCTGGACTTCACTGAGCTTCCTCAACAAAAGTAAATTTCTAGTCCTTTTCTGTTTAATTGACTACAAATTAAGAGGATCAGAATACTTGCATACTTGGCTAACTCTTTTCACTAACTTGTTCAGGTTGTATAATTGAGAGCGTGACAGTAATAGTAACTAATAAAGCTGATAATAATAATAGCAATGATTATTATTTTAACAGCTGTAATAGATGAGTGAAGCTCTGAAGGGCTTCCTCCGTGGCTTAGCGGGTAAAGAATTGGCTACAGTACTGGAGACACGGGGAGGTATGGTTTTGATCCCTGGGTCAGGAAGACCTCCTGGAGGCAAAAATGGCAACTCACTTCAGTATTCTTGCCTGAAAAGTTCCGTGGCCAGAGGAGCCTGACAGGCTACAGTCTAAAGGGTCACAAAGAATCGGACACGACTGAATGAGCACAGAGCACAGCTGTGAAGGTCAATACTACAGTAGAGCTAAGCCCATCATCTCATTCTCGTGTTTTCATGACCATTGATACCATTGGAAAGGGATTGCTTAAAGGGGATTCTTGGGCAGGGGATGGTGGATGGCGACTAGGAATGTGATGTAGATTTGGGAAGCAGAGACAAAGAATACTATCAATGTCACCTGTGGTCCAGGATCACTGTCAGCATAGGGGATTTGGGCTGTTGGTCCTACAGGCTCCATTTGGTACCATTTTTATTGGTCTTCTTTGCAATGTCTAGTGTAGACTTTCTTACGATGATTCCAGTTTAAGGTTCTTTAAAGTTCTCATTGCTAGCATTATGTGGTGGTCAGCTTTAATGAGTGCTCAGAAGTACTCTCATTATATGCTAGGCTTTTCAAATAATCTTCTGTCTCAATCAATTGCTTCGTCTCCTTCAAAGCAATTACGATAAGAATAAAGGAGGTTAAATTAGACTTCTGGGCCTTGGTGAAATTAATTAATATCATTTTACCAGTGGGGACAAAAAGTAGATAACCACTTTCATTACTTTACTTGCAAGAGATTATCACATGTGCAGCAAACAGCCTAGTGCAAAGTTGCCCCATGCTGAATATCTTTTCAGTCAATATATTGCAAAAGATATGTCATTAATTGTAATTGCTCAGGATTAAAAAGTTTCAAATCATTGGTGAATGGAACTGGGTATTAAATACTGACAACTGCTTGAGCAGGATAAAGATTCAAAAATATTTTTTCATAGTGTAGAAAAGGAAAAAGTAAATACTTATACTCCATTAGAAAATAAGCTATCAGTTCTAAACAGTCATTGTATTTTTCAGAAAATACAAATCAGTGATTTGTATATGCTTATTTTTATGCATAAAAGATGAAATGTCTTGTAGCCATCATGGTTTTCAGAATTTCAGAGCTATAAATGCCAGCAATTTAAATTTATCGATGAATAGTTTAGTAAAATTCATAACAGTGTATAGTATATGTTTATTCTCTAGATAGAAGCTCTAATGTTATAAATGAAATTTAACTTTTCAAACTTTTGGCCATTTTCCTTTTATTTATTTCTGTGACTCAGTAATCATCTTAGCATGGTAACTTTAGTTGTCTTTCTCAAAAGAATTAAACTTTGAGCTCTCTCAAAAACAGTCACTTTAATTTTTACCCTAATACACTGACCTGGATATTCTTTGGAAAGAATGATGCTAAAGCTGAAACTCCAGTACTTTGGCCACCTCGTGCGAAGAGTTGACTCATTGGAAAAGACTCTGATGCTGGGAGGGATTGGGGGCGGGAGGAGAAGGGGACAACAGAGGATGAGATGGCTGGGTGGCATCACCGACCTGATGGACATGAGTTTCAGTGAACTCCAGGAGTTGGTGATGGACAGGGAGGCCTGGCGTGCTGCGGTTCATGGGGTCGCAAAGAGTCGGACACGACTGAGTGACTGAACTGAATACACTGACAAATGGATTCCTCTCCCCTTCCTGGTACTATAGCATAATATCAATTTGCTGTGCATTGCAAAATACCACACTGCTATCTGGGATTAACTTGACGATTGGAGCACTTGTTACCAAAATAATCTGATATTTATTTTTTAAGTTGACTAATCGAGTCAGTCAAAATGGTTTTAATTCAACATATAGTGAATAAGGACTAAATTGCAGACCTAATGTATTGTATTTCTCCAGTCTCACACACTCACTGTTTTGAGGGCAAAATAGTAAGTTCAGAGGTTTTTGAATGAACACATGCCCATTTAGATCTGAATGAAAGGAAATTTTGCTAATGAATTTCTAGGAAACTTTATTATGAGCTAAACAGCCTAACAAGATTATAACCTTACTCCTTTCTAATATCTTAGAGATAAAGAAAATTTGATAGCTTTCAAAACTAAAAATGTCAAATTATTTTAGACATTGAGGATGGTGTTTTATAAATTAACCTATGACATTTTACCTTTTGGTAATCCTTCAGATTTACCTTCAATAATATTTAACTATGAATTAAGGTAATGAGTTTGAGTACAATGTCTAACGTAATTGCCATGTCGTGAGTGAAAGGTTAATATCGTTCATGGGTCTGATGGTTGGCTGACTAGAAATACTCTCCAGTTGCACATTTTCAAGATGAATACACTGTGAGCAGAATGGTAAATCCACTATTTACACTATATTCACTAGTAATGTAGACCTAGGGTGACCAGTTGCACCTGTTTGCATAGGCCTGTGAAAGTTCCCAGCCCAGGGGAGTTTCCATTTTAAAACTAGGGCTGAGAGGGTACAGGGGTTGCTGGACTTTCAGCGGTAAAACCAAGAAAGTCCCAGGCAAGTAGGAGTGAGTTGACCCTACCTAGCTTACTGCACAAGGTAATTCCAGTGAATTGAGTCTGCTAGCCATCACCTGATTCGCCTCTACTGGAACATGATTTTGATGAACTTGTAGGTTTAACCACTGGCAACTAAGATAAAGGATTTTGCTTAATGAAGGAGACATATGATTCAGATTCCCATGATGAAATTAACAAAGGACACCACGTAAGTAATCACAGCACTGAATCTTTTTGAAATTTAGCCAAAGATGACTATCTCTGAAACCTTTCTTGATATCCTTCCCTCAGACAGATTTTACCTTTTCTTCTTTTTTACACCCAATGTGCCCTCTGCCTAAAGTTTATTATAGTGTTGGTAAACTTCACTGTTTGTCTCCTGCGACTTCCCTGGTGGCTCAGACGGTAAAGCGTCTACCTACAATGCGGGAGAGCCGGGTTCAATCCCTGGGTCAGGAAGATCTCCTGGAGAAGGAAATGGCAACCCACTCCAGTATCTTGCCTGGAAAATCCCATGGACAGAGAAGTCTGGTGGGTTACAGTCCATGGGGTCGCAAAGAGTCGGACACCACTGAGCGACTTCACTTTCACTAGACCAGGTGGCACAATGGTAAAGAATCTGCCTGCCGATGCAGGAGTCTCGGGTTTGATCCCTGCGTTGGGAAGATCCCCTGGAGAAGGAAAAGGGAACCCACTCCAGTATTCTTGCCTGGAAAATCCCATGGACAGAGGAGCTTGGCAGGCTACCATGTGGTCACAAGGGGTTGGATGCAACTTGGCAACTGAGCACTACGAGACTGTAAGCTTCCTGAGGAGAATAGAAGCCTTTTTTATTTATCTTTGGACCCCAAGTATCTAGTGTCTAATGAATGAATGAATTACCTATGTATTTTCTACTCTACAATATACTACCTATGGTTTTTCTGCTTTACAGTAAAATACATGGTTTTTATTATCGCTATTTTACTGATTAAAAACTCAGAGATCCAAGATGTCATATAACAAGCGTAAGGACAGTGTTGAAAAACAATGAAGCCAAAGATGGAAAATCAGATCTGTCTGGTTGCAAAGCCCATTCTCTCTCCATTGTATGTGCATGCTAAGTCACTTCAGTTGTGTCCAACTCTTTGCGACCCTATGGACTGTAATCTGCCAGGGTCCTCTGTCCACAGGATTCTCCAGGCAAAAATACTGGAGACGGTTGCCATTGCCCCCTCTAGGGGATCTTCCCAACCAGAGATCAAATGCATGTCTCTTGCAGCTCCTGCATTGCAGGTAGATTCTTCACCACTGAGCCCCCAGGGAAGCCCTCTCTTTCCATTAACTCTGTGTTAAATAACTGGTCACTGTCAGTGCTTGAAAGACCCCTTCTTTCAGGCAGGAGAATAGGAATCAGCTGCTGCTGCTGCTGCTGCTGCTGCTAAGTCATTTCAGTCGTGTCCGACTCTCTGCGACCCCACAGACGGCAGCCCACTAGGCTCCTCTGTCCCTGGAATTCTCCAGGCAAGAATACTGGAGTGGGGTGCCATTGCCTTCTCCGATAGGAATCAGCGATACAGATGAAAATCCTGTTAGTCTGGTCATGGATGCTGACTAAGCTTTTCTGGTAATCTGCATAATAGATTTTATAGGTTATTACTGTGGAAAAGAAGTGACTAAATGTAGAATACAATCAGTGCTGGTATGTTTAGACAGAGGAATCAAAATGCATGCTACACTCACACAACTGAAATAAAAGATTCTGTATCTGTTTTCTTGTGTCACCAGTAAACCTTTTTTTTATTATTGAAATACAGTTGATTTACAATATTGTGTTAGTCTCAGATGTATAGCAAAGTGATTGAGTTTTTTATATTATTTCCATTATAAAGTGAAAAGTAAAGTGAAGTCGCTCAGTTGTGCCCGAGTCTTTGCGACCCTATGGACAGTAGCCTGCACCAAGCTCCTCTGCCCATGGGATTTTCAAGGCAGGAGTACTGGAGTGGGTTGCCATTTCCTTCTCCAGGGAATCTTCCCAACCCAGGGATCGAACCCAGGTCTCTCACATTGTAGACAGACGCTTTACCCTCTGAGCCACCAGGGAAGTCCCATTATTTCCATTATAGGTTATTAAAAATATCAAATATTGTTTCCTCTGCTATACAGGAAATCCTTGTCATTGATCTGTTTCGTGTGTAGTAGTTTGTGTCTGTTAATCTCATACACCTAGTTTATCTACCCCCCACTTTCCCCTTTGGCAACCATAAGTTTGGTTTTTATGTTTGTGAGTCTCCTGCTTTGTATATACAAATCCACTTGTATTTTACTTTTAGGTTCCTCATATAAATAATATCATATTTGTCTTTCTCTGTCTGACTTACTTCACTTAGTATGATAGTCTCTAGGTCCATCAACGTTGCTGCAAATGGCTATATTTCCTTCTTTCTTATGGCTGAGTAATAGTCTATCCTGTGCGTAGCTTCTTACACCCATCATCTGCTGATGGGCACTTGGGGTGCTTCCATAGCTTGGCTATTATAAATAGTGCTGCTATGAATATTGGGGTCCATGTATCATTTCGAATTTGAGTTTTCATCTTTTTGGATATATGTCCAAGAGTGAGACTGCTGGATCATATGGTACCTCTGCTTTTAGTCTTTTAATAAACATCCATACTGTTTTTTAATAAATCCGTTTTTTAGACACAATGAACCAGATCTCCGTTAAGAAACCCTTTATGAACCTTAACTCACTGCATCCTCATCCTTCTGCATCTTCTCATATGCGTTGCATCACATCGTTTTACTTATTAAATTGGGACTCAAAGTAAGAACATATGTCAGTATTATAAAGTATATTAAGACAGCATAGACCTGCATGAAGACTATATTTATACTAGCACCTTTTCTTTCACACAGTGATGAGCTAAAAAATAAACCAAACCAAACAGTTTCCCAGTTGCTTGGAAAACATTTGTATACAAACCTTCATAATAATAAGCTCTTGGTATAATGTTACCATAGAAGTGTGATGATTCAGGCAAATTCAGGATGTTCACAGGAAACTCTCTGAAAATAAACCTGAAAATATGACTTGTTTCTGTGACATGGAAACAGTGACCCATTCATTAAGGTTCATTATGGAGTTGTGGGAGGGGCTTTAAAGACATCACAGTATATTTGCCAAGAATTAAATGTTTAAGGTTTCAGATCTTCAGTGCAAAATGAGCTACAACACGTAAATGTGTACACAGAGTAAATACATTATATTAGTACCTATATAGTAAGGACTTACTATGGGCAGGGCACTGCATTCCAGGAATGTATTAATGGAAATGGCAATCAAATAAAATTAAATTTGTTAGTATGTTCATTTGTTATATTTTACATTTAGAAAGAAAATGATTATCGATAAAATGTATTGTCAGTGACAAGATCACTGCAAAGTGTTTCCTTTTAAAGTAATCAAAATTTGTACAGTTCCTTTTGGGAGGTAAGGTGGCTTAGACATTAAAAAGTCCACCTGCAATGCAGGAGACCTGAGTTTAATCCCTGGGTTGAGAATATCCCCTAGAGAAGGGAATGGCTCCCCACTCCAGTAGTATTCTTGCCTGGAGAATCCCATGGACCGAGGAGCCTGGCAGGCTACAGTCTTCGGGTCACAAAGAGTTAGACATAATTTAGTGACTAACACTTTCACTTTTCACTTTTACAGGTGATTTGGCATGTTGGGAAATTATGCTATTTTTATTCTACTAAGAAGCCCATTCATGTGGATTAAGCAAAAGTAATAATATTTAGATTGTCAACACTGTACCTTAAATATCTAATTTTCAGCACTTTAACCTAGGTATCTATGTCTTACTCCTTTGCTGATCAGTTATCTGTCTTCACATGAACATCAATAATACACAAACTTGAGAGCTACTGATGAGAGTAATCTGTTTTACTGAGTCAAATTATATAATAAGCCTGGAAGAAACCCAAGCTTGCATCCTGTTTAGCCCCTGCTGGTAGGCTAGTAAATATAAATAGGCAGTTCTCTATATAAAAATAGGTCTAAAAGTTGGTTCTAAAACATAAAAAATTCAAACAGTAGACTTACATAACCCCCCAAAGCAACTTCTAAAAGCCATAATTGCTTCTCACTATTTAAAGCTACATTCTATTGTATACTTCCAGAATGTTTATGCATTTTTTGGTTTTGCTCTTTTTCTTCAGAACTGAATGTACTGTAAGCTCCCTTAAGTCCAGCCTACATTAATTTAATATAGTTAATATATGTATAGTAAATTTGCAGTTACATGTAAAAAATGCACAGTGAACTTGAGTCAGATTGTGAGACTCAATGATTATCTGAACCTAAACCTTGTATAACAATGGAACTTTTTATTTTTAAAGTATTCCAAGATAGTTTTTCCAGTTTAATAAATCTTGAACACTTCCTTATGTATCAAACTCTTTCTAAAGATTTGATCTTTGCCATCTAATCAGATCCTTTTATCCACCCTATGAGTTAGATTCTATGACTAACCCTGTTACTCTTTTAACTGAGGGATAGATTTGACCTGGTTAGGAAGCAGGAGATCCCCACCAGTCTTCTGCCAGAGCCCCTCTGCTTAACCACTGTCACCGAAAATACAGTAAAATTTAGACTGAATACCTTGAGAGCGTCTTCAGATGATTTAAGAGAGGCAGTGCAGAGAACTTCGTAGCTGTTTGTAGTTCAATGTTCAACATAGTTCAGTAGTTTAGAATTTCACTGTTCAGTGTGGACAGAGAAAGGGAGAAGATGAATGCTCCATAGTATCGTATCTGATTAAACAAGTCGAGGGAGATCTCAGGGGAATAGTCACATTTTAAAAAGGAAAAATTATTGGAATGAAAACAAAATTCCAAAATTCAGAGATAGAAGAGTCTGCAGTCCATTTTCATACAGCAGGAAGGTACATAATTTCAAGTAAAGAAGCAGAATAGGGACAAGGAGGAAGGTAAGGTTAGAATCAAATTTAGGATCTTCTTGTAAGAGACTTGAAATGCTGGGGTGAAGAATCTGAACTTAATTGGAAAAGTTTTGGAGACCGTATGATGCTACGCTTATTTAGTAAGGGAGTTTGGAGTATTTAGTCTATTAAGCTTAACTGGACAGGCTATGTAAGAATTATGTACTTGGAGAATATAAATTTAAATATAATTTCCCCGAAGGGAAGTGTTTAATCTAAAATTGAGTAGTGTACTTTGTTCTGTGAGGTAAAAGTGTATTATCTCCATTGTCTCCCTTTCAGATGGACAGTGAGCTGTTCATTTCCTCGTAACTCTTCACAGGCTTGCAAGTAGTTACTCATTCTCCACTGTTTCTTTTCATGGAAAAAACAGCCAGTGCCTTGACATCTGAAGAACTGGCTTTTTATCTCTTAAATAATTTATTTCCCTGCACCTCTAGTTCTTTGTCCAATCTTCCTAAATAAAGCACTAAAATAAGATACAGTTCGTTACTGTGAACTGAATTCATTATGTCCCAGTCATTGACTGGAAGCATTTGACAGTGTGTCACAATACCTTGAGTTCTCTGTCCTACTGACCAGTGTTGACTTGTGAAAATGATGTCATAGAGGGAAATTCAGAGTAAGGATAGGCATGATCAGATGGCTTTTCTGAAAAAGTCAGTTGTAGGCATGGACACTCAAAACTAGTGTCCTGCTGGGTTTTGTTTTGCCAGTTTTAAAAAAATGTGTTTTGTTTAAAGTTTTAAAAAATACGGCAATCATACTTCCCTATCATGTCTGTGTAACAAAAGGGTGTGTTTGTTCCATACTTGGATGGGTGATGCCTTAATTACCATGTCTGGAGATTAATAGCGGCCATAATGCTATAATTTTCAGTAACAGCAGCAATACTAATTTAGCCCACTCTAACAGGGGAGTCTGGTGGGCTTCCATCTATGGGGTCACACAGAGTCGGACATGACTGAAGCGACTTAGCAGCAGCAGCAACAGCAGATATCTTTCTCTCTTATTAGTGTATGCATCATCATTTTACTTGTTTCCACTTAAAAAAAATCTTTTCTGAGATTTGTTTTTGGTTTTCAGTTGAATTTCAACTCATTTGAACAGATCACATCCACTGATTTGTTCAACATCTTGAATCATTTGCATTCATTATTGCCTTTGCCTGTTTAATTTATATGTATAATCATACAGAGTTACCCTGGCCCCAGGGAATCAAATGAAAGGTGTACTCATAGCAATTAATTGAGACTTTCTACTTTTTTTTTTCTTTTCATATACTGTTACTGCATAAATAAGAGTAGTACTCTGTGTGGTTATCCTTCCTTATTATATATCATATTTTCATATATGATTATAAAGTTATAAATGACATTATTGTCCTTTCAGTCCAAGGTCACAGACGTGAACATATTCTAGTATACTTGAGAAAATAATTAATTTGTAATGTGCAAAACCACTTCTATGATATATTGACCATTATGCTTCCAGGAAAAAAAAAAAGATTATAAGCAAGTGTGATCCATGTTATTTAGGGTCAGACTTATAAAGTAGTCTTGATCTGAGAATAGGTAAGAAATACAAATTTTGCACCAGTCAAGAATTTTTTTATTATTATTAAAAATACAACCCATAGAAATTACTTAATCTGAAACTGGATTATCATGTATTGCTTGTTAACATCCTGTTTCTGGCATTTTTATTACTGGCAGAGAAATCTGACTTCAGCTTTGGATACAATGGAAATGCTATCAGTCTATATTCACTGATTAATTAACTGTCAGGCGTTGACTGGATAAAGAAATACTTCCCTGGTAACATATACATGCTCTTTGCTAGTGGAAGAATCACCAGGAAAGAGCTACAAAGACTTTTAGCTGAACTTCCTGATATTAGAGCAGAAAACTACTGCCTGCTGGAGTTAAATGACCTCCTCAGAGCCACAGAGCTTGTTAGAGGCAGAACTGACATTGAACTCAGCTGTTCTGTCTCCCAATCCAGCGTTGCTTTCATTCCCATTCTTCTCATGTTCTCTAGCAAACCTTGAGTTCTGAAGTTAAGCGAGTAGTCAGTATTTAATGTAGAACACTACTTTGATGACTCAAATTCAAAATTAACAGCCAAACACAGAGTATCCTCACAAGGTTGCAGTTTTGTGATTGAAGAATTTCAGACGATGAATTAATCAGAGCACACCTTAATAAGGACACTACAGAAAAATAATGAAATTTGCAATGCAAAATTTGGCAATTTTCCCCCTTTATTGGAGATTCACAAAGCACTCGATCATACACAAGGTAGAATTCCTGAATTAAAATAATCTACTGACTTTTTAAGGCTTCCCAGGTGGTGCAATGGTAAAGAATCTGCTTGCCAATGCAGGAGATGCAAAAGATGCAGGTTTGATCCCTGGGTTGGGAAGATCCCCCCAAGTAGGATATGGCAGCCCACTCCAGTGTTCTTGCCTGGGGAATCTCATGGACAGAGGAGCCTGGCAAAAGAGTTCGACATGTCTGAGCACGCCTGCACGCACACACACTTTTTAAAATCCAGTGTTTCTAAAGATTTTTGCCAGTGATGTTTATTTTTTTCCCAAACATCTACTTACTTTTAAAGTTCTTTTGGAAATAGTAAACTAAACACAAATGAACAAACAAAAAGGAGAATCTCAGAATAGAAGTCTTGTAAAGTTCTTTTGCTTCTATATTTCTAGTGATATAATGGGAGCAATCATACCTATTTTTCTTAATTGTGTTAAAGCTTATAGTCATTGGCTATTACTTTTATTTCAATTCCTTATAGAATAAGGTGTTCTTTTCTTAAGTTTCAGCAAAGTAAAAGTTGTCATCACTATATTAGAATTTGGGATATTAATTATATAGTTTTGTGAGACTTGTGACTTTCAACATGACATGACTAAAAAGATTTTATGATGCTTAAAAGATGGAATCAGTGTATTAAAACTTAGTCACAAGTAAAATAGTTTTGTGACTTACCATTAGTTGCATAATACCTGCATCTGATGCTCCCTTTTCCTTCTCTGAATATATCAGTTTCTTTCTAGATGTCAAATCTCAAATGCTCTAGAGCTATACGAACAATTATTGTGCTTCCTGGAATACCTCTCTTGTTGTCATGGGGAAGGCAGCTGGTGCCATCTCCCAAGTGTATACTGGTTTTTATCTTCCCATATAAAAAATAATAGAATAATAAGTAATTATGGGAAGGCTTATGGAAATGAAAACTTTTATAAACCTGTAATTGATATAAAATTGATGTAGGAAAAGTTATTGCTCTCCTTGAAGCAACTGTCCTTTGTCATAACTTAATTTAGAATAAAAATTATGTGCCTTTTCTAAACTGATTTATAGAGCACATACTTGGTAAATATCTAAAAATTCATAGATAAGTTTTGAAACCAAAAAAATAAATAACAAAGTGAACAATACTTTCAGCATAATTTATACTTAACCGTTTATTTTTAAAACAATAATTTATTCCAACCAGTTTGAGCAATTTAATTGCTTAAACCCTTTAGCTGTTGTTCACATATAAGAAGAATTCTGACTTGAAAATTAGCTTAAAATTTGGGGGATCAGCTCCATCAAGAAACATACTGCCATTAAGTGCAGGCCATTTGAGAACTTCACCATTCCTGCACGTATGACCAGAAGCCAACAGAGTCAATTTCCATGTTTATTTCCTCCTTGTTTGACTGTGTTCTGTCAGTTGACAGTGTTCAGGCTTATGTTGATGTAAATTGCCATAAAGCAGGGAAACACAGGCTATTGAGCTGTCAGGGAGGCTCAGCTCTGCAGAACTGCACAATTTAAGAAAAGCATCTGCAGGAAGATTCAGTGTCAAGTTTTGGAAATTGACTCTACATGCAAATTGGCCTCCACTCCTCAGACTCTGGAACAAAAGTGATGGCAAATGAAGAGCCACCAAACAGCCAGAATGCACTGTTAGGCGTAACTGCTTTCACGAAGACAAAAACAGGATCCCGCTTGTTCATTCACAATAGACGTTCAGACCCGACACTGACACTCTGCCATCCCCCTTTTTTATTGGAGCCTGCCACGTTCCCAGGAGAAGGGTTGCCTCATTGTAGTTCTTTGTAATGTTTCCCCTCCTTCCTCCACAGGGAAATCGTCCAGCCCTTCCCACTCTGTAGGGTTAGAAGAAAAAGCTCCCTCTGACTCCAGTCTCTACTGTAGGGTTAGAAGGAAAAGCTCCCTCTGACTCCAGTCTCTTCTGTAACCGCTGATGAATGACTGTGATGAACGGCTGTCGTGTTTGACTTCCCTTTGAATCTTGCTGGTGTCTCCTGCTGATTCATCATGCCCTGTAGCCAGGAACCTGGGTCTAAACTCTTCTTACAAACCTCCAGGTTCTTCTGATTTGTTTCATGAAGAAAAATGAATTCTGGAGTCCCTAGCTCAGAGGGACAAAGGAACAAACCAGAAGGCACGTAGACTTTTTAAATTTTTATTTTATCAACACATTCATAAAATGTGTTGCCCACATTTGAGAAGTTCTTTCATTTACGAGATAAATGCATAGGAAACGAACTTTTCATCACTACAATTTTTGCTTCTGCTGTATCTCATCAGAATAGGAGGGTTTTCTTTTTGCTTTCTCTCTTGGTATTCCACTTTTAAAAAGAGTCTTAGGAAAGAAAGCGATCTCAGCAGGAGTTTACTTTTTCACTTGTGATAGTAAGTTATTTATATAGATGAATGACTTACTTTTTGATGCAGCTGAGATTTCCTCATCTCCTGTGTATATGTTTCTGCTTTCCTTCTTCATAGAGTTTCTATTATTCAGAAAGCAATGAGAAGTATCATTTTGGGAAGTAATCCTAAAACATTGTTTGTTGATAGTTAACCATTTCTTCAAATGTGCGTGGGAAAAGCCTGTTTCTCAAACGGTCTTCTTTAGTCAGCACTTCATACTGATTTTTCTCTTGACAACTTGAACACTGTATTGTGAGATACCTACTAACACTGTATTGTGAGATACCTACTAAAGTAGCTATGAGAGTAAAGAGAGTAAAGCAGTGATTAAGTGGGTGGTAAGAACATTTTTATGTTTGTTATCTAATTATTTTTTAACTTGTTATTTTATATTGGAGTATAGCCGATTAACAATGATGTGCTTGTTTCGGGCGGACAGCAAAGGGACTCAGCTGTACGTATCCATGTATCCATTCTCCCCTAAACTCCCCTCCCCTCCAGGCTGCCGCATAACATTGAACAGAGTTCCCTGTGCTCTACAGTAGGCCCTTGTTGGTTAGCCGTTTTTAAATATAGAGGTTTGTACATGTCAATCCAAATTTCCAATCTATCCCTCCCTCCGATCCTTCCCCCTTGGTAACCAAAAATTCAGTCTCTAAGTCTGTGAGTCTGTTTCTATTTTGAAAATAAATGTATTTGTATCATGTCTTCTTAGATTCTGCCAATAAGGGATATAGTGTGATATTTTCGATAGTTTTGACCCTTGCAGAAAAAACATACACATACCCATACCCTAGGTCTAGGTGAATCCAGCTGATAATTAAGTGAATTTTTGTCTAAAGTTCACTTTTGAATTTGAGATCATTGTAGATCCACATATGAGTTTAAGAAATAACACACAGAGATCTCACATACCCTTTACCCAGTGTCTCCTCCAATGGTAGCATACTTCTGAACTATAGTGGAATATCACAAGTAGGACTGTGATCAAGATTTAGAACATTCCTGTCACCAAAGGAATGTGGCTGTAAAAGAGCACTTGAGTAGATTTTGAGGACTGTCTCATCTCTTAAATTTTTTAGTACTAAATATTCTTTCATCTGGGCAAACGAACAACGAGATTTACAGGAAAAATGATGCGACTTGGGGTCAGTGACCCTGAATTCAGTTCTCAGCTTTGTCACTATAACTGGTTTCATCACATCTGGGGAGTCACAGTCTCATGATGCTTTAATTTGTCGTTTTGTAGGGACTCGCTCTAAATCAGTGATTCTCAACTGGAATGAAAGGAAAGGCTGTCTCCTCCTCCTCCTCTCGTGGAGACTTTTCAGGATCTTGGGTTGGAGGAATTTTCCAGACACAGTCCAACACCTTTTCCTTCATCCCTCCACTTCCGCGTCTGTCTCCCCCTCCTTCTCCATGACATGCAGATGCTGATTTGTTTTTGCCCCTAGACTTCCAGGATTTCAACCCCCTCATCCTCCGCTGAGAATTACTTACGAAATCGGATATGTAACAATTAGATAAGGTACTAGTGGGCTGTAGATTTACAGTTAGCCAACAACTAATCTCAAACATCTCTTAGCTACTTTTTGACTTTAAAATAATGATTAAAAAAAAAAAAAAAAAAACCCGCAAAGAACACTGAAAACCTTTCCACTTTATAGCATCCAGCTGATGACTCATAGGAGTGGAGGAAAATGTGCTCAACCTGTGAGCCAAGTTCAGAGGGGTGTCTGTGGAAGACTGCCTCCAAGAGTGAGTTAGAGAACAGGGATCTGAGAAAATGTAGTTGTTACTGGGGAATTTCCGACAGAAACTGAATCACCCAGCTTGAGAAAGTAAAGCAAATGAGTCCCTCAACAGGAGATTTTGACCCTATTCAAATCCTTATTCAGACCCTGTCTGATGTCTGTTTTTAAAGACATTTTAGTATTTATAGTTTGATTTTAGAAATAGAGAACTGTCTGTATAACTTTGATGACCTATCTCCAAAACAGATTCGTTGTAAATTTATAGCATAAAAGAAAGATACCATTGTTTGTATCATGATAATGACTGTCTTAAATATTTCTTTCCAGAACTCAGCCTAGCTTATTAAACCTCCTTAGTTTTATACTTCAGGTGGGTGCTCTCTCCTTGAGTGTGGCAGATACAAGTTACCACTATGACTCCTTTCTATTTCTTTCCTTAAGAAACCAGGACATATGGAAAAAGGAGAGGAAAAAATCTAAGATGTCATACTACAGCTAACTTATTGGAATGTTGAACCAAAAAAAAAAAAAAAATTAGTCTGAAGTCAGAACCATAGAGACAAGGAAAAGAAAAGGAAATAAAGTTTTTCTGTATCCCACTAGGGATGGTACATTAAAGAAAAATTAAGGGATGCCAGAAACTATCATAGAGTCTGCAAAATGACAGCTAAATGAGATTTTTAGACCCACATAAGAAGGAGCCAAGACAGGGAGGTTAAGCTAGGAATAGGGAGGAGAGGAAAGTATTTGCCCATGGGTCAGCCTCCAGGTTTAGAATAACTCAAAAGATATATAGATATATATATATATATATATATATATATATCTGTATGTAGCTACAACATTGTTTGTGACACCCTTGATTGCAATTTAAAAGCTATCCAGAGCTTAGGAAAGGCAGTGTCAACTTGGTGCCCCTGCTTTCAAGTAAGTTCCTCTAATTCTTGAAGCCAAGTGACACAGCTGTCCTCAGAGATGAGATGCTCTGTGAGAGGTCTGAGTGGGGGAGCCCTGGAGACTGGAAGGGCAGATCAGCTCTGGGCTTGAGAGCATCCAGTGATGACTCAGGGGAAGTGGAGGAACATGTGCTCAATTTATGGGCAGCGTCAGAGTAGTGCGTAAGCCAAATCATTTTATTTTAATGACCCACTGATACTGCAGAAACAGGAAGTGCAGCAGCTACCACTGAAGTAGGGAACTGATTTGTATTACCCAGTGTCTGCGTCTGGATGCAAGAACCTGGGTGGTGCCAGCTGCAAAATCCTTCACATTCTCAATCCTGAATGAGTGCCAGATTTGGGAGACTCGGGGATTGTTGAAGTTTCTTTTAAAACTCTGGATCTATACAAAGATGTATCAGCCACATTCAACCATCTTCAGCACACCACTCTATCTTAATAAACTAGAAAAGACAGTATGGATCCTTAGCAGAGGAGATAAGAGAAGCTAAGAAGAACTGGTAAAATCTAAAAATGTATTATCATTGATCTTTATTGTACTGAAGAAAAAAAAAGCCGGCTCTTGGCTCAGGAGAGAGACACAAGATCTATTTTCCAAGATGCTTGCTATATAATCCAGCTGAGAAGGTAAACAGGAACCCCCAAAGAGCAATTATTACCTCTGGCCACAAGAAGCAAAGAAATGCAAGAGACCCATAAAGAATTATCTCCCAACACTTAATAAATGTGTTGTGATAAGTATTAAATACATTTCAAAACTAAAAATAAATAAATCAAATATATTATCACTACCAGCATTTCATTAGAGGCCTGAAACAAGATTGTATCATCAGTGAGAATTTCAGATGAGCTTATTTTAGGAGGAAGGGAGGCAGATAGATGACAGATGGATGGATGGATGGATAAATGGATGATGGATAGATGGATGGGGGCTAAAGGGTTATGTGCACTGAAAGACAATGTAACAGAGCACCGGCCTCTAAAGTCACTTCAAGTTATTCTAAAAGGAAAGAGAACAAAGGAAAAACCGGAAACCACATATGGGATTAGCCAAGCTGAGCATGAGCCTGAACTCACTGGGAGGAGGAAGAGCTATTAAGGAGCTTGTCAGACTAGACAGATGATCCATTACTAGTGGAAACCAAGCAGCTCCAAGCCATTAGCTGAGACTGTAATCCTCGCAGCCTGGGACCCGGCTCAGTGCCTGGAGAGGCGATCAGGGTCCACCTAGGAGCAGTTATAGCTGCTTACATGATGATCATGAGAACATCACCGGGTCCAAACCACAAACTTTTCTTGTGAAAAATGGAGCACATGGCTCAAGAGAATCCTAGGTACAGCCAGCCCGCGGCTCCTGAGTACACACAAGCCCCCCCCACCTTTTTTTTACAGCAGTTGTAATTGTGCCGGACTTTGATGATCACAGCGTGTGAATGAAATACTTTATTAGGTGTTTGGGAGAGAAAGAGAGCTGGTGTCGTCACTTTTAGAAGTGGTGTTTTTCTGTGTTTTATGTTGCCACTGGCCCTGACTCATCTTGATCAGAGACCACATAGGGATGTATTTAAGGGCACAGACTGAACGCACACTGCCTGGGTTCAATTCTTGCCTCAACTTACTAGCTGTTGGCCCTAGACAATTTACTTAATATTTGGGAGCCTCAGTTTCTTCATTGGTAACATAGGGATAAAAATAGCCCTGGCATCAAGGAGTGGTTGAAGTGAGTAATTATATGTAATGCACTCTAACAGTGTCTGGCACATAGCAAGCACCACCACCAGAAAAGTCTTTCTCAGGCTTTATCACTTCTTCTGTTACCCTCCAAGCAACATGCAGGTACACATGTGAAGTAATATATCCACAAGTCTGGGGCAAAGGTTGATATGGGTTGGTTATATAGCTGTCACAGTGGAAAAGCAGAAATGAGCTTCCCAGCATCCTGGCCAGTTCTTACAAAGAAAATAACAATTGACTTTGAATGGTATATAGGAAGGGAAATTGTGAAAGGGTAGAATAAGACTACTAATTTTTTTTTCACTGGGGTATAGTTGATTTACAGTATTGTGTTAGTTTCTGATGTACAGCAAAGTGATTTGGCTTTATATGTATAAAATATATAAAACATGTATTATTGGGGCTTCTCTGGTGGCTCAGTGGTAAAGAATCCGCCTGCCAGTGCAGGAGATGCAGGTGCAATCCCTGGGTCGGGAAGATCCCCTGGAGAAGGAAATGGCAACCCACTGCAGTATTCTTGCCTGGAGAATCCCATGGATGGAGGGGAGTCTGGTGGGCTACAGTCCATGGGGTTGTGAAAGAGTCAGACACGCCTGAGTGACTAAACAACAACAAATCCCACACATAAGTGAGATATATTAATAATATTTGTCTTTCTTTCTCTAACTTACTTCACTGTAGTTGATAATCTCTAGATCCATCCACGTTGCTGCAAATAACATTTTTAATGAAAGAAAAAGAAAAGAATGAATTGACTGAAATATTCACTATAAAAAAAAAACTGTAGCTTGAGCTAAGATTCATGGTCCTTCAGGGCTCAATGTAATTTTCAAATACCTTGTGTTTTTTTCACCTGTGTTACACCTCCTACCTGGAATGCATAACCAGTCTCCTTGAATTGGCGTTATACTCATCTTTCAAGGCATAGAACAAAACTACTTTTATTCCTAGCTACAAGGATTTGCCAAAAGCTGCTTTTTATAAAGATTCTTTTAAAATTTACCCTATTTTCTCAGTAGACAGTAAACTCTTTAAGACAGAAATCCTGTTATCACTCCCATTTATTAGTTTTAATCTTCACCTGTCTGTTTCCCCTTGGGCCCAGTCCTGAACCCTTGTGAGGTACGTGCACAAAATATAGTTGTTGAGTGATGATCAAATCCCAAATCTATATATCCAAGGAGTTTCCCTCCCTGCTAAAACTCTCAGAAAATCATTTTCATAAGCCCCAGGAGACCCAGTGTAAAAATAGTGACAGCTATTCCACAATTATCTAAATTCCATATTAAGTTATTAAAATGATTGCTGCTTCAGGTTGTTAATTCCTAAAGACAAGTAAATATTCTCTTTTCAGTTAAATCAGTTTGATTCTCTGTGAATTCTGGTTCCTGTTTTTATGATACTCCTGAACGCCCAGCTTGTTGCTGGTTCATTTATTAGGCTTTTGAAATGTTGGATTACTCTGCATCGCATTTGTTCTTGTATTGTCTAGGCTCTAGCCGGCCTCCTAGGGTCGTCACACCATAATCTTAAACACAACATGTGCCTTGTGGTCCAGATGTTTTCCAAGAGGGGATGCTGCCGCCAAGAAAAGCAAGATAGTATCTTGAATACCCAAAGGGATTGATAGAACTGAAAAAGCAACTATATAGCCAACTGTGTAGTTGTCCAAGAAATAGCCTATTCTTTGTATCATTGGGGTTTTTATGATCAAATAGAAATTTGAAAAAATTTTTATGATAAGATACTTTGCTTCACATCATAATATCTGCTTTTCTAGAAGGGACTTGATGTTTGGCAGTGTGTAGATAAAACTAGGATTATAGCCACAGCAGAAGAAACCAAAAACAAAACAAAAAAAGAGAGGAAGAGTTTGTGAGCTGAGCGTGTATTGTTTCTGCATCAATGCAATGTGATAAAAATCACTTTTCCTGATACTTTCAAGTAATACAAAGAATAAAGAAAGATCGCTTTTGGAACTATAGACTACTGCAGCTGTGAATAAGCCACTTTCCTTGTTCTGTCTGTTTTTCTCCCTGACAAGGTTTGCCTATTGAATTTTCTCAGTAAGTCAGGAGTGTTTGCAATTGTGTTTGTTATTTAATAGCTAAGTTATATCTTTCTGTGGTGAGGGCACCCTTTGGGTTGTTGTCTAGTCACCAAGTCATACCCCGACTCTTTTGTGACCCCGTGGCCTGTAGCCCAACAGGCTCCTCTGGCATGGGATTCTCCAAGCAAGAATACTGGAGTGGGTTGCCATTTCCTTCTCCAGGGGATCTTCCCGGCCCAGGGATCAAACCTATGGCTCCTGCGTTGGCAGATGGGTTCTTTGCCACCTGGGAAGCCCACTGTTTGGATTACCTACCTATTAAGAAAGAAATGTGTTAACATTACATCTGTATTTTCGTTTCATTATCTTATGAAATGGTTCACATCTTTTTCTTAACTATTAGTACAGTTCATGGTCATGAGTAGCAAATCTTAAAGAAGTGTGGGATTTCCTGTACATCTCATGATAATACCCTAGTCAAATTGAGTCCAACCTCTTGCCTCTGAAAATGTTTTAGCTTCTATTCTAATCTTAATCATTTGAATTGTATTATTTGTCTGGTCTGGCCTAGGAGAGGGGATCCAGTAGGAAACTGATTTAATTCTGGGGTCTGTCTAGGACTGTAGGTCTATCTTAAGTGGTCTGAGATGTCCATGACCTTTCCTGAGTCCAAATTTAATATATCCTCAGTTTTCTTGCCTGGAGAATCCCAGGGACGGGGGAACCTGGTGGGCCGCCGTCCATGGGGTCGCACAGAGTCAGACACGACTAAAGCAACTTAGCAGCAGCAGCAGCAACTTTAAGAACCTGGATGTTGTGTCACCTTGAATGAGTCAGTTTCCAATAGAGCTAGCTACTCAATGCTAGTTTAGGTCCTAGTGCTTTTCAGTTTTTTTTTGAGGTATCTGAATCCTTGTTTTCTGCAAATGAAATCCTGTGGTTTTGCTTTAAAACAACAGAATCAGATTTTCTCTTGTCAAAGCGGTGATAGGACCCCAGGAACCCATAAAGCCATTGCCCCCATGTGTACTAGACAGCTTATTAAAAAGCAGAGACGTCACTTTGCCCACAAAGGTCCGAGTCAATGAACCTGAGTTTGAACAAACTCCGGGAGATAGTGGAGGGCAGGGAACCCTGGCGTGCTGCCATCCAGGGGGTCGCAAATAGTTGGACACGACTTAGCGACTGAATGACAGTGAACCCCAGCACGTACGCTTACTCTCTGCAGCAAGTCTCAGGGCCCCTCAGCTTGCCCGTCACCATGTGAGCGTGTCAGCTCTTCTTCAGCCAGGCTGGACGCCCTGCATTTTCCAGTTTAATGTGGTTGCCCATTGTGTCCATGTGTACAGTGAGGGCAACACAGATCCAGAGATCTCAACTTGTCAGGTGCCTAGTGCTGCCTTCCTCAGAGCCCGTGGGCTGTTCCTACAGGAACCTCAACCCAACATTTTAAGCCCTGCTCAATTTTCTCTAACAGTTCAGTAAAGCTTCGAGACAGTAAAGACCCAGGGCACCAAGGCATTAAAATCACCCAGCATAAGTCTCCTGGTGAAGGTCAAACTCCACGGGCACCTAAAGAAAGCAAGGGATGCAAACACATGGCCATTTTTTCACCTTTTCAACATCAACAGTAACCTTGAACAGATGACCCTTTATCAGGGATCTTGACACTGAGTCTGGGGTGCCATCGCAAAGGATGGAGGAATTTGAGGTGATTTTATTTTCTCATAGATTCCTAGTAAGAGTCATCTGACTACTATTGGAGAGGTATCCTTTAGAATGTTATGTGGAAATCTAGGGATTTTGTCATAATCTCTGTCTCTTCCCCGCTCCTTCCTTCCCTTGGTCCCTCATCTCTCCAACTTGCACTGGGCATTGCTGTTAAGAAACACAGAATCTGAATATTGTCTGAGGATAAGAGAATTTTAATTGCAGCCACCAATTTTTTTTAATGTACTACTGAGTCAAGATGTTTATTGTGACGTATTAAGCACATATTAAACAGTACTCATCTGTTTTTTTTTAATTCATATACATTGTGGTAGACTTCCTAAAAGCTTCTGTGCTTATTTTATTTTTGGCTGCACTGGGTCTCCCTTGCGGTGTGCGAACTTTCTTTAGTTGCGCTGAGGAGGGGCCGCTCTTTGTTGCGGTGTGCAGGCTTCCCACTATGGTGGCTTCTCTCGTTGTGGACCGCGGGCTCTGGGCATGTGGGCCTCAGTAGTTGCAGCACATAGGTTCAGTAGTTGTGACTCCCGGGCCCTAGCATGTGGGCTCAGCAGTCGTCATGGACCAGGAGTGGACCATGGAGTCTTCCTAGACCAGGCCTCGAACCTGCGTCCCTGCACTGGCAATCGGATTCTTATCCGCTATGCCACTAGAGAAGTCCTGTTTATCTGCTCTTGTTTAACTGAATAAAACTTTGGGAAAAGCTAGCTTTATTATGCAGAAGTTAAACAGGAATAACAAAAAAAGTTGGGAGAATTGTCAGCATGATTCAGTGGTAAAATTTGTATTATTTCCTGCTAATTTAACTAATTCTGTGCATTCATAAAAGAGATACTTTAGTGGCATCCTTCTGTTAGGTTTTGATATTAATAGTTGATCTGTTTTCTGCCTTGATAATTAAATTAGATATCTCGTGTTTTCCCTGAAGAAAAAAATGTTACTGAGTTTATCACACCATCAGCATCTTCATAGTTAGCAGCAAACACCTTTATTGAGCAGCCCCTGTATACATAGTACTGTTCTAATGGAAGACAAGCAAATAAATCAACCTTTGAGGTCTAATTCCTCTTCTTCCTACTTTATTTCCATAACTTAGTTAACCTCCAAAGTCCAATTCTAATATGCATAAGATACTTGAAATACTATGCATACTTTAAGTATATTTCAAATTAAATCAGGTGTTTTTTTTTTTTTTAATGTTCTGCAGACAGGACCAGCACTACCTATTACATACATCCACTGTGAGAATTTAGCACAGTTGGCCGCTGGCAACAGACATAAAGATTTATCCTGTGCAGCTATTTTTCTGGCCTCTTGGATGCCGGCCAGTTGCCTAATGGATCATGAGTGAGTCAGTTTCATTCAGCCTCTTAGCAAAGTCATTTTATCCAGCAGCACACGATTTTCTGTCATGTAGGCTCTTTGCCTGGCACAGCTGTGACAAGCAGAGTCTCCCTGTTTCTGCATTTCTAGAGTCCAACTGGGCTTTGGCCCCAGAAAGTTGGTCCAGGGAATCAGAAGTCCCCTCTAAGGGAAGAAAGATGGTGTAATGAAAGCTTCCTGGAAAAATTAGTCAGACTCTGCAATTCACCGGTATTCCAAAGTGGGTCACAAACATATGCGTGTATGAATAAGTTGGCTTAATATGTGTCTGTACAAGAAACAATAGCATTTGCCTTTTGATTCCTTGAGGCCAGATTACTCTAAGTTGCAGGAAGATAATGAATGCAGGGTATATCCGGAAGGAACTGAATAGCTTTTGCTGATAAACCTGAGTCACAGTCTTGAATTGAAGAGACACTGTGGCTCCTCATAAGAAATTCTGCCCCATGCATTTGACAAGGGACCAAGACTAAGCAGGGCTTCCGTGGTGGTTCAGATGGTAAAGAATGTGCCTGCTGTGCAGAAGACCTCAGTGCGATCCCTGGGTCAGAAAGATCCTTGGAGAAGGGAATGGCTACCCACTTCAGTATTCTTGCCTGGAGATTCCATTCCCCTATGGTCTATGGGTTCACAGAGCCGGACACAACTGAGCGACTAACACTTTCACAGGACTGAGCAGGAGTGAGAAACACGCCTTCTCCACTCCTCCTCCTCCAAGATGGTCATGTATGGAATTTCCCTTTCAGGGACCATTCCCCTGACCTCCAAGTGCAGTTAAGTACCAGGGAGGAAGACATCATCATCGATGTCAGGGTTTTAAAATACAAGCAGGTCATCACAGTCCTTGTGGAGGGAAAGCCTGTCACCCAGTGCTTTTGCTGGTAGCTGCCTTGACTCGTGTGAACCACTGGAAAATGAATTTTTTTCCTTAAAGAGGATATTGAGGTGGGGGCTGCTCCTTGCACATATGCATAATCTTAGAAGAGATTTCATTATGCAAAAAGCTACATTATATGCAACAAAGGATCGTTTTAGCTAATGGCTCCAAGGACAGCTTAATTTGTCTTCTCTACAGGTCACTCATTTTTAAATGGCTATTTAAAGTTTCAAAGATTATATATTCTTTAAGTGGCCCTGGTATCACAAGCAGAGCACAAGACAGAAGGAACATGCTCTTCCTTTTTATCCAGCATTCTCTGTTTCAGAAATCATTAGATGGAGGGTGCTGAGGCTAACTACAAAATGTTGATTCCCCTTGGAGAAACTGTGGTTTCATATGTAGATTACTTTGTTCATTTTCTTCTCTTTGATCCAGTAAAATGAAAATCTTGAGAACCTTTGTGGCATAGAGAGAGATGTTCTCATGGATAAGGAAAGTTATCTGTTCCATTATTCCTACATGATGCTTGTTCAGTTCAGTTCAGTCGCTCAGCCGTGTCCGACTCTTTGCAACCCCATGAATCGCAGCACGCCAGGCCTCCCTGTCCATCACCAACTCCCGGAGTTCACCCAAACTCATGTCCATCGAGTTGGTGATGCCATCCAGCCATCTCATCCTCTGTCGTCCCCTTCTCCTCCTGCCCCCAGTCCCTCCCAGCATCAGAGTCTTTTCTAATGAGTCAACTCTTCGCATGAGGTGTTAGGAGTATGTAAAAGACCACTGAGCAGTGTAGACGTTCCGCTTTCATTTGTGGAAAGAACAAGAGCAACCCCTTTGCACTTTGATTCATTTTTTAACAGAAGGATGCATCTCTCATGCTGGTCTGTTTTTGCCTTGTGTTTTGTTTCCTCCTATCTGGCTCAGGGAGCAGATTTGGCTTCCTTTCAGCTGTGCTTTCTTAAACTCTGTGCATGGAGCCCATTCTACCAGGTAGAAACAAGTGTCTTCTTTTCACAAAGGGTAGAGGGTTGTAACTTAATCTTCTTTTCTGCCTTTCACCCCTATAATTTATCTAGTTAAAACTCATATTTTAAAAATATATGTCCTAGATTATATCCAACACTTGTTAGTATCAATTATTATCATAATTGTAAATCCTAGAATGCAGATGTTCATCCTCAGACTTTGCCAGTATTCATATGTCTGTTTGCTTCCCATAGATGAGTGTTCCAATTTCAGTGTTTTTTTTTTTCAAGAGTCTCTACTATGTAACTATTCTGACATTTCAGAGATTGCAGTCTTCCTAGTATTTAGTCTCATGAGGTGCTTCAGTGTTTAAAGGACTCTTTTTATTGTGAGGTTTTTTTTTCTTTCTGACCCATCATTGCACTAGATCAGTTCCTTATTTTTCTTTTGAGCATGACTAATGGTAATAAAGTCTGAGCTCCGGTCTCATATTCCATATTTTAATTATATAAAGCAACTCTGAAAACCCACACTGAGAAGATCCTGAGCCTAAATGAAATTAGGTCATGTCTCAAAGAAATCATCCTGCAAATCAAGCAAAATGTGTGTGGGTGTGTGCACATGTGAGCAAGAGAGTGAGAGAAAGAAAGGATTCGAGCACACAGCCGGGGATGCTAATAATACTTCCTCAGACAGCCCCTATGCAGTGTCCTTGTAGTAAAATGAAAGGAGCTTTGCATTGTACGTGGTATTCTTTTTACAGATTAGGACCTTACAGCCCAGAGAGAATATGGTATTTGCCTGAAATCCCATGACAGTGGGCACGTGGAGCGAGAACCTGTCTCCCATGGACGCTCTTAATCCCATCCTTTTTACTTGAAGCCATCTCTGCATCAGACCTGCAATAGTGCCTCACAGTCACTGCTTAACTACTGATGATACCCAAGGAGAGGGCAGGTGAAGTCTTAGCCTACCAGTCTATCTTGAGATGCTGAAATTCACCAGCAATGATGGGAACTCCAGAGCCGCTAGACAGAACTGGAGACTATCAGTGTATATTTATCATAGTTCTATGGGGAAATACAGACATGACTCAAAAGCACAATACTGGTACTTTCTGTACCTGGTAAATGGAGATATCACAGAGCAATCAGGGAAGAATTAGTTTCAGGCAGACGTTCACTAGGGAACTGAAAAACAAAACTGTGGAAATCACAATTGTTTGAGATCCAGTTTGAAGTTGGGTGACTACCTAGTCACTGTGATGTTGAGTGGTGATGCTCTGCTGGGCCTATGTGAGTCTCCAGATTCATGAAATGCCACGTGATCAGAAGTACTACTCCTTTTTTGCTAATAGTATTAAATGCCATCTGTTAAAAATCAGATGCTTACAAACGAGACTACTTAAATAATTGGAGGAAGCAAAATAATGTATGCCCCATTATTATCAAAGTATAATAACCAAATAAGGATGTGATCAGACGACACGAAACAGTCCAAGAGTGAAGCAGGGGAATGTCCTCAGTGTTTGAAGCCAGTGTCTGGATGCTATAAAAATCAGACTGACTAGTCAATGAGAGTGACCACAAAATTAGATGATTTTGACCCCAAAAATGCATTAGCCTCCTTTCCAAGAGTATTTTCCAGTTTTCCATTTCTGTATTTCCCCTCTTCACCCCCAGCCCCAGGAGGAAAAGAGGATGGTTTTTTCAGTTGTTTTGTTTGAAAGAGAGCTTGATGTCACTGAAGTATAATGTGAAGGAAAATGTTCCCATCAAAACCAGCAGTCTCGGGGAGACAGGAAAAAGGAAAAGACCATTCATGTGTTAGAAAAGCTTTTCCAGGAGCTGGATCAGATTGGATAATGTCATGATCCTCTTCACTTTCAAAGTTCTTTACTTACTTTAGAGAGGCAAAAATAAAGAAGTGGTGGAAATCTACATTTCTTTTTCCTTAGTGAAAAAAGGGTGTAGTGCTCTTCAATTGAAAACCCACCTCAGTGTCTCAAGTTGTTTTCCATCCACATTTAACTCCATCCACAGCCACTTCTGACCTTCCCTTGTGACAACTGGTAAAGAATCCGCCTGCAATGCGGAAGACCTAGGTTCGATCCCTGGGTTGGGAAGATCCCCTGGAGAAGGGAAAGGCTACCCACTCCAGTATTCTGGCCTAGAGAATTCCATGGACTGTATAGCCCATGGGGTGGCAAAGAAATGGACATGGCTGAGCGACTTTCACTTTCACAGCCACTTCTGGGCAAATAATAGAGTCTTGAAAATTATTGTCTCAGAAATATTGAGATTATGTTTATGATTATATTGATTATGTTAAGCAACCTCAAATATTTTCCTGCTCTTACCTTTTCCTGTCTTTGAAAACTTTTACTTTATTTTTTTAACTGGAGGATAATTGCTTTACAATGTTGTGTTTCTGCTGCACAACAACATGAACCAGTCATAACTACACACACACACATACACACACACACACACACACACACACACACACACACACACACACACCCTCTCCCTCTTAACTCTCTTCCTTCTTATGATCCTCTTTCTCACCCCACCCCATCCCACCCCTCTCGGTCACCACAGAGCGCCAGGCTGGGCTTCCTGTGTTATATGGCAGCTTCCCACTCACTACTATTTTACACATGGTAGTGTGTATATGTGGAGAAGGAAATGGCAACCCACTCCAGTGTTCTTGCCTGGAGAATCACTGGGACAGGGGAGCCTGGGGGGCTGCCTCTGGGGTCACACAGAGTCGGACACGACTGAAGCGACTTAGCAGCAGCAGCAGCAGAGTGTATATGTCAATGCTGCTTTCTCAGTTCATCCCATCTTCTCCATCCCCTTGTTTCCACAAGTTCATTCTCTATGCCTGCATCTCTGCTGCTGCTAAGTCACTTCAGTCGTGTCCGACTCTGTGCGACCCCATAGACGGCAGCCCACCAGGTTCCTCTGTCCCTGGGATTCTCCAGGCCAGAATACTGGAGTGGGTTGCCATTTCCTTCTCCAGCATCTCCACTCCTTCCCTGAAAATAGATTCATCACTACCATTTTTCTAGATTCCTTATATAGGTGTTGGTATACGATATTTGTTTTTCTCTTAAAACTTTTTTCCACAGGTTCTCATTATTCTTTTCCAAAAACCTGGAAATGCAGCATAGTCAATCCTTAATGGTTGTTTCATATGTCTGAGTTGTGTGCTTGATGTGGGTTAATAGAGTAAAAGTTCTGTAAACTGTAGGATTGCATGGATGTCTCCTGCCATTCTGTCTGGAGAACCATCTTTACGGTGGCATTAAACCTTAGAGCGAAAGAGCAAGTTCTTCATAAACGTGGACTGAAGTAGGCAGCATCGTGGGCCGAGCTTGAGTCTGTCTATTCCGTTGAAGAATTACTATGGCATTCCAGAGGAGACAGTCCTGCACTCTTCATCAACCTGGTGTTGGCCATGCCTATAATTTTTATCATAATAATTTGGAGAAATTCTAAATTTAATTATTAAATGTCTCCTACTTCATATCCAAAGTTAACCATTCATTTTTGGCTTGAAAAACCAGAAGACTGCTGTGTGCTAAGGAAGTACTTCTTCAGCCTATAGAAAGAACTGGAAAAGCTTTCTTACTGCCTGACAGGGTGACGTTGAATTACCCTCAAGTGTCAAGACTCTTTCCTGGGACTGATACAGTCCTTCAGAATAAATGCACGCTGCAGTAGAATTTCAGCTCAGTTACAGGACTCTCTGAGAGAGCCGATTCAGTTGAGAGCTGAAAGCTAACCTATATATGTCTGTGTTGGAACTGGTTGGTATATATCAACAGGTAACCGATCTAAAGGCACAGCAATCAGTTTAAAACTGTGTTACAGAAAATAAATTGCAAAAGCTGATATGCTTTTCATAAATCAGGGAAGTATGGCTCTGTTGCTTTTTATAGCATCTGAATTATGGCTTAGGCTTATTACGAATTAGAAAAACAAATTTCAGTGCTGTCAGTGATACCTCGGTGTAATATGGCACAGACTGTTAGACTTCAGTGCACTGAAAAAGATAACAGTGATTTTCAATGAGTAAACACATAAATAAAGCACATCAAATAAAATTGTCTTTTTATATAGCATTCAAGGGACGGGTAGAAGATGGAAGATGGGTTGAAGGAGTGTGGCATCAAGAAATACATATTCAACTGTAAGAAAAGTTGATTGCAGGAGAGTTATGAGGGTAGACAGGATATTCTAGCTCTACAGGTACTGACTGGGAGGTGCCCACATTCAAGCAAGGACATTATAAACATAAGTGCAGCTTTAAGGTGGTACAGTAGCAGCCACACCTGTCTCCCATTGCACTGGAAAGAAAACCCAGATAGTAAAAAGTGTTAGGAAATAAGGGGCCCAGGAAAGAGCCCTGAGCATCCATAACAAGAAATAATAACAAAATCGGGGCTTCCCTCATAGCTCAGTTAGTAAAACGTCTGCCTGCAATGCCGGAGACCCGGGTTCCATTCCTGGGTCGGGAAGATCCCCTGGAGAAGGAAATGGCAACCCACTGCAGTGTTCTTGCCTGGAGAATCCCATGGACAGAGGAGCCTGGCAGGCTACAGTCCACAGGATTGCAAGAGTTGGACACAACTTAGTGAGTAAACCACCACCGCCAGTGACAAGGTAAAAGCCTCAGAGGAGGTCAGCTGGAGACCTGGGTAAGAAAGGAAAGCACGCAGCCCTCCCTCCACAAGTTTACTTAGGATGGGCTTTGCATCCTCTAGTGTGTTAGTGTTAGTCACTCAGTGTGTCCGACTCTGTGACCCCGTGGACTGTAGGCATGGGATTCTCCAGGCAAGAATAGTGGAGTGGGTTGCCATTCCCTTCTCCAGGGGATCTTCCCAACCCAGCGATCGAATCCAGGTCTCCTGCATTGCAGCCAGATTCTTGACCTGCTGAGCCGCCAGGGAAGCCTTTGCGTCCTCTGTGGCATTCCAGTTTCCCAAGGCTAATTTCAGAGAATTTCTCTTCTGTCCTTTTCGGCCCAAATGTAACATGGAGGTGAGATGATAAAACTAGTTGGGTTTGACTTTTCATATAATACTCAATCTTAAGGCTAGGTAGGAGGGATTTCCAGAGGCACTGAGTCTAACCAGTACCTTCCGATACAACTTTTACCTCGATGGACCAAGGAAGTACGTTATCCAGCGCATCCGTTCTCAAATAAGGCATCAATCTTCCCAGGAGAAATTCCACAACCGCTGTTATTACTGCTTCTAGTGATAAAACCCTAAAGCTGGGACTTCCCAGGTGGTCCAACGGTGAAGACTGCATGCTTCCAATGCAGGGCATGCAGGTTCAATCCCTAGTCAGGGAACTAAGATCCCACATGCCATGCAGTGCCACCCAAACGAAAAACAAGCAAACAAACAAAACCCTTAAAGCTAACTCTCCCATTGTTATTTTGCCAAGTATATTTAAACATCTTAAATGATATTCATTCTGTCTATTTCATCCCTGTGAATTCTTTACTAGGTCCCCACTTCATATAGTGCGTGTGTCCCATGATCAATTGGTTTGGGGCTTTGTTTGAGTAATTTTGCATTCGATGCAAGTGAAACTTGGCCTTTAATTAAGTAATCATTAAAAATGAAACTGGTCTACTTTCTCTTATTCTGTAGTTGACAGTGATTGAGGACTTTGATGGACCCATGGTGGCACCAAGATAGAATCAATAAATTAGAGCAGTTGTCAGGCCCAGATTCTGGTTAGTTAACAGCTTGCCTGGGTTGGGGAGTAATACAGCTGTAAGGAGTAAAATCTGTTTTCCTACAGAAGGTCAGAAGAAAACCTTTAAGACCTAGAGATTATCATGCTAAGTGAAGTAAGTCAGAGAAAGACAAATATCCTATGATATCACTTCTATGTGGAATCTAAAAAAAATGATACTAATTAACTTATTTACAAAACAAATAGACTCACAGACATAGGAAACAAATTTATGGTTACCAAAGGGTGAAAAGTAGAGAGGGATAAGTTAGGAGTTTGGGATTAACAGATACACACTACTATATATAAAATAGGTAAACAACAAGGACCCCCAGGGAACTATATTCAGTGTCTTGTAATAATCTATAATGGAAAAGGATATATATTTATATGCATATATATATATTTAGTCACTGTGCTGTACACAGTATTGTAAATCAAATATGCTTCAATTAAAATAAGGAAGTAGCGCCTTAAATGTGATAGTTATGTGACAGTTGTTGATTGTGTGAACCATCTGTGAACTTAGTCAGATGTAGATGTAATTTAATATTGGAACTTGAAGAAAGAGTGGAAAGATGGCTTCACGTGTAAGAGAAAAAAATGTTATTGTTTCCTTTATTTTTTGTTTTATGTCACCCCGTGAATGTGATTATTATAGCTGAGAGTATGCTTTTAGAGTTTCTTGCCTGTCGTTGTCTTCAGCCATCTTTTCTCTGGAAATGTGCCAGTATTATTAGTGGTTCAAATCTTACTGTAATGTCACTGTGGAAATCCTTATTTGAAAATACAGGGATTTTGTTATCAACAGGACAAAGTATATAAGAAAATATTCAAATGTGCATATCTCCCTTAAGAGTTTAATAGTTCAAGTGAAAAGAAAAGATTTTTTGCTAATTACTTAATTGTGATATATGACAGTACCATAAAATTCACCCTTTTAACAACTCATTGCTTTTAGTATTTCCACGAACTTGTACAACCCATAACCCACTAATTTAGAATATTTTCATCACCTCAGAACAAATCTCATAATATGGTTAGTTCCTGTTTCCCCTTCCTCTCGCCCCTCAGCGATCCTGGATATTTTTGAAGCAGGTGTTCTCACTGAAGCTGTGTATTTGCCTTTTGCATTTGTTGCTAGCAAAAATTTTATTAATTCAATGCAACTGATTCCAAATAGTTGTTGGCATATATAGTGTATTATATTGTTTTCTGTTTCTTTTGTAATGAAATGAGATAATGAATAATGGAATATTTTCATAGGTACAATGATGAAATAATTTAGCCACATTGTGAAGGAAATGAAAGAAAATAAATGTTTTTATGTCACTCAAAATAAACATAACAGAAATCAAGTGATCTAGGTAGATTAAAGATAAATTCTCTTCAAGAGATAAAGTAATTACCTTTTTACTCATGTACAAACTGTTACACAAATTGTTTAACTATGTAAACAGAATTTAGATAGAAGTACCATTAAAAAATCCACAGCCATTTTTAAAATTTATTCAACAAATGCTTCCTTTTCACCACAAATACAATAAATCCTTCTTTTCTTCACCTCTGCTACATGGTACTTTAGGTTAATCCTGAACATCAGCTAAAAGAATTGCGGTAGTGTTTATCTCATCTTTGAAACTTGGCTTGCACACCTAATATCAAATATGTTTGAATTCTTTTTCTTACTGTAGGAATAGAAGTAAATTATGACCAAAAAAAAAAAAAAAAAAAGTCAGTAAGAAATGGAAACAGAAAAACCTGTTCTACATTGATCAGAGACTGCCCACATGTAAAACATGACTCCAGGATATCAATCTCAATTATTTCTCTCAGGAAGCTCGTGGGAAAACATTTATGCTTCTAAAAAGCGTGTTTGTCTAAGTTCAGATGAGCCTAATGGTCATCCACGAAATCATACGTGTATAGAAAAGTCAAACGAACCTGCTGAAACAGCCTATGTTTGGTCATTTGTGTTGGTAGGGTTGAGCTTTCAGAGGAGAATGGATTCCTGAGTATAATAAATGTTAGTAGTGTCTTCAGTATTATCGTGAATTTTCATTTGCAAAACAGTCAGCTCTTGGAACTTGAGGAATGGAAGCATCAAGAAAAGGAGGTGAATGATAAAACTGCTGAGACTATTTTAATTGGTCTCACAGTCCTATTTTTGTTTTTTTCTTATGTTTTCCTCTCCCTAATGGTTGAATTTTTCAATAGTATTGCAAGAGAGCATAAATATTACCACCTAGACCTTAGAAGTGCAAATTTGTTTGAGTGTGATGTTGATTTACTTGAATCAATAGTGTAACTGGGTAGAATTTAATTATATTTGCTCTCTATTTACAGAAATATTTTTTTATTTGGATTTCTTTAGAATGGTGTTTATCTTGGTCAAAGGATGAATGGGGTTCAGAGATACTAAATGCAGATTGTAGCGGCATCCCCGACTTCTGTAACCTTGTTGGCAGGCCCTGGAGCCTCACAGGATTTTAAGCCAATCAGAAACTAAATACAAACAGGACTGATCAGAGTAGGGATTGCCCTAACCTCCTAGGAATCTTCAGATTTTCTTTTTTTCTCTTGTCCTATAGAGGGGCTGAATACTCTCATCAATACTACTGGTTTTGAAACATCTTTTCATCTGTTTCATTCCCTCAATGAGCGGAGAAGTACTTTGATCTCTTTTGTCCTGTGATACTGTGATACTTTCGTGTCACAGTATATTTTTTAAAAATTTTATTTTCTTTTCACAAATATTTGACCTGGGTTATAATGCCATACTTATAAAACTTACATGCAAAGCAATACCATTATTCTGATGCCTTAGGCTTTTCTAGTGGGATCTGAGACATCAAATCAAAAGTCAGAAGATCAATAACAGAATCAAATAAAATTAGTCTTTTTCCCTCTAATAACAGTAAACCAAAAATTCTGCTCATGAAAGGACATGCAAAGTTCACTGCTTAGTTTAATATTCTTAATTGTACCTGATACCAGTATCCCCCCAAAAGTGGGAAGAGCCTGCAGTGAAAGAAATCTCTGGATTTTTCATCAGCTGGTGGCTATCAGGTGTATATCTTTGAAGTAGCAATAGTACTAATAGCAATAGCAATGCGATTAAGAAAAAGAATTTTTCCTACCACATACACACACGAAAACAAATCTTATGTCTTACATACAACTGACTATTGTATTACTTTCTCTTTAACATCTACTTATTTTTCTTCTAAAATAGTTTCTTTTAGGACTTCAGGGCTTGATAAGAACTCTTAAGTACGAGGCTGTTCTGGTGGCAGTTTTTCATGTCCTTTTGATAAGCTGATATAAACAGAGTGTAATTTATTTCTTCTGGTCAGTCTATGCACAGGAAAGAAAATGATAGAAATGAAAATCTGTACAGAAAAGAAAATGATAAAGGACAATCTATTCCTATGTACAGGCTTCTTTTGAAAAAATCTTAATAAAGCAAGCTATTTAAAAAATCTGGAACCAAGAATTTAGAATAAAAGTATTCACACAACTTGAAGTTTATGCTCTGGTCTTTAACTGGGGGACTTTTAAGATGATCAGTGACTAAATACCTATTGTTTGCATTGAGCTATGGATAGAACAAATTCAGCCATTGAAAAAGGAAGTCTTTTATAGGAACACACTGGCCTCATGCAGTAGTGATTCCTGATAAAGATGGTTTCACTGTCACTGTCCTTCTGACTTCTTTGCATGTGCTGATGGCCATACACACTGGTTAGTTTCAGATACCATCAGCGAAAAAGGAATATGCTGAACAGGCACTTTTAAACTAATGGCTCATTATAGACCAAAAATGTGGCCCTTCAGTTACGAAGAATGATTCCAAGGAAATGACTTAATTTAACAAATTGCCAGTTGCCCACCAGCCATCTTAGAGAGGAATGATATATGCCAGGTGGGCTAAAAAGAATCTTTTCCTTAATTTTTTCTTCCCCTATCCTTTATCTCTCTGAGGAGTCAGTTCAGGTTAGAGCAAGGGGTGGGGGGTGCATATTAAATGAAAAGTGTGACAGACTTGTGAATTTTTATGGCCATTTATTGAGCTGGATTGAATGAATTTAGAGTTGCCTCTTCGAAATGATCATTTCTTTCTTTCTTTTTTATTTTAAGAATCTATCAGGATACTTTCCTTTGAGGAGCTATGACACCATCAGGCTGAAGTCTCCTAAAGTTTACTTAATTGTATAAATTGCTTTGCAGAAGACACAAGAAAACAACTTTTGTGTAATGAGTAGAAGATGAATCTCCATGTCACACAAAGTTAGAAACATGTTCTCACATATTTTATGATGAGATAGCAGCATAATAGACAAATGAAAGGAGTTCAAAATCTGTATTAAAAGGCAAAATCTGATTTCCCAAGGCTCAAACCAGTTTATGACTTGAGAAAAATGCAGAAATACTGCTTTGTTTTTGTAGAATGTCTGATTATTCCATGCTTTATTTTGCCACTACTGTCATAAAACTAGTGGAGTGAGTTCAAATATTTCTGCTTGAAAATCACCACTAAAATATAGTGACTTGATTCTTCAAGTCAGAGCACAAGCAAGTTCATATTTATCATTTATAGGAAGGTTTTATTGGTCCTGGTGCATTTGGTCACCCCCACTCCCACTCATCTGCTGATGGCCAGTAAAAGCTATAGGAAGTCTCATCAATGAAATTAGTAATCTGTGGGGACAGAGATGCAGTTAATGCCTGTCATTCTAGATTTGTGATAATTGGGATGTGCTTTTTATGACCACTGAAAATATAAGCTTGACTTAATAAAATGTAGTTGTTTCTATTGTTATATGTATTTTGAAATTCTGTACACACAAAAAAATATTCTTTGGTAGCCAAATGATTTTGTTTAATGTTAATAAAGTACAGCTTTTAAGAATAGCCATCAGCATATGATAAATGACAACATGTTTTAACTGACTTCTGCTATCCTTGACCTGCTAAAATGGCACAGTTTTCCCTTTAGAGATTTACAGAAGTAGGAAATATGTGAGGGGCTTCCTGTCCCAATATGTGCCAGTTGCAAGTTGAGGAATTAGAATCAGGATGCTTGAAATTAAGATTAAGATGTAGCACTTTGTGATCTGTAATAAGCATGTCCGATCATGCTTAAATGTGAACATCATTGAGTTTAGTGCGAACCACTAGTATCACTGATATTACTGTTTAATCCCCTTTCTAAAATCATAGAACCCCTAGGAGGGTGGGGTGATATAAAAGTAGAGGAAAAAGAGGTAAAATTTTTAGGTGTAAAATAAAGTACAAGGATATAATGTACAAGATGGGATATAGCTGATATTTTGTAAGTGGAGTATATAACATTTACAAATTGTGAACCGCTATATTGTACACCTGTAACTTATACAATATTGCACATGAACTACACTTCAATTTTTAAAAAGAACAAAAAAAGTGTTAGTGCACTTCGATAAGTTCAGTGTCAGAAATTTACAGCCTCTGTTTGTGCCATTGGCAAATAACTGTGGAAAGTGAAGGGAACCTCAGTAAAGACCTATGAAAATTATAAGAAATGTAAATTTCAATGTCCATAAGTAAAGTTTTACTGTAACACAAAAATAAATAAGATTAAACCATAGAACCTCAAAGTTGGAAGCAATCTTGAGTTTGAGTGAGTCCCATTGGCAAACAATTGTCAACTAGTCTGAGCTTTTTTGTTACAAAAAAATGAGCAGCCTACATCTGTTTTATCTTTGATTAGCTCTACGGTTTTTTTTTTTTTTTTTGTATATTCAGCTGAGAACTAGTGTTCCTGTAGCTTCCATTAATTGAACCCAGTCTCTACCACTTAAATATGTAATCGTTTCATACGTTCAACTTTGATTACCACTAGCAATAAACATGGAGAAGGAAACGGCAACCCACTCCAGTATTCTTGCCTGGAGAATCCCATGGACAGAGGAGCCTGGCGGGCTACAGTCCATGGGGTCGCAGGAGTCAGATACGACTTAGCTACTAAACCACCACCACCAGCAGCAATAAACATCTACCTGAAGATAATTTCATCTACCTTCTGCATATGGCAAAATTTGAGCCCCTTAACCAAACAAATCTCTGTCCTGTGAACTGGTTCCATTTATCCAATGTTCTTTCTACTCTTTTCTGTCTGAAAACTGTTCCCGGTTATGACTGTGTCCATGATATGCATAGTGACTAAGTGAAATGAAGATGTGATGAATGAGGCATTTCACCCCCTCTTCTGGAGTTCCATTCCAGGGAACCTTGGTAGCTATGTTCGTCGCATACAGTTTGAAAAGTTGTCTCAGCCTGTCTGCATCTTCCCTCTGACTCACAGCACCGGGTTATTCTCTATTCCGTGGTCCTTGTGCTGCGGGCGTAACAGTTCTGTTGCAAACTCAGCCTAATTTGTGAGCTCCAGATGGGCTTTCGTGTCCTCATAGTGAGCCCTGTAAACATGGAATAAATACTGTTGATGCTAAGAATTTGTGCATGACCCGTCCTTGGACTGCTCAGAGCCCAACAGCAAGCCTTTCCATTGACAGTATGATGAACCCTGAAGTTATTACTGCCTTGGGACTTGAATCCTGAGACCATGAAAACACAAAGAAAGGGGCAACCCAGGGTGTGTGGAGGGTGCGGGAGGGGTAGATTTTGTCAACTTGATCCAAGAAGGGGCCTGTGCTTCTAGACCTAGAGATGGAAACTGAGCCCTGCCTTTGAGAGATTATCTTTTAAGAAACAAGGACTATTGACTGTTAAATGGCGGAAGAAGCCTCATGCCTTCTTGTGTAACCCACACTGCTGGGAGGCTGGGGCCAAACAGAGGAGCCAGCAATTTTTCCTTTCCTGAGGGCTGTGGCTGAATTGGACAGATGGTTTTACAAAGCCGTTGGGAGTAGAAGGAGCCAGAAGACCAGGAAGAGTGAGAGGAGAGTCTGATCTGAGCCAGGAATACCAAGTTTATCATTAAAGACAAAAGGTTTAGTCCTAGGCTGTAAATTAGAGAAAAGAAAAGAGAGAATGAGATTCCTTCAGGAACCCAAACACATAGGAATGGGTAGTGAACAGCACCGGGGAAGGCGATGGCACCCCACTCCAGTCCTCTTGCCTGGAAACTCCCATGGATAGAAGAGCCTGGTGGGCTGCAGTCCATGGGGTTGCGAAGAGTCGGACACGACTGAGCGACTTCACTTTCACTTTTCACTTTCATGCATTGGAGAAGGAAATGGCAACCCCTCCAGTGTTCTTGTCTGGAGAATCCCAGGGTGGGGGGAGCCTGGTGGGCTGCAGTCTCTAGGGTTGCACAGAGTCGGACACAACTGAAGCGATTTAGCAGCAGCAGCAGCAGCCGTGAACAGCATGGGGGAAGATTGCCTGAATGCAGACCGCTGGACTGGAGGAGAGACCCAGGGATGTAAAGGATATAAGTTGAGTCAGAGGAATTGGCTCACAGAGAGATGCTCCAGCAGAATGAGATAAACAAGACTCATAAAAA
The DNA here is from genome assembly GCF_023091745.1 of Budorcas taxicolor. Lineage (NCBI taxonomy): Eukaryota > Metazoa > Chordata > Mammalia > Artiodactyla > Bovidae > Budorcas > Budorcas taxicolor. The sequence continues at coordinate 27,890,659 of NC_068933.1, forward strand.
TAATCCAGGGACTTCTCTGGTGACCCAGTGGTTTAAGAATCTGCCTTCCAACGCAGGGGACGTGAGTTTGATCCTTGGTCAGGGAAACTAAGATCCCACATGCCTCAGCACAATTAAACCCATGCACTACCAAAAGAAATATAACACATTTTTAAAAAATTATCCAAACCAAAGTTTAGACACCTAGACTGGATTCACAGAGACTAAATCTGTCTCTGAGGACTGACTGAGCTCATAGCAGGGTCATGAGATGAAAAGTTTGTGATGGATGAGGGAGAAATCCATCTTGGATGAAAATTTCACTGAAGATTTTCAAATGTTAACTCTGTTTATAAGTTGATCTTATGTTGGCATAGATGTATTTGAATGATTTTATATCTTCACTCATTGATCTTTCTTCTCCTGGGACTTGTAAGAATCCTGAGTAGGCAAACAAGGAAAAAAATGTATGTATAGTTTTCTCATTTGATCTAAAGCATCGTGTCGTATCCTACACAGCATGTCAAATGGAATCATTTTGACCTCATGCCTGAGAAAAGACTTCAATGCATTGGACAGCCAGTATGCTTTTTTTTAAGTTAAACTTGAAAATTAAACCTTTAAAAGAGGCATTGTAAGTGTGCATAAATCTGTGTGTGATTTACCAAGATTATAGAATTATAAAATAATAGTAATTTAAGGAAAAGATAACCAGCATTTTCTCTTAGGAATTTTAGCCTTTAATTATGACAAACAATGTGTGATCCTCAAAAAGATTTTTTAAATTCCTCTGTAGTAGTGCTAAACTGAAGACCTAAGGAAGGCTTGGCGATTTTCTTTTAGAATTTTAAATTTTTTCAAATCATGTTTCACCAAATATTAGTCTCACTTGTATAACTTGTTTCAGTGGGTCATTAAAACCAATAGTCAGAATTAATCCTGTGGACTAGGATTTCAAAAAGAAAGAAGGCTTTAGAAATGAATCTTTTTTATAGATAAGTGGTACTTATTATCAAAGTAAATATAGTTTAAATTATTCACTAAGTTTACAAAGTCCTATTGTGAAGGAAGTTTTTTGTTTCTTTTCCTCCAATGTTATCTGAATATTCTGGAAAAATTAAAAGCAATCCATATAAAGAGAAAACAATACATTTCAAGAAAAAGTGAATTTTGTGCTTGGATGCAATGCTTATTTATCACTTGATAAATGATACTTTTAATTCACTTAATTTAAGTAATTTATAGCCAAGTATAAGAAAGCTGAGTGCTGAAGAATTGATGCTTTTGAACTGTGGTATTGGAGAAGACTCTTGAGAGTCCCTTGGACTGCAAGGAGATCCAACCAGTCCATCCTAAAGGAGATCAGTCCTGGGTGTTCATTGGAAGGACTGATGTTGAAGCTGAAACTCCAATGCTTTGGCCACCTGATGCAAAGAGCTGACTCTGATGCTGGGAAAGATTGAGGGCAGGAGGAGAAGGGGACGACAGAGGATGGGATGGCTGGATGGCATCACCAACACAATGGACATGAGTTTGGGTGGACTCCAGGAGTTGGTGATGGATAGGGAGGCCTGGCGTGCTGTGATTCATGGGATTGCAAAGAGTCAGACATGACTGAGCGATTGAGCTGAACTGATAGCCAAGTATTAGATACAGCAGACTTGCCATATATTTCTAGAAAATAAACATGCAGTGTTATATTTATTTTGATTAGCAGTAATAACAAAATACTACCTAAAATTAGTTGTAATAGTATCCTAAGGTAAGAAAGTTGTACAAACTCAAGAGCTGGGTTCTCTTTCCCGACAGTAGGCAAAGAAGTCAATAAGGCAAAATGCTTCCTCAGAATTGTTTTCAGAGAGATTCAGAAGAGAAAGAAAAAAATAGGGACTGTTCCAAACTGGATGTGAAATAAAGTATTACCTTTTGTCAAATGATAATGTTTCTCTTTCATGGCCAACAATATTTGAAATTACATGAGTGGATTTCCTGCACTGTATGTTAAGATAATTCAATTTCAATGTTTCTATTAAAGATATATTGAAAAAGAAGTTTTAAGTACAGCCCTTTGTTTTTTGAAGCTGTGTGCTTCAAAACAGTCACATAAGTGAAAATATGTTTAAGAAGTTCGTGTCCTTCGTGTTTTGTTCCTTTTGAAGGAATGTGATTTTTGTTAAAGTTATCGCTGTAGCTGCCTTTTAGAAAATTGGGTTTCTATTTTAAATAAGGCTTGGTTGGTTGGTTAGCCACTAAGACATGTCCAACTCTTTTGTGATCCCATGGATTGTAGCCCACCGGACTCCTCTGTCCAAGGGATTTTCCAAGCAAGAACACTGGAGTGGGTTGCCATTTCTATCTCCAAGGGATCTTCCCAACCCAGGGATCAAAACTGTATCTCCTGCATTGGAGGTAGATTCTTAACCACTGAGCCACTAGGGAAGCCCTAAAATGTGCATGCTGCTGCTAAGTCACTTCAGTCGTGTCCGACTCTGTGCGACCCCATAGACGGCAGTCCATCAGGCTCCCCTGTCCCTGGGATTCTCCAGGCAAGAATACTGGAGTGGGTTGCCATTTCCTTCTCCACTAAGTGATGCTAGTCCCAACTTAAAAATAAGGATATACAGAATGCTGGCATGCTCTTTAATCTCTCTGAGACATCATTTTGCTTTCCAATAAGTAGGAGAAATAATACAGAACGTACAGGCTACTGGGAGAACTCTGTAAGGTCAATTTTCACTGGCCTCTTGAAGTCACTCAATAATTATTTCCTTTCCTTCAATGTCTTTGCTCAGAGATGATAGAAATAGTTACCCAAGCATCTGTGTGTTAAAATGATATTTTCTTTGTTGTCTGCGAATGTGCATGGGTATATCCAGTTACTTTGTAGAGGAATCAGTTCTGCAAGACAGTTTTCAGCTATGAATTTTTATAATGAAACCTCATTAACTGCAATATGGCCCAGGGTGACATTTGGCACTTATATGGTTATTTTTTAAATAAAGTAATTTACATGATTGCCTTTTCTTTTTATTGGCGGGGGGGGCGGGGGGGGAGGACATAAGAATTTTGACTGTTCATTCCATCAAAGCTCCCCTTTCAGCCTTCAAAGCTTTTCTCAAGGACATTAAACACTTTTCCTAATTACTTTTTATTGATTTCTTGACATTTCTGCTTAACATTGACTGCTTATTTTTAGGAAACAAAGGATGCTAACCTAAAAATGTTAATGGTGCATTTGGAAGTACAAAATTCAATATTTTAGTCATGTCTCTTATGCACACTTATAGCTTGAAAAACTGTCTTATCTTACTGCAGAAATAAATATACAATCTTTAACTGACTTTGAGCAAATCTATGATTTGCAATATTTCAAGTTTTTATAAGTAAAGATAAGACTTGACAGTGAATAAAAAATTAGTAAAAGAGCTACCATATTACTAATAGAGAATAAGTTGACAAAAATTAAGCAACTGCATTCTTCTTCAATTTTGCAGTCCTTTGTCATTAGTGAACACTTTAATTATGTCCATCACTCTCTGATATATAGCATTCATTTTGTTAGGGATGAATATGTAAAGCAGTTTTGATTAGATGATCCTTACGTGAAATCTAACCAAAAGAAGGTGGTCTCATTTAGAGACTATTTAGAAAGTCCTTTTTTTAAAAATAGTTATTCATTTAAACTAGCTGGTAGTCAGGATTTGCCTTTTTTTTTAATATTGTTTTGATATGGACCATTTTACAAATCTTTACTGAACTTGTTACAATATTTCTTGTGTTTTATATTTTGGGGAGTTTTTTTGGTTTTGAGGCATTTGGGATCTTAACTCCCTGACCAGAGATCAAATCCATACCCTCTGCATTGGAAGGCAAAGTCTTAACCACTGGACCACCAGGAAAGTCCCAGCATTTGATTTTCAATTAAGAGTGCTACCATAGGACCCATTTTTACAACCTTCTTGTGGGTGATTTAGATATTATATGAAAATGAAGTTAGAGAAAAATTATAGGTCAACAAAATGAACCTAATTTCAAATGTCACTAGAGATAATTTTCATTTTATGTAATTTATCTGCATCTCTTATAGATACACTTTTTTTTTCTTTTCTCCATATCTCTTTGCTGAATTCAATCAGCTTTTAAAGGATCTAGTGGTATTAAACTGCACTGAGGTCAATAAGATATCATATGCAAATATTAGATATTGCTCAAGCATCATAACTAAATTTGGTATTTCATTTGGAATAGTTCCTGCTGCCATAATTCTCCAATGATGTCTATAAATCTGTGTATTTATGTTTGTGCATGCATTTGTAATATGTACCTCCATAATTTTCTCTTACTTTGGCTTCAGAAAGAAATAAATGAGGTGGGTTTTTCTCACTTGGAGGTTATTAATAAATGAAAGTTAAATTATTTTCAAAAAAAAGAACTTTAAAAGGAAAAATAATGATAATTTGAATGGAGGTTAGATAAGACCCATTATAACACTGCCACATCGGATGGTCATATTGCCAAATTATTTGATCACTTTCCCAATTCAGCCTAAACTATTCAGTATTGGTTTAGTCTTCTGGTTCTTAGAAAACTTTAACTGAAAAGACAACCACTTTATCTTCATGTTATGAAATACACAATATAACATTAGATAACATGGACTGAACATTTTACCTGAATTAAGATTAGAATAGCACTCATGTGACTAACATTGTCCTGTCTTCTGCTAAGAATGCATGATGTAAAAGTAATGTTTTGAGTCTCATTTCCAACATACAGACATACTCAGAAAGTGATTTTTATGGAAGGTAGAAGAATATAACTTCTCATTCTGTGGAAAGGATGTTAGTTTTTTGTATGTTTGTTTGTTTATTTTTTACTACACGGTCACAGGTAGTTCTGGACTGAAAGAATCGTGAGACAGAAGGCTTTCGTGGATATATTATGGGCTTGCAGTCAACCTGCCTTAGAATTTCTCTCCACTTTGTTTATTACTCTGAGAACACAGGCCTGCAGTTCATTTTCTTTCAACCTAAGTTTCTTCATCTGTAAAAAGGATAGCGCCGGTTTAGTTGCTAAGTCGTGTTTGACTCTTTGTGACCTGGTGGACTGCACCCTGTCAGGCTCCTCTGTCCATGGGATTTTCCAGGCAAGAATACTGGAGTGGGGTGCTATTTCCTTCTCCAGGGATCGATCCTGGGTCTCCTGCATTGAAAGCAGATTCTTTACCAACTGAAGCACCAGGGAAGCCCATACCTATTTCTTAGGGCTAATTTTGATGACCATGGGGCTAGACTATTTGACACTGTAGACATTTAATGAATATGCATCTTGTTCTTTGCTAAGGATTGTATTGCCTTTACCTTACAGATAATTTTTGAGATTCTTTAGCATTTATTTATCCTTCCTCGAAAAAAATGGAGCAGAGAGAATAAAAGCAAAAGACATTCCCTACCAATTTACAGCCAATGGTATCAATGCTAGATACCTATTAGGTTAGGCAGATATGATTTCTACTGCAGAAGACAAGATAACTAAAGAAAAGGATGAAGTTTTATGGTATCAAGAGGAAGATGCTTAGAATAAAAATATAATATCTAGAGAATTCTTCCATCTTTGGAATCATAAAATGTCTTCTCTCTCTGCTTCTCATTTCCTTTGTGCTTTTCCCTTACCTGCCTTGAAGATTACCTTAAAGCCAGAACATGGTCAATAGCTTGCCCAATAGAAATGGTAGTTGTGAACATATTTAATGTGATCTCTGCTGTGTAAGTCTTAGCTTCACTGTGGTATAATTTATTCTGGGTCATATTCTAGAAGTGTGACTGTTAATCATGGATAGATTTGTTTCTTCTGTTAATGAGAAAGGCAGCAGAAGGGTTGTATTCCCAGAAAAGCGCTGCTTTTTAAGATCTCATACTTGGATACTGGGCAGGAGAATTCACTTGAGTAACTAGTAAGTCTGACATGACCCTTTTCTTTGTACTTTTCTCTTTGAGCCCCTAATTAAGCGATGGGGCTTTTTTTTCTGACATTGTATAGAAACTGTTTCCTAAAAGTACTTTGTATTCCTCAAATCTACCAAAGATTAAAGAATCAGAACAGTCTTTCTGACATTGATGCTTCTGGGACAGAGAAGGGCAGTTCCTATCACAGGTAATGATGACAATTCAATTTAATCCTTTACCACCTGGTTTTTTTTTTCATTTTTTATTTCCCTTTTAGATGATATATATATAGTGGGAATTGCCTTTAAAGAGTCTGGGAGCCTTATTCAGAAAGGTAACCAAGCATATTTGTTATTATCATTATATATATATTTAAATATATACATATATATGTTTGACCAAAAAAGAGTTGGAAGTAGAGAATGAAGATTAAGTAGAATGAATTTTAGTAGAAAATGTAGAAGTAGAGAATGAAAGAAACCTGATGGAGAATTTAGCACTTGCTTCCCAGTTAGCCACAAAGCATGCCCATTCTTCAACTTTTGAATAATTTTAAGGTACTTGTCTCTTATTTTAATTTATGCCTGAGGAACTGGAAATGCTAACAGTTGCAAGTTCTATATTTGGATTTGATACAGATGCCTGTCAATCTTGCTGAAATGATAACTTCTCTCCTCCAACTTCAAGCATATCATTTTTACCTTATTAAGTCATCAGGTTTAGCTGAGCAATGAGGGTGTGATCCCTTTGTGATTGGGATTATAAAATGCTCCTGATGATTTTTCAGGGTACTTGTGACTAAGACTTCAGTGCCAGCCCTGGTGTTTCTTGTCATCAGTTATGAGAGTGAGGGATCCTATCTGTCTAGACCTCTGCTCCCTGGTCGTCTGATCTAAGAACAGTCAGAACTCTGCTCTGACCTCATTTTATGCCAAGTCACAGAATTCCTTATAAAATAGAGGAGACATTTCAATAAATCAGATGTATTTCATATCTCTAGAGTTGGGTCATTCATGACTTCTTTCACAGAGTTTCTCAAATGGTCAGGAGTGTCACTTTAGAGCCTGGAGCACTGGTCCCTCAAGTAAGAAGACTCCCGTGATGCTGGGAAAGATTGAGGGCAGGAGGAGAAGGGGGCGACAGAGGATGAGATGGACATGACTCAGTGGACATGAGTTTGAGCAAGCTCTAGGAGATAGTAAAGGACAGAGAAGCCTGGCGTGCTGCAGTCCATGGGCTTGCAAAGTTGGACACAACTTAGCGACTGAACAATGAAGAACAATTCCTTGCTCAGTCCCCTTCTCTCTTTGACCTGTGCATATGTCCTGGGTTACCTTTCTCTAGAATGTGATTCCAGCAGCATAGGTCACATTGCCTGTTTAACAGACTCCATTTCATCACTTCTTCAATTTCTGTAAGTTTTCTTATGGCCATGTTGCTATTATTTTGGTTCTGTATAGGAAACTCCAACTTCATGTCAGGATTTGAAGCTAGACTTTACCATAAATTGCAATTTTCCAGGCTCTCGGCCTAAGGAATATGGTGCATTCAACAGGGAAAAAGAAACCAAGGAAACTAACCACACTTCGCTTCAGCATCAAAAATCCCTCCAGTTGGAATAAATCCTCCTGTGACTAAGTTTATTCCCTGAAGGATGCTTCATCCTTCTTTATATCACAGAACTGGCATCCCAGACCTTCCTGATTGAATTGACCTTCAGATTCACTTTTAGGGCCCAAGAAGGGCTAAGCTTTCCCAGAACCAACAATATCCTTCTTGTTTTCTCTTTCTCTTCCCTCCGCCATCGGATTACTTTTTTGTGTACTTTCTCTCTAATGTTCACGGGTAAGATTTTTTTTCTAATTTTAAAAATATGTGTGGCCAGCATTTTCGGTGGAAATTACTGTGGATGTGCCAATGTCTAGCTCTGACTTTAGAAGAAATATTTTGACACTATGCATTCGCTTACAATTTCCATCTGTTCCTCCATGTGTCCTGCTTGTTCACCTTTGAGCGACTAAAATTTGTTATTTACAACTGAAATAATTCACAGATGAAATGGCCTTCAAATCCTGAAAACAAACAAACAGACCAAAAATGAAAACAGAATCACTAGGTGGCTCTTTGAAGGATTGCATCGGGCAAAGGATTAACATTGACTTTGAAATACTTTAAAGAATAATCAGATATTTTACCCGTATTGGTAAATAATGAACTCGTTTTTATTCAGTCTGCTGAAAATTTTATTTGACTTTATGATGAAAAAATGTCAACTAATTAGACTAAAAACAAAACAAGAAGTCTAGAAAACAAAAATGGGGGGAAATCATGGGATATCTTGGGCACTTTATAAGCTCTAGGAAAAGAGCTTTGATTCCAGGATTAATGAGATTGTGTTAAGGACAAAATAGCCACCGTCCTTATTTACAAATGAATTCTTCAAGTCCTGTCACTTTTTTCTACCCACCCCCACCCCCCCCGCCCCCAAAAAAATCTTAAGGTAGAAAGCAGCTTGAAGTCAATGGGTAACAGAGTGCAGTTTGATTTTCTAAGGAACGAAAGTGATAGTCACAAGCACACACACACACATATACACGCACACACACACAAACAGTGCTCTGCCAAGTGGGGAATAAACTTCCCAAGCATGGACCTCAGGCCTAGTCTGGTGGCTGTGATAGGTCCATGCAGCCATTTGACAGGTTGTGATAACCTTTTAATGGAAAACAATGTGAAGGAGCGGTGAAGGATTACTGAGTTCTAACAACATCTGTCTGGTAATTAAGATCCTTTTCTCATTATCACCATGTAATTCCAGGAACTTGTGTGGCATCTGTAGAATAATGACTCACTTCTGTGAGTTCCTTTAGACTCTGAGAAAAATGCAAGCACTCAAATTTGGGGCATAGAACATGAGGCATTAAGATACAGGGAGAAGCAAGTTCCTCAACAGAAAAGATCACCCACCTGGGACTGATGTCTATGAAAATATTTACATCCCTGGGATTAAGTATCAAACACACTAGCAAGGTGTGTAATCACACACACACAAAAACTTTCTTTTAACAAAAGAGCTCTATATTTCAGTATTATTAGGAAGTAAGGCATCCTTAAGGGACAAGCCATGAATCAGACAGGTCTTTTGAAAGAATAGGGTTCAAGCTCTGGTTTCTTCTTAACAAGATCGCCTTTGTCTCGGATGCCTTGTTTCCACTAAGAAATATAACCAGAACTTGCCTGTGGTCTGTGAACTTTTCCTTAGTGGAGCTCAGAATCATGACTAACACTGGCTGGATTTCCCTGTTACGGTAGTCACTGGATTCAGTCATGACTGAACTGGCGAGTTCTCACTAGGTATTTGGAATTGCTTATCTGAGCGCAGATTCCTACTGAGACTTACTGTTTGGTTCTGCAAAGTGTTTCACTTTAAAGCTTTTCCTAGATTTCCCTGACAGTCCATTGGTTAAGATTCTGTGCCTCCAGTGCAAGGGGTACAGGTTCAATTCCTGGTCAGGCAACTTAAGATCCCACACGCTGCATAGCAAGTGCTAAATAAATAAATAACCTAGCATCATAGGATATTAAAAAAAAAAAAAAAAACTTTTTGCATAAGTGACAAATTTCAACTGAAGACGTTTGATACCTCTCCAGAAACTGCATAGGGACAGGAGGAATTAAACTGGCAAAGTGGACTTGGGCTAAGGTTGGGTTGAGTTCTGCCTGCTTGGATGTTTTGGGGTGGCTTTGCAGAGCCATGGTTCCCTCACAGCTAAGGGGCTACTCAGCCCTGATTTCCTGCTGTATGCTCTTTCCTTCGTCAGTGTTCAGGTATGGAGCCCTCAGTGAGGAATGGAAAGAGCAAAGATCTGTATTAGATACAGACTTGCAGTGTCTGTGGTTTATATTTGAAAGGCAGGAAGACCATAGCCATTCTGAATTATAACAGCATCAGGAGATAGAAGTGTTTTATTGCCCAGCTAGATATATCACCTCCAGGAAAAAGAAAACGTGGGGAGGGACATGGGAGGGAGGTTCAAAAGGGAAGGGATACATGTATACCTATGGCTGATTCATGTTGAGGTTTGACAGAAAACAACAAAATTCTGTAAAGCACTTATCCTTCAATTTAAAGATTAATTTTTAAAATGTGAAAAAAACAATAAATTATAACTAAGACCCTACATGTGAACCTTCTTAATATTCCCTGTTTCTTCCAGAGCAGGGAAACAGCCAGGCAGCTTTGATAAGATCCTGGCCTCTCTCCTCTACTTTCTTTTACAACGTGTTTCAAGGTGCCCTTGTTTGGTTTAGCTATAAGCGGAATGATGATTTCCATTGAGGTTTTCCAACAAGCAAATGATGTCAGTATATAAAACAGTTTGACCAGATGATGAGAGTAGGACACTGAACACATGGCTCCAGGTTTTGTTTTGTTTTGTTTTTAATATATTGTATACTTTGGAAAAAGAGTTCAAAGCATGCACCTGTCTGTTTCCTTTTTATTGAACAACAAGGTTTAATGGCAACAGTAGGAAAACAGGTGTCCGTTCAGCCTGAGTGTGAAGGCCTAGAAATTGAAAAACAAAATAGAACAAAAATCCCAAGTCCTGAAGGAAAGCTTCTTTAGGCGTAATGTAATGCAGGTTAATTTATAATTTCAGCCCAGTTCCTGCAAAGGCGGGGGTTTGCCTGTCGTATTTCCCATCCCCACCTCTAACCTCAAAAGAATATGTTCTTTAGAAAAATAAGACTTAGGGTGAACTAAATATTACGAGACCAGCTAGTCCTCTAGGCAGCAGGGCAAAGTGTTCTCTGGAGGTGAAGCATTTAAAGTTATGTGTGTTTCTCAGATAACCCTGTTTTATGAAACAGAAACAGAAGGACGGATATAGAGAACAGAGTGGTGATTGCCAAGGGGGACGGGCTTAGGAAGGGATAGAGGGGGAGGTTGGGGTTAGCAGATGTAAGCTTCCTTTATAGAACCGATAAACACCAGGGTCCTTCTGTACAGCACAGAGAAATGTATCCAGTATTCCATGATAATCCATAATGGAAAAGGATATTTAAAAAGAATGTACATACGTATAACTGAATCCCTTTGCTGAACAGCAGAAATTAATACAACATTGCAAATCAACTATTTGTTGTTGTTGTTGATGATGATGTCTTGTTGCTAAGTCACGTCTGACTCTTTTGCAACCCGATGGACTGTAGCCCGCCAGGCTCCTGTGTCCATGGGATTTCCCAGGCAAGAATACTGGAGTGGGTTGCCATTTCCTTTTCTAGTCAACTGTACTTCCATAAAAAAAAATTGAAGAAAAAATAAAGTTGTGTGTTTGAAACTTTGTTTTCTGGCCATATATAAATGGCCATAGCGATATTGAAAAAAGATTTCTGTGTGTTATTTGGTGACCTAGAATTTGTGCTAGGACCCTAAAAACCACAGAAACACATTTCATGGACACATCATCCTACAGGAAGGGATGTTTTGCTATTCTGGTCACGAACTTGGGAAGAGGGAACTCCTGGGAGTTCTGGGAAAATCTGTGGGTTGAAATTAACCAAGTGCAAGACAGCAAGATTCCTATAGTCAAACATGCTTTTACTGCTTCATTACTTTATACACAACAACCTTTGGCCTCAGTGTGGAAAATACTGAGCTTGTGGAACTGGAGTCTGGCTCTTTATGTCTACAGTCATCACAGAAACACAGAATTGCTGTAATTTGGCTAAATGGCGTGTAGTGATGGACAGTCTAGGGGTTTAGAGCTGCCAAGGTGCTGTTTGAAGGGATAGTCTTCAGGTCTGTTGTGTTAGAGATCCACTGATAGTCTTCAGGTCTGACTCCAAGCTGAAACCCTTGGAAGATGATGTCTGTGTTGTCTGAACACTGTTTTTTCCCTATACTTTTATAGAGACTCCCTTATGCAAAATACTGAACATAATTACTTAAAATGATTTGTCGGGAGTCATTTTCTGTCAAGGGCATGCTTTCATAAATCCTAAGACTATCACTACCTACATATCTGTATACTTAGAATTTTGGGTGAACCAGAATATTGTCTGCTTGTAACAGGTTCCTTGATATCAACAGATATGTGGTAGTTACATTAGGAAAGCATCAGTCATGTAGTTTTGGCTGCAAGACTTGACATTTTGATTTTACCAATGAGTGTTGCGTATTCAGAATGGGCTTCAGTCCCTCTGTCTAATAATATCACAGGTAGTTCCTAGATTGTGTGAAGAGTAATGAGAAAATGTGTGCTTAGGCTGTTTGAATGCTTTAGAAAGAGGTGCAATACAAGGTGTGAAATACAAACGTCATCATTTAGTTCTTGCTTAATTTTAATGTATATGCTATAACCCACTCCAGTGTTCTTGCCTGGAGAATCCCAGGGATGGGGGAGCCTGGTGGGCTGCCGTCTATGGGGTCGCACAGAGTCGGACACGACTGAAGTGACTTAGCAGCAGTGGCAGCAGCAGCAAAGTAGTGTTAATTTTTCAATATGGCGCCAGTTCCTCTCCCATCATTTCTGTGCTAGTTTGAGCAGTCTTCCTCTCTCTTTGGGCCTTCATATCAGCTTCTTCACTGATCTCCTGGTCTCCATTTTTCTCCCCTTCCAAACACTATAGAATAGACCATTAATTTTATTAATTATGGCCCTAAGCAAAAGCCCAGCTCCCTCCATGACCTACAGATTAAACATTAATTCCACCCAGGGCTTCTTTAATATGGATGTATTATTATTTTATGGCCTCATTAACTTCACCTCCCTATTTACAATCCATCTCCCAAACTGAACTACTGCTTTTCATTGAATGTGAGATTTAGTCTTCTACATCCACAAATTCATTTGCTTTTTCCCTTTAATAGAATGCCTTCTTCTACCCAAAGTACAGATGCAATTCCCCTTCTGTATCACCCTTTCAAAGTATCTCCCATTCTGCATATGTATTGTTAGGATCACACCTACCTGACCTAATTGATTGATATTTACTCTTGCTGTTGTGAATATAATTCTTTTATTTTATTAGATTTTCTTGCTAGTTAATATAGGTATCCAACCATTTCTTCATCAGTTGCTAAGTCATGTTCCCACTCTTTTTAACCCCTTGGACTGTGGCACTCCAGTCTCCTCTATCCTCCACTATCTTTGAGAGTTTGTTCAAATTTGATAAAGTATCCACCTGCAATGCAGGAGACCCCAGTTCAATTCCTGGGTCAGGAAGATCTGCTGGAGAAAGGATAGTCTACCCATTCCAGTATTCTTGGGCTTCCCTAGTGGTTTGGCTGGTAAAGAATTCACCTGCAGTGCAGAAAACCTGGGTTCAATCCCTGGGTTGGGAAGATCCCCTGGAGCAGGGAAAGGCTACCCATTCCAGTATTCTGGCCTGGAGAATTCCATGGACTGTATAGTCCACGGGGTCGCAGAGTTGGACACAACTGAGTGACTTTCACATATCCATTGAGTTGGTGATGCCATCCAACCATCGTATCTTCTGCCACCCACTTCTCCACTTGGCCCTCAATCTTTCCCAGAATCAGCATCATTTCCAGTGAGTCAGCTCTTCACATCAGGTGGCCACAGTATCAGGGCTTCAGTTTCAGCAGCAATCCTTTAAATGACTATTCAGGGTTGATTTCCTTTAGGATTGACTGTTTTGATCTCCTTGCAGTACAAGAGACTCTCAAGAGTCTTCTCCAGAGAAGGAAGTGGCAACCAACTCCATGGATAGTATCCAATTATATCTTTTTCCAATAATGATTATTTCATCTTTCCTACAATTATACCACAATTTGTTATTTCTGCCTTGTTGCATTGGCTAGAACTTTCAAAGCAGAAGTCAGCATTCTTGCTTAGTCTTGATATTAAGGAAACCACCTTCCCAAGAGTTTCACAGTCAAGTATGACTTAGGTTGGTGGCCAGAAGTCAATACTTTTAGGTAGCGTAGAGTATCACCCTAATTCCAGTTTATAAAGACATCTTTTTTAAAAGCCTGAAATTTATATTTTGCATTTTTAAGTTTTAAACATTGGTAAGCATACATTTCGGAGAAGGCAGAGGCACCCCACTCCAGCACTCTTGCCTGGAAAATCCCATGAACGGAGGAGCCTGGTGGGCTGCAGTCCATGGGGTCGCTAAGAGTCGGGCACAGACTGAGCGACTTCACTTTCGCTTTTCACTTTAATGCACTGGAGAAGGAAATGGCAGCCCACTCCAGTGTTCTTGCCTGGAGAATCCCAGAGACAGAGGAGCCTAGTAGGCTGCCATCTATGGGGTCGCACAGAGTCGGACACGACTGAAGCGACTTAGCAGTAGCAGCAGCAGCAGCAAGCATACATTTAAACATGTACCTATAGATAAACTTGCATATTGAACATATGAAAGTGCAAAGAATGATGCAACAAATTGCCATGCAGCCATCATCTGCTCAGTTTTTTTTTTTTGTCCTGATTTCAGTCACTTTCCTTTCCTCTTACTGTTTTGAAGTATATCACAGGCATCTTATTATTCAGTGTAGAGATATTATAGCATGTATCTCTGAAAGATAAGGACTATTTTTAAATATAACCATAACACATTTTATACATATACCAATTAAGGATAACCCTTTAGTAATATGTATTATCTAATCAATGATCAGAGTGCCTCTTTTATCAGGATCTAAATAAGTTTTACTCATTGTGATTGGTTTATGTATCTCTTTTTAATGTCTATATTTTAGGTTTTTCTTTTCTCTCACCCTTGGATCTGTATCAAGTTCTAGTTGTCTTTGTCTTTTTATCTTCTTTAAAGGTTTTTTTTAAAGAAATCTGGTTATTTGCCCTGTAGAGCCTCCATAGTTTGGGTTTTTCCAGTTCCATCCTGTGACTTTATTTTATACGTTCCCCCTGACCTATGTTCTTCCTGTAAATTAGTAGCTGTATCTGGATGCTTGATTAGGTTTGATTTGGGGGATAAAAATACTTTATAGATACTTTTATAGAAATTGATTTTCAGTCTCATCAGTGTTGATTATCTCTTGAAATGACCATAGACTTTTATTTTTGATATGCCATAATTTTTTTTATTTGATGAATAAGATAATGAATTTGCCTCATAGTTTCTGTCTTTTAACCTTTCATCTACTTTCATTTACTTGATGAATAAAATAACCTATGTCATTAAATGTCATATGGTAATTTCAGCAGCTCCCTGAATAACTGAATCCTTGATCACTTCCCTTTGTTTTGATGTGATTTGTTTGGTGCTCCAAACTTTTGGCCAGTCTGGAAAATGACAATTTAACATTTTCTGCAATGGCATGACCTTCTTCCAGCCAAATTGATACTGGTAGGAAATGCAGAATACAGTAAAGAATGTGCCCCTTCTACATTTAGCCTGGTGAGATCTATCAGTTCAGTTCAGTTCAGTCGCTCAGTCGTGTCCAACTCTGCGACCCCATGAATCACAGCACGCCAGGCCTCCCTGTCGATCACTAACTCCCGGAGTTCACTCAGACTCACGTCCGTCAAGTCGGTGATGCCATCCAGCCGTCTCATCTTCTGTCATCCCCTTTTCCTCCTGCCTCCAATCCCTCCCAGCATCAGAGTCTTTTCCAATGAGTCAGCTCTTCACATCAGGTGGCCAAAGTATTGGAGTTTCAGCTTTAGCATCAGTCCTTCCAAAGAACACCTAGGGCTGATCTGCTTCAGAATGGACTGGTTGGATCTCCTTGCAGTCCAAGGGACTCTCAAGAGTCTTCTCCAACGTCACAGTTCAAAAGCATCAATTCTTCAGTGCTCAGCTTGCTTCACAGTCCAACTCTCACATCCATACATGACCACAGGAAAAACCATAGCCTTGACTATATGGACCTCTGTTGACAAAGTAATGTCTCTGCTTTTGAATATACTATCTAGGTTGGTCATAACTTTTCTTCCAAGGAGTAAGCGTCTTTTAATTTCATGGCTGCAATCACCATCTGCAGTGATTTTGGAGCCCAAAAAAATAAAGTCTGACACTGTTTTCATTGTTTCCCCATCTATTTCCCCTGAAGTGATGGGACCAGATGCCATGATCTTCGTTTTCTGAATGTTGAGTTTTAAGCCAACTTTTTCACTCTCTTCTTTCACTTTCATCAAGAGGCTCTTTAGTTCTTCTTCACTTTCTGCCATAAAGATGGTGTCATCTGCATATCTGAGGTTAATGATATTTCTCCCGGCAATCTTGATTCCAGCTTGTGTTTCTTCCAGTCCAGCGTTTCTCATGATGTACTCTGCATAGAAGTTGAATAAGCAGGGTGACAGTATACAGCCTTGACGTACTCCTTTTCCTATTTGGAACCAGTCTGTTGTTCCATGTCCAGTTCTAACTGTTGCTTCCTGACCTGCATGCAGATTGGTGAGATCTATAAATACATCAAATTAAGCCAGTCAAGTGTATTGCTAGTATTTGCTTTATAGGCTATATTGATTTTACTCCTTTAGGGAAATTATTGATAGGAAAAGAGTCAACGAATAGGAAAAGAGTCAACGAACAGCTTGAAAGTTTGTTGGCTTCTGGCTATGGAAACTGTATACTCAGATAAAACTGTCAGCAATTAATAGTGAATATACAGCAGACCTGTATGTCTGGAGTGGCTTCTTCGCTATGAAAAGATTATTGGCTTAAGGAAGAAAAGGTAGCTTTTGTGTGACTCCACCCAGCTAGCAATCCACTGTAGGAGACTCCTTTAGCAAAATGAAGACATCCCAAAAGGTGTTTATGCCATTAACTTGTTGCTCTAAGAAGCAGTTGACTAGAATGATCACCCTGTGATCATTGTGAGTGAAAAGTGCTGTAAGAAAGAAAAAAAAAAAGCAACATCTATTGTTTGAAAAATAATCTTTCTTGACAAGTTTTATTTTTCTAAGGATAATGCTATCTAATGACACCCAAGCATTTGCTCAGCAACTGCTGGCAACTTAGAATCTGTTTTCTGTTTAGCTACAAATGAGCTCAGGGTTACAACAAAAGTTAGAATTTTGTTTTACCATTAGAAACCCCCATGGGTCACTTTTCATTCTGCTGAAGAAGGAAGAAATAATACTAGAGTCTTCCCAGAGAGCTTGTAAGGGAGGGAAGAATCTAAAGGCAATCCTATGAACCAACTTCAGCCCCAAAATACATATAAGAAAATAGAAAATAAGCGTGTCCCGATTCACTTCTGTGACCTTGGGCATCCTGTACACTTTTGTGAATTGCTTGAACAATTTTATGAAAGGCTGCAGAACTATTCTTTTGAGATGATTTGTATCCTCTTTTTCAATATAGGACATTAGATACTAAAGCTCAAGTCCATCACTTAACCAATTAACCTCCATCAGCCCTTGTCAGCTTATTCTTTGGACAGATGCTTACCTTCTGGGTAATCGACCAGCTTCTAAATATTTCCAGCTTGGGACTTCCCTGGCAGTCCAGGGGTTATAACTTCACCTTCCAATGCAGGGGGTGTGGGTTCGATCCCTGCCTCAAGGCCAAAAAACCAAAACATAAAACAGAAGCGATATTGTAACAAATTCAATAAAGACTTTAAACAATGGCCTCCATAAAAAAAAAAAAATCTTAAAAAACATTACTTCCAGTTTGTTAGTGAGTGCTGAGGTCCATGAAGTGAGATGCTCTAATTCTACTTTAGAAACTTCTGGTTCCACTTATGGTCTCATGATGGTTCTTCCCTTAGGAAGAGGGAAGTGTTTCTATAGCAGAGTTGAGGCCAAGGAGATCGGCTCTGGGAATACCCAGGTCAGGATGGGTTTCTTTGATCTTCTCTTATCACTTTTTTCCCCCCAAGTATCTATTTGCTATTCAGCAAAGGATTGAATTACTACTTGGGAAAAAAAAAAAAAAAAAGCCAACCCAGAGCTATGATGCTTCCGTGGTTCTGTCTGGCTCTGGATCTTTGTTTGGAGAACAAATGCCTTCCCCACCCATCCGTTGGCATCTATAGGAACTGCATTAGGTGGCGTGGCTTTTCCTGCTCATCTTCTGAGCCAGAGCATCATTTTCAGGAACAACATAAGCACTTTTTCCTAGTAGAAGTTCAAAGTGCTCTGGTACATAATTGCTGAGGTGCTATATTCTAAGCAAAAATAGTAATTTCAGATTTATTTTAAAAAACTGGGAGATCGAAGAACAAGGAAGCATGCAGATTTCTAAATACATAGCCACGGAGAATATTACAGGTAAGGATTGAAAAAAAAAAAAAAACCCTGCAACTTTGCAGTGATTGGCATTTTCATGTCAGAATATAAAACTTGTTAGTATTTGTGTATGTTATTGAGGAAACTGCATGGAGTGATTTAATTTCATCTTCTGCAAGTAAATTGTTAAGAATTGTCCTTAAAACTCCTAGTCAGGGCTCATTCCCTCAGGGAAGACAGGATCTAATGATCCTTCCTTGGGGTAAACACTATACACTCATACTAATTCCTGCTAATTGTCAAAGAAGAATAGGCTGGTTTCTTATCAGCAGTTTGCTTTTGTGTAATAGCTATGGTTTGTTGGTACTATCTACTTCACTGATAAGGAAAACACCACTTAAAACAAGCAAGAAAGTAAACCATCCATTCCAGCAGTATTTTCTTTTTAGGCTGTCTTTGAGCAGAAAAAGCCTGGTATTCTACAGGAAATACACTGTGTGATTCTATGGGAAAATATTTAGTAATGAGCAGCCAACATTTAATTACTCCTCAAAATTTTATTCTGCATGTTTACTAAAGTATGCAATAGTGTGTGATTTCTAAAATGTTTAGTTACTGATAATATGGCCCATATTCTATGGACATGTTGCTATTAATATTTTTAACTATTTTAGAGTTTTAAACTGTTCAGATAACACATAAGATTATAAATACATTGAATTTATGTAACTTGGAAGCTCAGTCAGAAATGTTAGAGAATTACACCTGAAACTTACAATATATTATAAATCATATTCTTCAATAAAAAATTTTTAAGAACTATTATAGAATTACGTGGATCTGGAAAGTTGAAAATAATTACATATTTGAGATAGTTTCTTTTTCTTCTAGCTCAATTGTTCTTCAGTTTTATTTTATAAGCAAATTGAATACGTATAAATTATTGACAGTGATTTTGAAAAAGAATAATTTATTAATATTTACTTCATGTTTTGTAATCACTCAATGGTTATCCCTCCAAATCAAACCATCTCTTCACATTTTGTAAAAGAATAATTTACCAAGAAACAACATTCAAGGCTGATTATATGTAATTACAGAGTCCGGACAGAAATGTTTTTGCTTCTCTTTGTTCCATATTTATGCCATTAGTAATGGAAACATGTCATCTCTTTGTGTGTAATTTTGCAGCTGGCAAAGCATTTTATCAAACTTTGCAGCAATGCTATAATATCTCATTTTTGTAGCTGAATACTCTGAGACAGGTAGCTGGGACCAGAGTCCTGCAGATAGTATTTGGCAAAATTGTGCCTTGCACCTGATTCTTCTCAGCTAACTCCAGGGTCCTTTCACTACCTTTTATCTGTAAAGATCTCCTTTTAGGGAGAATTGTTTACAGCCTTACAAATTTCCACTGCAGTGACTTTAGCTGTTGTTATGTCTAGGTGGTCATTAAAGAATTGTGGACAGATGGAAAGAAGACAGGGAGAGAGGGAGGCAGCCAGGCTAGAAAGGAAGGGTCCTATTGCATGGTGCAGGATTTGGGGAGTCTTTAAAATGGGAATTTTAGTCTCCACGTCGTTGGTTAAGTCGGAGAACTGTCCAGACCTCCTCAAGATGGTCACTAGTCACTAGTCCTGAGTCACTTGTCTATCCTGACAGACCAGGTTGAGAGTGAACACTTGAAAGCAACTACTGTACTTACACGTTCTTCCTTATAATTTTGAAATCGGTAACATCCCAGAGAAAGTATGTTTGGGATAAAATGTCCATATAAACGCCAGACGTAAACGTAATGAAGTCATAGTTACATATTCCTAACTGCTGTTCAGTTAGCACTTACTTTCGTTGTTGTTGAGTCGCTGTCGTTTCTGACTCTCCCCGCAGATTTTGACAAACTAGGTACACAGCAGGAGGAGGCAGAGTTTATTAAGGACTGAGTAAGTGAGCTCTCTGTCGCCTACTTCTAAAAGCAGCTATGAAGGTCGTCTTTTAGATATCAAAAGCATATTCTCTTGGCAGAACTGTAATCTTTACCTCTTATAAATTCCTGCCAGCTGCCTTAAAAAGAATGCTGTTTCTACAGTTTTGGCTGAAGAATCTGCTTTGTCTGTTTCATTAATTTCTGGCAGAATTACCAAACGGAAACTGACTGAGCAATATAGCATGTATAGGCCAAAGACAAAGGATATTGCTGCAGAATTTATAGATCTGCTTAGGGCTGACTGTGCGCAGCGTTCAACTAAGGAGAATATAAGGAAGCCTGGCAAAAATCTGAAAGGTGCATTTATCACCATTTCCAGCCCCGGTTCTTCCGACAATTATAACTTATTCCTGTGTTTGGCTGTTGGTTCAGAACAGTTGTACCCAAGTCAGTCTACACTTTGCGTCTCCTGGGAGTTAATTTCTGCTTTGTAATTCCATGATCATTTTTATTCTTTCTGCTGCTAAAGGATGCAAGCACTAAGTAGGATAGTCCCTGACTGCATAAGAGAGCTGCTACTTCATTTTCTCCAAGAGTTATTTTATTATCAACTATTCCTATTCCTAGTGATCCTATTTCATGATCTGAGGACTTTTCAAATGATTGTGTCATAACTGAGGGTGTCATGCAAAGGATAATGCATGTCAGGGAGAATACTTCTAAAGGATTGGGGAGGGGAAATGGATTATTTCAAGTTTTAACCCCACGTTTCTTAATGCTACTTAGTTGATAATGCAAGATCAGAACGTCCAAGGAATAGGTATGATGTATGTGTCTCTTCTATCTATCACAGCTAATTTTCTTTGTTAGTTTGCAATGAATATGGAGTGTCTGCTTTGGCGGGGAAGGGAATATTGGTTTTGATGTTTTTAGTTCAGCATTTGTTCTGGAAGAGCCTGCTGCAGGGTTTGCCGCCCAGCTTGAATACGGGGGAATTCTTAGCAGACCGGCAGGAGGGATTCAGGGACTGCTGCTGGGGTCTGTTGGAGGCTAAGAGCTCCTTTGCAGGAATAGGGTGACAGAACTCTGTGGGCGGCCCCTTCAGCAGAAATACTCTGCCCAATTTGTCATTCCATAGACCCCTGTCAGCAGTGAAAGTTCTTAAGCACAAAACCTTTAACACTGAAGACAACACCCAGCTAATGTTTTTAAAGGCAGTTGCCATGGATGAAAATATTCATAGCACCTAAGTATATAGTTTTTCACATGAAGATATATGTCAAAATTCATGCTAAGTGGTATATAAAAATTGCCTACTCAATGATTTTATAGGCCAAATGATGCAAATTATGTTCCCTTCTTCCTGGAAAAAAAAAAAGAAATGGTAAAAGGTTAGCTGATAAGAGAGGGTAAGAAAATCACTCCGTGATTCTTTGGTTACGTATATAGACCTGAGCTGGACATTTAGAAAAGCATTCTGAAAAGAACTTTTTGTTGGAAGAATTTAAAAATGAACCCAATTTTTAATTACCATAGTAATTATTCAAGAAAAGCATGCCTCTTTGAAAATCTTCAGATTTCTATTAAGCTTTACATCTGATTGATAGATACCAAAATTGAGATTCTTCCCTATCTGCTCCATTTTGCCACCTGCTATTATTCATCAGATGCCAGTTTAGCACCAGTTCCTTTACCTTGTTGTTGTTAAGTCGCTGAGTTATGTCTGATTCTCTGTGATCCCATGGACTGCAGCACGCCAGGCTTCCCTATCCTTGTCTATCTCCCGCTCAAACTTGTGTCCAAAGAATCGGTGATCCTTTACCTAGATTACTGATAATCTCTGTAAAAGTCTTCTAAGAGTCCCCTGTTTTCTAAATGGGAAAAATGACCATCTGGGTGGTTCAGTAACTTACTCTTGAACACAAAGCTGGTATTTGAACCAGATAGTATTTGAACCAGATCTGTCTCCAAAGTGCAAATCATTTTGACTGTCCTTTGCTCTTCCTCCTAAAAGCCATTGGTGAGAACCATGAAATGGTCCCAAACATGCCTTAGACAGAAGAATAAGAGACCAGAAGGGAATTGAATCATGCAGAAAGTAAATAATCAGATGCTAAGTATTTTAATCAGGTAGAGTAACAATCAAGCAGAATTAGAGGAGCAATTAAGTTAAATGTCAGAGCACAATGTGCGCTGATGAAGCAAATGAAAAAGAAAGGCAGGAGAAAATGGAAAACTACATGAAAGGTCAAATATAAGTAAACAACGGGATCTGAATTCCAGTTGCAAATACTAAAATAGAAATTAATAAGGAGGACAAAGGGTTAAAAATCACTAAGACTGTGTCAGATAATATTTCATTTCAAAATGAAATCATGTTATCAATTAGTTGCCATTTAAAATTGATACCTAAATTCAGTTGCACTGATATGAATTTATATCATTATTTTTGAGCCTGCTTGGAAAATTTTTCTTTTTTTTTAACTTCTTATTTTGTATTAAGGTATGGCCAATTAACAGTGTTGTGATAGTTTCAGGTGAACAGTGAAGGGATTCAGCCATACATGGAAAATGTATTTTTCTTAGTAGATCTTCTCTTTGCCACTTCTTTAGAAGATTAAGTGTTGGTTATAAGAAATGTTTGTTTGCTATTTAATTGTAATTAAATTAACTATAATTACCCTTTTATAATTTTATTCTATTTAGTTACACATAGAAAGTACTTAATGTCTTTAAGTCTTAATGTTGTTGTTTATTAAGCCAGAAAGTCTCATGGAGTACATCTTATCTTATATGAGCTCTTCCTTTTAAGAGCATTTAAAGGCTGCTCAGAAGAGGGAAAGATGGGTGTAAAACTTTCCCTTGTTTATCTTTTATCCAGCCACATCTACATCTACAGCTGGGACAAGCCATCTTGTCAAGTGTGCAGAGAAGGAGAAAACTTTCTGTGTGAATGGAGGCGAGTGCTTCATGGTGAAAGACCTTTCAAATCCCTCAAGATACTTGTGCAAGTAAGAAAAGAAACCCTCTGTGTGACTTCTGTCCATGACCGCTTCTTTCAGACGATTCTGTGTCTCATGATGTATCGCTGCTGCCTTTTCCAGTTTCGTTGCATTGTTTGAGTAATGCTGTTTTATTTGTAGAGTGTTGTGAAAAGGTCACACCATGTATCTACTCTGTTATTTCCAGAATGGTTTTTTGCTTTTTTCCATGTGGGTGTTTGGTTGTTTTTTTGTTTGTTTGTTTGCCTCCGTATTTATAAAGTTGCTTTCCTTGTGGTTTTCCTCCTTGTTACTTAAGAGAGATGTGCAAATATCATAGACGCCTAGAACTTTGGATACTTGCATCTCCATCCAATGTATGATTGAAGCTGTAAGATAATGTTCCTTTTTACTCTGGTGTCACCTGTGAAACAAATAGGACAACTAAAAGAAGCAGAAAGGCAGGCTATTATTTGCTGACTGATCTGTTAAACTTGGCATTAGCTTTATAGCTCCTTTTTAAAAATGGAGTTTAAGTTGATCTCACTAATGAAAAACCAGCAATGTGTTATTAGTTTGGAAATGCACTTAGTGTGTGTAGCATCATTGCGTGTAGAAGGCAGAGTGTTTTTTCATGCACTGTAGTTATTTATAGATATATTTAAAATGGTGCTCTCTCCAATGACCTGAAGGAGTTGATGAACCATTGAGAAGTATCACAGTTATTCTCTCTCAACAGACAAAATGAAACAAAGATGTTGTCAGGACATTTAATATTAAAACCCTGCAGTTAAAATTAGTAGATCTTATTAAAAGCACGTTTATTGTGCAATGCATTTTTAGTTTATGCTTGATATATAGGGTCTGTGTGGTCCATGAACTCAAATAATTTGTCATGTTAAAAGATATTTAATGTCTCATTGAAATGATTAAAAATACATGTTTATTTTGTAGTTAACTAGAAGCTGTATCTTTCATAAATATAGAGAATAATTATAAGCCAAGATAAAATTAATAGGTAAGAGACTTTTCAAAACTTTGAAGCAAGATAAAAACTGAAAGCATATATATAAAAATAATTTATTTCAGGTCTGAATGATTTTATGACTGTCAGAAGTTTAATTTTTTATTTTATATTGTGACTTAGCCAGTTAGCAATGTTGTGACAGTTTCAGGTAGGCAGCAAAAGAACTTAGTCGTACAGGTACATGTATCCATTTTCCCCCAAACTCCCCTTCCATCGAGGCTGTGGCATAACACCAAACAGTTTCCTGTGCCAACATGTTTATTGTTTGAAAATTAAAGATTCACTTTTTTTGGTCACCAGCATATCAAATCTATGTACCTATGCTGCTGCTGCTGCTACTGAGTCGCTTCAGTCGTGTCTGACTCTGTGTAGCCCCATAGACGGCAGCCCACCAGGCTCCTCTGTCCCTGGGATTCTCCAGGCAAGAACACTGGAGTGGGTTGCCATTTCCTTCTCCAGTGCATCAAAGTGAAAAGTCAAAGTGAAGTCGATCAGTCGTGTCCGACTCTTAGTGACCCCATGGATTGCAGCCCACCAGGCTCCTCCGTCCATGGGATTTTCCAGACAAGAGTGCTGGAGTGGGGTACCATCACCTTCTCCACTATGCACCTATAGCGGAGAATTAAAATGGGTCATTTTTAGCATTTGATTCTGCCAGTTAGCTGTGAATATATCCCAAACATTCCTCCCTCCCTGAATTTTTCATTGTGAGTAGAAATGAATAAATTCTGTAATTTCCTATAAGATTTTCTCTGATCAAAATAGAAAATATCAGAAGCTGAGAATTATAATCTGTAAAATAAGGTACATTTACTATATGGGTACATCCTGCTAGTCTGCCCTAGTCTTAGACATACAATCTAGTTATGTTTCAGTAAGTCTCCTTGGAAGAAAACCTTTAAATTACAGTTCCTTAGATGCTTCTTTTTGAACAATCGTACCCAGATTATTTAAATCTGTGCCTCCTGTTTTGGGGTTTTGTTTTGTTTGTTTACTTCTTTAAAAAAGCATCTGAGACCACTCGATTTTAGGTATAATAATGAAACATGATCGTTTTCATCCTAGCCTTTGCAAAAAGATTTGTAAGCTGAGTGAGTACATATGATAGTTTCTGAATACCTCTTAGGACCCAGTACAGTTATTCCCCACATGTTAATTTCAGCTCTTCTGTGGCCCTCCCACGACCTATGGAAAACATGGTATCACCTAAGTGCTCTTCATTGGTTCCATTTTGGTATTGTGCCAACAGCTGTGATTTTTTTTTTTTTTCACCCATACTGCTTTTCATTAAATATTAAGCCCAATCTAGAAAGAAATACTTGTTTTATGTTTTTCTAATCTTAATGTGAAATGTTTGGTATTCCTCTAATAGTTATTAAAGCAGCAAACCACAAATAAACATTGTGTCCTCCAACTGAATCCTGTACCAATTCTCAGAAAATTTGCACTATGATTTTATCATATCTTTTTTTTTTTTTTTTTTGGTAATTACAATCTTTCAGAAAAGTGTTAAAGATTATCATTAGCTCTTGTTGGAAAGAAAACCTGTGACATCTATGATTTTGATAAGTTTTATCCCCCTTTTGCACTGCCTTTATTGATACATGAAAGCAAGCCAGAACACTGAAGAATTGAGTATAGTCAATATCCAAAATGTTTCATGCCTTTTTTGTTAAATGAGTATATTTTTAGTCCCTGTGTTGCAAACATGTATAACATTAAAAACAATCACTAGTCAGAAATGAAACAAAGGCACATCATATACCAAGTCTTACAATAATATGTTGTTCATTGGACGACTTGAATAGAAACAGAAGACGTGAAAGTGTTGCATTGGCTCATCATCGCCCTGTGTATGAAGCCAGTTCATAGTTTCCATATGGTCCATCTGTCTAGAGCAAAACATTTCTGAAGCATGAGCCACATGATTCAAAGTCAGCTTTATCCCTGACTTAAGACATGACTCAGAAACACCACAAGCGTGTAAGTTTCCAAGTGGTCTCTCTGGTCACCTAATCCACTGTTGTCTTCTTGGGAGCTGAAGTGGAAGACTTTACAGCAAATCTCTTTTGTCTCTCCATTTAGAACAAGGTGTTCCAAATGGATTAACCATATAACAGTTAAACACTTCTCTGAGGAGAGGTTTGCTGTTACTTGGACTTCTCTCCTGGGAACAGTGTGGGAATTTCCACGGTGCTTCTCATCTTTTATATTTCTCTTCTCTCTATAATAATTTAAAATTTATCCTGAGGGGGAGAGAAAAAAAAAAAAAAAAACCAGTTTCTATTCAAGACTGCATAAAGACTAGAAAAGAATCATTCCATCTTTTACCCTCTGGTGCCCCTTGCCCCATGTAGTCACATGGTTCAAAGAAACAAGACACTTTGAACTTGACATTGTCCAGATTATCCACTTGGTTTTCTCCCCTGTTCTTGTATATCTGCTCTTCTGAGTAGTTATACTTAAGAGAACTCTTTTGGAACATATTGATGTGATTTTTTTTTTAATCTAAAAATGACTTTACACCTGACCATATTTATAAACCCACGGTGCTGTCCTGTGGACAGATGTGGCATCCCCATGTGGGGATTAGAGTTTTAACCACCAATTTTGGTGACTAGTCTTGAGCTCTTTCACTTCAACTCTCTGAACAATTTATTTATAACATAGAATTAATATGTTCTCCAAATTTCTTCCCAGGAGTCAGTGAAATTAAATGAACTCATTTCTGTGAAAGCACTTCTAACTCTGGGGAAGTAAGTTTTTCCTTACAATAAAAAATAAATGGTAGAATTACATTCTCTCTGTAGACATTGGAAAAATATATACACCTGTCTTAACAGACTGTGTTATCATGTTTAATTCCCAATTCTTCATTTTATTTAACACTAGCCATTTTTATTTGATTTGTTGGGGCCACCAGCTAGCTTTATAACTTTGCATTTGATGTTCATTCAATCATGTAGTATCTCTGATTGTTTATTTCCTTATATTTAAAAACAGAAACAGAAAACAAACAAAGCATAGGAAAGTGGGAGGTGCCTTTAAACATGAGCTTATCATTTTGTCTAATTAACTTTTATGAAACCATGTAGTATATATAAGGGCCTATATTGTATTACACATGATTATAGAGACAGTTATGAAAAATATTTAACCATAGGAGATAAAGTCACAACAAATGTGCTAAAATAAATTAAACTCAGTAGATGAAATATTAATTAAAATTTGTTTATAAAACAGCTGTATCTATCCCAGGCATTTTTGTAAACACAATGAACATATACAGCATGGTCTCTGGCCCCTGGGAACTTAGTCTATTTATGGAAATAGAGTAACTAAAATAGTACATCAATTAGAGTGTCTTTATCCCAGGTGGTAGAGCACTGATTATTATGATAATAAGAATTTAAAGAAGGAAGAGAAAAGACTGGAATTTGTTGAAGACTTTATAAGCATAGTCATCATTTATAGAGTTTTTTCCACATACAGTTAAATACACCATATAACATGCCATCTAATCTTCTCGTTAGACACAGTGACATGCATACCTAGACCAGCAACTCCATTCTGGGAAGTAAAACAAAACAAACCAAAAAAGTCAAGTTAGACAGGAGAAGCAGTTTCTGAGCTCTGAAAACCAGGGAGAGGACTTTGGACATTGTGACAAGTAATCAAGAGTCATAGTACCTTCTGGAACAGTTTGGGTACACCATAAACCTAGAAGATGTTTAGGGAAGAGAGACTGCCATACAGATTAGAGACACCTGGGCACTAGAAAAAATGGGGAGAAAAAGTCAAGACATTAGCTAAGCTTAAGGTTTTATAAAATCCTTGTTTAGTAATTGATGCAAGTAAAAATGATGATGAAATACTATATTTATAGCACATCAGCAGCTGGTGGTTCAGATTCAAGTTGTGTCCTGTGGCTTCATCATCATGGCTGTAGAAGGAGACATCTGGAATAGAGCAAAGGAATATATTTTGGGTTAGTCCTCGAGTGCCGAGGAACAGCCAGCTCTGGGAGACCTCATCCTTCAAAGCAAGTGAGACACGTACCTGCTATCACATTGAGCAGGGAGACAAACCTTTGTGAGTGGGTGGGACTCGTGGCAAAGATCTTAGAGAGTCAGCTCTTCAGATGACCTACCTACAGTGATGATCATTGTAGTCATTTCCTACAGTAACGTGTAGAAAATGTTACTGAAGGAGTACTCATTTCTTCTGTGTCCCTCTCTGTATCTACAATCCTGCTGTGTACTTCGTAGGTACTTATTAACTCATTTTGACTTTCAAGAAGACAGATGGAAGGAAATATTTTGGTTCTTATAGAAATGAATTTAGTGGCAGTTTGGCCTAAAAGCAGTTGCATTGTGTTCTTAATAGCTTGGTTCTTTTTTTCTCCTGAAATCAGTTAGGCAGCCACATATATTTATTGATCTTCTTCCATGAGGCAAGTTCTGTGCTTGTGCTCGTTATGAAGTAGTAAACAAAATTGCCTGGTCTCAGCCCTCATGGAGTCCATAGGCCTGTGAGGAACAGACAGATTTCAAATCATTAATTAAATTGTAAATGATAGGTGTGCTGAGTGCTTTGACAAGTATTTAGGGAACTAAGGAATGTATCGTGGAGGACACCAACCAGCCAGAAGCAGGGTCTCCATGGGGGAAAAAACATTTATGCAGCCCTCGCCTTGAGAAGCATATAGTCTATTTAAAATAAAATGATCTCTCAGCAAAATTCAAATGTACAATACCATATTATGAACTAATTTCACATTAGATCCCAGGGTTTTTTTTTTAATCTTATAACTGAAGAAGTTATAAGTTACCTTATAACTGAAATTATTTATCTTATAACCAAAAAATTTTTAAATAGTCACCGTATGAGGTGACTGATGAGTTAATTAGCTCTTTGTGGTAATCATTTAATAACGTATAATATATCAACTCATCAGTTTGCACAGCTTAAGTGTATACAGTATTGTCAATAATACCTCCATAAGTCTGGGGGGAAATCAAAAATTAAAATAAAATAAAATGCACCATTTTGAAATATTTCTATTGAAAGATTTAAGTCAAAAGTGAGTATTTAGAGGTTTCGTCATCAAATGAGGCTGGAGTGGATGGAAGGTTCAGAATCGCTATGCTGTGTATAGGGGCATCCTCCAGAGACAAAACCAAACCACAAATCAGCCGAGTCCATAAGTCATCATGTCACAAGGACAGAGAGATGTATGGGCTATAGACTGAGCCCATATCCGATGAAATCGTTTGACCCCAAAGTAAAGGATACCTCCTTTAGGGTAAACAATGGCAAGGCTTTTCATCTACAGATGAGCATTTCAGAACAAGCTGTACAAACAGAACGCTGGGAAGGGCACCAGGGTTCAAACAAGGAGAGGTTAATTCATAAACACCGACACCTCATTAGTGGGATTGTATGTCTTAGACATTGAAAACCAACAGTGCAGATCCAGGATGACTTCGTTTTTTTTTCCCCCCTCAGTATTTATCCATGAGTCCACTGTGGCCACTCTGTGTGTACCGTTATCTCAAATATGGGGAACTAGTCCCCAGATCCTAATAAAAAAGCAATGGGATGATCCATACTAGCTGAACAGTGATGGGGAGGTCTAAGGTTGGATCTGTAGGAAATGTTATTGAAGGAACATGTTATATTTAATATTTTCTTTAATGATGTTGAAGAAGGCATTTCCTTGAGGAAACAAATGTATTTTGCAGAGGATACCATAAGGAACACTAAAACACAAATTAGAAAAGCATATATGAACCTTAAGAAATTTCACTTCACAGTAGATAACAGAATGCAGATCATCTTGGAAAAATGCAGACTAATAGTAACAATCCATTTGGGAAAGAATAATGTACAACACAGAGACTCAGCCAGTGAGTGGGCGAGCTCTAGTCAGAATCCCGAGTGAAGGGGTGAAAAGAGTCAGCCCTTGCAATAGGATCCTGTAGAAAAACAAGCTAGCGCTGTAGTGTGTGCACTGCCAAGTCTGGTTTACAGAGTAAGGGCCGAAGTCCTTAAAAGCCCAACGTTTAAACTCACCGATAACCCTTCACGCGTGTATGTTGGCCTTTCCGTTACCTACTATTTGTAAACATGGACATCAAAGAAATTGCTTCAGATCTTGTACTATGTGAAGGAAATATCCCAACTAATATTGAGGTAGGGTGAAAAGACAGTAGGGCTTCTTTTTTGAATGATTGTCTAAAATATCTCCTGGTGGAGTGATGCGTAAATAGAGGGGAAATAGCATATGTAAACCTGTTTCCCTTCTCCTGTTGGATCAAGGAAGAACCTAATGAAAATTAATGAAACCAAGAAGTAAAGACAGGAAAAGCAGGGATGTAAGGATGGTTTATAAATTGACCATAAATTTCAAAAACCACTAAGCCGTTTATAATGGCTTATAAAATTAGCAAATCCTAAATAACTGAAAGTTTCTTGGGGTTCTGGAAATATCTTTAATGATATTTAGTATCTCCACCAAAGAAAGGGGGGGGAATAATTTATTCAATTAGAATGTAAAAAATACACCAAACACTAAACTGATTCACAAAATAACATGAGTTGATAATTGATTATACACACAGTAAGCATATCAGGATAATATATGCTGATATTGATAGATGATAATATATGCTGAATTATATAATAATAACTATGTATTAAGGTTATTATTAAGAACCATTTTTATTTTACCATGCTGAAGTCTTGGTTACTAGACTGTAAGTGCTTCATTGAATCCTGGGTTAATTTCAGTAATGGGATTTAAATTTGAGGTAACAGACTTACTGTTAAGGAGTTATATGGAGTCTTTTCCAAATTCCAGACTCAATGTTAAAGGTTTCTGTATAGGGGAAGGCGTCTGTGAGGAAGGAACCATAAAAAAAAAATTATCTAGAAGTCTACAGAGGAGAGAGTTGGTCACAAACTATAGAAATGAAAGCCAAAAGTTTGACATTGACCTGTACTTGGCCAATCAGTTGGCTATCTGGGTCTCTTTGATACAGTTCTTTACTGAACACTATGTTTTAACCTTCAATCAGGTTCAATTTAACCAGTATTTTATGAGAGGCCTTCAAGAGCCAGGCACTGGACTAAAACATTAGAGCTATAAAATGATCGGAATTTGTTCACCGTCTTCACAAAGAGATAATCACAAGACCAACAGGTCAGGGCAGTGGAAGAGAGGCAGGCACCATGCAGTGAGAGCCAAATAAGGAATCCCTCAACCAGGTCTGGACATGGGTTGGTGAGGAGGTGACACTCAGGAAGGAGTTGATGTTGTATTTGAAGAGAGTGCTTCGTTCAGAAGAAACTATGAATTTTCATCCCCTGAAGAACAAATATAGAACAAAGATTGCTTACCTTTGCTTATCTTCATTTATCTTTGTATAAGAGCAAATACGAACATTTTTAAAAATATCTCTATCTTCTAATCTGATCTGTAAAATAAATGGTATATATAGTTTTGAAGCTACAGTAAGGGCTCAATTATTATTCAGACAGATTCTTCTAAGACATAGAATTCTTGGAAGGTGCTCAGACTCAGGCCAGAGCATATTGTTTACAATGAGATTAAAGCTACTGTACTCCTATCTCCGAAGAAAGTGACAGATTGGCTGCTTAAAGGACAATGCTAACAGAAAAGTATGCCAGCAGCCAGACAGTCACCCTGTTCTTGTAGGAGTCATACTGTAGAGTTTAATCAGAGCCTGTAGATCAGATGGGCTTTCCTGGTAGCTCAGATGGTAAAGAATCTGCCCACAGTGTGGGAGACCTGGGTTTGATCCCTGGGTCAGCAAGATCCCGTAGAGAAAGAAATGGCAACCCACTCCAGTCTTCTTGCCTGGAGAATCCCATGGACAGAGGAGACCAGTGGATTACAGTCCATGCGTTCACAAAGAGTCAGACATGACTGAGCAACTCAGACCTCATAGATCAAGTGCATTTCCATTTGCATATGCTTTCTCTGCCCAATCAATGCAGTCTGCAGTTTGCTTATGCAGAAGTTGTTTCCACTTCCTCCCATCTGATTGGGCAACAACTCCAGATGTCCACAAAAGTTACATAATGATTATAGCTCTGAACCCTTGACTGAACTAGGAATAGGTATTTGACATTTGTTTTGCTTCCATGATTGTCTTAAAATATCAGTTCTATCAGAAGAATGGTTTTAAAGTTCTTGAGTCCTCCCTGACTGGTAATACATTCAGAAGAGATGATGCCAGGTTTTTGCACAGTGATTCCATGTAGGAGAGTGACTCCCAGAACCTTTGTGGTAAAAGAAACCTTTGATAATCACTTAGATAAATCTTATCATTTTATCACTGAAGACAACTGTGGCCCAGTGAAGCCAAATGGACTTCTCACATCCAAACAGCAAGATTCTGCAATGACAGGATAGAGGGCCTTAGTCTCCATCTTTGGAAGTCAGGATCCCTGACATCCTAAATTTAATGTACGTACAGATCTCTTAGGGATCTTGTTAAAATGCAGATTCTTATTCCATAGTTCTAGACTGGGGCCTGAGATTCTATGTGTCTACTAACAAGATTCCAGCAGATGCTGATTCTGTTGGTCCTTGGACCCCACTTTGAATAATAATAAGGATTTACACTAAGAAAATGCCTCCAAGTGAAGATAAACATTAGTAAAAGGAAAGCTCTGGTTCAGACATAGCGGGTAATTCCCAAAAGGATTGGTATACCTTATGCAGATCTACTGTTTCTGCACCAAATATTCTGTATCATTTTATGATAGAGATAAACCACCATCTTATAATAATAGCTTCCTAGGAAACATCATTTTAGAATCTTGTACTAATTAGAAAATTGATTGGGTAGGATTTTTGATCCCCTTCATCTAGTTGTCCCATGCCTTCTTATTTCAAAAATGTCATCTAAGATGCATAATTGGCAATTTTCTAATAAATGTTTTTCTTATCTTAAGGGATTCATGATTCTTGAGCTCTTTGTGAATTTCATGATTCCTAAATAAGTGCATTTCTTACCTCTAATAGTTCTCACACACACACACACACACACACACACACACACACATGCCATAGTCACACATACTATGTTCTTTGTATGAAGCAAATGGGTTATTATGTGATCAAATTAAGAATTTAAATTTTTATGAAGAGTACAAACAGGTAAGATGAAATGGTCATTATAGAATATATTCTTAGTTCTGGAATTACCTACTTAATTATAGTGTATATCTATATGGATTTATAGTCCTGGTTCAGAAAAAATATAAAAATAAAATCTCATATACTTCACAAATTTTTACATCAAATAAGGTACATGGAAAACAAGGTTCCATGTGTTTTTCTTAAATTACATGGAAAGGCATTCTTAATTGAAGCAGGTAGAATGACATATCCATAAGAAATGACCCAACCTCACAGGTTATAGTTCTTATTTTTGTATTTCTCTAGGTAGTTCTTCCTCTACTCATTTCAGCAAAAGTATTCTATACAAAAATAACCAGTTCACTTATAAAAACTTGTTTTGAAGAATTAAAAACAAACTATGTAAATAAGATGTTTGTTGTTAAGCTTATTGATATTATTATTAATGACCATAGTTATACTTTATTGACCCAAGTACTCATAGGGCTGAAAATATGGAACTGTTAGTATTTATTCTTACAAGCCATTCTTCGTGAAATTAGTGAAGCAGATATACCAAATCACTTGAGAATGTTTTTTTGACATTGAATTTGGCTTTAAGGGGGATGAAAAAAAAATCGACCTGATATTAGCAAAAATGAATAGCTTTATTCACATCTCTTTGATGCCAAAAAGGTGGTGTTTATTTTTATTTATTCTGGGAAAGAAATCATGCATGACGTTTATGGTCTAGATGAACTACTGATAATAATCATGGCTATCAGTGTGGGGCACCTGTAAGAAGTATATTTGTGTCCTGGAACTTTTTGATGACCCTGTTTCTTTGAGTATGATATTTGGGGTAAAATGAATCCATTCTGAAATGCTTTAGTTACTGGAGTTACAGCAACAAAAAGAGCAGTTTTAAAGGACTTCCATCTCTAGGTACAGCCCCATCCCAAGACCTTGAGAACAATATTCTACCAGGATTCTGGAATTTTGATAGGCAAATGTGAGTGAGTAAAATGTAAATTTTATACAGTTTCAAAGCAGTTTACCTTAAATGCAAAATGATTTTCAGTAAATACTTCAGTAGAAGAATAACTGCTTAAATTTTTTAAATGTATTTGATTTGGGATAATTGCATGAAGTGAAATTTGTACTACTAAAACTCTGCCTCTTTATAGATTTTTTACACCATTAAAAATAAGACCTACTTTGTATTATCTTTTTAAAAAAGGAGGATGTCATTTTTCTTGTCAGTAATCATTAGAGTGTGAAAGTGCTTTATTCCTATTGTAATTTGATGATTTCAAAGATACCAGTGACAGAGGAGCCTGGCAGGCTACAGTCTATGGAGTCTCAGAGGCAGGCATGACTTAACAACCAAACAACAGCAAAATGAAATGAAGTACAAAATTATGTCTACAAAAGAAAAAACTCAGAATTATTTAAATGGTAAATGATGATGGATGGAACCATATAAGCTCTTACCAAAATCAGTGTTTCAACGTCAGTTGATCATTGACAAATTCAGAAATGCCCAAGAGATAATGACTTATCTGCCCATACCTTGCCAAGCCCTTTCAACCTTTCAGCCTCACACTAGTTAAATTTCAGTTAACTGATTTTACAAAGACTGAAGCAAACAACAGAAATATATACCCCACAGTTTTCATGGGACATGGTTTTCTAAATGTTTTGTCTTCTTTTCTTTGTGTTGTTCAGCCACCAGGTCATTTGTAGGACTCTCCATACTCCATAGGAGGAAAATTGCCAGTCTGAAAGTTCAGTGTCTATAGCGTTCGATTGCTTATTACATTTTTACCCTCTAGGTGCCAACCTGGATTCACTGGAGCGAGATGTACTGAGAATGTGCCCATGAAAGTCCAAACCCAAGAAAGTATGTTAAAATAATCTGAAATTTGCTCTCTCCCCCAAACTACAGCAACAATCGCTACCGCTTGGTGCCTTTACAGCTCAGTTGTGACTGATTCCTTTTGTTCTAATCATGGTTAACCCACTCAGGGCAGAAACCCATTCAATGCGATATTGTCTAGCTATGTCTCCACAACAAACCACAAAGGTCATCAATTTCATAAAACCCATCTGGATGGTCCATGACGCTGGCAATCATGGCGGGTGGGCCCACCAAAACTCCTCTCCTTCCAGTGCGTTGGACCAACACTACCAAGCAGAAAACCTAGTTGAAGAAAACATCCAGCTTTCATTTTAAGTGGCCCGTTTGAGAGAACACGGTCACTTAAAATGCTGGGATCTTTCTATCATGTTTATCCAAATTTTTATCCCACTGGGGGAAATGCCAGAGTCTAAAAGCCATGATGAGGACGAAGACTCAGTTCCTGAGAGTGAACTCACCAAGCTCAGTCAAATGACACTGAAGGAGCTTCTTTCTAGCATATATTCACCTCTTCTCTTTTTTCTCTGTTTTTTTTCTACCATTGTTTTTTTGTTTCTTCTCTCAGGTGCCCAAATGAGTTTACTGGTGATCGCTGCCAAAACTACGTAATGGCCAGCTTCTACAGTACGTCCACTCCCTTTCTGTCTCTGCCTGAATAGGAGCATGCTCAGTTGGTGCCGCTTTCTTGTTGCCGCATCTCCCCTCAGATTCCACCTAGAGCTAGATGCGTTTTACCAGGTCTAACATTGACTGCCTCTGCCTGTCGCATGAGAACATTAACACAAGCAAATGTATGACTTCCTCTGTTCGTGACTAGTGGGCTCTGAGCTACTCATAGGTGCGTGAGGCTCCAGTGTTTCTGAAATTGATCTTGAATTACTGTGATACAACGTGATAGTCTCTCTCACCCAGTGCAATGACAATAAAGGCCTTGAAAAGTCTCACTTTTATTGAGAAAATAAAAATCATTCCACGGAACAGTCCATCTTCTTTATAAAATGACCCCATCCTTGAAAAGGAGGTGTGCTAAGTTGTAACCAGTACACACTTGAAATGATGGTAAGTTTGCTTCGGTTCAGAATGTGTTCTTTCCGACAAATAAACAGAATAAAAAGAGTTCAGATGTTTCTCTTCATTAACCAAACAGTTTGCATTAAAAAAAAAAAAAGCACTGAATAGGAAAATTAAAAGCAAACATTTCACAGTAAAGGAGATAGCCTGGCTTCTATTTGACCTTGTTTAGGAAACAAGGGATTCAGGTCTAAATGATTTTTAGATGAATTGTTAAATCACTTATTTATGCTATTCTACTCTCAGTAATAATTTTAGGAAAAAGTTGTTTTTTTAAAAATATTTATTAGTTACTATGAAATATCACAGTTCACTGCTAGATGTATACTTTTAAAATGAGGACCGGGAAATTTTGATGGATTTCTTTGGCTTCATGAAGTTTTGAACATTCCTAAAAGACGGTTTACATTGTATATAACTGCATGGATAACTAAACTATGTATCTGTCCTTCTTTTGTGAACAAGGACTTTAGCTTTTAATTCTGGAACTTTCAAAGCATCATTTTAAAAATAGATTCCATGTAGTTATCCATGTAGATCAAGAGTGACAATTTTTTTTTCTAAAACTCAGCCTGTGGAGCACAAAAGCAATTCATAAGTATGGCCATGTGCTATTAGATTTTATTTACAAAAGCATTATAATGGATTTGTCAGCCTCTGATTTGGCTTGTCAATTGCTCACCCCCCAAAATATTTCACATAGTGTATTGTGGTATAAATTCATGTAACACAAGAAACAGTGATAGAAATTGGTCATTTGGGGGCCCTAAAAGAATGAGATTTGACCCTTATTTGTAGTCATGCAAAGAATAACATTCCGTTTCTCATGTTAACAGTCATGGAAGAATAAATTCTATCAAAAAAGAAATTTCATATGCATTATGAGGAGATTGGACCCATACTATTCCATCATTTTTTTAGTGAGTGGTACTTCTGATGTATTTACAAAAGCTGCATATCAAAAATCACGTTACAGACCATTTTTTGTTGTGAAAAAGTGATAAATTGGCATTGCCAAATTTTCAAACACAATCTCCTCTTTATTCAAAACCTTTAAATAAAATGCTTTTCCTGGACAGAATTGTTCTCTCTGTAGCTATAGATTTTTGATATAAAGGTAGATAAGATGAAACGTAAAAACAGAAGGTAAATAATAAAATTTTACTTAATACAGCCATTCCTTTTAGAAATGTTTGTATTCAAATGACATGGATTTACAAATCCCTGTGACTGTATAAATTCAGTACAATTATATTTTAAACTTTAATGAAAATTCTGAACATGTGTATTGTACTTAAATTTTTGGAATATCATTGTGCACTGAAAGCGTTGTAAAAATGAAGGCATTTTCCGAAATAATGATGCAGTGAGATCTGACAGAAGAACCTGAAAAAATGTTCTCAATTTCTCTTTTAGACCATATTCTCTTTCATAAGATATAATTTAAAAATAGCCATTATGTATTTTAATCAGAATGTGATTCCTTGAATAAATTCTTTAGTAAGCTTTCAGTGGCACTTTTGGAAGATGTCCAGGAAAACAGCATTCAGATTTAACCTGATTTAACAAAGATAGATAGGAAGCACATTTATAAACAAAGTCTGTAATGACTGTGCATCAGTCCTGCCTCGTGTCTGGAAAAGCAAGAGCTTCCATTCAGAAACTGCTTTCCAAAATTGTCTTGCCCAGAGTTAATTTTCTAACTTCCATGTCTTAAATCCTCAGTTTTTACTTCCACAAACCTTCACATCGAAGGCAGGGAAATAAATATTTGCTGCTCTAAGAACTTTATGTCCAACTAGTAATGAAAGCTACACGAAAGCTAAAAAGTGTTGCCATCTTGGTAAAGTTTAAAATTTACTTATTTTTGTTCATAAAGTTTGAAATGTATATCATACATTTTAAAAGAAAAAATATTCCCCAGCTTCAGAGAGACACATTGTTCAACTTACCAAACCACATTTTCCGTTGATGAATCACATTGTAAAAGAACATACAATTTTTTAAATGCTTCTAAACACATAACTTACATTATTAGGATTTAATACAATTTTTCTGGTCAGGGTGTCCTATGGGACATGTATTGATTTATAAAAACTGATTTAAAATATAAAAGAAAGGAACACGTGTATCTTTTATAGGGCTTTCTTGAAGGAAGCCATTTGCCTTGAAATAAAACATTTATAATACTTTCTTGGAAAATACTGTCGAGGTTAGTAAGCTTTAGGTTTCACCCCTCTCGACACAGAGTTCCTGCTTGAAAGGATTGTTTTCATCATTGTGTGTGTGTTGTGTGTGTGTGGGGGGGGTGCATGTGTGTCTGTGTTTGTGTATACAGACAATCAATAATCAATTTATAGACTATAGGAAAAAACACACAGCTTCAATAGTTTCAAGCAGTATGGAGCAAATAGGTCATATATAAACTAACATCTAATAGGAAGTAATTCTAGAATAGCCCAAAGTATAAACTATTTTAAAAGAGTACAATTTTAGAGCTTATAGGCATATCCTCAGAATGAGTAAACTCAGACAGCCTTAAAAGTATTTTTGATTCATAGGTTACTAGTGCCTAAATTATTTGTGTTGATTTTTCCAAATGTTTTTAAAATTCACTGAAGTTGTTAGTTTCTTTATCAAACATGTGCATCTTGCTGAAAGTAGAATAAAGACACATCAACCTATAACAGAATTATTAACTCCAGCTAAGCATTAGTGAGATTTCACTGTGTGTGTTTTTATGAACATACTTGCTCATGGCATATGTAAACTTGGAAGAAAGGAGTTTCCTATTGCATTTCAAAGGGTTCAGTGGCAATATGGATTGGTATATGTGAAAAAAAAAAAAGCATCTCCTATTGTAAAGGTAAGTTGAAAATTAGAAGTCAGTGGCTAAATTGGTTCCATTTAGAAATGACATTGACAGGACTCCTCTAGAATCCTCAGGGGGGCAAAAGTCAAGAGGACACATACCTCTTTGAGATTACTTGCTTAACAAAACCCAAGAATGTCTTCAAATGTTAACAGAAATTATAATTGCATGTATGGACAATTTCAACTTTTCAAGAAGTTTTCTTGTTCTTTTCTCTAAGGCAATTGAAAATTTAAATTAACCTACAGGTTAATCAGTTTTCTTCAAACAATTATAAAATCCTACAGCAAAAGATTAGTGAGTCAGTACTTAATGGTTTCTAAAGACTCAGATTTAAATTAATTTTTTATATTGCTTACTGCACAGCAGGAAATCACATGTAGAAAAGGAAGCTAAATTGTTTACAGTAACCTTTGTGTTTTTGAATTATTAATTTAATTTGAAAAATGGAGTGGCTAGGCAGATGTTCAATAGGAAACATATGATATGTAATAACCCTAAGCCAACATTAGATTAAATAGAACAGATAGAAAGTAATAAGCTCTTCAGAAAATGAAAAGTATTTGTGTATTCTGCTTTTCTTGACTCACAATGAAAGAAATGTAGCCACCAATAGTCAAATAAATCACAGTAGTGTTTGCTCCAGGACTTGGGTGATTGATGCATGCTTCCCTCTGCGTGTTTCCTTGTTAGGGCTTATGGGCAGAAGAGAGTACAATTTTAAGTACCAATTTCCCTTTGAATTATTTGAAATTGGAGCTGCCTGATATGAATGACTTCCCATGAAATGAAATTAGAGTTAGGCTCACCAACTTACCTATAAAACTGTAAATGCAGTAATATATATGCATGAGCATGCTACTAATTTTATTGAAGACTTAACCAAGCTTTCTATGCAACTAATATAGATAATTAGCAGTGTTCATGTAGGCATGGAATCATGATTCTCTTCTCTGGAAAGAGTTTCTGTAGTCATCTGTTGATTTTAACCCTTAAATTGTTACTGATGTAGGAGGAAAAGGCAAGACACATAGGGGGTTGTAGGGAGAAAAATTGAGTCAGTTGCTCATGGAAACGTGTAAGGAAATTTATTATCACTTCCTCAGAAAATGAATTGTGGTACCTTGATGTTCTGAAGTTTATATGGAAGAAACAACTTGAGGGAAAATGGCAATTTGTCCAATTCAGTGTTGCACAGAGGCAAGAGAAATTTGGACTGGAAGAAACTGTTAATTTTGCTGTGAACACGGTGCAAACCAAAGTCACTCTACAGCCTCTTTCTTTAAATTTATGAAAAATGTACGTGATTTGCCTGAGTACCCTGGACTTAAGGCAAAGAAAATTCTATTATATAAAGTGCCTCTTTATCATTGTTAGTCAGTGTACTATTTGATATGTATTTATACATACATATATATAAAATCTGGGAAACTTCATTTCCGTAAGAGGTGGCAAGTTTTTTTTTGTTTTTTTTTTTAATATAAATTCTTGATATATCACAGAGACTGTCAGAGTTTTGAGGGCCCAGAAATTAGTCAAAACTAAGCCTGCATGCCTGCGATCAGTGGCCCAAACTAAATCTCCAGATACACCTGTCCACCAAGCTGTTAAACCCCTCTGCTGTTGGCTGACACACCTCACGTCTCCTTTATTCCGCAGGGTCACCCTGTGAGGCCTGTGTCAATACCATAAGCATTTTGTCAATGAGAAATGAACTTGTCCAAAGTCACTGAACACGTAAATGGCAGAGAAAGGACCTGAAACCAGGATGACTCCAAACATGATCTCTCTATGAGGAGATCTGTTCATGTCCAAACTGTTTTCGAAAAGAAGTACCCCTCCAGCGTGTGCTTTCAAACTGAAGAGATGCCTTGTCAGATTCGGGGACTGTCCTGGTATCTCTCTAGTCAGTGACCAAGGAAAAGAAATACAGACCACAGAACCCCTCTGTTTTCATCCTGCCCCGCCTTCCCACCTGCCTTTCCACCCCCCACACACAAATACCGGAGTCCGGAAGGGCCCCAGATGATGACATTTGGTTAACAGTTTTTTGTTTTAAGAATGAAAAGCGTCATTTCTCGATTGGTTTTTTTGTTTTTTGTGTTTGGGTTTTTTTTTTTTTTTCATTTGCCCGATTTTCCCCACTTTTCCACTTGAGTCTGTGCAGGTCCTGCCAGGCCTGCAGTTCTGATGTGTCCTCAGTCAGGTGTGCTAGGACTGTGGGCTGGGGGCGCACAGCTTCCAGCCCTCTCCCCTGGGCAGCTCTGCAGGCCTGCTGGGTGCCTGTGGCCATCAGCTATCATCTGGGCATCAGGGCTCAGTGCTGGGAAGTGCCCATCTAATTGGCTCTTTGTGATTTGAGGAAAAATTAAAATTAACCAAAGAACCCAGGAATTGCATCCTCCCCCTGCCTCCTTTTTTTTTTTTAAACCATTTGAAAAAGTGAGGGAGTCACGGCTATCCTATGCCACACAGAGATGATACAGAAAACTGGAAGCAGACTCCCGGTTGCCTCAGTGCCCTGGCTGGCTTTTTTGAGCAGAAGTGTTCTCCATGTCATACCAATGATGGAGAGAGTGGAAGATTTGGGGGGAAAGGAAATAGTTTAAAGATAAGTAAATAATACAACAGGAAATATTAGAGCATAGCTAGCCCCAAACAGTGAAATGAGCGATCTAATGGGACAAAAATTTCCAACCTAATTGCTCCTCTTGGCTTCACCTCCCTGCTCTGCCACTCTCTGCCTTTGGGTAAAATGACTTCACTTCCCTGGAACTCCATGCCTGCCTTTTGAAAGCAGAAGGGTGAAATGATACCAAATGCCATCTCTGATGATAAATCCGGTCTTTCGATTCCCAGATAACGCCTAGCATAGAGGAGGGGTCAGCCATTCACTTCTCCCTCAGTAAGGTCTTTTAAGGGTTAATAAAGACAGTGCTGGAATTTGCACACCTCTTGAAAGAGAAGTTCCCTCTGTGGACTCGTAGGGGCGTACCTGAGCACTGCTTCCTTAACCATCTGCCATTTGTTTGTTCCATGTGCACGCACAGAGCCGTAATAGTCGTGTGTAATGTGTTTTGGAGTGCAGTGTATTGCTCTTTTCTGAAACTTTTTCCCTTTCTTTCTTTTTTTTTTTTTTTTTTTTGTCAACTTTCTGCATTGGCAGAGCATCTTGGGATTGAATTTATGGGTATGGACCAATCATCATTCCTTTTAGCCTGCAGAATTTAGAGCCTATGAGCTGAAACCTTTATATTTCCCCCCTGTCTACTCTTACCTTTCAGTTCCTAACTAATTTCCTTTCTCTTTAGAAGGGATCATACAGCTATAACAATGATTTCTTTGCTTTCAATCTATGGTTAGTTTACCGACGAGGTACTGAGGGCAGCAGCTTTTAGACTCAAAACTTTCACTTAGAGTTGAAAATCGCCTTACTTGGTACAATTCACATACATCCCATGTTCCTTGACCCACTGATCGGAGCTGACCGTGCTGTTATTCCAGAGCTGGGTAAGTTGAAGTGATTCATAAGGCTTTAGGAGGAACCAAGCCAGGGGCCTGAGAACAAAAGAAGCTTCACATACACCGACTTAAGAACACTCCGCATTTTCGGCTAATGGGAGCTTTCAGTTCAGTTCAGTTCAGTCGCTCAGTCGTGTCCGACTCTTTGCGACCCCATGAATCGCAGCTTTAC
The DNA here is from genome assembly GCF_023091745.1 of Budorcas taxicolor. Lineage (NCBI taxonomy): Eukaryota > Metazoa > Chordata > Mammalia > Artiodactyla > Bovidae > Budorcas > Budorcas taxicolor. The sequence continues at coordinate 27,933,391 of NC_068933.1, forward strand.
GTACAATGTAAAAATCATCTATTCATACTGTAACATAGAAAGCTCTTACACTGCAGCATAATAGTACATACATTCCCTGATAGCTCAGGTGGTAAAGAATCTGCCTGCAATGCAGGAGACCCCGGTTCAATTCCTAGGTTGGAAAGATCCGGAGAAGAGAAAGGCTACCCACTTCAGTATTCTGGCCTGGAGAATCCTATGGACTGTATATGGCTGAGCAACTTTCACTTTTCACTTTCAGACATGGATTACTCTAGTTTTCTGGAGATATATACAAGCACTGCACTAAGCTTCATTATCTTATGAGCAAGGAAATAAAAAACAACAAAATACACTATGCTATTGTAGATGGAAATTCTAGCACTAATAGAATTAAATTTGAGTCACCATATCCCAAGTAATCAAATACAAATTTTCATACTGTTCCCCAGTGGCTCAGCAGTAAAGAATCCACCTGCCATTGCAGGAAACTCAAGTTCTGTCTCTGGGTTGGAAAGATTCCCTGGAGAAGGAAATGGCCACCCACTCCAGTATCCTTGCCTTGGAAATCCCATGGAAAGAAGAGCCTGGTGGGCTACAGTCCTTAGGGTTGCAGAGTTGGATATGACTTAGCGACTAGACAACATCCTAGATAGTTGGGAGAAAAGCCAGGCTTGGCAGGAAGGGGAAGCCATTTTGTCCTCCTGGAGGCTCTGCAGTGCAGGTCCCCAGGCTTCCTGAATGCTACAGCGCTGGAAGTGCGTATCAGTCAATAAAGCAATGTCCTTGATAAAGGACTGTCTGGCCTCCATTCAGCTAGTGTCAGTGACATCATGCAACAAAAGCATCTTATAGCTGTTGCTTTCTTTTCAATGATAACATCACAGTCTACACCTAATGTACTTTCCATAATCTGGAAAATGAGGCTGTTGCAAGCTATCAGTTTCAGGGATAGAAACTCAATTACTTGCACATTCCCCTCCCCCCGGAAAAAAATTCCAAGAGAAAACTATTCATGTGATGGGGAAAGCCCCACATTCGTGTAACCGGTCCTTTGCACATCAGAGAACATCACTCAAGAGTAAGGAGTACGAGAAGCCCCACCAACATCCCACGGGTGTCAGGTGGTCTACTTGAGGGGCGTTATCTAAGGTTACTTCCCTCGGGATGAAATTTATCGCACTTCTCAAAAGGCATATTGGCCTTACCTGTAAGGAAGAAAAAAAAAAAAATCCCACCGTCACCTCCTCTCTTCTCCCTAACAGCATCCTTCCAGTGTTATCACTTTAGGGTCTAATTATTAAATTTAATATTTATTTTCCCAAACAATGAAGTAGGGTGATGGCTTTTTCAGATACATGACCTCCCTCAGTAAGACCTGAAGGGTTTAGTAAAGGCACCCTGAGCTGATACCCACACACCTCTTACAGGAAAGGCTTCCAGAGGTTCCAGCCAGCCAGAACGTTCCATCCTTAAGGAAAATCAGACCTTACAGGCTAATTGCAACGGCCAAGGCTTCTGTCTCTTGGCCTGGCCAGATCAGTCTGAAAAACATGCTTGATCTGATTCATTTAATGCATCCAGCCAAACCATAAAGGCTTAGAAGTGTTTCAACTCATTAAGGCAGATCCACCAACAGGACTGATGGATTCTTTTTTTCAACACTCTCTAATTTGCTCTTGTCCAGTTGACCCTGTAACACAGGGAAAAAATAAGGGAGAAATAGGAGGGTTGTTTTTTTTTAAAAGCATTTTTTATATTATTGTCCACCAAGTATTTCTCCTTGAACATATTTATATTGTGAGGGTCACCTGATTTAGGGAACCATTGAAAGATCTGATAGAAACTTAAATGGAAAATACTTAATGCATTCAGGCCATCCTGATGTGAGTATAGAGTCCTAAGCCACATCTATCCTCTAGGGGACTTGGTTTCAACTGGCTCATCTTAGCACTTTTGTTTTGCCCTTTGCCCTTGACTGGGCTGCCTTTCCAGTTCCGTGATTGATTTTCCCGGGAAGTGTCATCTGCTGACATAACCGGGGGAGAATGAGCAAGTCATTATATGCCATTTCTTCACAAAGCCTAGTCAGTCTATTCTTTTAGAATTAACAACCACCAAAAAACTTGCAAAAGACGGATGCCTTCCCCACTTTTAGCGCTTGGATAGGTCCTCTTTTTGCAGTTTGGGGAAGCAGTTTCCCAGGTTTTTCTAAAAATAGAATTGGAAGATGGAAGCACTACCAGTGCTTGCTCTTTGAAAAGAAGGAAAAATAGAGTAAGTGAAAGAAGTACAGTAGGATCTTCACTTTCTAGGCAGTGATGCTTTTACACTCCTGTTTCTCAACTAGTTCATCCCAAACAAAAGATTCCTGCTCTGTGTTCTGCTTCCCCCAGAGAAGGACCAGTGGGGTGATGCCTTTGCTGTTTAGACTTAGTGCTAAAATCATCCAGGTGCCCGTTCCAGCCACATCAGCTCACAGATTAACACCTTATGAAATTGAATTCCCCGTCCTGTGGCTCTAGGGGAAGGGAGGCAGCAGACACTCGCAATTAACATACAAGCATCCACACGTCACGTCCTCATTTGACTTACGCGGCACAGAAATAACGTGACAGGGCTCTCTGTCTCCTGGTCCGTTGTCGCCCCCGCAATGCACCAGCTGCTTTGCTTTCTAATTGTGGCTGCCACGTGACCGCCAGCCTAGGTTAGGAGTTATGCTGTATGGGATAACCCTTCCAAATCTATATCCACCTTGCTTCCCACCCCAGCACTTCCTCCCTCTGGTTTTCTTTTATGTATTTATTTTTCCTCCCCTAGTATCAGGCATGCTGTGCCAGGAACCTCAGATGGCTCCTTCACTCTTTAACCTCGTTTTTCCCTCCTACCTGGCTTCCTCCCTCTCTCCGTCATTCTGTCAGTCTGTCCTCTCGGTTTGCTTTCTTTTCCTCTTCCAACCCTTTCTGTTTGTTTTCGTATAATCTCTGCAGCATTCTGGTCTTTTTTTTTACCCACTGACTATTTTCTCCTCCTCCTCCTCCTCCTGTTAATAATCAGTGATCTTATTAATTTGATTTGACAATGTTCCTGACCTGTTAACTGGAATTTGATTACCATGGGCTTGGCTTGTAGGAAATGTTTTTGTTTAATGATAAAGTCTGCTGTATCATAGAAATGGCATTGCACCTTTTTTCATTTCAAGAAGACTTCCGGCAACTTACCCTCTCTCAGTAGAGGGAAAAAGAAGAAAAAAAAAAAAAAGAAAAACTGTGGCTGCTGAGACAGAGAATGTAAATTGAAATTGTTCTATAAGGCCCCATGTTGATATCCAGATAAGAGACCTTCATTGGTAAAATATTTCCCAGTTCTTGACCAGCGTGTTAATCAGAATAGCAAATGCAGCTTAGACTGCTTATTATGCACTGGTTAATTTCTCTTTCTCATTGAACTTGTGAATATTTCCCAGTGAGTGTGACCAGACTGGTTGGAAGCTTCGTTCCTAAGAGGATCAGGTTCACCATTAAATCAGCCAATCTTATTAAGAACCTGACTCCCGTTCTATAGCAATTTATCCCCCTCCAAAGCTGATTTGCAAATCGAAAACCTTCCATGAATCAGAAACTGGTTGCAGTGGGAGTATAGTAGTACCTTCATCTGAAATTTCTAAACATCCCACCTCCCTGGTGCAACCGACATTAGCTAATTTGCCAACTTGTCCAATGCAGGAAGGTACAATCTATTCCAAATCTTATATCATTTGTGCCAGTGGTTTTGTAATGTCATAAACTAGATCTCTAAGTACAACTGGTGAAGTCATAATAACTGTTCCTCAAAGGACAAGTCTTCCTCGTGGGCCAGGACTATCCCACCCATCTTACTGGAGTTTCTCTGATACAGTGCCAAGCTACTCCTTGTCCTGCTGCTTCTGTCCCCATTTTCCTATTAAATCATAGAAATCCTGCCTCAGTTTTGTTTCTAACTACAAGTCAAGCTCATGTTTGCAAATGTCTTTGAGTTGTCTTTTCTTTTTTTTCTTTTGTTTTAAGTTAAAAGTGGTTCTTTGTAAAGACCATGGGAATAGGAACTAGCTGGGAAATCAAAAAAGGCTTGGGGTGGGGGAGGGGAGGGGACAGGAGGCTGGGAAGAAGGGGGAAGGGGAGGGTCCCAGTGGTGCCAATGCCAGCTCCTTTTATTGGCATCAATTCCTGTTGTCTTTGCAAGAGTTTTTTTTTTTTAATAAAATCTACAGTTTTAACCAAAATCGTTATTTTACCATTAACGTTTATGGTTTGTCAGTTTAGTACGCATCTATGGCTTAACATTAAAGTCATTGAATAGATCATATTTTTTAAATTATAAATGGCCCTCCAATGGGCTTTGCAGCTTTATGCTCAAAATGTGGTGCGGAGCTTGCTGCACCTTACGTCTTATTTGCCGAAGGAATGAGTTGTCCCGTGTGTATTTTCTTGTGAACATGGACAATGCCAGCTCTTCAGCTGTAAGTCCGGGCGAGGGTCAGGGAGCTAGCCTCGCTGACGTCTGTTCTCATCCCTTTCCAGAAGCGGAGGAGCTCTACCAGAAGAGAGTGCTCACCATCACCGGCATCTGCATCGCACTGCTCGTGGTTGGCATCATGTGTGTGGTGGCCTACTGCAAAACCAAGTAAACACCTCCCCGGCCTCCTTCCCCCTGAGCTCACAGGCAGCCCGGGCGGCAAAGGCTATGCAGAAACCGGGCTCCACAGCCTTGTCCTGGAAGGGGCAGGGGGATTTCCTCCTTATTTTTGGTCCCAAATAACCCATTCTGAGGACCTTCCTAACCACAGGCATTAGAAAGCTTTGCCTATTTGTGCGAAAGTGTTCAGAAGACTTTTGTTCATTGACCACAGTCCCGTGACCCAAGAAAAGGGTTGGAGGGACAGGGTTGCATAGGTACCCATGCGGGTGTCTGTGGATATGGGTCCCTCCTGAAAGGAGTGTTGTGGGTACCACAAGTGAGCTTGTCACCTCAACTCTGAGGACACGTCCAATCTGCACTCAGACATAGGGGACAATGGAGGCGTTTGGTGGCGTTTGAAAGGCAGGCATTTTTAAAAACCATGATGGAGTTTTCAGTTGCATCTAGTTAGGTTACCAGTTCAAATTCTCCCACAGTGTGAGATGTACAAAAGGACTCTCACGGGAGGAGAAGCAAGCAAAACTTGCTTTGAAAGAATAAAAGAGAAAAGATGAAAATAGATTTGTGTTCACTTTGTTGGTTGTTGAAGCTGGGTCCTTGTTAACAAATACAATTATCATATGATATGAATTCCTTTCACTTTTGTATCGTATATAGAACTTCTACTTTGAAATAATGCTATTCACAGTTTTATTTTACTTTGTCGTTTCATCACATAAACTCTTATGCCAAAACTAGTCATGGGAATATTATTACGATCTGAATTGAGAAACACAGACAATCTGCATTTATGCCATAGAAACAAGGACATGGATGGCATTTCCTTAATGTCCTGGGATGTAGCGTGTTGCCAGAATTGAGCAAGCGACAGAGAAAAATAAACCTTCATGGAATCCGTCTTATGAGTCTTACTAGATTCAGTCTCAATATTTGAATATTCATTACCTAGTTATACAAAAATGTACTAGAATAGGATCATGTTATAGTTGTGCCAAAATCTTCTGGCAAAGGATGTACACATTTTCACTCACACACACACACTATGATACACAGATTCAAAAGTAACTCCATTTTCTTGAAAGACACACAGGCAAAACTATAAATGAAATCAGCCTTATCAATTGCACAGCGTGAATTGTAGCCTAAGACACATGACCATCTGTAAGACTTGGGCAAAGATGGAGTGATTATGAAAGTCTGAGTTTTCGCCAAAGCTCAACTTGACTTATCTTGTCTTCTCTGCTGTTTTTTCCTTATCTCTCAGCAGCCCAGTTCTATTTCTGTAAGAATCCCACCGGCTTCTTCAATCTATTTGCTAAGAACAGATGATTCCACTTCTGAGATGGGGTGGCGTGCCCTCTCTCTCTCCCCACCAATCCACTGCCTTGAGTGTTGTGTTGGTAGAAGAAAGAACTGACTGTACTGAAAAATGTCAATAATTAGAAAAAAAAATAAATCAGTGCTCCATTTTTCCCTATCCAGGAAACAACGGAAAAAGCTTCATGACCGGCTTCGGCAGAGCCTTCGGTCTGAAAGAAACACCATGATGAACGTAGCCAACGGGCCCCACCACCCCAATCCGCCCCCCGAGAACGTGCAGCTGGTGAATGTATGTTGACTCTGCCCAGTGGGAAAGTTCAGCATCTCTCCTCTGTTCAGGCACCTTGAAGTTTATTTTCTAAAGCTCTTAGTCTCTTAGCTGCTGCCATTAATCACCAGGGCTTCCAGGAAGCCAAGGTTTCGCCAAGAGAAAATAATGGGAACATTTTTTAAAGTGGATTTGGTGACTGTAAAACCAGCACATTTCCTCTTATAAAGTGTTCATTAATGGGTCGGAATAATAATGTTGGGTTTGTTCTGTAAGGAAGCCATAACCGGAAGAAAGAGCAGAGAAAAAAACACAAAGAAAAATAATAAAACTCATGACACAAGAATCAGAAGGAAATGTTTTATTTTTTTATACTTGGGAAATGAAGGCTGCTTGAGTCTATAACTAATTAGCACTGATAACTGAGCTAAAGGCTCTAGAGTCCTTTTTTTTTTTTTTTTTAATTAGAGGCATTTTGAGGCGCCTTATGATTTACTGATTCTGAGAAGGGAGATATTAGGCCATGGAAAATGTTAAGGGCATTACCAGACTTGCTTCTCAGTAGCCAAAACAGAAGAATTTAATACTTTCTGATTCCTTGACTCTTTCTACAAGATACCAAACCCTTTGGAGGAAATACATCCTTCAACATTCAAAGATGCATTTTTTAAATTTAACAATCATCTAGCTTTTAAATATAATGAAGTCACTAAATATTAGATTCAGAGAGTCTTTAGATAGCATTTTCCAAAACTCCCCCTAGGTTTTTTATAGATAGGGTAAGTCCTTTACATACAAACAAGTTCCATGCGAACAAGTTCTTATTTGTAAATCCAGTTTGTCGGTAAGTCCAACAAAATTAGCCTACATACCCAGCTAACACAACCAGCTATATAGTACTATAATAGGTTTATAATATGTTCACATCTTTGAAAGTTTGCAACTTGAAGATTCTTTTTTTTTTTAATTTTTATTTTTACTTTATTTTACTTTACAATACTGTATTGGTTTTGCCATACATTGACATGAATTATGTAGGGGACTTACTGTAAGAGCCAGGGCAGAGCGGAACTCAGCTTTCCTGGTTTCTGGAGTATTACTCTTCGTACTTCACCATCATTCTTGTTTTGCTTTCATTTCCCTTAGATGATTGGCTTTCTATAAGCAGAGCTGGAAGATTATATGACAGTAGCATTTTCAATCTTATAGTCAAAGATGAATTTTGTGTGGAGCAAATATAACAAAAGACCCAAGTTCAGGGTTGCTAGTAGTTCAACCATCAGGAAGTCAGAAGACTGTTAGGTGCTGATAAATTAACATCCTTCACTACCAGTGAAGTAGTTAAGGAAAGGATGAAGTAACATCCTTTCCTCCCCCTACCAGTGTGTTCATTAGAATGTTCTACACAGTTGCTAAGTACATTCTCTATAGACATACCTTTAGTCTGTCACGTTGTATGTTATATAGGAAGCAGAATGACTGCCTGAATCCTGGTTATGGCTCAAGCTATGTGATTGTGAGTTTTAACTTTTCTAACCCCCATTTCTTCATCATAAAAATAATACCTACTTCAAAAAGTTCCAGTGGGCATTAAAAAAATAATCCACATAATCCATTAGCCCAGTGGCAGTTGGTGAGTGTTGTATAATTGTTAAATATTATTTTCATTAGATTCACTGAGCTTACATTGCCTTCCAGGGAACAAGAGTCATTTGTTATACAGACTAAAAATAGCTCATTACATATGACAACACCATCTTTTCCTTAAAGCAAAGATCCACATGGAATAAACCTTTCTATGGTTAAGATAACCAGCTAGAGTTTCAAGTATAATTCGGATTGTATTTTTTTGTTTGTTTCCATGAATATATCAGTTTCTTTTAGATCCCGATATATTCATGAAACTGATATATTCATCTTTTAGAGCCCAGGGCTTCCCTGATGGCTCAGAGGTTAAAGCGTCTGCCTCCAATGCAGGAGACCTGGGTTCGATCCCTGGGTCGGGAAGATCCCCTGGAGAAGGAAATGGTAACCCACTCCAGTATTCTTGCCTGGAGAATCCCATGGACGGAGAAGGCTGGAAGGCTACAGTCCATGAGGTCGCAAAGAGTCAGACACGACTGAGCGACTTCACCTTCTCCTTTTAGAGCCCATAACTTATCAGATCATCAATGTCCTATTTCATCTAAGACTATTCCTATGCATGTCTTTTCCCATTACTTAACTCAATTTGGTATAAATACTGCTACTGCTACTGCTAAGTCACTTCAGTCACGTCCGACTCTGGGCGACCCCATAGACGGCAGCCCACCAGGCTCCCCCGTCCCTGGGATTCTCCAGGCAAGAACACTGGAGTGGGTTGCCATTTCCAGTGTTTAAAAGAAAAGTTTAAAATGTCCCTCTCTTGCTAATAAAGGTGGTAATAACTACTGTGATTTAGTGGCGAAAAATAAAATAGAATCTACTTGTACCAAATATAAGACCTTCTATCTGTTGTATGATTTGTCAGGGTTTATAACCTTGACCACTGTTATAAATTCTGCACATCTCTCAGTAACCTTGTTAGTCTTACCATTGACAACGAGGTAAAAATTTCAATGATATCATTAGAGCAACATGGATGCTGGGAAATTGAAAGAGAAATGTAGATTCAAAATACAGAGATTATTTTAAAAATTCTTCTAATGACTTAAAATTTGAAATAAGACAAACCATTTCTGTGCTTGCAACAGCTTACAAAAGTAAGTACCGTGAAGGTGTTTGTATTGAATTGAATTGTATTGCATCTAGTCATGTTATCAGTTGGAAACGCAAGAGAAGAAACAGGTCTTCTCTGATAAAATGTAGTTGTTATGGTAGGACCTACATTGTGTGTGTATGTCCTAAGAGAATTTCATGAATTCTATTTATCTAATTTAAAGATCACACTAACCGGGATAGGCTTTGCCATATGGCCACTGGAGAGAGAGAGCTTGTTACGAAGCATGTGTATTAGAGGAGTACATTTGTGTGTGGATGTGACATCGTTAGGATTTTGACTTCCCTAAATCTTCAAGTTGTGTCTCTTTGTTTATCCAGCAATACGTATCTAAAAATGTCATCTCTAGCGAGCATATTGTTGAGAGAGAGGCGGAGACGTCTTTTTCCACCAGTCACTACACTTCGACAGCTCATCATTCCACTACTGTCACTCAGACTCCCAGTCACAGGTATGAGAATAAAAAGCTGCATGACATTTCCCCAAGAACGAATATTTACACGTTCCCTCTTGTTCTCACTGCCTACGAAAGGAACAGGAGGTACTCATAAGGCAGTGCGGTACTGTAGTGTGTATGATTTGGAACAAAAACAGGCTTTGGACATCCAATTGACTCTGCCACTAAGTGCTATTTGAATTTGACCCTCAACCTTTCTGTCACCAAAAGAAGGGGAAATAATACCCACCTTACAGTATTGTTATTCCCCATTTTAGAGGTTGTCTTTTTTCATGCCTGACCATTTCCGGAATTGCTATTATTGTTATTCAGTCACTAAGTCCTGTCCAACTCTTTGTGACCCCATGGACTATAGCCCACCAGGCTCCTCTGTCCTCCACTGTCTCCCAGAGTTTGCTCAAATTCATGTCTATGGAGTCAGTGCTGCTATCTTACCATCTCATCCTCTGGTGCCCCCTTCTCCTTTTGCCTTCAGTCTTCCGTGGCATCAGGGTCTTTTCCAATGAAATGCCATACTGGAAAGAGTTTATCTAAGATACTATATAATACTTAGACGTTAACTTCTTCCAGTGATTGGATTGCCCTGGGATATCACATGAGAACTGGTTACCTAGCTGAACCTCAAACTCTCAAATGCTCTGGTGATATCTGAGTGGGTTCTGCCCAGGGCAGCACTAGACTTCCAAATGGAGCACATAAGACCAGGGCATCCTTAATCTAAGACTCTCACGAACAGAGAGACTCTAAAAATCTTTAGTACAAAATGGCATTTGTGTAATGTGTGTTGAATGGGTCAACGTGTAAATGAAGTGTACCCTCGCAAAGCTAACCTAAATCACGATCCTATGCATCACAAGCATCTTAATAGCCAGTCCTTTCTGAGACAAGTAATCCCAGCGTGAAACATCAGTCATTTGCAAGGTTTGTCACTTCCCTTCCTTCCTTTCATTTCTGTGTGTGCATAGAGTTAAAACTCTCCCCCTCTCTGCCTCTCACACTCCCCTGTAGCTGGAGCAATGGACACACTGAAAGCATCATTTCGGAAAGCCACTCTGTCATCGTGATGTCATCCGTAGAAAACAGTAGGCACAGCAGCCCCACTGGGGGCCCGAGAGGACGTCTCAATGGCTTGGGAGGCCCTCGTGAATGTAACAGCTTCCTCAGGCATGCCAGAGAAACCCCTGACTCCTACCGAGACTCTCCTCATAGTGAAAGGTAAAACCGAAGGGCAAAGCTACCGCAGAGAAGAAAGCACCCCAGTAAGAGAATCCCCGCGAGCATCCGCTCTCCCACCTAAGGAAGCTGCTCTCATGAGAATAAGGGGCGCCAGGTGCCTGGTCTAGGAGTGATCCTAGTTGATGAAGGCATCTTTTGGTTTGACTGAACTCATTTCTTCTGAGCTTCTCGCATCATCCCAGTGGCTGACAGGCAACAGACTCTTAAAAGAGCTGAAATGATTTGATGTGGAAGGTGCAGCAGTCTTGGAGTTCCCAGCTTTGACCTTAGGCTCAGACCCTTTGGGGGAGTCTCAGTTTCCTCAACTGGAACTTGAGAACACTGGCCTCAGTGATTGATCAGGACCCTTCTAGAATCCTAAGTGGCCGGTTATCCAAACTCTGGTCAAGCTGGCCTCCTGTTCTCATGAGCTTTCTTACCTTTCAGCCTCAGTTAAATCAGATCAAGGGCTGTGTCCTTGCCACCTGTCATGGGGATGCCTTGCATTCCACCAGACAGTATCCCTTTGTGAAATTCCAGCAAGGAATGCGTCCATCGATCTCCTGTCCACTGCGGCTCGCAGTCTTCACAGGAGGTTTTCAAAGCAGATATTGCCTTTGATACGGCTTTTATTCCAGAATGTGTTGGCTTTCTTCTGGCGCTATTGGGTTGGGTGGGGGAAGTCAAGACAAATGTAAATAAAGATCAGAAGAAAGTAACCTGAAAGAGATGCTTAATCGCATTGCTGAATTCATAGATTCTCCTGATCCATTCTCACCTAAACTGGGGGAGAAAGTTATACCCAGCCAACATTCCCAGTCCATCAAGAAGCTATTACTCGTTTGTTTTCAAATCCAGCAGAGTTCTGTTTATTGGTTTACTATATTGCTTTCTCAGTCCAATCTCTGACCACTTGCTAAAAGGTTTACATAATGTCGAAGTCATACTTACTTGGTTTTCATGGGTGGAGATGATTTGGGTACACTCCTTCACTCATGCATTGGAAAGTACATACAGCAAAGGATGACCAGTTTGGAGCCTGCAGGTCATTTAGAGCCTGCTTATTACTTTTTCAAGGGCCTTTACCCCAAAATGGCTTTTCAGAATTTTATGGAATTTAACTCATCTATGATAAAAATAAGCTTGGTCCAAAGCTGGTTTAAAACATCAGCCTTAAATTCATGTAAGTGTATCTTTATGTATTGAGCCTCTTCCAATTCAATCCTTTTAGAAACCTGAGAAAGAAGATAGGGATAAATTCTTTCTCCACCACTACAGGTGATGTTTATCTTTAAAGGTTGACATTTTCCTGCTGGGATAGGCTTCCTTTCATACCCCAGGTATTATTTAGGCCATCAGAATGTACCTGGCACCCTGGAGATAAACAATGAAGCCGTGCTATGGGTTGGTTGAATCTGGATTAGCATTTCTCAGAGAGCTTAATTTAAGTATCCCCAAAATAATAAGTCTGGAGACTCGAGCCCCAGATATTTCCATCTGGAGACACTTTCCCATTTTAGACACAGTCAGATCTCACATCTGTATGACTCAGAATCATGGATGGCAAGCAGGAGGGTTAATAGGTTTCTTGTTCCTGTTAGCTGGAGATGAGAAGACGGTGTCCTGTGTCATCACAGGTCATGTCAAATTAGATTCTGCAAATGCCACCATGAAGGAAAGAGTCCTTTAGTGCTACGCATTGGTGACGTTTTTATCTAAGCTGAGAAATGTGACTCTGAATAAGCCACGTCTTTCTCAATGCCACGTAAGGTCTTCTTGTTTGGGGGGAAGAAAGCACGGTATGGTGAAAACAGTGCACTCGATGTCTTGACAACGAGATTTCCTGAGCATCACCAAACATAGCATGACATAAGGTGACATGGTACAGCCACCTTTGAGCAGTCAGAAAAGATAAGCCAGAGCTGGATACAGCAGTGGGTTCTGGAAGAGAGCCAGAGCAGGGATTGGACGTAGCGATGAAGCTAAGCGTCAGCTATCTTTGAATGCCGTGCTCAGTGGGATATAGAGTTGCAAATGGAATGTTAAGAAGTCGCATTTCATGGAAAAGTTAAAAGCGCACAAATGTGTTACGCTGTTTTCAGGAATAAATCTAAGTTACTATGCTCTTTTTTTTTCATAAGACATAACCTTATAGCTGAGCTAAGGAGAAACAAGGCCCACAGATCCAAATGCATGCAGATCCAGCTTTCCGCAACTCATCTTAGAGCTTCTTCCATTCCCCATTTGGGCTTCATTCTCTAAGACCCCTTGGCCTTTAGGAAGGTATAGTATTTAAGTAATACTTCTTCCCCTTCCAAATCCCCGAGCCTTGGTCCTTACAAACTGAGAGGTTTCCAGGACCCTGTGCCCTCTTGTCTTAACTCACATGCTTTTATTGAAAATCATGATTAAAAAAAAAAAAAGAAAATCACGATGAGATGGAAAAAAATCTCAAACGCTTTGCTAAGCCAGGCAATTTAGCTGATCTTTGCATGCACTCCTGTGAGGAGACTCTTGACCACCTAATTGGAGATTCCAAATGTCCTAGTGTAAAATCTGAGACGTCTGCAATGAAGAGAATTACTCTGTTGTCTGATGATGATATCTGATGATAAGATAATGACCTCTGCCCCCTGACCCCCCCACCCCTCACTCTCTGCCTCTCTCACTGCACCACACTTACGCTGGGGTCTTCTGTGCTCACACAGGTATGTATCAGCAATGACCACCCCGGCTCGTATGTCACCTGTAGATTTCCACACGCCAAGCTCCCCCAAGTCACCCCCTTCGGAAATGTCCCCGCCCGTGTCCAGCACGACGGTCTCCATGCCCTCCATGGCGATCAGTCCCTTCGTGGAAGAGGAGAGACCCCTGCTCCTTGTGACTCCACCACGGCTGCGGGAGAAGTATGACCACCACGCCCAGCAATTCAACTCGTTCCACTGCAACCCCGCGCATGAGAGCAACAGCCTGCCCCCTAGCCCCTTGAGGATAGTGGAGGATGAGGAGTATGAAACGACCCAGGAGTACGAACCAGCTCAAGAGCCGGTTAAGAAACTCACCAACAGCAGCCGGCGGGCCAAAAGAACCAAGCCCAATGGTCACATTGCCCACAGGTTGGAAATGGACAACACAGGCACTGACAGCAGTAACTCAGAGAGCGAAACAGAGGATGAAAGAGTAGGAGAAGATACGCCTTTCCTGGCCATACAGAACCCCCTGGCGGCCAGTCTCGAGGCGGCCCCTGCCTTCCGCCTGGTCGACAGCAGGACTAACCCAACAGGTCGCTTCTCTCCGCAAGAAGAATTGCAGGCCAGGCTCTCCGGTGTAATCGCTAACCAAGACCCTATCGCTGTCTAAAACCGAAATACACCCATAGATTCACCTGTAAAACTTTATTTTATATAATAAAGTATTCCACCTTAAATTAAACAATTTATTTTATTTTAGCAGTTCTGCAAATAGAAAACAGGAAAAAAAAACTTTTATAAATTAAATATATGTATGTACAAATGTGTTATGTGCCATATGTAGCAATTTTTTTACAGTATTTCCAAACAAGAAAGATATCAATGGTGCCTTTATGTTATGTTATGTCCAGAGCAAGTTTTGTACCATCCCGTGACTGCTTTTTCACAGTATTTCAGCGACCCTCCTCCCCATATATTCTGTTTTTTGCTGGCTTCTCGTGTATTGCATTATCATGTTGACCGGATGTATGATTTACAAGACTTGCACCTGTCACTCTGTTTGCTTCGAGCAGTACTCAATCAGGATGTCTTGTAATGGCGCATCCATCCAATACTCCCCCTCTGTATGAGATTTTTCTTTTGCTTTCCGTATGTGAAATGAGTTGTGTCTATTCTGCCAGCCAAAGGTTGCTTCATTGGGCTCTGAGATAATAGTAGGTCCAGCAGCATGCTACTATTAATTACAGCAGGAAACTGCATTAAGTCATGTTACATATTAGGAAGAAAGTAATATTGTGATTTTTTCAAAAACTATATTATTCATCAGAAGACAGCTCGCTCTGACTTAAAAGGAGCTACCATTTACTTTATGCGGATTGATTTTTCTCAACAAAAGAAAAAAACAAGTGTTGGGGCTAGCGTGCAAAGTGGATGCTGGCTAGCGACCAGGGTAAGGTCCAACCCTAAGTTGAGGACTCGGTTTCAGTTTCTCTCTCTGGGGGAATGATACAGCGGCTCATCTAATTGAAGAGCAAACCATGGCTGAAAAAGGTGCAATCCTTCTTGACTTGTGTTTTTTCACTGATTTGGGAGCTAGTGATTGGTTGTGTCTTCTCGGCTCAAGGACAGACTTGTTATGGCACAAAACCCCCCAGTTTCAACAGCACACTCAGCAATTTGTCTGGAATACTTCTGGAATGCAGTGTGCCTGTTGTATATGGCGGTGACATCATTATAGAGAATTGGTTCCGCCGTAGATTGTCTAGAGGAGTGAACGTGTGGAAGACACAGGGGAAGAGTGGCCATGTGACCTGGTGTGTAATTTTTTAAGTTTTTTTTGCCCGTTCCTTTGTCCTCATTATTCCTTTCTTGTTTTTCAATCTCACCTTGATTAGATCGTACTATGCATGAACACTTTTGTCAGGAATAGCCCATGTGCATGTAATTTGTGATAAGGAAGAACCTCCCACGAGCGAGGATGCATCAAGAAACGGCAGTAGTCTCGGAAAGATTGCACCTTTCCTTGCAGAAATGACCCCCACATGTGCTAACCTCTCCGTTTGCAGCTGTATCATCCATTTTCCCCCTTTCTTACTTTTTGCTTTACTGTCAACAAAAATAGGATTAAGATGGGTTTACCTTTTGCACGTTCTCTTGTGGTAAGCAATCCAAGGAAGGTCTATAGGTAGAAATACTTGAAATAACTGCTAATTCAGGAAAAGAAGAGAACTTTATAAAATATTGTAGTCCCATCTCTGTCAAGTTGGGCTGGAGGTTTACTTAGGTTCCAAGTGGCCTCCTAGGAGCCCTGGGACAAAATGGGGAAATAGGTTAGCAGGGGGCTCAAAATACCAGCCATGAATTTAAGGAGAGTGACTCTGTTGATTGCAAGTAAATGGAGTCTATTTCTTCACCACATCTCTATGTTAAAATCAAAAGGAAGAAGGGACATGCAAAGAAATCTTAGAAGAAAAGTGCAGGCTGAGCATGACTCATGTCATTAAGCTCCTAAGTGTTTCTGCAGTTCACAGAGATCGTCTATGGGCCCTTGGCATTTGGTATCCCAAGCATCCTTCATGTTTCCTCGCCACTTCCTTTGTGCTCAGAAGTGTCCTCGTGTGCTTGTTCACCTTTCTTAAGGAGCCCTTGACAACTCCCCAAGTTGCACTGATTTCCCAATTTGGTAAAATCAGTAAGCTCACAGCAGGGGAAAGAAAAGAGTCAACCCCAAAGAAGTTCTCCAAATTGTTCTCAATTGCCTTTGAAGACCTGGACTCCTCCTTCTTAGACTATTTCAATTAAAAAAAAAAAATCCTACCATGATTAAAACTCTAGAATTTCAGTTTCAAATTCTTCAGGCATGGGAGTCTTGTTCTGGAGAATTTCTGGAATACATAAAATCTTTGATCGAGAGCAAGAAACAACATGTTCCTCAGTATGAAAAATCTCTGTCAATTTTCAGCTTGAGGACAAGAGGAAGTTTTCTTTCCAACTTGGTTCTGGTCACTCATCAAGGTGACATATATCAGTTAGGACAGGCTTTCTGTCCACAGAATGACAGATTTCCTTCATAGGAAAGGCCAGCAGACTACTCGGGGCTCCCTGCTGTGGCCACCAGATTTGTGTCCACAGGGGCATCTCTGGGATGTTCAAATGCCACCATCCCTGTTTATAAACTCGGGAGTGCAGTGGCAATACAAAGAAAGCATGTGAACCAACATTCCCAGCAGAAGGGAAGCCTCTCTGGGTCTTCGGGTGGTGGAAATTGCTGAGATGTTTGACAGTGACTTTGTTTCCTGGGTCTGAGATCATGTCCCATTGAGAAAGATGCAGGGGAGCGTAGAATATGAAAAATGCCTTTTTCTCACTCTAGGTTCCTTTTACATCCTGCTCTCCCTCCTTGCCTGGTAGACTTTTATTTCTGAGAGTGTCTGGACAGTCTCCTGCCTTCTACAAAATGGCAGTCTGCCTGGGAATTTGTGAATGTGTCCCAAAGACCAATATGCCATATCTTCCTTGTTTAAGTGTGACTGTCATGATAGAGTTTATCCAGGGTCATTTGCTCTGTAACTTTTTTTGTTTTTTTTGGCCTGGGTTGAAAGGTATATGGCTCACATTGGTAAAAATATAAAATACCTAGTTTTTTTAGTCCTGGCTGCATCCCACCAGCCACAAAGATGTCTATCCACAAAGGCCCATGAAACATTGCAGAGAAATGCAGACAAAAGGAAATGGCCACATATCACAAGTTCTATTATATATTCTTTTGTAAATACACATTGTACATTACTTGGATGTGTTCCTAAATCATTTACTGTCTTTATGAGTTCATGTCAGTTTCTTTTTTTTTAAACTCTCTTAACTTACTGTGTAACATTGTAAATAACATAATGTCCTTTATTATTTATATTTAAACATCTAACATAGAGTTGTTTTCATATAAGTTTAAGATAAATGTCAAAAATATATGTTTTTTGGTTTTTCTTTGCTTTAAAGTTATGTATCTTTTCCTTTTGCTTTTTTTTTAAGAATAATTTATTGTTCAGGAGAAAGAATGTATATGTAACTGAAACTATTTGAAGAATGCACATTTGAAGGCCGTGAGGTACTGATAAACTAAAGAATTTATTATCCAAAATACTAAGCAATAAGTAATTGTGATTTATTTAAAGTTTTGTCCATTTTCCATGAAAGACATACTGCAATAAAGATGCTACTCTGTGGAGATCTGGGAGTGTGGGTCAGCAGACAAAGGGTCCAGTCTGTTAGACCAGCACCTTGCCTTTTACTGTGATGGCTGTGCTAACTCAGGACCCTGTTTGATGGATCCCATGTTCACCTTGTCTGTCCATTGCTTTTGCCACCCTGCCTGTCCTCAAATCATCTCCTGCCTGTCAGTTCTGCTTACCACTGTGTTCCTTGTTGAAGGAATCACAACCAAGCAATATGACTTTTTTACATAAGAGCATAGACGGGACATCATAGGGCCTGATTGCCTGGATCCCAATTGCTACCACATTCTGTAGAGACAGCATGTAATTTCTTCCAACTCATGAAAATGTCAGTATGGAAACCCATTCAGTCATGAGACAGAAACATGTTACCATGGTCCAAAGGATCCGGTGGCCACCACGGCTCAAAGGCAGCCAGTCAGAACTGGGCCCTGCTAAGCTCTCCTAGAGCTTAAGTAAATGTGCTTTCTCCATCTGGTCTATGATTGAGCAATTCACAGTTCTAAGAGAAAATAAGGCTAAATTCGGTTCTTTCCTCTTCATTCTATCAGTAAATCAAGCTCAGTGTCCATCTTACTGCTCAGGGAAGGACCTAGGCATGAGAAATGTCCTGCATTCTAAGACTCAGTCATAGGAGTGAGGATATTCCTTCTCTTCTTGAAATTAGCCTCAACAAAAGCCATATTTTAGCAAATAGATATTTGCATGAGTGATACTTTTTGTATATTTCAAGCATCTTACTCATTGTTCCAAACAGGATTGGGACTTCCACAGTGTATGCAGTTGAGGTCAGCAGTCCTTTGGGGTGATCATCGGCCTCCTTTGGAGTCTCAGGGTACCCTGAGTCTTCTCACCTCCGTGTCTGTGTGCAATTCCTATTACCTAGTGGAAGATCCACTAGCATCATTTCCAAAGCCATCTGGATGTCCAGGAGATTCAAGGAGGGGCCTTTGTGCTAGTTTTTTTCTATTGGTATTACTGAATTTTCAAAGCTATTCAGAATCCTCATATTTGTGTTAACATTGATATGCACACAAATATACACACAGGCACTTGCAAATTCTTAACACACCCTCCTAAAGTCATGACATTCACTCACGTGTCCAGTCCACCCATGCAGCCATTGAGCAAATCAAGCAGTGCACAGAATCCTTAAAAACGAAAGGTGAAGACACTTCCCTTTGTATTCAGCTTACAACTAAGGCTTGGTCCATCCCCGGAATTGAAAATCACAGGCAGCTGTCTTAGTCATTTAGGTTACAACTGAGTCCTTGCGTGCTCAGTCACTTCAGTCATGTCTGACTCTTTGCCACCCTTTGCCCTGTAGCCTTCTAGGCTCCTTTGTCCAAAGGATTCTTCAGGCAAGAATACAGGAGTGGGTTGCCATGCCCTCCTTAAGATACATTGATATTGGAGACAGAAGCATGGGCGATGGAGGGTGGTGTGGAGACAGCAAAGATTCACACACGTCCGCATTCAATATCTGGATAATGATTACAATCCTCCATTTATTTTAACCATGTAGACACCTGAATGTCACACAGGCCAGCTTTGCAAACTAGCAAACAGTCTGTCTTTCCAACCTAATATCCTCCCCATCATTAGATTTCTTGGTTCTCCGTCCTTAGGATAAATGACAAAGGTCTTAATGTCAGAGATTTGGGGTGATGTGAGGCAATTCTGAAATCTAGAGGTTTGGGATGCTGGATGGAGTGGAAATTTTTGATGATCTCATGTAGTGTCACTTTGCACTCTGACTTGCTCTTTCTGTAATGGATGGAATAAAATAAATTGATGGAAATTCTTGCTCCAAAAGATTAATTTAGAAACAGAAAAGCTTTCTGTTTACAAGAGAACCTTTCTGCTGCTCTAGGAAGCTGCCGTATTCTTAACCTTTAAGGCTGTTGTTGGAAAGAGTAGTCAGACCCACTTCTGTGTGTACCTGTGGCTCCTATTAACCTCCTGACATAGCAGTTGTTGGACCTCTCCAGTGAGCTATTGGTTTTGAACTTCAAGCTCCCAAATATCACCCACCAAGGAGACAGGAAAAGGCTTTTTTTTTTTTTTTTAACCTGGAGGAAAAATAGCATGATCTACCTAATCCTTTTGAAAACACATCAGGAAAGGGAGACCAGTAATTCCTAAAGAGGAATACTATAGGAATCCTAAGGAGGAGTCAGAGTATAGAACAAAATTTCCATCCAGGATCATTCCCTAACATTCTTCCTTTAAACTGAACTTTTGGGGATAGAATCTGATGGAGAAAACAACACTTCTTCCCACCCCCTCAACATGTCAAAGAGTCTAGAGGATTATTACCTTTGTCAGCATAAACATCTTTAATAGCTTTATGTGTTTGTTCTTATGCAGAGAAACTATTAAATAGAATAACATTTTATGCTATTTTATGACTTAAAACATCCTTTATTTCTTTATTATTCTCTTAATACCCTGGGATGTTGGTAGGTGAAATCATCAGGAAAACTGAGGCTCAGAAATGTTAAAAAAAAAAAAAGCTGTCCTCAGGCTACTCATCTAGTGAGTTGCAGAGGTAATATGTTTTCCCAGGTTTTCAAATTGTATTCCTCCCCTTCTCCTGAGCTGAGCACAAACAACTCTTTCATTCTCAGCCCTTCATCACGTGGACAGTACAAGTTCCATGCAAAACCAAGTCTCTACTTGAAAGAATATGAGCCCCTCTGGCTCAGCACAAGTTACTCTGGAGCCCAATTTGCTTGGCTGAGTAACTCTATGCTTCTTTCCCTAAAAGTCAGCTCCCAAGGAAATGAAGTGTAGCCAGGAAGATGAATTCATAACTTCAATATGTTGGTAGCATCCTACGGTGCAACGAGGAAGGCCTTTGCTGTCAAAGTTCTGTCCCCACCACTTAGTGACTTTGCGAATTTGGACAGTTTCCTCCTCCAAGATTATTTCCTGATCTCTAACACGGGAATTCAAATGACTTTACAAAGCCGTAGCGTAGTGAGAATTACATTTGAACACTTGGAGGAAGCTAGAAAACGTCTAGCACATGGTGAGTACTCAAATGCTACCTTCCATTTGCTCCTTCCCCTCCAGGTTATTTTGGAAACTAAACTTTTCAGTCCCAAATGACACAGTCTATATGGCACAAACTGATCAAATTTATTTTATCATTTCTCCAATCTAGCACCAATAGCCAAATCCGTTTTTAATAACAACTGTATGTTGAGCAGCATTATTACTTAAAAAGATATAAAGTTGTAGCTCCAATAAGTTCTTTTATTTAATTGCCTCTGGTGTAGCCACACTGCTTCCTGTAAAGTCTCTAATTTTTAATGACATTGCATTAATGTCTCATAATTTCACGGAAATTTACTGAAACATAACTCTTGGTAGAGTTTTCATAATACTGTCTTCAAACTTCATTGCAAACAGCTGATAAACACAAAAGGATCCTAAGTTGATATAATACACACACATACCCATTTGCCTTAGTTTGCACCCAGGATGTTCAAACAAAATCATTAAACTGCATCCTGGATGTCCATTTCCCTAAAAAAACTATAACCTAGGCAAAGATCTGCAGTGACAAAATTAGAGGAGTCAGCTCCCAGACGAAGTTGTGTGCATATAAGAAGCCACATTATTTATGGATGGTTCTCACTCACTTCCATTATCTCGCCCAAAATTCTTCACAGTCTAGTCACTCTTTATGCATATACTACAGGATACTTTTTTTTTCTCATCCCGAGTATGAAGCCATGAATAATTTACAGACTTAAGCTTTTGGATTTCACCCTTCAAATTTGCATCCTACATCAAGGATGGTGGGTGACTTGGTGTCATTACACCCATGATCAGATCTGTGGTATAGTTAATATAGTTTTACTGTTAAAGGCAAGAAAGTCTAAGATCATTGCCCATATATAATCCTTCATTTAAATTTAAATGTATTCTATTGAAAATAATCCTGACTCCCTATGAAAAAAAATATATGAGGAAGTTTTCTTATAATTTTAAGGAAATAATCTAGATGTAAGCTTTGTATCCTGTTCGTTATTAGCAATAATCAGGAACTAAGCAAACACTTGTTTTCGATTGCATGATTTTCCTCAGGTGATGCTTTCTTGCCTGACCTTGAGCGCTTCTCTTGAAGTGAGGTGCTTAGAGTGCTTCCCCGGGCTTGGGGGCTTCAAGCCAGGGTCGTTTCCTAGAGCACCTCCAGTTTCCCACAGTTGAACCCAAAGTGAAATTTCATCTCCTTCAGAGAATGAGTCTTCATGGGTGTGGACTTCCACAGGTAATAAGGTAACAAAACAGGCAATTTCCCCCCTGGATCCTAGATTCTCTGCCATGATGGGTCAGGAAGAGAGGAAATGCTCTGAGTGAGAGCCAGTTGCTCTGAGCTCCCCAATTCCCAGTACCCAGGTTCCTGCCGATTATAAGATAACTGCTCTTACATGAGAAGCTTCCTGCAAAGATCCCATCCTCCCTTCTGAAAAACCTTTTTTTGTTGTTTTCAAAATAAAGCCCTCACTTAATAGCTGCTTAGTTCCTAGACTACCTCTGATCTCTCTGACTCCAAACTCTGAAGTCACAGGGCCATGAGCCTTCATACTTTGATCAAAAATTTAGTCAGAAATTATGGAATGTAGGATTTAAAGTCATTTATCAAACTAGGAAGCCTTTCTTGATTTGTTGTAGACACCGCAGAAAATTTTAAGACCGAGTCAGAGGACATCCCATCAGCTTGACTGAAAACTCTTTCACGACCTGAAGCAATGCTGACGCCCCTCCACGTTAGGAGTATGGATGACTCTATTTGTCTGAGGAGTTAGATCTCTAGCCAGGATTGTGAGAGGAAGAATCTGGGGTCCTTCCCATTAAGCTGTTAACGCATGAGACTTAGGGCTCCACTCAGGGTTAAAATCATGTCAATTAGCAAGCAAAGGAGCAACTAAGGGAACATATCCCTGCCCCTGGTTGAGGGAGCCCCGTGTCCCCCACGGAGCAAGCCAGGACCTCAGCAACCCTCCCTTGTTCTCCCTCCTCATCTAATCGATGACAACAGTGACTATATCACTGATTCATCACACACGCGTCCTCTCTGCACAAACCCCGCTGCTCTTCTTCTGGGTCACACTCATCACCGGGCTCTGTTCGCTTCTTAACTGATGTGCTTCCTCCAGCTCCTCCAGGGCATCCTTCACCTTCTGCCAGAAGGTTCCAATCACCAACCCTGTCGAGCCATTCTCCTTCCACGGCTCCTCTCACAGCTTGACTCAGCCTGACGTGAGAGGCTCTTCCCAGGCTGGCTTCTGTCAGACTCTTCTAGCTCACCCCCTCCTCTCACCCCTCATGCCATCTTCTGCTTTTTTGTCTTCCAAATACACCCCATCAGTGTTTATCAAACTCCGATCATTGCTATACCGACTTCATGACGGTTACCATGTTCACGGACCACCTGTATTATTTTTCGCTTACTGTTT
The DNA here is from genome assembly GCF_023091745.1 of Budorcas taxicolor. Taxonomy (NCBI): domain Eukaryota; kingdom Metazoa; phylum Chordata; class Mammalia; order Artiodactyla; family Bovidae; genus Budorcas; species Budorcas taxicolor. The sequence goes on from NC_068933.1 coordinate 27,956,458, forward strand.
TTCTTTCAATTGATTGCATTTTTAACAAAAATAAAATCATTTCCAATGAAACATTGTATCAATGCTGTGAATGGAAAACTGCAATCAGTTGCCATAATGAAAATAGAACTGTAAAAATAAATATAATAAAAAGGAAACAAAGTCATCAAGCTCTGAGAAGACACTGTTGCCTGCTAAAGTATGCGAGCTGAAGCCTGTTCTCCGTCTGACATCAGGGGAGAGTGGCAGGTGTTAGATAAATGGGAAGTAGATTCAGGAACTCGACAAGATTTATTCCCTGAATTAACCACAATTGAGAGGCAGTTGACAGTGAGTTACTTCTACTGTTTTATTCCATATTATTTAATGCTAGATCCTAAAATCACTTTGGATTCAGCATTCAATCACTCAGTGTTGTTTCTCATATATCCTTGCCTTCATGTGCACATGTGGTTTTATAGAAACTCCCGTCTTCTCTTTTCTACCCTTTGATAAAATTTTTAGTGTAATGCACTTTATTTCCTATGCAAATTTATTGAGGTTTGAGTCAATTTTGCATTATTATATTTTTAAATTTTTATTTGGCTGCACCACGTGACTTGTGGGATCTTTGTTCCCCAACCAGAGATCAAACTCAGGTCCATGACAGTGAAAGCTGACAAACGCTTCTTACCCCTTCTCTGGGGAGATGGAGGGTCCTTGTCTTGGAATCCATCCATAACAATTTTCCCCTTTTCCCAGATAAATGCTCCTCCTTTGCTGACTCAATGCAAGCTGTGCATTCCTCTGTACAAAAATTTTCACCTAGCTCACAACTTCTAGTGAACCGAATTTCCCCCTCAGTAGACCATGTCCTCTTTCAAAGCAGAGAGGCTGTTTTATATGTGTATGCCTAACACAGTGCCTGCAACATGGTAGCTGATTGCTGTCTAGAGATATATCATCGGCAACCAGAGACTCGGATATTCACGTGGTTGGCAAGCACATGGCTCCTGACATCTTAAATCCCCCACCTAAAATGCGCCAGGTTTACAAACATATATTTAAATACAAATAACAGGGGAGCTTGTACATGGTCAAATCTTTGAAGTCAAAATATCTTTGCTCCAGGGCAATGTCAGAAGTTTATTTTTCTTATAAAATCAAGAACCAAGAGGTTCAGAATGAACCATGTAGATGATTACACCTCTTCCCTTTGGATACACAGCTTCCATCAAATGAGTGGGTTTGCCTGTTAATACCTAGCCCATAAGGTGAAGTCTGGAAAGAGAAACTGGCCAACTCACCTGTCCTCAGGCCACGCTGCTACTCAGACCTTAAAACTTTTGAAGAAAGTTCAAAGAGTAGAAACCTTCTGCTCCTTCTTATCTGCACTCATTATCCATATCTCTTTCTTCTTCTTCTTCTTCTTTTGGCCATACCCTGAAGCTTGTAGGATCTTAGTTCCCCTTCCAGGGATCAAACACCTGCATTGGAAGCATGGAGTCTTAACCACTGGACCAGCAGGAAGTCCCCCTCACATTCCATTTTGGAAGCTGAGAAATACTGCCTAGCTTCCCCTAACATCTTCTTATAGTACGATACAAGAATAATACAGTGTAAAGAAGATGAGCTCTGAAACCAGGGAGATCTGGGTTTAAGTCCTTCGTCTTTCACTTGGGCATTTAAGGCAAGTCAGCATCCCCGAGTCTCAGATTCATTGTTTGGATTAAATGCGATAATCATTATACGTGTAAGCTGTAGTATGGGGCTTGGCCACATAGTAGATGCTCAATAAATATTATATCTTTCTTGGTGGCAAATTTCTTGGGTAGGAATTCTAGCTTGTCTGGCAGTGAGAAGACAGAGAGTGTTCCCAAGCTTAGTGACCCAGCCAAGCCTCCTGGCTGGGAGAGCTCCCCAGGGGGAAGCTAGTTGAGGAGGTATGTTGTCAGAAAACTGGATCCCAGGCTCTGCTGCCCAGATGGAGTCCTTCTTTGGCTCACCCAGCCTCACCAGAACACAGGGAGACCAAGTGACTCAGAACAGAATTAGCCGGGTAGAACAGATGTTCCCTTTTCTCTGAGAAGAAAACAATTTGACAAATTCTGAAATGGATACAGCGGTTCTCTCCTGCCAATTAGCAGGAGCTCCCTCGGATTTCAAGGTCACTCTGGGCGGTGTACTCTTCCTTCCCACGTCTCGTGCTTTGGCTTCCTCCCTCGCTGGTTTTGAGGCTCAGCATCCCTGCACGAGTTGTAAACAATCACGGATTCCACCTTAGGATTTCATCTCCTGGTGATGTGCGGCAGTCCCCACCTTCAGGAAATCAATGCTTGGCAAACGAGTCAAGGTTTCACAGATTATGAGGGTGAGGGCAGTTTTTTCCTCCTGCCTTACGGCTTCATTTAATTCGACCTCCGGTAATAACTCAGTGGCAGAGTCACTCTGCCGGACGGGCTCCAAGGTGCCCACGGGCAACCTTAAGAGCAGAGCACGTATGAGAGCTGCTGGATGACTCGTCAGCTGATGAGAAATACAGTGAAACCTTTTCTGTTTCAACGGGATCAGGCAAGGTGACTGGGAAAGCTCCCCTGGGCGCAGACACTTGGTAACTCCACATTTACCAAATCATTTCAAGACAAGCTTATAGTGAAGTAATCAGCAAAACCACTGTCTAACCTTGAAATTATTCTGCGGCCGCTGGACCCTGAAGACTCTGACGGAGGCAGTTAAATCCAGCCGTCTGGGACTTTGATCAACTGTGTCTGCCCCTCGCCGAACAGCCAGGACCTCTTAGCTAGAAGCTACTCGAGGGCACAAGGCCCAAGCGGAGAAGTCAGGAGACCGAGATGCTCTTTCTCATTCTGGCAGACACGGAGTTACCTCATGCCTTTGCAAGATTTCAGATGTGTGGAGACTCTGACATTGATTACCCTTACTGAGGACATGAAACTTCACAGATACTGTTTTTCAAAAGTGGGTGGAAAAAAAAAAACCTGAGGCCCTAAAGTTGCAGGATATTTTGGCAGCTGTGTTCAGGCTGGATATAAAGGCATCCTTGTGGGAGCCTAGCTTTTCCCTGGATCCATTTCACTTGCTATCTTCAGACAGAGAAGATGGAGAGATAACCGAGTGGGTGGAAGATGAGCGATTAGGATTTTCTGTTAAGATGGAAATGAGGAAGGTTTTACTGACAAATGACTTCCCGAGAGGCTACAGGGAACGAGTCATCCCACTTAAGAACAGGGTTGTAACTTCAGACCCAGTGCCAGATATGGTCTAGGACACAAGATGCACTGATGGGCCCAGCTGGGATAGACACATCCCCTTCTGTTCCCACTCACAGCCACAGCCACCCTGCCTGTCCGTTAGATGTTTGAATATCAATCTCCAACGCTGTCCTGCCACTCCTTCCAGAATAGATGCACGAAGGAAATGTGTCCAAACCTCATCTGCGGACATAAAACTCATTATTTCACTCCGCATGCGTTTACTGAGTACATGGATAATGCTGGGCTAAGAGCTGGTGATGCAAAGAAGAATAAGATACATCTCATTTGGGCACATCTAACCCTTCCTAGAGAGCAGATCTAGTTCTGGGGACTAATACATGAACAAATGCAATGTGACTGGTGAATTGAGGAGCTGTGCTTTAATGATAAAAAACATGGGGCTTGGATCTTCCATCATATGTTTACTGCTCCCCTGCCACATAAGTGCCAAATGAATTTTGGCATGTTACTAAACCTCTTGGACCCCAGTATATTTACCTATAACAGTTGAATATTCTCAAAACGATATCATTAGGGATATACATACATACACATATGTATGTATACATATATCTCCAGATTTTCATCTGGCACAGAGTAGCTACTCAGTAATGGTTTCACTGGGAATTTGAAAGTTCTGTGTCAACGACATCACAAAATGCGATGAGAGTAGAGAGCAGACAGCTACTTTGAGAATTATCATTCGGCCAGGTTTTAGAAGAGTTGTTGCTAACCCAACAAAAAATTAAGGAAAGATGACTATCAATTGATTTTCATGAGAAAAATAACCCTGAGAAGTGAAAGAGCAGGGTCCATTCAGGTTGGGTGCCAAGAGTAGGTGGCCCTGGAGGCAGGTACAGATGCAAGGCTGGTGTGGCTAGCTGGAACTAAATTTTGGGAGGAGATCACCGTGTCATCATAGAGGGTGCTTAAGAAGGAGGCTAACTGGCTCCAAATTGATAGAATTAATTCTGGAGAGCAGGGCACTAGGGCAGTAAAGTAAAGATAGAGGGTGAATTAGGAGGTGAAGGTCTTGTTGTAGGTTAATGATGATGATCAGCACCTCATTTAGACTACAGACAGGAAGATGAGACTGGAAAATGAAATGGAGGGGAATCTGTGAAGTGAAGAGAAATAGACTTGATGACCAAGTAGACATGGGATGTGAGATGAGAGAAGATCCAAGGATGTCACCAAGCTTGGGCTGTGGAAAGGCTGCCAACATCTGCTCCATGAAAACTCAGTGGAGCATCCTTCGTGAGTTTATAGGAGTCCACGGGGCAGGGGCTGAAACCAGTCCAACACCCTGTTCATTAGCACAGTCCTATCCTGGTTGTAGCCATGGGCAATGAGTATTGTGCTGTGCCAGCATTTACAGGGATATCCGCAATTAATCCGCCCAACAATCCGCTGAAGCAGGTACTACCATTCTCAGACTGCAGATGAGAAAACTGAGGCTCAGCTATATGAAAAGTCTTACCTTGTACTGCCAGCAAACATTGGAGCTGGAAATCAACCAAAAATGTTTTTGATGTCAGCCCCCCTCCCCTTAACCACTTCCCTCTGTTTCTCTTTTGGAGATGCATACCTTACAGGGTTTATATGGTAAAGCCACTTAAGAGGATCATCCTCTTCAAATGAAGATCATGTCTCTTCACAGTAACCGATTTTTTCCTGGGTTTAATATGGGAGAGAAAATGTTGACTGAAGCCAGGCTGTCTCCTTCTTTCAATTTGTTTATTATAGAAGCAACATTTGACTAAGCCAGGCCCGAAACTCACAATGTCCCCCAGATCTATAGTCATTCATTCAGCTGGTAGTAGCCTACTGATCTTTTCTGCTTTCTTGTTCTGTGCCAGGCACGGTGTCAATTGTTTGACAATGTCTGGGATGCCTTTGGAAACTTCTCGGGCTGCTCTTCTCCATTTTACCAACTTTCACAGAAAAAGTGTCACCCCTTTGGGATTCTGATAGCTCATAGAGGGATCGTGGCATCTCTCATTTCTGGAATTGCTGAAAATACTGCAGATCATTTTTAACCTAACATTTGAGGAACTGTATTGGGTCCTGCCCACCAGTCTTCCAGAAAATTAAGGTTTAGATAAATAGAATGTTGCCTACCATATCAGTGAACAAAGGATGTCACAGTCATCAGGGATTGCAACCACAGCCTACCGGGAGCTGCTGAGCCCTGAAGACCCTCAGGATGTGAAAACACAGGATGCTGGCCTCAGATAACCGAGGTGCATATCAAAGGAGTGATTTCAGTGAGCCCAGACTCTTGCATCTTCCCATACAAGGAAAAGTGCTAAATTCCTTAACTTGAGATATCTGGTTTTCTTTAACGAAGAGTAATATTTTGACATTCAGATTGCCTGCCCTTTGTTGCAAAACTCCTGGACCCATACGTCCTGGCTCCCTCTTCACCTCCTCAGACCAGTTCTCTCAGTGTTACTTGAGATGTTCCCTCCTTTGAGGTCCTAAAAATTCCTGCTGAATAAAACGTAACTCTCAACTTTAAGGTCGTGAATGATTTGTTTTTTAATGTGGATCATTTAAAGCCTTTATTGAATCTGTTACAGTATTGCTTCTACTTTACGTTTTGGTTTTTTTGGCCACAGGCATGTGGTCTTAGCTCCCCTGCGGCTGTTTTCATCACTAAGTCATGTCCAGCTCTTTGCAACCCCATAGACTGCAGCCTATCAAGCTCCTCTGTCTATGATATTTTTCAGTGGAGTGGAGATTCCCTGCTAGTTCAGCTGGTGAAGAATCCACCTGCAAATGCAGGAGACCCTGGTTCGATTTCTGGGTTGGAAAGATTCCCTGGAGAAGGGATAGGTTACCCACTCCAGTATTCTTGGGCTCGCCTGGTAGCTCAGATGGTACAGAATCTGCTTGCAATGCGGGAGACCTAGGTTCAAATCCTGGGCTGGGAAGATCCCCTGGAGGAGGGCATGGCAACCCACCCAGCATTCTTGCCTGGAGAATCCTCATGGACAGAGGAGCCTGGTGGGCTACAGACCATGGGGTTGCAAATAGAGACACGAATGAGCGGCTAAGCACACACACATGCAATACTGGAGTGTGTTCCCATGTCTATCTCCAGGGAATCTTCCTGACCCAGGACTTGAACCCATGTCTCCAGTGTCTCCTCTATTCGCAAGCAGATTCTTTCCCACTAGTGCCACCCGGGAAGCCCCTTAGCTCTCATATCAGGGATCAGATCCCTGCATTGGAAAGTGAGCTCCTAACCATAAGACCACCAGGGAAGTCCCAAGTTGTGAAAATTTTTTTAGTTGACAGTTTGAATCTCAATTCAGTCTTCGCAGAGAGTGACAGATCTTCCCAGTCAGGGAGGACCATGCTGGCCTCCCACTGGGCAGAGATGCCTCAGCTGTGACTTGCATCTGTGGAACATAAGGGTCTGAGGAATTAGTGCCACTGAAAGTCTCCGTCACCCACGTATTCATCCCTGCCTTGAAAATAAGATGTCCATTCCTGTTTCGAAAATTAAAATTAGGGTGTCTGGTCTCAGTGGCAAAGTGGCAATAGAAGGCAGTTGGGTGGCCATCAAAATACCATCATTACTGCAGCTGATAGGTAAGCCTGACCACCATAAAAAGAAATTCCAGAGCTCAAGGTGGGGGATCAGAGGGGCAACTTAATATTGCTTCTCTATAAATCAGTGCAACTATTTCTAGAAGGACTGGAACACTGCTTTGTCTTTGATTTTCAGATTATTCACTGCAACACACACCACGTCAAATGAAAACTTACATTTATGGCAGACCTCCAAGTCGTTGTGATTTCTTAGATGTTAGGGATTATGCTGGATTCACCTTTAGCTCTAATGTTTAGCACAACACCTGGAACTTAGAAAGTCTTTAATAAATACTGTTCAGAGCTACCGCTTTAGACCTTAACTGTCGACAGGGACAATCATAAAGCTCACAGAAGAAAGTAATTTAATTCACTCTAGAGTCTTCTCTGCATTTCCCTTACCCAAGATGAATGGCAAAAGAATATGTGGGTTGGTGGGGGAGAGGGAAGGTGGATGGGTTTATAAATGAAGACAGATTATAATATTGTAATGTTGTTCTTTTATTATGACTTAATACATACTAAAAGAAAAAAAAATCTCACCAAAGAAAGAGTAGAAAGAAGAATCTGTGGTCTTTTCAATTAATGTAATGGGGAATCTCAATTTAGCTCAAGAGAGAGTCAGTCATGCCTGGGCTTGTCTATTGAATTGGTGAGGGCAGCTGCCTGGAGCCTGTTTGCATATGGATTGAGGGTCCTCTTGGGACAGTTCTCATTCTGAAGGAAGAAGTTGCCTGGCAACAAGAATTTGACCCATGGAGACAGCCTTACCCAACAGAGGAGCAAGGAAGCCTGTGTTCAGTGTGGTCTGTCATCTAGATCTGTCTCCCGGCTGGATCACAGGAATATATGCCAACGTGTCACAGAAAGTGGAGAGTCTAAATGAACAAAACGGGGACAAATAAATCTGCTTTACTAATATCTTACATTGGAGAGCACTGCTGTGTTTCAGGAGTCCTCTGATAGACTCAAACCTCAATGGAAGGGAGGCGTTTCTCCCTTTCTCACCAAAAATCAGTTAGGGTATTGTGATGTCGCCAAAGCATTCAGTACAGTCTGCGGCTGAGCAGCAACAGTTGAGGGGGAAAAGACTCCAAAGTCCAGAGAAGCATTAAGAATCAATTCCTATAAGAGGGGGACTTCCCTGGTGATCCAGTGGTTAAGACTTCCCCTTCCAATGCAGAGGGTGCAGGTTTGATCTCTGGTCAGGAAACGAAGGTCCACATGCCATGGGGTGTGTTTAAAAAATTTCTTTTTAATTATTTTTCACAAGAATTATCATCAGTAATATTAGGTATCAGAAGACAAAAGTAAATTTCAAAAATAATCTTTAATATGCCTAAAGGATGTGGGGGTATCCAGGTGATGCTCACTGGGAGATGTCTGCCCCCGGTATATAGCAGTAAAGTGACAAAGTGGTACCCAGCAGAGGGCTGATGGGAAACTCTTGTGCCCAACGAACCTTTTAATTTTTGAAGACAATTGGTATTACTATTCCATTCCATGTTTCTCCAGAGGAACTGACAGCACCATACATATTACAGGATGCAAATTGATGCTTGCAGAGGTGAAGAAAAGAATATCCAATTTCAATCACCATCAGTACCAATGTCCCAAAGGCAAATCTGTATATTATGCTTAAAAACTCCTTTACGTAAAGGTAATAGCAAAAATATTATTTACAGCTAATTTACTTTAAATGTATTTTAAAATATTTTTCAAAATTTGTATAATGGAAGACATTTACTTTACTTTTTAAACTTGCTTTCAAGAGAAACTTCTAGTTTTAAGATGAATGAGTTCTGGGGATATAATGTACAGCATGGTGATTCTAGTTAACAATATTATGTTGTAAGCTTGAAAATTGGTAAGATAGGGGATCCTCAGTGTTCCCACCACATGCACACACACAAAGGTAGTAACTATGTGAGGGGATGGAGATGTCAGCTAACCTTATTATCGTGATCATTTCAAAATATAGGTATAGCAAGGCACATTGCACACGGTAAACTTCTACAAAGTTATATGTCAATTATATCTCAATAAGTTGGAAAAAAAGAAAGAAAAAAATGACCAGTTTGTTGTGATCCACACTGTCAAAGGCTTTGGCATAGTCGACAAAGCAAAAGTAGATGTGATATCAATCCAGAAACAGAGGTAGAGACAGGGAAGATTTAAACAGGTCCTATATGATACAAAATGTCTTGAATATCTTAACATTTCTTTTGTTCTTCCTTTTCCCCAGCATAATGAGCACTTCCCCCTGAAAATTCCCAACCTCTGTGACTCCACACTTGTAAGGCTCTGCTCTGGAAAGACTTTAAGCAGGCGTCCATCTGGGGTCATTTCTGTAATTTTTTTGGCTCAATCCAAAGATTTTTGAGATGTACATGTGTAACTGAACCACTTTGCTATGTACCTGAAAATAACACAATATTGTTAATCAGCTATACTTCAATATGAAAATGTAAAAATTTTAAATGATTTTAACAGCAAAGTCAAGTGAATGGGGTGTTTATGGGTCCACGGAGCCTTACAAAGAACCCTTGAATATGAAAAAGTACATATATGTTTCATGTATCACTGAATTATTTTGCTGTATAGCAAAAATTAGCACAACACTATAAATCAACTATGCCTCAATAAAATAAATTTTAAAAAAGAGGAATAATCCTGAGGTCACGCTATGCTGTAGTTGTCCACTTTAGTTACCTTTAAAGAAGGTCATGAGAAAAAGAGATCTCTCCGAGGTAACTCAGTGTCAGCAGAGGGACCCAAGGATGCTGTTGCAGGCTTGCTTCACAGGAGGCTATCTCAGAGTTCATTTACCTGTGAATGACCGCACAACCCAGAGGGACCCCAGGGCCTTTGAACGTGTCCATCTCTCAGCACCCTGGTGGCTCATGTGAATCCACGGGGGACTTAATGGCTGGCGAGACAAGATGTACCCCCTTGTCCTACACTTAGGAGAATTCTCTGCTGGGCCATCCTCCCTTCATCATCTCCTGAAACTTTGTAATATACACCAGGACAACAGGTGAGGAGAGAACTTGAGTAGCTAGAGAGACTTCCTGACAGCACAGAAAGAGAGCAGGTATGGAGACAGAGGGGTGAGAGAAAGAACAGCCCCTTCCAGCTCTGAGTTCCTAAGACAAGATCTTCTTGGTGTTTGGGCTGAGGAGAGAGAGACGATTTGGGTGCCTGGGCATAGGAATGAGAGAAGGGAAAAGGGCAAATGGAAAACAGAGAAATATAAGATCTCTGTGTGAATGCTTTACTAACTACAATTCCTTTTGGTTTCATTAAAGTAAAGGTTTACATATGTCCCCTCCGTCTTGAACCTCCCTCTCATCTCCCTCCCCATCCCACTCCTCTAGGTTGTTAGGCTGATTCATGTTGATGTTTGGCAGAAACCAACACAATTCTGCAAAGCAATTATCCTTCAATTAAAAAATAAATTTTAAATTTTAAAAAGAAAGGTAAAAAACAAAAAAGTTTAATCTGCTTTTCTGTTACATTTTAGTCCCAGAAGGGTGTGACTTTGAAAGCAACTGTGATGATACTGAGTGGTCCCTTCAGATTAGTGAGTATATACTTGGAAACCATATCGGTGTGTGATTCTTTGGGAAAATGACATCCCGCCTCCATCAGCCTAAAGTTGAAAAGACTCCAAAGCTGTCTTAAGGAAAAGACTGCCCCCATGTGGGAGTCCTTGGTTCAGTTCAGTTCAGTCACTCAGTCGTGTCCAACTCTGCGACCCCTTGGACTGCAGCACGTCAGGCCTCCCTGTCCATAACCAACTCCCAGAGTTTACTCAAACTCATGCCCATTGAGTTGGTGATGCCATCCAACCATCTCATCCTCTGTTGTCCCCTTCTCCTCCCGCCCTCAATCTTTCCCAGCATCTGGGTCTTTTTCAACGAGTCAGTTCTTCACATCAGGTGGCCAAAGTATTGGAGTTTCAGCTTCAGCATCAGTCCTTCCAATGAATATTCAGAACTGATTTCCTTTAGGATGGATTAGTTGAGTCTCCTTGCTGTCCAAGGAACTCTCAAGAGTCTTCTGCAACACCATCCCTACATGACTACTGGAAAAACCATAGCTTTGACTAGATGGACCTTCGTTGGAAAAGTAATGTCTCTGCTTTTTAATATGCTGTCTAGGTTGGTCATAACGTTTCTTCCAAGGAGCAAGCGTCGACCCCAGCCTGTCAGGCCCAAATGAAATCCTAAGAGATGGTTCTGTTGCTCCAATTAATGAAATGTAGGCTGTCTTCTCCAGACCTGCTTTATCTCCCTGAGTTGGAGCAGTCTTCTGCAGAAGTGGGACACTTTTTAGAAAGGCGTCCCACGAGCCAGCACATTTGTAAGATATATACCAACTCTGAGTCAGCAGATGAGAAAGCTGCAGGAGACTTGGAGAGGATTAGGGTTCCTATCAATTAGGTGGGTTTCTGGTCGTAGAGCCAGAGTTGACCCCTGGGGAGGGAGCAGACTGGTTAGCGGTGAACTTCCTGGGCCGGCGGAGAATAGGCTAGCAGAGGCATCAGTCTCTGGTTTAGAAAGTCTATCAGACTCTCATTTTTTTTTTTCCCCAATCCCCTCCCATGTCTCTGTCCAGCTCTGCACTCTCATGCCCTAGACTCTGCTGGAAATGGCTAATGTCCTCTACTCACAGCCTTCAGAGGATTGTTCTGGGCCTGGGGGTTTATATCCAGCCACGTTGCTCCTCCTGTTGGTCCATGGCCAATGAGTGAACGGTGCTAAAAGATCCCAGCTTCTTAACCTCAAGGTGCAGCAAGTCTCCAAGTCTTCATTCATACCAGGGTTCTCGACACGATCAAGATGACCTTGCTTGCTTCCTTTTTCTAAAATTTACTTATTTATTCATCTTTGGCTGTTCTGGCTCTTGGTTGCCGCGTGTGGGCTTTCTCTAATCGCGGCCAACGGGGGCTTGTCTTGCTGCAGCGCACGGGCCTCGATGCTTGGGCTTCAGTAGCTGTGGTTCACGGGCTCTAGGGCACAGGTTCAGTGGGTGTGGCGCATGGGCTTAGTCGCCCCACTGCACGTAGGGTCTTGGTTCCCAAACCGAGGATTGAACCCGTGTCCCCTGCACTGGCAAGCAGATTCTTATCCACTGCGCCACCAGGGAAGTCCACCTTGCTTTCTTCTTCTTTCTATATTCTCCTTCTCTCCTTTTCTTACTGATTTCTTCCGGGGCCTCTTCCTTAGTAAATCACTGCCCTGACATCTTTGGCTCACTGTCGGCTTCTGGGACAAGACAGCTCTAATAAAACAGACCTGGAGATACCGAAATGAAGTGGCAGAAAAAATGACCTGTTTGTTGTTGCTCTTCCTGTATTGGTATCATGTGGACAAAACGTGTGATGGAGTGATTGCCAGACCATCCAGAAAGCTGACTGTTCAAGGTTTCTGTGGGGACTCTGCCAACGGAAATGTAAGCAACCCACAATGAACCTGGCCCTGCCATGACAGTGTAGTTATTTTCTAATATGAGGGACCCACCATTTAAATTTTCAAAACCAGAGATTATGTATCATGGTATTTGAGAAAACCGGGCTTTATTTGAGACTGAACTAAAAATGATACTATATTCCAGGATTACAGAGAAAGAAAATATAAGAATACAGAGATGTAATGACTAAAATTTAGAGGACTTCAGGACTCACTCTACTATCTTAGGGAAAGCATGTGATCTGTTGGTGTTTTACTGTGGTGCTTTAGTCATTCAATTGTATTTGACTCTTTGTGACCCCATGGACTGTAGCCTGCCTGGCTCCTCTCTCCATGGAATTTTCCGGGCAAGAATACTGGAGTGGGTAGCCATTCCCTTCTCCTGGGGATCTTCCAGATCTCCTTCCAGATCTTCCAGAATTGAACCCGAGTTTCCCAAATCTCCTGCATTGGCAGGTGGAGTATTTACCACTGAGCCACCTGGGAAGCTCCTGGGTAGACCTATAGGTGATATTTATTTTCTTTATTGTTTCATGTTTTATTCAAAAAATTTTTTACAATTAATAGGCACTCCTTTATAATTATAAGAATAAATGAAAAAAAAAAAAACCAGTCCAGTCAGAACATACCTAGTTTGATCTGCAGCTTGAGTGGATTTTGGGTATATCATCCCTTTTTGTAATTCTGTATCTTCTGTTGCCGCCTAAAGGTCCACAAGGGCAGAGACCTTCTTGTCTTTCTCATTCATCACTGTGTGTCTGTTGAGTGTCAGAGATCTGCACGTGGTAGGCTGTCAATAGATAGGTGTTAAATGAATGAATAAATAAAGACAGTGATGAGGAATTGGGCTTCCCAGGTGGCACAGCACTAAAGAATCTGCCTGCCAATGCAGGAGACGCAAGAGACCTGGGTTCGATCCCTGGGTTGGGAAGATCCCCTGGAGGAGGGCATGACAACCCACTCCAGTATTCCTGCCTGGAGAATCCCCATGGATGGAGCAAACTGGTGGGCTGCAGGCCATGGGGTCGCATAGTTGGACCCGACTGAGCAGGCATCCACCAGACCATGATGAAGAGCAAGGTGGTCCCCTAAAAGAAACAACAGATGAATGAGATTCGTAAGGGTCAGCACGGAACTGCAGGAAAGTGGTAATTCACACAGCTGAGCTATCAGGTGTTGAGAAATGTGGTGGGAGTCGGGAAGAGCCCCAGAAGGGTCAGAACCTCCCCTGGAAGCCAAAAACTCTCTGAGTTCCTGTATATACGGCATCTCACTATCCTTGATGCCTATGAGATGCTTGTTATGTCTTCCCACGTATAGATGAGACTCTGACGCTCCCTAAGCTTAAATGCGTTGCACAAAGTTGCGATATTGTAAAAGGAGTTGACCTCCAAAGCCAGTGATATTCTGCCCCTAAGGAGCCTTGTTGATTCCTGTACTACAGAGGCCATGACCTTTGAAGTCTTGTTTAAGCAGGCAGACAGACTCTTAAAGGCAACAAAATGCCATTGAGTTTGAGAAAAGGATTGATGTGATTGTTAGGGCAAGAAGCTGGAGCAAAGTATAATGGATATTCCTGGATGGTAGAGCAAGAGGTAATATTTATTCTCTTCTTTATCCTTTTATGTATTTTTCAAATTATTTACAATAAATTTGCAAAGGAACAAATCATTCTCGTTTCTCCCTTCATCTTTCTTTATGTTACTTTTATAGTTAAAATTCCCACATTTCTTACGTCTTTGGGTTAATGTACAGAATAGTTTTAGTAAAATGCCATAATTATTTGAAAGGAGTAAAAGAAGGCAGAAGATTTGGGGGTGAATTATCAGGGGGTAATTCAGAGATCAGAGGGTAAAGAATCGGATATACCTCTTTTGTTTCATTCAATAATCTTTATTGGAGACTTACTGTCCACCAGTCATTCTCTGTGTACCTGAAAAGCATCATGAAGGAGACAGATAGTATCTCTGCCTTCTTAGAATTATAGCCCAGGAAGTAGACGACGATCATTTTCATTGTAGGTGGGAGAAGGTTAAGCCAAATGTTCACGACGGACCGTCATGAAGCAGAGTCCACAGGGTGAAGTGCAGTCAGAATGGAGGCAAGGTGTTTAGGAGGTGTCATGGGATGGAGAGAGAGTGAGGGGGCAGCAAGGCCGGGAAGCCTGAAGGTCCCAGTGTTCCCAGGGAGCTGGCCTCTGATCCCTGCAGCAGCATGCCAGCATCACATTTCCTTTCTAGGTACCTGCAGTCCGGGAAAAGAATGAACACAGTAAAACCTCAGCGTAAATCCTGCTTGCCTGAGAAAAATGAGCTCTGAATCATTAACAAGGCAATTGCTGCTACACACTCACCATTACCGTTTCCTGATCCTGGTCTTTTTTACATGAGTGCACCTCATGGTGTGGATTCAATGATATACAAATGGTTACACGCTTTGGAGATATTTCTGGGCTTGATTGTTCTATGCCATGCACCACTTATGTAGGTTATGAATTAACTAATAAATCTGTATTACTTTCTAAGTTTAGGATCAAAAGGTCTCACTCCTTTCTCTGATACCAAGTTAATGTAATTATCTCTGGTGCCAGCAAATGAAGACTAAACTGTAGCCATTAGTACAATCTAGTTCACACATACCTGGTCCCCAAAACTACCCCTCATCTTTCCTAGTGATTGAGCGATGATGTCTCTGTTATTATGAATAATTTACCCTAGATGCAATGCCATCCATCTCAACTTTGTGCAGGTTAGACCCAATAAATATTTGCTTCAACATAAGCAATTGTTCACATCCTTTGACCCATATTTAGAACTCTATCCTAACAAAATAATTCTATGACAAGAAAAACAAAATTTTGCCAAAGGATGTTCACCACAACATTATATATGGTTTGAAAAAGTAAAAGCAATCTAAATACACTACAATAGAAAATTATTAAAAATAAGTACATTTCCTTTCAGATGATGAAATACTATACCATTACATAATTTTTTGCAGTAACACAGAACAATGGTGACGCCAAGGTATTTTGTGGAAAACTGTAAGCAACTCGTATAAATGTCATTATTGTAATTACGTTAAATGAAAATAGTGGTTTTCTTTGGATAATGATACTGTTAGTGCTCTTTTTCTTTTATAAAGGAAATACATGTTTTAACTTGAGAAAGCAATTTTTGAAAAAAAAATATTTTCTTGATTTATCCAATAGTCAATCACATGCTTTTATGAAGAAAAATGCTGCGTATCGCTCCAAATGTCTATTGTTTCTATGAAGCCCAGCCATCTGGCAGAAGTCATAGGAGATGACAGGCCACTGCTAATTTTCCTCCCTATCTAGAAAATGTCCAAAACATGAGGGTCATTTGCATCAAATATAAACAAAGCCAGACACTAGCTGAAACAGTAAGGTCAGATTTTAATCAGTAACATGCTACCACACAGGGGTGTGTCCAGCATGCAACTGAATTCAATTTCGATTTTTTCAGAAGTGACTGGATGTTTTAAAGGGAGGGTGAGGGAATGAGAAGGGAGGTGAACAGAGGCTTTGAGTAGTCAGGGAAGTGAAAAATCACAAAAACTGGAAAGGGGAGGGTTGGTCCATGTGAAACCCATCTGGATGTGTTACCTGGTATGTCTCAAAGTTGGACTACAACCCTCCCACAGAGACTGGGAGACAGAGATCCCATCTTCAAGTACTGGCCAGAACAAACCATAGATTTTAAGAGAGCCTAGAGTTTTCTCAGGCAGGCACTCCAGGGATGTGACTTTGAACTATTAGAAGCTATGTCAGCTTTTGTTAAGTATTTTTTTTTAATTTTCATCTTGATTTTTACTTCTGATTAATTTTATTTATTTATTTTTAATATAAATTTATTTATTTTAATTGGAGGCTAATTACTTTACAATATTGTATTGGTTTTGCCATAGGGGGCAAGGTTAATACTTACTTGAGCAGAGAGTTCAGAGGAGCCTGGTTCAAGTTTGATCAAGGTGAGAATTTTGTCATTCTACAGGACATTTCAAATTCCCTATGCTGCCCTGATTGGCTGACTATTGATCTTTGAGGGCAGTTCAAATGCTATTAGAAATCAAATTGGGTAGAGTAGGAAGGGGAAATGCTTATGTAGAGATCTGATCAGAAGCACGCTGCTTCCCCCAGAGGGCTTCAGGACCACAGAGCATATGACCTGCTCTTCTCAGACAGCTGATTAGTGGTAGACTAAGACCCCCTTTCCTGACCCCTAATTCAGTTCTCTCTGCAACACATTATACTATACCATAGGAAATTGCCATTTTTGTAGATCAGAAATGATGCGATATCATTCATTTCATTTTATTTAACCTAATAATCTTGCCCACCTTGATGCAATTTTAAGGGCTCTTTGTGGGGGGTGGGGGGGGAGACAAAACAAAGCAAACAAATCTATACTCTTTCTAAGACCTAAATTCCCTAAGAAAAACCTCTCTTCATCATCAGAGCTCTGATTCAAAGCTCAGACCTGTGATTTCAAAAGAGAATGCCCCCAGTAAAAGAAAAACATTGATTAAGGCTTTCTAGATGGATTAAAGTAGACCCTTTGCTAGATGTCAAGTTAACCAGAAGAGCACTAAATTTCTGAAAGGCTGGGGGGGAAAGTGTATAGCAAGAAATAAATATCTATGAAACAATTACTACTTGCCGATATGAACAAATTTGTTTCATAATTGTTATCATATGTAATCCTCCCGACATCCTTATGAACTAGACATCATTCTCCTTTTCTTTTTAAAAATGTTCATTTATTTCTGACTATGCTGAGTCTTCATTGCTGCACGCTGTCTTTCTCTTGTTGCAATGCTCTGGCTTCTCATTGTGGTGGCTTCTCTTGTGGAGCGTGGGCTCTAGGGCGCGTGGGCTCTGGGGGTTGTGGCACATGGGCCCAGCTGCCGCATGGCAGATGATATCTTTCTGGACCAGGGATTGAGCCTGTGTCCCCTGCATTCGTAAGCAGTTAATCACTGGATCTCCAGGGAAGCCCCTCCTTTTCTTAGTTGATAAATTGAGATAGAAAGCTGCATTGAATTGCCCAAAGTGATACTGACATAGCCAAGATTTATCTTGAGTCTTGATCTACTAGGTGCCTTCTATCAGAATATTTACAGTATGCCTTGCTGCATCCCTAAGAATTGTTGCACAAGGGTTGTTTTTTGTTTTTGGTTTTTTCTAATTTAAAGATAAATGTATCCTTTCTGATTCATATACTCTGGGTTGGTCTAAAATTTGAGAGGAGTAAGAGGCATCTTGTTTGAAGGCTTGTCAAATCTTGGGAGATCAGTCATACTCTAACAGGTAATAAGATTCTCTCTGTTTTTCTTATTGCTCCCAATCTTAGCCTCTCCTTACACTACTAATCTGAGTTTCACTTTTAAAAACTACAAGCAGGAAGGAGAATCACTTCCTCTACGATGTACTGAAGAGGTCAATAAATACTTTCTTGAAAAAGCAGTATAAAGCTGGACAGAACTATCAAAAACAGCCGTTTGAATGCTCCAAAGATTGACCAAAGGCTTTCAAAACTCTGAGAAACACTTATTCGTGAAAGCTGCTGCTGCTGCTGCTGCTGCTGTCGCTTCAGTCGTGTCCAACTCTGTGCGACCCCATAGACAGCCTCCCACCAGGGTCCCCCGTCCCTGGGATTCTCCAGGGAAGAACACTGGAGTGGGTTGCCATTTCCTTCTCCAATGCATGAAAGTTAAAAGTGAAAGTGAAGTTGCTCAGTCATGTCCGACTCTTCGCGACCCCATGGACTGCAGCCTACCAGGCTCCTCCGTCCATAGCATTTTCCAGGCAAGAGTACTGGAGTGGTGTGCCACTGCCTTCTCTGATTCGTGAAAGCTACTCACCCACAGATAAAAACAGCACTGTGAGTGGTGTTCTTGTCAGGGCAGTTTCCACCCTTCCTTCTGATGATATATACAGATTACCCAGAAGAAAATTGAAAATTTGTTTAAAAATGCAAAGTTAAAGAATGGTTTAAAATGAGAAAATGAAGAAACCCCTTAAATCAGTAATGTCATAAGAAAAGCAACAGAAGTTTTCAACAGAATCTCGTGATATCCAATGACTTCTTTCTAGAGCATGCACCTTAAAGATATGAACACACAATTGCCATAGGTTTCAACTATAATGTTGTGCTGGGTTCTCAAATTCTCCAGTCCTTGCGACATCACCAACCGGGAAACGTCGAGGCTTACAATGCAGACATTTGCTTTCCAAAGTTTGGCGATCATGGATCTCTTGAAAAAGATTTAGAATATTAATCCTGAGGTTTTTTTTCAACCTTCATTATTTTCCAGATTGCAAGGACTTCCCTGGTGGTCCAGTGGTTAAGAATCTGCCTGCCAATGCAGGGGACACGGGTTTGATCCTAAGTCTGGGAAGATCCCACGTGCCGTGGAGCAACTGAGACCACACACCACAACTATTGAGCCTGGGCTCTAGAGCCCAAGTGATGCCACTACTGAAGTCAGCCTGCCTAGAGCTCATGCTCCCCCACAAGAGAAGCCACTGCAATGAGAAACCTGTGTATCACAACTAGAGGGTAGCCCCTATTTGCTGCAATTAGTGAAAGCCTCTGCACAGCAACGAAGACCCAGTGCTGCCAAAAATAAAATAAAATCTAAAAATTGCATACATTCAGAGGTTAGCCTTGTAAATATAACCAATGAATATAAGTAAGGAATTGTCTTGGAGAGGGGAAAAATACCTATTTATTTCATCACGTCCTTGCTTAAATACTGTTTTTATTAGAAAAATATTCATTGTATTACAGTGAAGTGAAGTGAAAGTTGTTCAGTCATGTCTGACTCTTTGCGACCCCGTGTGGAATCCTCCAGGCTAGAATTCTGGAGTGAGTAGCCGTTCCTCTCTCCAGGGGATCTTCCCAACCCAGGGATAGAACCCAGGTCTCCCGCAGACAGATTCTTTACCAGCTGAGCCACAAGGGAAGCCCAGACTATAGAGTGTCAATAATCAAATAGCATGTGTGTTACGGCAGTCATAGGAGGAGTTATTTTCCTACGGAAGTTTGTTTACCATAGACTATAATTTTCCTATGGAAATTTTTTTCCATGGATTATAATATAAGAACTACAGTTCTATAATAAAAAAAATTTTTTTTTAAGAAAGGCAACCAAGTGTCTTTCATCCCAATTAATATGAGAAAGCTCACTTGTCCGTGGCGGAAGGCCACATAAACTTTGATTTTTGACATCTGGTTTCTGGAGGAGGATGAGGTACTGACAAGCATGGAAGCAGCGCAGGGTCTCCATCAGGAATAGGGGGTGAGCTCAGGGCAGGAGGGTAGCATGTGGCGTGTGCAGGGGAGCTGAATGCAAAGACGGGAGAATTGATGGGAAAGAGGGTAGTGGAGGCAGAAAGGAGAGGGGTGGCAGGCGGCGTGTGTCTTCACGTTGAGGAAGTTTCACAGCAGCAGGGAGTGTTGTCCTTGCACAAGTCTGTTCTACCTGGTGACATATCACGGCTGGCTTGGAGGCCTGCCTGGGAGCCATTCCAGGCCACAGTCATTCCTGTCACCTGCTGTGGAAACAGCTGAGGGTCATGAGCGTGGGCACATCGCTGTCCCTTTCTGTCTTGCTTTAGAGAGGAAACACTCATAAGGAAATCCGTCTGGAAGCCATCGGGGTGGGAGCCATTCCAAATTATTTCCAGCACGCATCTCTACAGAGATATTCCCTTAGCTACCTAAGGCTTAATATTACCCAATTTCTGCTTGCATAAAATGTAATTTTAGTATGGAGGTAATAAATTGTTCCTTTTGGAAAATTTGAAAAAGTCACAAAATAGAAGGGAAAAGCTACAGGTAATCCTGCCACACCAAGGAGACATGAACATTTTTATTGTTGCTTAGTCCCTAAGTTGTGTCCGATTCTTTTGAGACCTCATGGACTGTAGCCCGCCAGGCTCCTCTGCCCATGGGACTCTCCAGGCAAGAACACTGGAGTGGGTTGCCATTTCCCTGACCCAGAGATTGAACCCGTGTCTCCTTCTTGGCAGGCAGCTTTTTTACCACTGAACCACCTGGGAAACCCCATGAACATTTTTAGGCAGATTCTTGTCTTTTTTGTTTGCGCTGATCCTCTGGGTTGTGGTGTGATTACAATGTACACAGTTTTTGAGTCTTCCTTGCTTTGTTTATTCACAGGCCTTTTCTATGATGTTGTAAATGCTTGGTAAACATCATTTTTCATAGTTGCCTGATTAAAATCTTTTTGTTCCCAGTGTTCTGGCTATTACAAATGATGCATAATATACATTTTTGTGCATTGAATATATTTTTCTAATTCTATTTCAGAATATTTGCTTAGGATAGATGCCAGGAATAGAATGAGTGGGTTCAAGTGGAAAAACTAATTTTTCAGGCTCTTGATTTGTATTTTTTTTTTCCTGAAATAGTTACATGCCCACCAGCAATAGCTGGTGTCCTTTTCACTCAGTCCTTAATGGCACTGTATATTTTCATTTAAGAGGTTGCTAATTTCATATTCTCTAATCTACTTGAAAGATATTAATGGTAAATCAACAATAAACAAAAAACACAACAAAAATAATAAAACAGGAAAACTTTTCTTGCTTGTGAGCTGTGTGCTCAGTCGTGTCGGACTGTTGGTGACCCTGTGGACTGTAGCTCGCCAGGCTCCTCCGCCCATGGGATTCCCCTGGCAAGAATACTGGAGTGGGTTATGACCATTTCCTTTTCTAGGGGATCTTACCCATCCAGGGATTGAAACCACGTCTCCCGCATCAGCACGCAGATTCTCTACCACTAATCCCACCTGAAAATTGGCCTTTGAACGCTCACTATGGACTAAATACTTGATGTCCCTGAACTCTGGTCTTCTCCCCCTGTTAGGTAGGTGTCAGGTTATGCCTAGTTAACAAACCAGGAAATCCAGGCACGTACGTTAAGTAAACTGGCTCAAGTTTAAGTAGCTGGAATGCATATTTCGAACCTATTTACTAACCTATCAAATCTTCATTCATTTAAAATTAAGATATTTAGGATGTCCCCGATGGTCCAGTGGTTAAGCCTCCATGCTTACAATACAGAGGGTGCAGGTTAGATTCCTGGCTAGCAAACTAAGATTCCCCCATGCTTCGTAGACCAGCTGAAAGAGAAAAAATAAACAAATACATAAATAAAATTGAGATGCTGTCACTATCTTTGCTGACTTTAGTTCATTCCAGATTTTGTCTGGTTTTCCTGTACCTGTATCTGTTTCCTTTATTTTTCTATTTTGCTGTTGGGGGTGGGGAGTGGGGGAGGCTTCACTTAGCCTTTAGAGTTGAAACACCAGCTCTCTGTGAGGTTTCACTGAGTCATCCTCTTCTTAAAGTGATTGTCTCATCTTGATGGTTCTAGAGCCCCATCATACAGGTAATGTAGCGACTTTGTGGTACATGGATCTCTCCAACTAAAGTGTGGGCTCAGCTGGAACAGAAAAAAATGTGCCAAGCCATCCATGCCTGACTTACGGTCATTACAGTTTTTGTCTATTTTTCTCTACCAGTTGACAATTGGAAAAAAAAAAAAAAGCACAACATGAAGGTTGTGAGTTAAGTTTTTGGGGAGCAAAATGAGGACTATAGCCCTGGAGTATCTCAGTTAGGTCTGAGATACTGCTCCAAAGAGGTAGGGGGATGGTCAGGATATAAGTGATTTTCGTGAAGGGGAAGTATGTGCAATCAAGCACAGATGTTTGCAGATTTCTGCTAATCTCATGAAGGTCACTGCTAGTCAGAAGGAGCAGAAGTCACCATGAAGGACTTTAGTACTTTTCTAGATGTGAAAATATACAAGATTTGGGCTTGTAAAAATCAGCTCTTGAAAATATCTAACCATCTGAAGACCTATTCTGCCAGTTTTTCCCAGAGCACAGAGGGCCTCATTCTTGATCCTCACCCTGAATTCCTTTCAGGTGTTGTTGAAGGTCAGCAGCTGCAACAGCTCACAATTTAATCCTTGTAGAGGTAGATGGCCAGTGCCAACTGGTAGGTGACATGGTCCTTCCCTGTCTTTCCTGCTCTGATGAGTCAACTGGAAGGCCTGGTTTCTATCTGTTTTATCTAGATGCTCACCAGCACAGCAATGCTCTTTGCTGGCTGTGATTAGGTTTGTGTACGTGTGCTGTGCTCAGTCATGTCCAGCTCGTTGCAACCACATGGACTGTAACCCACCAGTCTCCTCTGTCCATGGGATTTCCCAGGCAAGAATACTGGAGTGGGTTGCCATTTTCCCCTCCAAAGGGTCTTTCTTATACAGGGATCAAACCTGAGTCGCCTACATCTCCTTGCACTGGCAGGTGGATTCTTTCACCACTGAGCCACCTGGGAAGCCATGGATAGGTTTAGGCCACTCCCAAGTCTCACCCAGACCTGCCTTCTGTCTGTGGACCACCCCTATCGCTGTTTCTGCTACTTAAAATTCTTGCCTCCAAAAGTCTATCGAACAATTCGAAAAATACTGGGGCAATAATTATTTTTAAAAGTTCTTCAGATGACTTTAATGCAACAGGACAGAGGATCCTTCTCTGGATGTTTTGGTTTGGTAGCTTGGCTGCAAAATGGATGCTTTGGAATTCCTGGCCCTCATTCTGTTGTGCTTTCTAGAGAAAGCCTTCTGTGCAGTTCGATCAAAGATCAACCATTCCATCTCTCTGCAAGTGCCTGTCAATAAAGCAGAAAAGAAAATTAAGAAATTAAAAAGGTGTTAGAAATGAACTAAGCATGATGACAATACCAGTAATAATAAAACTAATGTTTATTGACTATATTATGTGCCAGACACTGTATCTCCATTATATCTTTTACTCTGAGGCTGGTCTTATGAAATAGAGGATTATTATTTTCATTTTATAAATGATTGTATGATTTAGAAACATTAACTTATTTGATTAAGATGACACAACTAGTGAGTCTGGAAGCAGGACTTCAGAGAGGCAGCTCGACTTCCAGTTGACATAACCAACCGTGACAGAATGCTGGGGTGGCGGGGGGTGGGGGAGGGGCAGGATTTATGGGAAGAAATAGCCTAACCCTAGATCTCTAATGTTTAAACAGCAAATACAAATAAGAAACCAGCAGAAGACTGGTATTATAATAAACTTTGTTTCTATAGCTATACACAAAGAAAAACTCACCTTCTTTTTTCAAGTATCCATGAAATGCTTACAGAATGTGTTCAATTCTGGGCCAAAAATAAAATGTTGAAAACCAGAAACTATGCGAGCTATATTTACAGATGAAAATAAACTCTAAAATTAGCAGATTTTAGTAGTACAAAAAATCAATAATTCTCTCCAAACTCAATCTCTATTTAAAAATACACAATTCAAAACAATTCCTAAGAGAGAGAATTATAAGTAGAAGAATAATTGCATGTAATACAAGAACAATGGAGGCTATATATTAAAAATAGTATTTTCTAGATTCTATATATATGCACTAATATACTTGTTTTAACACAACATTATAAAGCAACTGTATTCCAATAAAAATTTAAAAGATAAAAACAATATTTTGATATGCAGCCAGATAAGCCAGATAAACATGTTATCCAGCACTGTGATGTTGGAGAAGACTCTTGAGGGTCTCTTAGACTGCAAGAAGATCCAACCAGTCCATCCTAAAGGAAATCAGTCCTGAATATTCATTGGAAGGACTGATGCTGAAGCTGAAGCTCCAATACTTTGGCCACCTGATGCAAAGAACTGATTCATTAGAAAAGACCCTGATGCTGGGAATGATTGAAGGTGGGAGAAGGGGACGATAGAGGATGAGACGGTTGGGATCATCTACTCAATGGACATGAGTCTGAGCAAGCTCCAGGAGTTGGTGATGGACAGGGAAGTTGGGCATGCTGCAGTCCATGGGGTTGCAAAGAGTCAGACATGACTGAGAGACTGGACTGAGCTGAACTGAAGCACGTTATATCTAAAGATAGGCAAAAAACTATCTTAAGAGTTAAATTTTTTTTAGCAAGAAAGAAAATAAATAATCACAACACTGAACTATTTCTTCTAAGATGATAAAAAAATTTAAGTTACCTTTGATTACCTAATTAGGCTGCTGAATGCATGAACTTCATCCATATCTTTCTAATGGAATGGGATAGAAAGGAAATATCATGTGAGACCATAGCTAAAAGCTAAGCAGAATACTATAAAATACTTTTTTTTTTTTTTTGCTTTTCCCTTATTTATGTAACTGGTAATCTCCTTATAGAAGTCACCTAAATGGGCCTGACACTGAGAAAAGCAGGATTATCTGCCATATTGCATTCTGAGTTCTTTGAAATGATTGTAAATTGGTGTATCAATTATGCTGATAAACGCCAGGTTTCAAACATTAAACAACTAATCTATACTTATTAAGATCTCTCAGCAGTTTAATTTCTAAACCCACCTTAGGTGAGTATTCTTATTCATTTGTATCAATTTGTGCCTATGTGTTTGAATACCTATATGCAGAAAATATTTCATCCATTCTTGGTCTGATCTTCTTTTCTCTTCCATGAAATTCTATTAGCTTACAGCATTCTAATCACATTTGCAATTATCTTAAGCACCCTAATGCAGTGTCAGGCACTGATAATTTCATTAATTTCACTCAATATGCAGAAATCATTAATTTAACATTCACATACTTAATTGTCTATACTTTCCAACGTTTTTCCTCCCACTGTACATTTTCTCCTATTTCATCATTGCTAGCAATACTCTTCCCCTTTGCTCATGTGTGATGACCTTTTATTAAAAGTTAATCTTTTCCCTGCATTTTCAGGATATTAGGTTAATATTGTACCTTCCTGTCAGCATCTGGGTTTCATTTTAGCTGGGAGAATATCATTGTCCTGATTTCATGTCTTGTACTTTAAATTGCTGATTGATTTTTCCCAAAGGCTTGTATTTTCTATCTTGTATCACCGTCAAGTGTGTGAGTGTATGTGTGTTTTATCTCCACTCCTGAAGAGTGAGTGTCCACGTATGCCTTATTGTGGTTTTCCCTTGGCTTATATACTTCATATGTATGTATATATACAGTACAGTACTTTGCACATATCAACTGTTCAATAAACACATTAAACGAGAAAACAAATGGTGCCTTTATTTATCTTTTGCAAGCAAATTCCTTACTCTCATTTTTGCTTTCCTTGACTTGCATATAACCTCCCTATTATAGGCACCTTTGTGGAAGATGTGTTCTTTCAAAAAAAATGAATTTATTTATGGCTGGGCTGGGTCTTCATCGCTGCACAAGGACTTTCTCTAGTTGGGGTGCATGGTCTCATGCCGATGGCTTCTCTTGATGCAGAGTGCAGGCTCTGGGATATGCAGGCTTCAGCCCCTGTGCTGCACAGGCTTAGCTTCTCTGCGGCATATGGGATCTTCCTGGACCAGGAGTCAAACCCATGTTTCTGCACTGGCAGGCAGATTCTTAACCACTGGACCACCAGGCAAGTCTGGTGCCCTTATCTGTTGCAAGCAAGTTCTCTATTCTCATTTTTGCTTTCCTTAACTTACTCTTCTTACTACAGGCACTTTTGTGGAAGATGTATTCCTATAAGGTCTGACCACTCTGTACCAGAAGTATTACCAATATTATTCCTAGATAAAAATTTAAGTTATTTTGAAGTTCAATTTGGGACTCTGTAAAATCAGAAAGAGGATATACAAATAACCATATCTAGTTTTCTCAACAATAAATTCAAACTTTCCTTAGTCCCAACCACCACTTCAGCTTAGATTTTACAGACATTTTATATAGTTTAATGTTTGTCAGTGATTTCTTAGGAAGACTTCACCACTTGTGTAATTTCTTTACCCTTATGACCTCTCCCTTGATTTGAAATTGTATTTTTACCCATCCAAGAGCTTCCCTGGTGGCTCAGATGGTAAAGAATCTGCCTGAAATGCAGGAGATCCAGGTTCAATCCCTGGCTCAGGAAGATCCCTTAGAGAAGGAAATGGTTACCCACTCCAGTATTCTTGCCTGGAGAATCCCATGGACAGAGAAGTCTCGTGGGCTACAGTCCATGAAGTCACAAAGAGTCAGACACAACTGAGCGACTAACACTAGTGTTAATTAAGTGGCTACAAGTTGGACTCAGAAACGCAGCCAGCATAACTGGTCTTAAATGATGAAGGAGGGACAAACTCAGAAAGTACACAAAATCTGATGTGTTAACATGCTCATAGTATCCATGTATCCACAGGGCTGAACATTTGTGTTCTGTGGCGCACTGATGTGATGCCATAATTTGTACTGCTCACGAATATGACTCTCAGATTCTCCTATCCACATGGTCATGTTCGAGCAAGCTTTGTCCCTGTTTGCATTTATCAGAGGCAGTAAAATGAACTTGTTTTAGCTCTTCACACTCTGCTCTGTCCTAAGGGTCTCAGAGATTTATCACAAGCTCCGATTAATGTATAGTTTTAACCTACTCAAGATTCTGAGGCTCACCCCAGTAGTTGGTTGCTAAGAAATATTGTGATGATTTTATCCAGACAGACTCTTCTGAGACAGACACGTAACATCCCTACCCATGGAATGTGTCTTTCTGTAACTTCATTAATTCTTCCTGTGAGTTTTTCTGCTCCAGTTCTCCTGTGCACTCCAATACTGGCCCCTCAAATAAACCCAGTCCGATTCCCTGGAATTATCTTTTTTCCATTAAGGCAGAACAAGTAGAGGAAGAATTATGGGTTACCTAATCAGATTTTCCCAGATCTATGTGAAATTCATCTGTTTCATTCTGTCTCTTTGCTATCTTTTTTTTTTCTTGGTAATTCAAACTGATTTCCAATTCTCTGTTGAACTGTATGTTATTCAGCTCTCTATACAAAGTGAAATTTATGTACTGCTATGTACTTGCCCTTTTTGTTTTTCCAATAGGTACGTATAACTTACTGTTGTGCTTATAGAATAATTTACATGAAGGACATTTAGCTACTCACAGGGATCTTCTGATATTAGGAAAGATTATTTCCACTGGGCTCCTTTGGAAGAGGAAATATTCTCTAAAACATATCTCATCCTCTGTGGTAGACTCTATTCTTGTTCAGCAAATATTCTCTCTCCCTTCTCCTGACATGGGAAGAATAGAATATTCCTGTTGGGCTTGAACACATGACATGGTTAATAAGGCGTGAACAGATGTGACAGTTCAGTTCAGTCGCTCGGTTGTGTCTGACTCTTTGCAACCCCATGGACGGCAGCATGCCAGGCCTCCCTGTCCATCACCAACTCCCGGAGCTTGCTTAAACTCATGTCCATCGAATTGGTGATGCCATCCAACCATCTCATCTTCTGTCGTCCCCTTCTCCTCCTGCCTTCTATCTTTCCCACCATGAATCCATTTGTCACTTTCACTGTATACTCATAAGGGATTTGATTTAGGTCATACCTGAATGGTCTAGTGGTTTTCCCTACGTTCTTCAATTTAAGTCTGTATTTCACAATAAGGAGTTTATAATCTGAGCCACAGTCAGCTCCTGGTCTTGTTTTTGCTGACTGTATAGATCATTAAATGATCTCTGTTCATTTCCAAGGCAAATCATTCAACATCACAGTAAGCCAAGTCTATGCCCAACTAGCAATGCTGAAGAAGCTGATGGTGAATGGTTCTATGAAGACCTACAAGACTTTTTAGAACTAACACCCAAAAAAGATGTCCTTTTCAATATAAGGGACTGGAATGCAAAAGTAGGAAGTCAAGGGATTCCTGGGGTAACAGACAAATTTGGCCTTGGAGTACAAAATGAAGCAGGGCAAAGACTAACAGTTTTGCCAAGAGAACACACTGTCATAGCAAACACCCTCTTCCAACAACACAAGAGAAGACTACACGTGGACATCACCAGATGGTCGACACCGAAATCAGATGTGACAGTATGCATGTTTACATCCTTCTGCTTGGACTGCTGGGCACTGTAGTGAAGAAATACACCTTAGGTAGTAGCTGATCTCTCATTCTGAGACTTTGAGTAAGAAGACTTGTGGGGTAGTTCTGAACCAGACTTGTTGCCTGTAGAAAGTTGATATAACTGACCTGCAAACCAGGTCAGAATGTGGAGAAATACAATGGCTGTAAGCCTCTGAGATTTGGGGTTGCTTCTTTGAAAAAAAAAAAAGTCAAAATATAGTTGATTTACAACATTGTGTCAATTTCTGCTGGACAGCAGAGTGACCCAGCTATACATACACTTATATGCTTTTTCATAGTCTTTTCCATTATGGAATTCTCCAGGCAAGAATAGTGGAGTGGGTAGCCATTCCCTTCTCCAGAGGATCTTCCCAACTCAGGGATCAAACCTGAGTCTCCTGAATTAAAGGCAGATTCTTTACCATCTGAGCCACCAGGGAAGCCCAGCAATACTGGAGTGGGTAGCCTATCCCTTTTTCAGGGGATCTTCTGGACCCAGGAATCGAACCAGGGTCTCTTTCATTGCAGGCAGATTTTATACAGATGGACTTTTTTTTTTTTTTTAATCTCGCTGTGGCATACAGGATCTCAGCTCCCCAACCAAGGATGGAGCCTGTGCTCCCTGCAGTAGAATCGCAGACTCTTGGCCATTGACCACCACGTAAGTCCCCTGGGGTTGCTTCTTAGGAAGCATTTTTGTAAGGAACGTTTGCCCAGTGGCAGTTCAGAATTGTTGTGGCTCATTGATCGCTGTGTCTCTCCTGTTTTTCACCTTTTTGAATGGTACAGTTTATTGCTGTCATCCTGCTCTCTTTTCACCTTTATATGATATATGTGTGTGTGGGGGGAGGGTGTATGTGGTCAAAAGAGGATATAAATAGGTTTTGTTTTCCGCTTATAAGTGAAATCAAATCTTTCAAGAGAAATCAAATCTGGACCTGCTGCAGATGCTAGTACAAGATCCTGAATTTCAAATCAGATGCCCTTTGGAGTTCCTGCCTCCGGAAGTGTATGAGTTTATTTTGAATGCAGAAAGAAGGTCCATCGATAGTTAAGACTGAGAGGGTAGACTCTGGTGAGCTCTGCTCCCCTCCACTGACATCCCAAATCCATTCCCCAAAGCACAGTGGGCTGGGAAATGTGGACGGCGGGGTGCCAGGTCTCCATAGGCTCCCCACTTCCCCCCTCTGTTGGCCCAGTTGCCCCCTCCCCCAAGACCCCTCTGTTCCATCTAAGACTGAGCTGGTGAAGAAAGTGCCCAACATTTCTCCACTGGCAAACATTTACTCTCTGCTTATCCACCCCTACAGGAAGAAAATACTGCTGAGCCCCATGGATGTCAGCTTGGCCATGTGGCCATATGACTCACTAAACACAGTATAGGGAGGGATACTGTACCAGTTATAAGGAAGGCTTTACGAAACACTGAAGGTTTCTGACAGCCTTCCTATACTCCAGCCCTTATCCTGGTAATAGCGTGCCCTGGATAGAAGCCACTCACACTACTGTGGAGTGAGAAGGACCAGGCATATAAAGCTGATCCAAACCAGCAGAGCAACCATCACCAACGCACAGAACTGAGAGTGAAGAAAAAGTGTCAGCTGTCGCCATCAACTGAGCTTTAGAAGACGTTTCTTTATGCAGCTCCATTGCAGCAAAAGCTGCCTTGATAAGCTTCTGATGAAAAGAGGGGCTAATGTCCATATGTAGCTAGCATCTGAGCTAATCATCTTTCTGTCCAGACAGTTACATGCAGAAAATATCTAACTCAATGAAGGATTATTCTAGGCAGGACTTCCCTGGATATTCCGTGGTTAAGAGTCCACTCTTCCACTTCAGGGGGCACAGGTTCAATCCCTGTTTGGGGAACTAAGATCCCATGTGTGTGGCCAAAAGCAAACTAACCAACAAACAAGTGACAACAGTAAAAGAATTATTCAGGAAAGCATTGAGTAAACTGGGCTTCCCTCGAGGCTCAGTGGTAAAGAATCTGCCTGCAATGCAGGAAACCCAGGTTCGATCTCTGGGTCGGGAAGACCCCCTGGAAAAGGGAACAGCTACCCACTCCTGGAGGATCGCATAGACAGAGAAGCCTGGTGGTCTACGGTCCATGGGGTCGCAAAGAGCTGGACATGACTGAGCGACTAAGTACACGCACACATTGAATAAATTTATGGCCCAAGAATTTATGGCACAGTTCAATAATAATGCCAAAGATAATAATGTGAAATTTAGGGCAAACATGAAAATTTTGAATATGTTTAGTTTCTGATGAATTATATCTCTAAGACACATAATTAGACATATTTTTGTGTATTAGGATATAGGCAGAGTAAAAGATCAATATCAAGGCAAAAGGTAAACATCCCTGGAAAGAAGAATTTAGGGACATCCTAAATTCTTAGGAACACAGAGGCGTGTTCCAAACTAATTCTGCTATCTAACATGCACGGGGGATGCATGAAAAAACTCTGGCTGAGGTCCACTGGTATATTTTTCCATCTATGCATGTACAATGGGATACAGCCTGAGCCTGCCTCATAAGGCAATGAGCGCTAGTCCAGGTAGAGGTAACCTGAACTTCCAACAGATTTCTAGAATTAGATCCAGAACATTAATCATTCATGACCTTGTAAACATGGTGCCTTTGGGCTATTCACCAGATTGCTCCGTAAAGAGTGACCACAAGCTTCTTTCTAGGGATGTTTACCTTGATATTGACCTTTCAGTCTAACTGCTTATATCCTAATACACAGAAATATGTCTAATTATGTGTCTTATGGATATGATTCATCAGAAACTAAACATATTCAAAATTTTCATGATTTGCCCTAAATTTTACATTATTATCTTTGGCACTATTATTGAACTGTGCCATAAATTCTTAGAAAAGTTGAAAGGAAGCTTAATGCATGAAGTCTAGATAATTATTATAAAATCAACAAATATATATATATTTACATGCAAATTTATAAATTTATTGAAAGGCAATATGAAGAATATTCAAATTTCAATAATAACAGCAGGCTTGCCAGAGGTAGGGAGTGGGCGTGAGAGAAACGGATGAAATAGGTCAGAGGGTTAAAAACAGAAATCTGTTAAATGAATGAACATATTGGCTGAACAGTAATCTGTATCATCTCATTAAAAAACAAGGGTGAATCTCCTTCTAGTAGATTTTTATTTCTTCTGTATCTTGTCGTCAGAATATCGAAGCATGTCCAGTTTGTTTGCAGGAAACTCTGCTGTGAGAATTAGTGACCTGAAATAAACAGACTGCTAGATATTTCTCCAGTGAAAATGGGTTTATTTGGGATCGGCAGAGAAATGCAATTTGGGGTCTGCAGGCACAGTCAACCAAGTGTGATTGCTCCACAGGACAAGGAAAGGAGAACAGTTTTATAGAGAGAAAAAAGCAGTTGGCAGGGCTCTAGTAAACAGAGTCAGTGACTTTTCCTTGGCTGAGTTCTTGCCAGGAAAAAAGAGGTGTCTTTCTTCTTCCCTTTGGGTTCAGCTAACTTCACACGGGCTTGAGAGCTCCCCCTTCTGGCATCGCAGCTCTATTTAACTGGGGCTTATTTTTTTCACACAGTCTACTTGAAATTCAATGAATGATCAGAGAACTATTAATCTTGAAATAATGATGCTAGTTTACTTGTTTGCTATACAAAAGTGTTGTTCTTTTTGTTATGTATGAGTAATATGAAATTAAAATTTCAATATTTAACACAGTTTAGCATCAACAGTCCTGTTATAATTAATTCAATGAGTAGCAAAACCTTGCATCCATTAGAGAACAAGAAAATTAAATGGTGATTATAGCAGAAACATGTTGAAAATACAGAGTAGAATCTCAAAACTTTGCATAAAACCCTTAATGCTGATAAGAAGAGTTCTGAAAGTCTGGCATATAAAGTTAAGGACTTTGTAAAAATTTGTTCTATGTAACAGATACAGCCAATAATACGTATCTTCAAGTTCTCATCCTTACAATAGTTGCCAAAAATACTAAGTAACCAGAATCAACTTTCAAGGGATATATGTGAGACCTGATAAACAAATATAAAAATATCTTAAAATTTTTATTGATGGAAATAAAAGGAGAATTGAATTACTGGAGAGGTTAAAACGTGTTCTTAACTGGTAAGTTTAAACAATTAAAATTTTTCCCAGATGAATTTTTTAATGGAAAGCTTAAAGGCTTGTTTTCTCCCCTGAAATTTGAAAAAGTAAAATAATACGGTGGCATAAATACCCAAGAAATTTTTGAAAAGGAACAGCAATGGAAGGTATTGATGTACATTACAAAATTAAAATAATTAGAATAATATCCTGCTAGAACAGAAATCATTAGACAGATCAATGAAGTAAAGGGCATAGAAACAGCCTCCATATACACGAGCTTGCCTGAGTGCTGAGTTGCTTTGGTTGCCTCTTCAGTCATGTCTGACTCTTTGAGACCCTATGGGCTGTAGCCTACCAGGCTCCTCTGCCCATGGGATTTCCCAGGCAAGAATACTGGAGTGGGTTGTCATTCCCTCCTCCAGGGGATCTTCGCAATCCAGGGATCAAACTGGCATCTCCTGTACGACAGGTGGATTCTTTACCACTGAGCCACTGGGAAAACCCACACATAAGTTTATTATCTGATAAAGAAGTCATTTCACATTACTGGGTGGGAAGGAAGTAAAAGCTGCTGGCACAACTAATTAAATATTTAGAAAAAACTAAATCTTCATTATACTAAGAAAAAATTCTAGATAGATTCAAAAGCTATATGTGAAAAGCAAAGTATAGAAGAACATTTATTTAGGTTATTTAAGAACAAAGATTTTTCTTAGCAAAAGGCAATGGATGAGATTTGACTACATGGAAATAAAAATGAACATGTCAGAAATTGAGAAAGAAAATATAAAAAATATATGCAACAAGGATCAAAGCACTTTTTAATTAGGCTGTTCAAATAAAAAAGACAGCACTCAAAAAATGTAGAAAAATGATCTCACATATTTCAAGTTGCTAATAAGCAGAATATTCAATCACAGCCAACAGTACAAATTAAAACAAAAATTAGATACTACTTTTTTCCCATCAAGTGATTTTAGAATTGGTAACAATGATGCCTTGAAATTTGTACACTGCTGACAGAGAAACTGGTACAGCCTTGCAGGAAATACATGCCCAAACCCATTAAGAGATTAAAATCAATTCATATCCTCTCATTCAATGATTTCAGTTAAATATATGGAAAAGATCTATTTATCAAGTTCATTGCTGCTGCTGCTTAATCACTTCAGTCATGTTCTTTACCACTGAGCCAGCCACCAGGGAAGCCCCATCAAGTTCATCACAGCATGGTTCATAATAGAGGGGGTAAACAAACGAATGCTCAGCAATAATAACATAACTAAATGAATTGTGGTCCCTCCAGATGACTGACTGCTATGAAACTAATAATAATTATTAGAGAACATTTTATGTGGTTCCATAATCTTAATATGTGAAAGTTAAGACACAGAATTGTATATAGAGCTTACTTACCTATATATTATAGTGCTATTTATCCCTATCTGTCCATTTGTCCAGAATATCACTGAGAGATACAATTCTTAAAATTTTGTTATACTTTTCTGTAATTTCCAAATCCTTTAGTGAATTGCTCCGTAGCAAGTAGGCAGGTTTTCTCACTGCTACTTAGATATGCAAATATCAAAACAAATTTTATGTTCATTCCTTAATCTATTTGCTTATTTCTTTATTACTGCATCTTCTTCCTTACATGCTCCCCTTCCTACTGGACAGCCGAGGAGCTCAACTTTGTTAATTGACAGTATCTCAGTGTCTTCTTTTTTAAACGATTTCCTTTAGTTCATAGCGATGAGGTGAAAACTCAAGTTTTCAGAGTTGAGCCTTCCATCTTTCTTGTTCCCAAGATGAGTCTTGATGTCTGGGTTAGGAGGGTCTTGTGTCCTCAGCGGGGGATGAAGAACAGTCTTGAATCTTCAGTCTGTTGAGATGCTGCAGGGTCTTGCCTCTTTTAAGTGATAACTGGGTGAGTCTGTTGATGACAGTCTCTGGAAGATGGTGATCCCTGCCTGTCTCACCTCATGCTGCTGTCTGTTGCTGATAAACAGCCCAGGAGCTTGTTTTCTTTCAACTGGTCGGCGCCCTGTTCCTGATTTCTTCTCTTAGAAGTGTTATATAACCTTGAGGTCTGCATAAAGTTGCCATTCAACACCCACTCCCTAGCAATAACACCTCAGCTTCTTCCCTACTATAAGGACATGTGCCTTGCTCCTCAGACAAGTATCATCAGCTACTTTCCACATCCCTTCACAGAGTGAATGGGAGTTTCCAGATGATTTCCATGCAGTGCAGGAACCAGGAAAGTCCCCGAGGAGATCAATGCAGGCCCTCTCTTTGCCAAACTTTATCTTAGCACTTATTTTACCATTTGTTATATAAGTGTGGGCTTCCCAGGTGGCTCAGATAATAAAGAATCTGCCTGCAATGTGGGAGGCCTGGGCTTGATCCCTGGGTTTGGGAAGATCCCCTGGAGGAGGGCGTGGCAACGCACTCCAGTATTCTTGCCTGGAGAATTCCATGGATGGAGGAGCTTGGCAGGCTATAGTCCATGCAGTCACAAAGAGTCAGACACAACTGAAGCAACTCAGCACACGTGAATACAAGTGTGGGGTCGGCCAGGAGAAGTAGTCTAATCCCAAAGTCCCAAAGGACAAGTGGAATTCAGAAAAATAAAGAACAGTTTTGAATAAGAAAATATAAACTCTGACATTTCATAAATATAAAATATGCTTAATACTTTAATGGTGGGATGCTGTTATTTTTGATCTTGTTTAAACTGCACTGTAAATTAATCTCCTTACAGATTTTCATCTCAACATTGCATTTATTAGTCCTGTCTAGGTTCAGAATGATATGAAGTCTCACATATTTCAGTAAGCGTGATCAACTTAAACTGGTTTGCCTGGAACTTCACCAGCTTGGGGCTTCCCAGGAGGTGCTAGTGGTAAAGAGCACACTTGCCAGTGCAGAGGGCATAAGAGACTCAGGCTCAATCCCTAGGTCAAGAAGATCCCGGAAGGAGGGCATGGTAACCCCTCCAGCATTCTTGCCTAGAGAATCCCATGAATAGAGAAGCTTGGCGGGCTGGTATAGTGGAGGATATACCAGCTTCGGATGAAATATTCCTAATTTTAATCGTAATTGTGATATCTTCTGTGTGATATTAGAGAAGTCACAATCTCTTAGAATGTAATTTGTCTCATCTATCCAGTGGCCTTTATAACTTGTTGTGAAGAACTGATGGGGAAACTAGAAATAATATATGGAAAGTGCTTCACTCAGGACCCGGTATATACTGTGCTCAATAAAAGTGGGCCCCTTGGTTTGCAATGTTAGGTTCTTATTAAGGCTTTGGTAATGCTCCTCCTCCAAAATGTACTCAAGGTAAGATCTGTCTTCAGTATACTTTGGTAGGAAACTCAATACCTGTTCTAGCACCAGGTATTCAGTAAATGTAGCATTTAAGACACAGACCCAATTACTGACTTCCTTTTCAGTTGCTTTAGTTGCTAAGTCATGTCCAACTCTTCTGCAACCCCATGAATGGGCTTCCCAGCTGCTGCCAGTAGTAAAGAACTCACCTGTCGATTCAGGAGACATAGGAGATGGGGGTTCAATCCCTGGGTTGGGATGATCCCCTGAAGAAGGAAATGGCAACCCACTCCTGTATTCTTGCCTGGGGAATCCCACGGACAGAGGAGCTGCAGTCCCTGGGGTCGCATAGAGTCGGACACGACTGAAGTGACTTAGCACGCACACATGGACTGCAGCCTGCCAGGCTCCTCTGTCCATGGGATTTCCCAGGCAAGAATACTGGAGTGGGGTGCCATTTCCTTCTACAGGAGATCATCCCAACCCAGAGGATTGAACCAGTATCTCTTGCCTTGGCAGGCAGATTCTTTACCATGGAGCCACCCAGCGAAGCCCCAAGTCCTTTTCAGAACTGTTAGCCATTTCTATGATGTGAGTGGTTATAGCAAACTAATATGGGCAAGTGTTTCAAAAGGAAGAACAGTGCACTCTTCAAAGGTGGTTATTATTTCACCACAGTGGTTGCTGTAGCCGAACCCATTGGACAGGAATTTCCTTTAGCCCCAGTGTCCTGGTAAAACAAAACAAAGCAGGGTTAGAACATAATAGTGTCAATCAGTTCAGTTCAGTTCAGTTGCTCAGTCGTGTCCGACTCTTTGCGACCCCATGAATTGCAGCACGCCAGGCCTCCCTGTCCATCACCAACTCCCAGAGTTCACCCAGACTCACGTCCATCGAGTCAGTGAGGCCATCCAGCCATCTTGTCCTCTGTCGTCCCCTTCTCCTCCTGCCTCCAATCCCTCCCAGCATCAGAGTCTTTTCCAATGAGTCAACTCTTCGCATGAGGTGGCCAAAGTACTGGAGTTTCAGCTTTAGCATCATTCCTTCCAAAGAAATCCCAGGGCTGATCTCCTTCAGAATGGACTGGTTGGATCTCCTTGCAGTCCAAGGGACTCTCAAGAGTCTTCTTCAACACCACAGTTCAAAGGCATCAATTCTTCGGCGCTCAGCCTTCTTCACAGTCCAACTCTCACATCCGTACATGACCACAGGAAAAACCATAGCCTTGACTAGACGGACCTTTGTTGGCAAACTAATGTCTCTGCTTTTGAATATGCTATCTAGGTTGGTCATAACTTTTCTTCCAAGGAGTAAGAGTCTTTTAATTTCATGGCTGCAGTCACCATCTGCAGTGATTTTGGAGCCCCAAAAAATAAAGTCTGACACTGTTTCCCCATCTATTTGTCATGAAGTGATGGGACCGGATGCCATGATCTTAGTTTTCTGAATGTTGAGCTTTAAGCCAGCTTTTTCACTCTCCACTTTCACTTTCATCAAGAGGCTTTTTAGTTCCTCTTCACTTTCTGCCATAAGGGTGGTGTCATCTGCATATCTGAGGTTATTGATATTTCTCCCGGCAATCTTGATTCCAGCTTGTTTCTTCCAGTCCAGTGTTTCTCATGTGTCAATCAAGGAAATGCTTATTGGATATAGGATGCACACCTGAACACCTGAGTGCTGATTGGAGCGGCTGGAAGTGATATGTGGGCTGCTGCTGCTACTTCTGCTAAGTCGTTTCAGTTGTGTCCAACCCTGTGTGACCCCCATAGATGGCAGCCAACCAGGCTTCCTTGTCCCTGGGATTCTCCAGGCAAGAACACTGGAGTGGGTTGCCATTTCCTTCTCCAATGCATGAAGGTGAAAAGTGAAAATGAAGTTGCCCAGTTGTGTCTGACTCTTAGCGACCCCAGGGACTGCAGCCCACCAGGCTCCTCTGTCCATGGGATTTTCCAGGCAAGAGTACTGGGGTGGGGTGCCATTGCCTTCTTCAATATGTGGGCTAAACGGTATACATGAGCGCAAGTCCATAGAATTCTCCAATGGTCAGTAAGCAGGTAAGTAGTGTGCTTCGGGGAGGAGCTAAGAGAGGAGATAAGGTGTTCACTTCCTTGTGTCTTTGATCTTGGGTATGTCCCCTGCCGCCTTACTGACTGGGGTTTATATTAAAACAAAGACTGAACTTCCCTGGGGGTCCAGTGGCTGAGACTCTGCCCTCCCAATGCAGGGAGCCTGGGTTTAATCTCTGGTCTGGGCAACAGAGATGGAAGATCTTGTGTGCCTAAGAACTGGTGCAGCCAGGTAAATAAATAAAATTTGATACATAAATAAATATTTGTAAAAAATAAATAAACATTACGCCAGAGTTTCTCTACTCTTAAAAAAAAACCTGTGCCAAATTACAGAATCTAGTTCAACCACATACTTAACAGCTAAGCAAAAAACTGTCCAAGGTTGAATAATTTCTACCCCTCCCAAAAGCAAACTACTAATAAGAAAATAAAGAGCACATTAGTATCTGGAGTTCTCAAGATCATGAATTATTTCACTAATTCACTCTTTAGGCAATCTCATGATATTCCTAAACTATTTTAATTGCAATATCATCATCGTATTTTCAGAAATGTATAAGGAACTTGGAGGAGGGCATTTTTCCAAACTTCTCTGGACTACTCAGGATAGAAAAATATTCAAAATGAAAAAAATATATATTCAAGACTTTATTTTATTACATGATTTAGGTGAGTGATGTGGTTGACTCAGTCTGGGCAAGCTTTCAGAATTCTGGTCTGAAGAGCCTCTCAAAGCCCCCTTCCCCCTCAAGACCTCCAGTCTGTGTGTTCATATTGGGCCACTTGGCAGCAAACGATGATCTAGAAAGCAATCAAGGAAAGTGGCTATTAAAAGCTCACAGGCTTACTGGAGGGAGAAAAATGACTTTTGCTAAAAGCAAAATCTCTAAATACCCCTGAAGCTATTTCCCCCTTGACCTATATGTGTGGCTGTGTGTGTACATAGTCCCACTTTCCCCCTGATGGGTTGTGGGGGGTGGTTTAGTAATAATCTTTAAACACATTTAAATTTAACACTTGACAAGCGCTTAAATGGCTGAGTTAAACAAGAAGTCACTTGAGCAATGCTGGCTTCCTGCCATTCCTTGGGATTTCATCAGTGGGGGAATCATGGCAGGAGAGACGCCAGCCTCCTAACTGTCTTCTTTAATTAGACCATCTTGATGACTACGCTGGCCTGGAGACCCTGTGTCTCTGTTTCCCTTCACCTGGATTGGATGGCTTTTGTTGGACCACTTTCTCCAGAACGTTAGTAATTTGGGACCTTGGAATTGATAAGGGGATTAGCTGCAGTCTTCACACCATTTAGCTTTTATTTCAACATTTTTCAAGGGCACTTATCAGGTAGTCGCTTATTTTGCCTTTTGCTCTGCTCCATGAAATGTGAAAATTGATCTTCTTTGCCCCTTGGCAGTTCAGTAGAAGGTTATAGGTTCTCGTGAATCTTTAAAAAGCTCACCTTTCAGCAGGGGTACATTAAAAAAAAATTATTTATTTGGCTGTGTCGGGTCTTAGGATCTTTCATCATGGCGTTGTGGTTCATGGGCTACATGGACTTAGTTGCTTCAAGGCATGTGGGATCTTTGTTCCCCAACCAGTGATACAACCTATGTCCCCTGCATTGCAAGGTAGATTTCTTAACCATTGGACCACCAAGGAAGTCCCTGGTGGGGGGTGAGTTTTTTATGTTTTCTGAGCTTTTAGGCAATGGGTCTGACTGATGATTTCACCTCTCTGCCACCTGGAAGACAAGAAACAAAAGTGTTCAACAGTCAATTCTTCTAAACCTGAAATGACCATGAAAAATAGCATTTTGTGACACATTAGAATCATGTGTAGAGTCGTTCTGATGGCCCAAACCCTCTGGAAGTCATTTGGTTACAACGGGTCCCAAATGTTCAGGGACCAGAATGCTTTCCTTCCTCTCATGTCAAGGGTTGCATTACAGGGTTGGGGTTGGGGGTGGGGTGGGGTGGTGCGGTGTGAGCCTCTGATTCCTCTGAGCACCAATAAGAGGTATAACTGAACAGTTGGAAAATTTGCAACATGACTTCGCCAAATGTGATAAGTTCTTTTTATCACCACTTCCAAATAGCAGCTCAGCAGTCAACCAAGTGGAACCTAACTGCATGTAAATATTGGACAAGGGGCAATGGGAGAATGAAGGCTAATCCTTGGACAGGTGGCTAATGGGATTAGGAAATCTGAGATCCTGATAAACTCTACCGGCTTCTCTGTGATGGAAGCACAGATTTGACCTGCAGGCCAGCAAAGGCTGGGGAACAGTCTGAGGGAGAT
This sequence comes from Budorcas taxicolor, assembly GCF_023091745.1. Lineage (NCBI taxonomy): Eukaryota > Metazoa > Chordata > Mammalia > Artiodactyla > Bovidae > Budorcas > Budorcas taxicolor. The sequence goes on from NC_068933.1 coordinate 27,996,579, forward strand.
TTTCTGCCCCGTGTTTCCATAGCAACTGGGTTTTGCCCTCTAACTTCAGTGCATACTCTGAGTGCACTAGGATGGACCCTTAGATCCTGAATCGTATGATCATAAGATGTTAGATCAGAAGATGATCAGAAGATGTTATGAGCAGAAGATGCCTTGCTCTACCATCGAGCCTGCTTCCTGCATCTTCAAGTCACAAGATTTACCCACGCAACAGAGCAAAGTGAAGACAGGGTTAGGGCTGTGATACAACATCATATGGGCTTCTTGGGTGGCGCTAGTGGTAAGGAATCCACTTGCCAATGTGGGAGACATAGAGATGCAGGCTCAATCTCTGGGTCAGGAAGATCCCCTAGAGGAGGGCATGGCAACCCACTCCAGCATTCTTGCCTGGAGAATCCCCATGGACAGAGAAGCCTGGCAGGCTACACTCCATGGGATCGCAAAGAATCAGACACGACTGAAGTGAAGAACATTTTCACCTTCAGTTTCCCTTCTGCCCTGTAACCCTAGTTCTGACCACCAGTTTCTGCTGTGATTTTGCACAAGCGAGGAGTGGCGGGTGCATGAAGGGCTGTGAGTGTGTGGGACCCCCATCCACTCATCCACTTGCGCAGGTCCTGCAGGCAGTGACCCCGGCATCAGCCATATTCTCCAGAGTCACCAACTTCAGTGACTGTTTTACTAGCCAACCTCATTACTTATTTACACCAGGAGCTGATGTCCTCTACATCATAAATTATGTTCCTTGTAAATCTGGATGGCATATGCTGCGGTGGTGGGGCAAAAGTGATTTCCCCAGAGGGCGGGCAGTAGACAGAATGTAACTCCTCCTCCACCAAGGAAGATGGATGAGGCTTTTAACCGTCTCCAAAGATGTGGAAGTGGGACCGTGGTCCTGGTAGCCAATCGTCATTCCAGTGTTCCTCCTGCCAGAAGACAGAGTCAGCACAGGGGTCCACGCCCAGAGATCCAAATAGCTGGAGAAGAGCTTGTATTCTTGAGACTTCAAGAAACCCAGGTATTGTGCCGAAAACTTCACACACATTATTATATTAGAATCATCACTATATCCTAACTGTGTGTGTTCGTTGCCTAGTCATATGCAACTCTTTGCAACCCCATAGATAGCAGCCCACCAGGCCCCTCCGTCCATGGGATTCTCCAGGCAAGAACAGTGGAGGGAAGAGGTGATTATTCTAATCACCATTTTCCAGTTGAGAAAAGGGCTCAAAAAGGCCAGTCTTCTTGCTTAAGACCTCTCTGAAACAGAAGAGCTGGCACTGGAATGCGTTGTTGCTGTTTAGTCACTGAGTTGTGTTTGACTCTTTTTGTGACCCCGTGGACTGCAGCCCATCAGGCTCCCTATCCGTGGGATTTCCTAGGCAAGAATACTGGAGTGGGTTGCCATTTCCTTCTCCAGGGGATCTTCCCGACCCAGGGATGGAACACACGTCTCTTGCATCTCCTGCATTGGCAGGTGGATTCTTTACCACTGAGGCACCTGGGAAGCCCTTGCACCGGGTTATTTGATCCCAAACTCTGTGTGTGAGGATCACACTCTGCCCCAAGAAATTGTTGACTCGGGGTTCTGATTTCACAACTAAAGACACTCAAACCCAGAAAAAGAATGTGGTGATAACTGGTACCAACCTGTGAGCATGGAGACCTGCCTTCAAGTCCTGGATAGCCCCACCCTGGTTGTCAGTCTTGGGCAAGTCAGCTGCTCCCCGTGGTCTTTGCTTTCTCATCTGAAAAACAGAAGTGTTGGGCCACTTGATTTCTAGGGTCTCTTCCAGTTCTAACTTTCTGGAGTTAATGTGTAACCTGGCCAAGGACAGAGGATTCTAAGTTCAGTCTTGATGTCACAGTATGCAGTTGAACCACTTTTACAGAACAACTTATAAAATGTGGATCTCAGACTATACTATAAAAGGACTTTTAAAGAGAATTTAATTAAATTTACATTATTTTTTCTTACTATATGACACCTACTGAATAAAGGGATACTCAAAAATAAAAAAAAATTTTTTTAAAGAATCACCTATAATTCTAGGAGGAGAAGTGGATGACAGAGGATGAGATGGCGGGATGGCATCACCAACTCAATGGACATGGGTTTGAGTGATGGGAGTTGGTGACAGACAGGGAGGCCTGCCGTGCTGCAGTCCATGGGGTTGCAAAGAGTTGGACATGACTGAGTGACTGAACTGAACTGAACTAATAATTCTATCACTTTTTGAATATATCACACTTAATTGGTGAATATATTTCCAGGCCATACCTTGTTTTTAGTATTCATACATGCAGTCTTTTTCAAAACAAAGAAGACAGTTACGTATTATAAGGTAATCTGCTTTTGGTTCCTAATATACAGTATAATTTTTCCTGTTAATACTCTAAAATATAAACTATGGTGACAATAACTACATAGACTTTCACTGAGTGAATGAATGTAAAATAACTGATGTAGCTTCTGGTTTGTTGTTTCCATTTTTAATATTGTAAATTTATTTACAATATTTACAAAATTAAAAATTGTAAATTTTTAATATTGATTTTTTGCTATTATGAGGAACTTGACAGCTATGCTTACAAAGCTAATTAAATGTTTATACGTACCTAATGTCTTCATCAGGATAAAAGAACAGGAAATAAATGCTACATTAAAGACTACGTGGTTTTAAAAAATTTCAGATATGTATTATTAAAACCTCTATAGAAGGGTTTGTTTCCATCTTCACAGGTAGCAAAGGAGAGTGCCTATTTTCTCAGTCCCTCCTCACACGAGGTATGATTATTTTTTATTGAAGTATAATTGCTTTGCAATGTTGTGTCCGTTTCTGCTGCACAAGAAGTGAACCAGCCTTATGTATCCAGATATCCTCTCTCCCCACTGGGTCCCCTCCCACCCATCTAGGCCACCGCAGGGCACAGAGCTGCTCTCTCTGTGCTATGCAGGAGCGTCCCACTAGCTATCTATTTCACACGTGGTGACACTATGTATCGGAGAAGGCGATGGCACCCCGCTCCAGCACTCTTGCCTGGAAAATCCCATGGACGGAGGAGCCTGGAAGGCTGCAGTCCATGGGGTCGCTGAGGGTCAGACACGACTGAGAGACTTCACTTTCACTTTTCACTTTCATTCACTGGAGAAGGAAATGGCAGCCCACTCCAGTGTTCTTGCCTGGAGAATCCCAGGGACTGGGGAGCCTGGTGGGCTGCCATCTATGAGGTCGAACAGAGTCGGACACGACTGAAGCGACTTAGCAGCAGCAGACACTATGTATTACTTTAACAGGACCTGCCAAACCACTGTTGACTTGTCAATGTGCTTCAAGGCAGGAACGCCTGACGGTCAGAGCACAGCCAGACACCTGGGTGGAATCAAGGCTCTGCCACTTGCTACTTTGTGACCTTTGGCAACTAACTTAACCTCTCTGTGCCTATAAAATGGAACCATAAAGGGACTTACCTGGCGGGGTTGTATGCTTCATGGACTCACACAGAGTGGGACACAACTCAGCGACTAAACAACAGTAGTATTTGAAAGAGAAGAGGAAAAAGTATCAAGAAAAGGCATTAACACTATATTCACTAGATTTAACCATCTGTGCCATAGAATCACTTCTTATTCAATGAAGATGAAAGATCAAAAGTGAAAGTGAAGTCACTCAGTCGTGTCCGACTCTTTGTGACCCCATGGACTGTAGCCTAGCAGGCTCCTCCCTCCATGGGATTCTCCAGGCAAGAGTACTGGAGTGGGTTGCCATTTCCTTCTCCAGGGGGATCTTCCCTACCCAGGGATCAAACCCTGGTCTCCTGTATTCCAGGCAGACGCTTTAACCTCTGAGCCACCACGGAAGCCAAAAATCCCCCCAAAACTAATTATGGAAATAATACCAATATAGCTTTTACCCAATAAGACTCCATTTATAAGAACACCTTAATTCTTTTATTAATGGGGTTCATAACATAATTAATGGGATCAATAATAATTCTTTTTTTAAATTAATTTTATTGGAGTATAACTATTTTGCAATGTTGCATTAGTTTCTATCATACAGCAAAATGGATCAGTCATATAGACACATATAACACCTCTTTTTTTGAATTTCCTTCCCATTTAGGTCACCACAGAGCATTAAGTAGAGTTCCCTGGGCATCTGTATAGCATTATATCATTAATTATCTATTTCATACATAGTATCAATAGTGTCTAGGTGTCGATCCCAATCTCCAAATTCCTCCCCCTCCTCCTTCCCCCTTGGTATCTATATATTTGTTCTTTCTGTCTGGTCTCTATTATCTGGCTTTTCAGATACAGCAAAAACTGCAGGAAAATTCTGAATTTTAAAGGAAAGGATAAAAAAATCAGCAGAGTGCAAGTGACAGCTACAGAAACGATGACTCTGCTCTGTTTATCCCGAGGTTCTCACATTTAGCTAATTTCTGTATGGAAATAAAAGCAACCAGCCTCAGTGCATGAAACCATCAGCTACTGCTTCCAAGGCGCGGCATTTCAAAAAGGTCACAGAGGCCTGGCCCAGGAGCGACAGGAATTTTGCAAGTGCTGTGTGTCACATTTACATATGATAATTAGTCTGTCTATAAATACAATTTGTTCTGCAGATTAACATTTTGTGTCCTCATTAGATAGCAAATATTTCCATATTAAACCTGTGAAACTGCCAGGGTCGGCTCTGCCTGCATTGCAGGAGAACATTAATACCTCTGTTTATACTGATGCCAATTAGAGGTGCTAAGTCTTAGTAGAATAAAAGGGATCACTAATGCTATTAGTATAAATAGTAATAATCATGCGGAGAAGCTTCCGCAAACCTTGTTAACTTCAAAGATCATTAGCAGTAAAGTACCTCAGGGTTGTAATAGGCCGTGTTCTTGGGCAGGTAAAGTATCAGCACATCTAGAACCTTCTGCTTTGTATACTGGAGTCTCTCCTGGCTTACTCTGCGAGTCTTAAAAGGATCTGCTTGTTGCAAAGAAAGATCTGCAATTAAAACATTGTTTCCTAAGCAAACTTGTCTTAAAAAACTGGTTATCAAGTAACCATAGAAAATTCTAGTCTTATTACTGAATTCTCCTACTTTAAAAAATAATTTTTCTTTCCTTTTCTACTACTGTTAGATTGTGGATGTTGTAGAAGTTATCTAAACTCTTGGGGTCTTGCTTTCCTTGGCCGTACAACGGAGGGGACCTAAATAAATGATCTCTGATTCACTTCCTACATGAAAAGTTTTATAGTTCTGTGAAGTTTTTAAGTTCAATAATTATAGGTATATTAAAACTTAAATATTAAAAAAATATATTGTTTTCTTTCACATGTAATCCAATGAGGACATCGGATGTGCTTCAGTAAGGGAAATGTCAATTTACTGAACTTGTCTAGCTCAGGGAAACAAAGTTTATATTATGACAAATATCGTATGAAACCTTGTTATGAAAGATTCCTGAGACTCACTTCTTAGGCAGTGAGGTGAAGCATTTGTGGTCCCATGATAGGTTTTTATAAAACAAGATGCCCCAGAATACTCATGAGAAGATTCAGATTTCATTAGGCCAGAGCGAGAAGTTCTCAGTCCAGGGGATCGCTGAGGGAGTAGAAGATGGTGATGGAAACGTGAGATGTGGAACCATGTTCATCACCTCCCTCCTTTTGTTGCCTTGGTAACAAGCGGAGGCTGCTTTAGAGAAATGGCATGTTGCAAACTGCTAGTTCTGGGGCTGAAAGGGCTGTACTGATGTGAAAACTCACGTTGCTAACCTCGAGCTCAGGGACAGGGGATGGCTGTCCCATACTTTCCATTGATGAGAACAGTTCCTGCAGAAACCAACTAACTTCAATTCCCTGCATATGTCTATTTCTCGACATGCTGAATATACTAAGTTGGCCAAATGGTTCGTTTGGGTTTTTCATAAGAGACACTGTATGTAAATACTTAGATTCAGCAATTAAAAAAATATACTTTGGTTAGGGCAACAAATGTGTTTAACTGAAATACAAACACATTACTATTGCAGTTTGAGCTGTGAGTCAAGGAAATGGTACTAAAATGAAGACTTTTAAATCTCATTTTGGAAGCCAGGCTTCAAAGTTAGGCAAAAATAGCTTTGCTTCACAGCTCTGCCGTGGCATGCTGTGTAATTTGTGATAACTTGTCTTAATTTTTTCATCTGTAAAATGGGAATAAGAATTGCCCCTACAGGAAAGGTTGATTGTGAAGATTAATGAGTTACCCCAGGGTTACTGCAGTGCCTGCTGCATAAAACAGACTCAACAGAGTGAATAGAAACGACTGTGAATCATTAGGACCTATAATCAAGTTTCCTAGTGCTGGGGGAATAATAGTAACAAACCAGTATCTCTCATAGCAGATTTATGAGGACTCCAGGCCCCCTCAAACCCTCCCCAGTTGTGCCTACCACATGCAGACTCCTTTCCTCCTGGCGGTCACCCCAGCCACCATTTCCCGTTCCTACTCCAGCTGTTCTGAACCATCCCCTGCCGCTGTGACGCTGTTTCTTCCACCACATCTCCAACCTCGCTCCCACCTTGCTGCAAAGTTGATGTCATCATTTCTACTCTAATATGATATGATCTGACATTCTCTTCCACTTCTCCACTTACAGTGGTATGTAACATCACCCAGTTTCAAAACTGTGCCCCTTGCTTCCCAGGGTCAACTACACACTGGCACTTGCCTTGGGTACTTGCCATCCACCTCTGCAAGGGTTAAATTATGTGCTACTGTAGCTACTGACCTTCAACACCCCTTTCAAGGGAGTTCAGGGTGGAGATCAGGAATGAAGCACTCTGTGCTCTGGAAAAACTGGCAGAACATTCTTTAGATAGTCAGGTGTTTTCAGGAGCTGCGTTTATGAGCCCAATTCTTACATCTCATATCTAGAAAAGCACTAAATTCCTTCAGGGTGATGTCTGCTCTTGACAAGAAGAAATCTTCTGCAAAAATTATATGCACCTATTTGCCTGTACTCCCCCTTCACCAAAATCACATATATGCTGACCTTTCCCCCTACCTCTCCGGAGCAGTTTCTGAGAACTATCTGAGATGCTGTGTCCTGGGCTATTGTCCTCGTTTTGATTCGAAGAACTTAAACCACAGCTCTCAAGTTGTGCATTTTCTTTTAAGTCAGCACAAGGTTGACCAAAGATTTTTGTCCTTTGATGTCCCTCTACCCCAGTCTGGCACTAGTTCTATTACCTGAAAAGCAGATTTTGGATTCTGTTACCTGAATCTGAATAACTGGAATCACCCCTTGGTGGGCGTTGAGCCAAAAGACACAACAAAGCCAAGAGCAGAAGAAGGAAGGATTTATCACATGTGGCCAGTGAAGAGAACACTGGAGATCTTTCTGAAAGCAGTGTGTCCCCAACAGAAAAGTTGAGGAAGTCTAAGGCTAAGGATATGTGCATATTCCTGAAGGGGCTTGAGCAGAGGGGAATTCAGCATAGGATAGAAAATTCAGCATACAATTGGGGTAAAGGTCAACGGAGTCCAAGCTTTAGTTGATTGAAGTCAAGAGGGTCAGAAAAGGCCAACACTATCTTTCCATCCTCACGTGGGTGAGGTCTTTTGTTCCCACTGAACCTAAAGACGTAAGTATCAGACTGTGTGTATTTCCCTTGAGGAGGAACTGGGACTCTGTTTAATCGCTGAACTATTGTTTCTTGATTGCTTTTTCTTTGTTCCTGGATTCTCTCGTTTCCCTTAAGATCTTTAATTACTGAGACTTGTTCAAGGCAATCAGTGTGGGCAGGCTTAGATCACAAAATGGCTTAGGCTAAAAATGGCTTCTCTTTTGTCAAGAAAGCCTTGCCCAGTTCTTTGCCTTCAGGGACCTCCCCCCCCAACCCTGTTTGCTTACTGTTCATGGAGGAAAGAAAGCTGATCCATGGAATCACGGCCTCTAACATTCCTTCTCCCTCTTTCTGACTCATAGCTCTGGACAGATAACTAGTCCTTGGTCAGCTAGTTACTTACCAGTTTCCCTATAACACTCTTCAGTCCTTCCCATAAACAGACGCCCAGCAGAGCCATTCTTGCTGTTCACAGGTGGGTCCTCAAGGTGAATACCTGTGACTCCTGAGTTGGAGGATCTGCTGTATGTTTCTAGGTGTAGAAAGGAACAAGGGACATTTCACATATGGAAGAGAAAGTTTGGGAGGGATGCGTTACATGTCTCAAGATATCTGAAGTATTGCCCAGTGGAAAGAAAGATTTATTTACTCCTAACAACCAAGACTAGAGGAAAAAAAAAAGATATTAGCTAAATTCAAGCAAGAGCATTCTGACAGTCAGAGCTGCACAAGAAGGCTGCTCTTGAAAAAAAATGAGCCTTTGTTCCTAGAGGTATTCAAGCAAAGGCTGAAGGATAACTGGCAGGATGGCCAATAAGGGGATTCATGCATCAGTTGGACCAAATGGCCTTCAATGCTGCTGCTGCTGCTGCTAAGTCGCTTCAGTCGTGTCCGACTCTGTGCGACCCCATAGACGGCAGCCCACCAGGCTCTCCTGTCCCTGGGATTCTCCAGGCAAGAATACTGGAGCGGGTTGCCATTTCCTTCTCCAATGCATGAAAGTGAAAAGCGAAAGTGAAGTTGCTCAGTAGTGCCAAACTCTTAGCGACCCCATGGACTGCAGCCTACGAGGCTCCTCCGTCCATGGGATTTTCCAGGCAAGAGTACTGGAGTGGGTTGCCATTGCCTTCTCCTGGCCTTCAATAGTGGTGGCTTTAAATTTCTCTGTAAGAGGATCTTTAGGTCAAAATCCAATTTAAAAGGTAAATTGGAGAGTGAGTGTGGCTTTCATAACTGTCTTGAAGCTCCATTTTACATTGTGCTTTACTTAAAACTAAGTACCAATTATCCTTATCAAACTGTTACCAACCAGGGTTCTTGCCCTCTCATTGCTGTTGTTTGGTCGTTAAGTCATGTCTGACTCTTTGTGACCCCATGGAGTGCAGCCCACCAGTCTCCTCTACCCATGGAGATTCCCAGGCAAGAATACTGGAGTGGGTTACCATTTTGAACCCATGTCTCCTGCACTGCAGGCAGATTCTTTACTGCTGAGCCACCAGGGAAGCCCCTCTTGGCCTCTTAAGAATCAATAGAAATTGATAAGAAGCCAAACAAGAAATTTAGGCAAGGCTTTATTGGGGCCCCTGTTGCAGCAGGGGTGAACAAGTAACAGGTTCCTTTGCTCTCTAGCTCTCCAAGAGGGGGTGAGCTGGTTTCTTAGATGGGGTAAGGATAGGGGTGGGCCCAGGGATCAGGTCAGAGGGCTGGTTTCGGTGGTCTGCTGTGTGCAGCATTCAAGGGCAGTATGTAGTACCCTGCTTGTGCTCCCAGCTCCTCCTCAGGGTCTTTGGTCTTTTCATAATATCTCATTGTCCATAGTTTTTCCCAAATGGGCACACATGCAATTATATTAATACGTTATAGTTTCTCTGTATTTTGTTTCTTGAGGAGACGTTCGTCCAAGTGCAAGCACTGCAGTAATGGATCCCAGGTCCCAGCCTGTCTTAAAAGTACGAATTGCTAGCTGAGGACAGTTGTTTATTCATTCTACAGACACTTGTTGAGCACTTCTTATGGGGCAGACGCCTTTCTAGGTTTGGGGGATAGACTGATGAGCAAGATAAAATTCCTCTCAAGCTTGCATTCTAGGTGGAAGCAAGGAACGATCTGTGGAGAGAAGAAAAGGCAAATGCAAGGAGAAGTGGATGCATGTGAATGCTTCTCCATCAACCTTTTCTGCCACTTCCTCTAGAGTCTTTTTTTTCTCCTCCATGAGTTTCCCTGAGACACTCTTCTCTGGCACCATGATAAACAGGCAAATTAAAGGGAGAACTGTGGATCAATGATAAATCTCTGATCCTAAGAGATGTAACAAGTGGCTTTTCTTCCACTAGCTATTTTCCTCTCTTCGCTCGACATGGGAAAAGCAACAATGCTCTCCTTCATACAGTAGATGTTCAGTAAGTTAAAACAAAAATGATCTAATGAAAAATTTTAGACTATGTCACCAAGGGTCACCCTAGAAACCCTTCTCTGCATTCCTGAAGAGAAAAAGGATACAAAAATCACTTTTCTGTGTCAGACGTGGCAAAGAAGAGGGCGCTGGTCACCTTTCAATGTCTGTGCCGTGAAGGTCTGTGATTTTCCAAGCACCAAACCTTGAATTTCCCTCGGAGTCTCTCCCAGCATTGGATCTTCTGAACCCCTCCTGTTTCCATCACAGAGTGGATTCTTGGAAGTGAAACAGGCCTGTTAAAAAACTCTTCTTTATGCAATGAAGGATGTAAGGGAACTGGAGGAGGTTCAAAGAAGAATAATAAGAATGATTAAGGGGCTGAGAACATGATTTATGTTGAATGATTAAAAGGATTAAACATGCAGAACTTGGCCAATGCTACATACTTAGCTATGTAAAAAAAAAAATCAAAATTAAGCACCAAAGCTCTCAGCTCCCATGAAAAACACAAATTTGCATATAATTTGGCACCTAGTTCTCCATGAAGCTTAGCAGAGCCTCACTCAGGTGGCCTCGGCACGGTGCCAAAACCACCAGTCTGTTTGGTCAGTTAAAAGTACAGCCTGGTCATGTCAGGAAAAACTTGCTATTTGCCCTAATTGAATAGACAACTGAATCCCAATATGCCCACCCAGAGTCACATCCACATGTGCTACATCCATCAAGCGTATAAAATCATGTAGCACGTAATCATTTAACCAGGAGTCAGAGACTAAAATCCCCCCACAGGGCCAACGAGTTGCCAAATGAGAGGACTGAGTTCTGAGCTTGGAGGGCACAAGGACCATTGAAAGGGAGCAGCCAGCAGCCCCTACGAGTTCCAGCTCACTGTGGCCAGGGGCGAAATTTGGCTAGGGGTTGCCAGATCTTCTCATCTATAAAATGAAGCCAGTGGTTCAGAAGGCTTTCACCAGCGAATAATGGAAAAAAAAAAATTGCTCAAAGAGGAGGAGCTGATACAGCCAGAATCTGAGAGCTGGGTACCTGCAGTGTGGACGGCAAGAGCATGGTGCTATAAGATGGAGCGGGGATGGAGACGAATGTGAGGAGGTGAGCAGGGGGCATCTGGGGGAGTTGAGAAAGCCAGATTGTTATATGAAAAATCTACTGACTTTAAAAAACAACAACATGGGCTTTCCAGATGGTGTCCAGTGATTAAAAATCTGACCAGCCAGTGTGGGGGACCACAGGATCCATCCCTGGTTCAGGAAGATTCCAGATATCATGGGGCCATTGAGCCTGTGCACCACAGCTACTGAAACCTGAGTGCTCTAAAGCCTTGCTCCTCAACCAGAGATGCCTGTGCATGCCTGGCCTAGAGAGGAAACCCCGCTGGCCACAACTAGAGAAAGCCCGCATGCAGCAACGAAGACCCAGCACAGCCAGAGATAAAATAAATACAACTTAAAAAGAGTAAACCCAGCAAGAAAAGTCGTTCCGTGGAAATTCCCTTGCCACCTCTTATCTGCCAAACTTCTCTGTTTCAGACTTTAAGAAACTTAAGTACCAGAGGAGGGGAAAGACATTCTCAAAGGCACAGGACGTAAGGGCATCAGAAACAGTCAGACACAGAAAGACAGATATCATATGATATCACTTTATCTGTGGAATATTTTTAAAAATGGTACAAATGAACTTATTTATGAAACAGAAATAGGGTCACAGATATAAAAAACAAACTTATGGTTACCAAGAGGAAAAGGGGGTGAGGAGGGATAAAATGGGAAATGGGGACTGACATCTACACACTGCTATTACAAAACAGATAACGAAAAAGGACCTGCTGTAGAGCACAGGGAACTCTACTCAATACTCTGTAATGACCTATACAGGAAAAGAATCTGAAAAAAAAGGGGGGGGATATATATGTATGGGCTTCCCTGGTAGTTCAGCTGGTAAGTAATCCACCTGCAATGCAGGAGACCCCAGTTCAATTCCTGGGTTGGAAAGATCCCCTGGAGAAGGGATAGGCTACCCTATATAGGACGGTGTACGTTTGTTGGGGTTCATGCTAGGGATGCTAGTGTGAACTGCTCATTCCACATGTGGCACTAAGAAATCTCAGCCTGGCACTGTACTCCCTGAAACATCCAGCGGAGCTCTGGTGTTGGAATTCTGAAACACTGAAGCTCAAAACAGGCTAAAACTCCATTTGCCAAGATTCTTCGAACACGTTCCCTGCCCCACCTGCAGCTTTGGTGGTTTCTAGAGAATCAGAGAATCCTGGTTAAAAAAAAAAAAGAAAAGAAAAAAACAGGAAAATGGTTGCAGCTTCGAAAGAGTGAAGTGTTCATCCCAACAAGTGGACACAACTTTGAGTAGAGAGAGCATTTGTCATTTTCAGAAAAGGAGGATTTGGACTAAACACCCGGAAGAGTTATGACAGCAAAAATTATGAGATTGGGGAAACATGTAATAAAGGAAGTGGTGGAAACCCCATCCCAGGAGTTGTGTGAAAGTCAACAGGATAAAGAACTAGAAAATCTATCCTAGGATAGACTCTCCACTGATTCCCCTGGGCCTGAGGGATGATATAATGGACTTTCTCCATCTCTAATTGCTACGGTTCCTAGACTTTATGTATTTCCCAGGATTTCATAACATCAATGTTAGACCAGCATTTCACTCTCCCCCTCAAAAAGGGAAAAAATAAACTCCAAACAAACCTTAAACTGGTTGCTCCAAGGAGCATAAAGATTTTCCCAAATGGAAATCGTGCATCATAAAATTCTCCAGTGTGAATTTCATTATTATTCCCTGAAGATAGTCTATCAAGAGGTGAGAGCTCATCATCATTTTATTCACTTACCCGGTTTTCTCTTTCCGGTTTATTTTCATTTCAGGGGAGAAAAAGTAACCAGACTACAAATCTCATAGCACTGGCTGAAAAAGCTCTGCATTTTTTTTTCTCCTTCTGTCCTCTGATATTTCACCAAGAAGCTGGGGTCTCTTAGTAATCAGTTAGTAAGACTGGGATTAGGGCACAACCATATGGAAATGGGGGCTTCCCAGGTGGTGCTACTGGGAACCCACCTGCAAATGCGGGAGACATGAGAGACATGGGTTTGATCCCCGGGTTGGGAAGATCCCCTGGAGAAGGAAATGGAAATTCACTCCAGTATTCTTGCTTGGAGAACCCCATGGACAGAGGAGCCTGGTGGGCTACAGTCCATGGGGTCACAAATAGTCAGACATGACTGAAGCGACTTAGCACATATGGAAATGGAGACCCTCCTCAACCTGTCATCTGAATACAGGGAATATGGATTTATCTGAGGTTCAACAGCTGAAGGAATTGTTGGGTTCACTCAGTAAAGCGGATTTAAGAAGTATGCGGAAATGGGTATTGAGTGTTGTGTGGAGACTATTGTGTTTTTCATCTTTTTTCATACTTATCATTTTCAGGATTGTTACCTGTTTTCAGGATTGGACTGAGAGATGGCAGAAATCTGAGTCTGTAACTGAAAGACCCAAGGAATTTAGAGGTTCTTCTTTACGACACACAAAGTCTAAGAACTACCCCAGTGGTCAGATGCCCATTCTTTACAGAGCTCTTTCAGTGGCAGCATCTTCATAGGTGGCGTATTCCAGAATCATATCTAGAATATGATGCAAGAAACTGACATTTTCATGAAATCTGGATACATTAACTGTAACCTGCCTTCCGGTTTAAAAAAAAAATGAGGGTGGACCTGGTTTAATATTCATTTCATTTGTCTGTGTTGTAGAAAAAGGTTCATAGTCCAGATACTCTTCAATGGTTACCAGCCATGGTAAATTTTGGCTGCTTATGAAAAGACTGTAATTAGAGACCAACACATTATACACGTTTGCATGTGCTCTATGTGATTCATAAATTCTTAAGCTTCTATTTCTAAGAAATAATCCTTTGCTAAGCATTCAGAAAACGAAGATCATGGCATCCGGTCCCATCACTTCATGGGAAATAGATGGGGAAACAGTGTCAGACTTTATTTTTGGGGGGCTCCAGAATCACTGCAGATGGTGACTGCAGCCATGAAATGAAAAGACATTTACTCCTTGGAAGAAAAGTTATGACCAACCTAGATAGTATATTCAAAAGCAGAGACATTACTTTGCCGACTAAGGTCCATCTAGTCAAGGCTATGGTTTTTCCAGTGGTCATGTATGGACGTGAGAGTTGGACTGTGAAGAAGGCTGAGTGCCGAAGAATTGATGCTTTTGAACTGTGGTGTTGGAGAAGACTCTTGAGAGTCCCTTGGACTGCAAGGAGATCCAACCAGTCCATTCTGAAGGAGATCAACCCTGGGTGTTCTTTGGAAGCAATGATGCTAAAGCTGAAACTCCAGTACTTTGGCCACCTCATGTGAAGAGTTGACTCATTGGAAAAGACTCTGATGCTGGGAGGGATTGGGGGCAGGAGGAGAAGGGGACGACCGAGGATGAGATGACTGGATGGCCTCACTGACTCGATGGACGTGAGTCTGAGTTAACTCTGGGAGATGGTGATGGACAGGGAGGCCTGGCGTGCTGCGATTCATGGGGTTGCAAAGAGTTGGACACGACTGAGCAACTGAACTGAACTGAACTGAACTGAACTGAAGACTCTTCAGTCGTATCAGATTCTTTGCGACCCTATGAACTGTAGCCCCACCAGGCTTCTCTGTCCTTGAGATTTCCCAGGCAAGAATATTGGAGTAGGCTGCCATTTCCTTCTCCAGGGGGTCTTCCTGACCCAGGGATCCATCCTGGATCTCCTGCATTGCAGGCAGATTCTTTACCATCCGAGTCACCAGGAAAGCAACATTTCTTTAAAGACTTTCAACTTTAGTTTGATATGAAGGGGAAACCTCATTCTTGCTGATGAGGGTCACAGAACGTAGTGGTCAGAAATTCCACAATGAAAGGGGTACTGTTCACAACCAGTGAATCTAGGACTAATGGGGAGCGGGGGTGGAGAGTGAAGGAGGAGAGATCAAAGTTGATTTTCTGTTAGTTGATATTTTACTGCATTTATCTCTCTTTTGTTGCTTCTTTTAGAATCTGAGCTGGTAACAGTGTAGACACTTTCATGCATGTCTTATTTAAAACGGGGTGGGGTGGGGGGAGAAAAACAAAAATACCACCGGCATGAAGCACTGGTATTTAATTGGAATTTTCCAAATAGGATGATTTTAAACTCAGTGTTGCCTAACCCTCAACCCTCTCTGCTCTTCCCTGCTTCATCTCCTGTTTGTAAGTGTCCAGATCTTGTTTTTCCTTGGAATAATTTCTCCAGGCACCTTTGGAGTCTTTCCTTTCCAGTTTCCAGTTCTGACTCCACTGCCTCCATCAATAAACATGTTTCTTTGCTTCCAGTCTAGGGCCAAAGTCTGTATTTTAAAGTGATGGTGTCACAAAATGCCTGGTGATGTCATAAAGCCCTGGGAGATCCTGGCAAAAGCAGCGATTCTCATTTTTATGTTCCTGAGAAGTTATTGGTAACCCAAGGGCCATCACATCTTCTGTATAAGCACCGGTTTTTGTAGAAACAGTGAGGTCCTAGTTCACTTTGGGCATTTACATGTTTGGCAAAATTCTATAAAATGCTGCATAGAGAATATAGATTTAAAGGGCCGAAGTTATTAAAAAGGGGTGGGGTGAGCGAAAACATGCCAATAAAAACAGACAGCGTGGTTTTTTAATCCTTTCCACAGGAATTCAGGCAAAAGGGGAATAAAATAATTCTATAGGGTCACTTGTAATTCAGCTTAAACTAAGCTCAGGAAACTGAATACTGTTTCTCAAAAGGCTGATTTATGTACTTAAAGTAACTCAGTCCCAGGTGCCATAGGAAGCAATACAACTTCTAGCAACATCCTAGCATGCATGCTCTAACGAACTGCCTAAATCAATTTCTAACTTTAAAACATTTCAGAGTCAGTTCTACTGGGACTGGAAGCCCTGGACTCTCTCTTTACAGGGGCTGCTGCAGCAAGGAAAAGCCCGGCACCTAGGCAGACTCCACGTGATAAACAAATTGTGTCCCAGACTTTGTCTATGAATCATTTCTTTGGAAACCTAAACACATTTTATGTAAAGAAACAGGTAGACACAGTTTGGCTGGCTCTCTGGCTTGCCTAACCCTCCCATGTGCTGTGCGCTAAGTCACTTCAGTCTTGTCCAACTTTTTGCAAGCCTATGGACCAGAGCCCACCAGACTCCTCTGTCCATGGGATTCTCCAGGCAAGAATACTGGAGTAGGTCGCCATTTCCTCCTCCAGGGGATCTTCCTGATCCAAGGACAGGTATTCAAGCCACGTCTCCTGTATTGGCAGGCAGATTCCTTACCACTAGCACCACCTGGGAAAACCCCAAACCTTCCCAAGTCAATATAAACCACATATGGGTCAAACCCCCTCTACTATATAAAAACTCAACAACAGTTGCAGAATCACACAGAACAGGGACCGGGGTGGAGTGGCAGGGGGTTATAATTAATCAACTTCTTTTGGTTTATCCCTTTTATCCCCTCTCCATTTATTCCTTAATTAGAACAGGTTAAGAGCTGGGTGGAAATTGAGGGGATCGCCTGATTGAGGTATGGCAACATCCTCAAGGATTTAATTTTAATTTTTTTTTTTCGATTTTTTTTCTTGATGGGGACCATTTTTAAAGTTTTTATTGAATTTGTTACAATATTGTTTCGCTTTACGTTTTGGTTTTGGGCATCAAGGCACGTGGGATTTTAGCTCCTCAACCAGGGACTGAACCAGGGCTTCCTTCACTGGAAGGTGAATTCTTAACCTCTGGGTCGCCAGGCGAGTCCATTCAAGGGTTTGAGACTAATGACATGGGTTATTTATTATAAAGTTTTGCTTCACTATGCATAGTTTATCTTTGCTGACAAAGAAAAGAGCAAGAAAATGGCACAGCAGAGAAAGGAAAAAAAAAAACCTCCAGCAATTTCTATGGGAAGGAGGCCCCTTTAGGGTAGCTATTATTGTTGCTAAGTCACAATATCTTGGAACCAAGCATTTTCAAGTCAAATTTACTTGGATCCATCAGGCTTCATTTAGCTTTTTGGTTCCAAAGACCTTGCTCACCCGGCCCTTTATTAGGCATGCTAATAAAAAGTGAAATAAAAACATTTCTGGCAACCTCCTATTCTTTTTTCTCAAAGTGCCCTGAAGTGCTGGTACAGAGGAGAATTAATACATCCCAAATGGAGGGGGTCAAAGGGAGAAGGAAGAGAAACAAAGGGCCTGGTTACTTCACAGAGTGGATAAGCAGACCCTGATAACCAGGTTGACTGTATTTGGAATTTTCCTGTTTCCTCCTGGAAGGAGGCAGGGGGCTGAATGAAGCGCTTATCTAAGAAGTGTCAGAGCCATTTAACAATGTTATTACAAGGATGTTGGTAAAGCAGAAGGGAAGATTTTGGCAGTTACAGATGGGATTATGTTTGCTGAACCTATTTTCTTGCTACATGTTAATCTGTACTTTTCTAGTATCAAGCTCTTAAGGAGTTCAGATAAAGGCCTATCAGAAACTCTCCATTCACACTCTCCTTAGTATACACTGTAAGGAAGTCCACAGCCCAACTGGGACGTGGATGGAATGAAATGATTTCAGTTCAATGTTTGGGAGAAGTCACTCTAAAGCAGGGACCATAGCAGGAGAAGTCTAGCTAAGAAAGAAGTCTCTCAGTATTCCATGTGTGGCTGCGGGATGGCGTGATGGATGGTTTCTAATAGTTTACACCCAATTTCACGTGAGAAATCATTTGAAAGAGTCTCAGCTGGGCTTCACAGACCCCTAATGAGAGAGAATGATGAAGTCAGAAATATATATATGCACATGGAAAAGCTGAATTCAGAGGGAGAGGTCTCTAAGCGGGTCCACTAGATAAAGCAGTCTGAAGCTTCAGAAGAAAAAAAAATTACCATTTCCAGGAGGCCTTAAATCTTGGCCCACTGACAAAATGTTAAAATCTCCTCTTTCTTCATTTAAGTCAGAGCAATTTTATAGCATATAAATAATTTAAACTGCACAGATAAAAAGAAAACCCTTACCAAGAGTTACTAAAATGGTAACAGAAGAGAAGCAAAGCGGGTGTAGCAGGTCACGGCACCTGGAGAGTAAGTCACAGTGTCCTCAGCACCAGGAAGGTCACAGAAGAAGTTGGGTTTTTAAAGTACGTAGGTCAAGGACAGAGTGAAGAGCACGTGGTCAAGAAAAAAATGTAAAGGAATGACATGAAATTGGGTCGAAACAGAGTCAAGAGGATGGTCCAGAGGGAGAGAAAAGTTATTGGAAAATGTGACAACTGGATGTGCTGTGTGCTAAGTCGCTTCAGTCGTCTCCAACTCTTTGTAACCCTATGAATTGTAGCCCACCAGGCTCCTCTGTCTGTGGGATTCTCCAGGCAAGAATGCTGGAGTGAGTTGCCATTTCCTCCTCCAAGGGATCTTCCCCCCCTGCCCCCCATCCCCACTGGGGGATCAAACCCGCATCTCTTTTATCTCCTGCATTAGCAAAGAAGGTCTTTACCACTCGTGCCATCTGGGAAGCCCTTCCCAACTTGTGTCAGCTGTGAATCAGTGATAAAGAGATGATACTGAGGGCAGGGGGGCAAGGTGTATTACATGGAGAATGGATGGCATAGAAGAGGCTGGGCTGTCCTCCTCCCATGGAGCTTATGCTTGTCTAAAAAAACACAATTGCCTTCAAACTAGATAGATGAAAACAAACGTGGTAAAGAAGAAACTGAAGCCTCAAAGAAGTGAGCTACTTCAAAAGGCTTCTTACTTTTAAACTGCACTGTGCAACTAGAGATGATCAGACTAAGTGAAGTAAGGCAGAAAAGGAAAGACAAATACCATATGACATCACTTATATGTAGAATCTAAAATATGACCCAAATGAGCATATCAATGAAACAGAAACAGAATCATGGAGATAGAGAGCAGACTGGTGGTCGCCAAGGGACAACGGGATGGAGGAGGGATGGGCGTGGTAGGTTGTCATTAGTTGATGTAAGATTTTATATAGGAAATAGATAAATAACAAGGTTCTATGTATAGCACACAAAACTGTATCTGTGTCAATATCCGTAATGTATCAATATCTGGTGATGAACCATAACAGAAAAGAATACTTAAGAAAGAATGTATATATGCATATAACAGAATTACTTTGCTGTACAGCAATAATTAACACATCATTGTATTGAAAAATCAACTATACTTCAATAAAAAGCTATGTCTAAAAGCTGTAGGTCCAGATATATTATATCCCAAGATATTGACAAAACTGATGGGACTTCTCTAAAAACTACTTTTATTTTGAAATAATTATATATTCACAGGAACGCACAAAGAAATGTAGAGAGGTCTTGTGCAGAGTTTAGCCAGCCTTCCCGAATGTTTGCAGATGAAAATTTATGATCAGTAACCACATTTCTGAGAATTCATGGAGAATGAGAATGGTATCAGAAGACTGACATGTAGACAAATAATTTTAGAATTGTCAGTGGGAAGGTAATTTCTGACATCTATTATCTGAGGAGCTTGTAATGGATTTCTTGTGAAATGCTAGGAATGATTGATTAATGTTTTCAGTATATGTGAAGTGGTGATTTTAGGAATAACACTAAGAACAAGGTGGGCAATTTCTTTTTTGGGATAGAATTTCTTAACTGATAAACCAAGAAAGTTTTGCCTTCAGTGTCTTTGTTTTCCCACCAGCTACTTGCAAAGTGCTTTCATTGTATGTCTGTTGACAAACTGGTTTTAACTGGTGTATAGAGAGAAGCTCATTGCTAGAACTGAGAGGTCAATGAATCAGCATCAGAATGGAAAATGTTCCTAGTATGTTCCTAGTTCCTAGTATGTTCCTAGTTCCTAGTATGTTCCTAGTGGCATGTCACAGGGCTTCAGCACAAACCTGAAGGACAATAAAAACTCAAAAATAACTTTGGCAGTTTCCTGGGTGGGGGTTGGGGGAATAAGATGAGGGTGGTCAAAAGGTACAAACTTCTAGTTATAAGATAAAAATGTTCTAGAGAAGTAAAATACAATATGATGACTATAATTAACACTGCTGTATGGTATATTTGAAAGTTGCTAAGAGAGATTATAAAAGTTCTCAGCACAAGGAAAAAGAAATTTTTTGTTATTCACATGAGATGGTGGTTGTTAACTAAACCTATTGCGGTTATCATTAGCAGTATATATAAGTCAAATTGTTATGTGTACACCTTAAACTTATACAGTGCTGTCTGTCAATTATATCTGAGGGGGGAAAAAAAAAGACTTTAGCTGTTGGACAACTAGGTGGAAATCACCAAGATGAATTTGATAAATTTTAGAAGAATCATGCTATAAAAATACAGGATGAGAGAAATGTGTTTCAAAAGCAACACTTGTGAAAAAGGCTTTGGAGTTCTAGTTGGTGTCTTAATAGGAAGGACAAGTGGGGAAAACAGCAATTTTAAGACATTATATGTCTCACATAAGAGATGACAGAGTCATACTACACTTTACACTGTCAAAACCTACCTAGAATGCTGTGATCAGGTGTAGGTCCCGATTTTAAGAGGGACGTTGACAAGTAACTGCTGAGTCAGAGGAAGATGAAGGATCTGAGGGATGCTCATTTTGAGAAGAGAGATGGAAGCAGCTGGGTGTGTCATAGATGTCTTTACATATGGGAAGAGGCATCACATAGAAGAAGGATTAAATTAATTCCCTGTGACATAAGGTATAGAAACAATGCCAAGATATGGATGATGCAGTAAATAACTAAATTAATACTAGAAAAATCCTTTACTAACCAAAGACAGGAGTCAAATACCATATTGTAGAAGGTCAAGCAGTTTGAGTGTCTGACGCATAAAGGCGAGATCGTGAAGGAAGATAAGTTTGCCTGTCCTTTGAATGCAATAAGTAGGAACTGGGTCAGAGCAGGCATTCATTTCCTGGGCTCCATCTCATCACAGAGTATTTTCTGACTTCATAGAAGCCAAATTTTGTGTGTAAGTGCACTTCTCAGGTGAGGTGGTCTGTAATCGTTCACGGATTCCCCAAAACCCCACTATCTTAAAGTTCACGTTTTCTTTGTATATGATCAGAAAATAATGTTGACTAATACGAGGACACTCAAGATGCATGAGTTTTTAGGGTGCATGAGGGATGAAAAGAAACAGACACGGAGTTCTAAGGACAGTCGGGCAGTCCACAGCAACAGAATTCGGTGGAAGGCAATTTGAAATGGTGGGAGCCAGCAGCAGCTCAAATGTTTTGGAAAGGTTTCATATAGCAAAAATTATAACATGCCTAGAAGACATGGAACATACTAACGAACACAGTAAATGATGTGCAGAGCAACAAAACAAGAGCTGTCAGAAAGCCAAGTGGCAGACCACTTTAAAATAAATGGTGCAGAAAAGGGCTATGAGGTCAAATGAACTAAAACACAAATGGAGACAGCTAGAGGTTTAAGGAAACCCTTATGGAAGCGACAGGACGTCTGAGGGTCAAGATACTCTTTCTTTTATCCCAACCAAAGGCAATTCTTATGGTTATTTAAGCATTCTTCTTATTATGTCCTCTGAGCAAAAACACATCCTTCACATACGAAGTGCCCAAATGTTTGAGGATGACTATTCAGACACTCCTTGACCTCCTTGCCTCAAACTTTAAGAGTTCCCAGTCCTTAGGGAGGAGGCTATTTCTAGTGAAGAGCCTCAGAGAACTGGATTAGGAGTTAGGATTTGACATGAGGGGAAATAAAGAGCCTCTGTCAGTTTCTGAATAAGCACTGTATCATGATCCAAACCAAAAATCTAAAGATTTTGAGTCACAAGGCTGTACGTGAAAAAACTGGGAAAAAGCCAAGTACAAGTCTCTTATGACCAGTCTAGGGCAGAACAGTGGAAATGAGAAGGAGAGGGTGAGCCAGAGAATTGCTGGACAGGAAGGATTGCAGAGCTTGGGAAAGTGCTTGGTGATGGATGAGATATCAGGGATTGAACTCTCCTTGACTTCCTAATGCACTTAGCAGCCCCAGTCCACAGGCAGGTGCAACTTGGAGGGAAAAACAAAAACAAACCAGCATTCAATTGCTACATCTTCTTATTACACGAGAAGCACAGATGTGTGATGGCCATGGAAGGGAATATGAAAACCAAGGATGCACTCTTGATGGAGCACAGAGCAAATAAGACCAAAAGTACATCTCAAGTAGATGTTGTCTCCTGGTTACTGAAAGGAAAGAGGAAAATGTCCAAACAGACTGGAGTGACTATCACAGAGTTTGATTCTGGAAGTCCTCTAAGGATGACCTTATACTCTGAGCAGAGGGAGTCCAAGGTATAGTATGGAATTCTGTCCATGCTCTGTATGGGGAGGGGAGTATACGGAAGAGGAACAAGAGGCCATTCCTCTTGGTACAGAAGGAACTAATTAACCTGGCGGAGGTAACTTACATGAAACTGACATTTGTTGAGCTTCTGCTGGGTGTCAGGCACTTTAGACACACTGTCTTATTTAAACCTTACAAAAATCCAACAAGGAAGAGTGAGACTTGAGATAAGTACAATAAGTATCCCCATTGACTGTTTTGATTGCTAAGAGTTCTTGGAAGGTCTTTCAGGAGAGAAATAAGCATTCTCTTTATGAAGGAAGTGTGTGTTTTCTCTGAGACACAGAGAACACTCAAGATAAAGAGTAATGAACTTTTAGGGGATGTGCTAGTCTCAGAATATAACCTGTACAAAGAGAGTGTTAAGGAACACATTATGATTGAAGAATATTTGATCACAGAGACAATAGGTCCAAGAGCTCCTGTGGTCTTCTTTTATGAAGATGAAGGATTATTGTCATTAGACCTCCTGATACAAGGCCCCCAGGCCCAGGTAGAAGAGCCGGAACTGAAGTAGTGACTTTTTTCAGATCCCTTGATCCTATGGGTCTTCACCAGAGTTTGTAAACCAGGAAGACCAGTGGGCACAGTTCTTCCTCTGATTTTTACATCTGTGGAAACGTTGGATCAATTTCTCTGTAAATGTACAAATCATCAACTTGCATGCGCCAATTTATCTATTCCTCTTTTATTTGATCTTCCTTATACCAGGTCAGGAGATAGGATATCTATAGCCCACACTCCCTCAAGACTCAGGCAGAGGATTCAGATAAAGGCAGCGATCAGGTAAGCTACCTGTAGCACTTGCAAAGAAAGAGGTTGCTTCCAGAATTTGCTAGAAAATAAATGTGGCTCAATTCTTTTATGCTGGGTGGATTTAGCTGCATTCCCCCAGGGGACTAATGTTTCTTCTCAGCGTTCTTTTCTTGAAATCCTTGTGAATGTTTGAGGAGAGGTCCCTCTAGAGATAACTATCTCAGTCACAGGCACAATGGCTTCTGAATTATGTTGCCATTTCTAGTGTGAATACTATGCTAATGCAGTATCATGGGTGACAATGAAAATACACCCTGGTCAGGACATTCAAATTTACGGCTTCAGCAACAGCCTTAACTTCACCCACGCTGGTAAGCTCAGGGTTTTATGTTATTGTACTTCCTGGGAAATTTATGCCTCGATGTGCAATGCGGGTGAGTTGTGGTTACTCTGGGAACCTTCATTTTGCATTTCCTGACTTCTGTGTGTTCAAAGGGACAAGCTCTCAAAACTAGCCCACAGAAAAGCACATCAGGTTGGCTAATGTTGCGTAATTCCCTGTGCCTGGGAAATGGAGCCAGGAACCTCCATGGCTGGGCATATTTCAGTCTGCTCCTGGGTTCACAGATCACAGAAGCAGAGGGAGATGATCAAGGTGGGTCTGCGGATGATGGAGACCCTGATCCAGGTGCCAAGCGCCAAGTAATGAACAAGAAAAGGAACGCTGATTAATTGGTGCTGTTATAATAACCATCACTGATTGAATACTTAGTCCATGCCAAGAGCTATTCTATGTACTTTCCTTGAATTTTTCATGTTAGCTTTATCTTCAGTCTTTGAAGTAGGTTTTATCATCCCAACTATGCCTACCTATCAGGATGCTGAGTGAAGGAGAAAATGCATACATTGTCCAAGGTCATGTGAGCAGCAGAGCCAGAACACAGATCTAGTTCTGTTGACCCCAGAGTTCATGTCCTACTCTGGGCTGCCTCTCCATCCAGTAAGACCTGATAGGTAACTCCAGCTCTGCTCGCTATGTAATCTCATGAGAAATTTAACCTTGGTTTCCTCTTTGGTGAAACAGGGGTGATACATAACTAACAGACCACTGGCAGCTTAAAGGGGATCAAGTTTATACATCATTTTGTTATTATCAGTGGTGTTCTCTGTTAAGGACTCTGAGATCACGGAGTTGGTTTAGTCAAGTGGAAAGGGCCAAGTAAGAAAGGTCTATCATATTTATCCTTGGTTATAAACTATTTGGGGCTTCCTGATGGCTTAGTGGTAAAGAATACGCCTGCCAATGCAAGAATCGTAGCTTCAGTCCCCGGGTTGGAAAGATCCCCTGGAGAAGGAAATGGTAACCTACTCCTGTATTCTGCCTGGGAAATCCCATGGACAGAGGAGCCTGGTGTGCTGCAGTCCACGAGGTCACAAATAGCCAGACACAACTTAGTGATTAACCAACCAACCAACCAACAATAAGCTATATGAGGGCAAGAATTTTTGCCTATTTTGTCCATTACATATGTCCAGTGCTATGAGAGTTCTTGGCACAGAGACAGTCATATCTGTTGCCTGAATAATTTGCATTAAGCTACCTCCCACTCCACGCTCTCTCCTGGCTCCTGCTGTCTTTGACATGGCTGTGTGCTGGGTACTTTGGGTACTTTCTGGCTTCTTTCAGAAACCACCTGTCTTGCCCAATCGCATCAGCAACTTACTTTCTGCTTGGAAACGGCCATATTACTTGGCAAATAATTTAGTGTGTTTTTACTCTTGGGAATTTGCAAAGCAACGCAAGTTTTTTGCATCCTATACTTTAAACCCACAATGATTCCCGATACGGACTTCTTAATGCTGTAACAAGATTTGGTGGGCGGGAGGGAGGGGGGAGATGAGTTTGGAAACTGACATTTGCCATCCTTAAAATTATACTAGATTGAAACCCACCTGTGTCTGTGTCCAAGATCAACTGGGCCAAACCTACGAAATCAGACAGTGCCACCCGCAGGAGACCCAGTTACCCCCCACAAGCTGTGGTCTCTAAGAAGTGCTGAAGTCTGTATATCTTAGCACCTATGTAATTGTTTTAGTTATTTATTCTGCCTCCCGAAGGATTTTTCTTATGTGCCTTATGCTTCTAAAGGAGCTTTTCAGGTTTTTGACATGAGTCTTATGTTTCTAAGCCCTCCAGCCAACACACAGCTTCAGTGCCCTACTATTTGTGCTTGAATTACCATTCAGTAAGTTTGGGGCTCAATGCTGTTTGATGTCATCATCTCTCCTGTGCCCTCCTGGAGCAAATGATTCCAGTATTTTTTTATCCTTATGGCCAGGTTTAAAATTCATTCATTCTAAAGTGACTCCTTGGCAGTTTCAGAAATGACCCATGGCCTCTGGCTCCTGAGGTCTTCCTGTCTGCTCTGCTTCCTACTAAGGTGATCTTCCTCCAAGACAGTGTTCTTGTTTCTGATTACTCCTCTCCTCTCTCACCTCACCCCTTCCTGATTCCCTCTCATTTCTTCTCTGAGATTAAAAAAGGGCAAGTTTATGAAATTGACAAAGACATATCTTGCAATGATGAAACCAAGACCTTGGAGTTTGAAACTCACAGACTCAGAGAATGAACTTATGGTAACAAGGGGGGAAGAGATAATTAAGAAGTTTGGGATTGACAGGTACACGGTGCTGTATTTAAAATAGATAGCCAACAAGGACCTCCGGTAGAGCACAAGGAACTCTGTTCAATGTAATGCGGTGGCCTGGATGGGAGGGGAGATTGGTGGAGAACGGATACACGTATATGCATGGCTGAGTCCCTTCACTATCCACCTGAAAGTATCACAACTTTGTTAATTGGCTATTCTCCAATATAAAACAAAAAGTTAAAAAAAAAAAGGCGTTGGAGTTTGCATCACAGGTTTGCCACTTCACGTCTGTGTGACCAAGAGGAAGTTGTCTTAGTCTCTTAGACCCACTTTCTCAGTCACCAAATGACATAGCTGAGCCTTCTGTACGAGAACTGACCTGTCCTTGGCACCCACTGAAAGTCTCCTATCCCTGAGGAAGAAGAGTCGTACTGTGGACTTCTTAGAAGTATTCTATTAACAATAAAAGTTAATTTTTAAAGCTATCAGCCAGATTTTTTTTTTTTGAGGGGATAAATGAGGAAGATAAGCCAGAAAGAAATGTTGTCATAACTGTGGGAATTTCTGTGTTTACTAATTTGACTTTCTTTACAATTCATGAAGTAAAAGATTTATTTTGGTTTTGTACCTTGTGTATGCGTGTGTGTGTGTGTGTGTGTATGTGCGCACACGTGTGTATGTTTCACTTGAGCTTAAAATCCTGTTTCATGTCAGAACCAGTGAATGCATTCATCCCTTTGAATAAAAAATTCAGGGAGTACCTCTTCTGTGCCTGCTCCCCTGCGAAATGCAGGTTAGTACAGAGGCCCAGGCAGGAGAAACAGAAAACCACATAAATGATGATAATACATTGTGACAAACACCACCATGGCGCCTCATCGGGGAGCTCATTTTTGTGGCCTCCTGTCCCTGTTTCAGGAAATGGAAGCATTTATGGGAGACGTTCTGAAGGGAATTTCCCCTGGCGCTTCTCCATGTCAGAGGGGACGTTTCTTTTGAAGTGTCTCTTATTATCGGAAGACAAAGCTCTCCAGAACGCTGCTGGCGGAAGCCGCAGGCAGTTGCAGGGGGAGAGAGGTCAGTCAGGATTATTGTTCTGTCGTAATTAATTAAAGAATCTTCCTAAGGTTCCCGAAAGCCCTAGAGACGTGTGCCATGAATACGAGGCAAGTGCTTTGGCTTCTGGGTTTTGTTTTCGCTGCACGTTTGTAGAGATTCAGCAGTGAGGATGGTGTGTATGAGTCAAACAGCCTATGAGAGCAAATGACAGACGTGTGTCACAGCCCACAGTTGGCAAACTGCGTGAAACGGCTAGTCGTGTCCGACTCTTGCAACCCCATGGACTGTAGCCCACCAGGCTTCTCTGTCCATGGGATGCCCCAGACAAGAAGACTGGAGTGGGTTGCCCTTTCCTTCTCCAGGGGAATCTTCCCAACCCAGGGATCAAACCCGTGTCTCCTGCATTGCAGGCAGACTCTTTACCATCTGAGCTACCAGGGAAGCCCCAAGTTCTCAAGAGTGTTGTTTATTGGTTGGTTGGTTGGTTTGGTGGCTGGCTGAGCCCTTTGGAACCTCCTATGCCTCCACGCGTACATACACACCTTTACCAGGCATCCTTGGTTCCTCGGCTGAAGGCAGCCAGCCATTCAGGAGGTGACTTGAAGACAGGACAGTGGTGGTGAGAGGTTTCAGCTCCTCTCCTCCCTTGGGGAAGCTGGGCTTAGGCCTGGCCACTGTGGTGTCCCTAACTCCGGCTACCATTATCCTGCTTCTCACTGGGAGGTGTCAGGCTGCTTCTCAACCTGTGTATCCTGTGTCTGCTTCTTGATAAAAGAATAAAGTGGGAAAAAAAAAAAAAAAACTGAGGACACTGGAGGGACAGTCTCAATTCTAAATATCCTGCTTCATTCATTTTTAGATGTTGTTTCAAACCGTGTGTCCTGTTTCGGATCTGTTCGTGACGCTGTGTCCTGTTTGTGATCTCCTTGTGAACAGCAGACTTCAGTATTCTTCTCTCAGCACATAAAATCCATTCTCTGTGGTGTTTCTTTGCCATCCAAGAGCCCTGCTTTTCCGTTCATCCTTAGTGGCCCCCACGTGCCTGTCTGCTCTCCTGTTCCGTCCACCCTTAAGGGCTCTCTCTCCAGGCCTGGCATTTTCCATCTCACGTTGCCAATGGACCCTGGAGATGATGGTGGTGTCGGGGGTGCGAGGGCAGGGGTATGACAAGACAGAGCTCTGAGGTCCTCACAGACATCAGCTTGGCTTCATGCTCCGCAGCCCCCCCGCCCCACTCCAGCCATGAATGGCAACTGAGTGAACGGTGTAGAAGGCAGAGGCTAGACATTCCCAGCTAGCATCCCACTTCCCCCTCAGTGGTGAATCTTGCTGTGTTCCCTTGAGTAAGTCACTTAACACTTCTGGGCTCATGTTTCCTTATCTGAAAAGTGGGGACAAAAATTGTACTAATCTCACGGAGCTATTAGCTCCATTAATATATGTATTTAGAACAGTGAATAAAAAACAGTGGGTACAATATGAGTATTTGCTGTTAATATCACTGACTGCTATTACTGCTACAATCCATCAGTGTTAGTGTAAGTGTTTAGGAGTTTTTGGTGTAACACACGTAGTGATACAGGCCGCTGGGGAAGCTCATGAGCACAGGGAAGGAAAGAAAAAGAAGTGAATGTTAGCCAAGGCCAAAGCCCTGGAGCTCCCCTGGTGACTCAGTGGTAAAGAATCTGCCCGCCAGCGCAGGAGACACAGATTCAATCCCTGCTCCGGAAAGATCCCACGTGCCTCAGAGCAACTAAGTCCGTGCGCAACTACTAAGCCTGTGCCCTACAGCCTGGGAGTTGCAACTACTGAGCCCACGTGCCACAATTATTGGAGCCTGCAGGCCCTAGAGCCTGTGCTTGACGGCAAGAGAAGCCAGTGCAATGAGAGGCCCAGACACTGCAACTGGGGAGTGGTCTCCGCTCTCCACAACTAGAGAGCAACCCAGGCAGCAACAAAGACCCAGCACTGCCAAATCATAAAACTACACAGATAAATAAAATTTAAGAAAAAAAGAATGGTTCTTTAAAAAAAAAAAAAAAAAAAGACCAAAACCCTCCTTTCCCCCCTAGCACATCCTACAAGTTGATGCCCAGGGCAGTCAGGACCGTCCTGGATGGTGTAGGGCTGCTCTAGGGTCTGGTCCCGTCATTCCTTTAGGTTTGCCTGGACTTTCCTGTCCACTCCCCACCCCATCGAGTGGCTAGCTGTCACTCTCCCCTCTGACTCAGCCAGCAGGCATCTTCAAAAATCAACACAGGGAAACCCACAGCCAAGCATCACAACTTTATCTATTGCCTGCTCCTCACTCCATGACATAAGGTTCCTCCCAGTGAAGTTGTGGGTCTTTATGAGCACCACCCCCCCTTTCTTATCCCTCCATCAACTCCATAACAAATCATGACATGTGCAGCACAATTTGGCTTGGAATTTGAGCTTTGACTTTTACCCAAAAAATTATGTGTTTCTAAATATTGGCCGTCACTTCTACTATTTGAGTCTAGATGATACGTGCATATATTTCCTGTCTATTCAGATGACTGGTAACTTGGATGACAATGTGTTTTTCTGGTTGTTTTATTTTACATAAACTCTAACCTCTTTCTCTAACCCTTGAATTATTTTTTTCAAGGGATCAGCCAATTTGTGTTTGGTTGTCTAGAAAAAAAAAAAAAGGTGTCTTATGGTGATTAGATAGAGGCAAACTTGCTTTCAGAGAATGTAATTTTCTTAAGATATGGGAGCTTGCTGACTTCCTTTCTTTGACACAAATATTACACCTTATCTAGACCTACTAATGAGATTAACCTAGAAAACGGATCTGCAAAATGGAAGCTTTGTTTTAAACTTTGACAATTTCCCCATTAGAAAAAAAAGAATGCTGTGAAATCATTCATTAGAAAAAAAAAAAGCAAGCGGTGAAAAAGAACAATTGAATCATGTTCATTAAATTTAGAATTTCAGGCCAAAAATACAGAAAGGGAAAAAAAGAGAGAGAGAGAGATGCTAGCCAAGGGCAAATAAAGGCAGTTTGCAATCAATGGTGGCTGCCAAGGGCCAAGCAAAGTTCCCCGTTGGCCTTTGACGAATATTTTTCTAGAACAGGCGAACAACAGACAACTGTCTGATCACTCGGACCTTCGCCAGGATTTCTGGCCGCAGCAGTTCATAGGAAGTGTGTATGGTGAAAGTGTGCCTGTTATGAAGGAGCAGAGGCCAGCAGCTATAATGGAAGGTAGACAGAAAGGGAAGTTTTACTCTTATTCTGTCCCAAGGTGCTTAATTTTTCCTTAATCCTTTGCTCACCATTTATCACAGAAGCTTCTTCAATTCAGATGTGCTGAGTTGCTTCAGTTGTGTCCGACTCCTTGCAGTGCCATGGACTATAACCTGTCAAGCTCTCCTGTGCATGGGATTTTCCAGGCAAGAATACTGGAGTAGGTTGCCGTTTCCTCTTGCAGGGGATCTTCCTGACCCAGGATTGAGCCAGCATCTCTTATGTCTCCTGCACCGGCAGGCGGGTTCTTTGCCGCTAGTGCCACCCTTTTTTCAGCCTGTGAGTCTTCAAACACACGTAGCCCACCCATTCCATGTAGTTTTTCCCCCTGAATCTGGCCCATATGATGTCACATTTCTCTACTTTGTGGAGATAAACCTCAAATTCCTATAAAGGCCAGTGAAGTAACATACATGAGGGAAACTGCCCAGAATTTCCAGATCTTCCTATTTTTTATTTAAATATTTATTTATTCATTTGGTTGCACTGGGTCTTAGATGTAGCATGCGGGATTTTCATTTTTCATTGCTGTTGTGTGGGGTATTTAGTTGTGGGCATGTGGGATCTAGTTCCCTGACTGGAGATCAAACCTGGGCCCCCTGCATTGTGAGGGAGGAGTCTTAGCCACTGGACCACGAGGGAAGTCCTTAGGTCTTCCTCCTTTCAAAGAAGCTTGGCGAGGGTGGGATGATTTGGGGGAATGGCACTGAAACATGTATATTATCATATGTGAAATGAATTGCCAGTCCAGGTTCGATGCATGATAGAGGATGCTCGGGGCTGGTGCACTGGGATGACCCAGAGGGATGGTATGGGGAGGGAGGTGGGAGGGGGTTCAGGATGGGGAACACGTGTACACCCGTGGCGGATTCATGTCAATGTATGGCAAAACCAATACAATATTGTAAAGTACTTAGCTTCCAATTAAAATAAATAAATTTATAATAAAAAATAATAAAGAAGCTCAAGTTTCAGCTGGTTTCCCGAGTTAGGTTTTCCATTGTCACCGGTCCCTTTAACTCATCACTCCTGCCTTTCAGGAAGTAACAGGAAGAGTGATCTCCAGACAGAGCCTGTGCATTCTCAGTGTTAGGGACCGTCTCTCCTCCTCTGGATACCTTCCCCACTGTAGCTCATCATGTAAATGGTCCCTATAGACAGGGATCCCATCAGAGTGCTTGAGAAGAGAGCACAAGCAAAGCCTCCCTTTGAGATGAGTAGACAGAGGCTTCTCTTATTTCTGACTGTTCCTATTTCTGAATCCCAGCTCCAGGAAGTTAAGACATACTACTGATACCAGGAGTAAATGCATATCTTGAAGAAGCTTCTAACCTTCCAGATTTCTCTCTTTGCTTTGTCCACATTATTGCCTCTATTTGAATGTCTACACCGGTATTTCACATGTCCAAGCTCAACCTGTGACTTAAGGATCAGCTCAACTAATGTCTATCTGAGATCTTTCCACATTTTAAAGTTTTCTCTCTGAACTTTGACAACTGCAGCAGTTTATCTATTAGTATTGAGCCAGAACTTAACACTTATAACCCTATATTTTAGTTATTTGCATACATTTACCATATTCTTGTACATCACAATAAACTAATTTCTTGGAGGATTCAAGCTCAGCATTACATCTCCTTGCAAAGCACATTGTTGACTTGGTAAATGTTAACAGAATGAATGTTTTACTTCTTCCAGCTCCACGATGCAATTGTTTAACACTGTAATTTTCATTTCAAATGACTATATTGCTTACTAACACATTCATTTACATCTAGTATTTTGTCCTCAGTTTACTTTTGAATATTAGCAGTTATTTATTTAGCATGGTGAGGTTGTAATCTGACACTGATCTCAATGTGATCTTGTGTATTTCAAGACGTTCAAAATAAAAACAATCAAACGATCTGGAAGCTTACAGGCTCTCTTATTAATCATGTATCTTGGCAGTGAGAGTTGCAATATGTTGCCACCTTTTAATTAAATCTGTATTCTGGTGAATTAGCCAAAAGAGAGAACATTTAAAAAAAAATGAACCAAGAAGGATAAGAAGGATAATAAGTTTAGGAAACCGCTTGGGTAATCAGAACCCTTGGTGTAGAAACACCAGGACTACATCATTTTCCCAGCGGCTATGAGAATGCTGCAGGAAGGAAGGGAGGCCAGGAAAGAACCTTTCCATTTTGACTGGAAAATAACCAATAAAATATTATATTGCCTTATAATATATTAACGGATACCATTGAACCGAAAGGACGAGTCAATTAGGAGCTTGACTAGATTGGGAGTGTTAGACAGCAGATGAAATTTTAGAGGCTATGTAGATTCTAGGATACTACTATCCATGACTGCGTTACAGAGCTCTTTGAAAACTGGCTAACAGCTATAGGTTTTGTTTATTATTTTATTGGAAGATAATTGCTTTGCAATGCTGTATTGGTTTCTGCCATACAACACGAATCAGCCATATATATATATATCTCCCCTTCCTCTTGAGCCTTTCTCCCACCCCTGCATTCCACCTTCTGGTTGTCACAGGGTGTCACAGAGTGCCCCTGAGTTACACAGCAGCTCCCCACTGGCTCTCTGCTTTGCACACAGCACTGCGTATATGTCAGTGCTCCTGTGTCATTTCATCCCACTGTCCCCTTCCCCTGCTGTGTCTACAACACCGTCCTCTACGTTTGCGTTGATCTTATCTTCAAAAGCACATATATACAAAGAGATGGGAATACCAGACCACCTGACCTGCCTCTCGAGAAATCTGTATGCAGGTCAGGAAGCAACAGTTAGAACTGGACATGGAACAACAGACTGGTTCCAAATAGGAAAAGGAGTACGTCAAGGCTGTATACTGTCACCCTGCTTATTTAACTTCTATGCAGAGTACATCATGAGAAACACTGGGCTGGAAGAAACACAAGCTGGAATCAACACTGCCAGGAGAAATATCAATCACCTCAGATATGCAGATGACACCACCCTTATGGCAGAAAGGGAAGAGGAAGTAAAAAGCCTCTTGATGAAAGTGAAAGAGGAGAGTGAAAAAGTTGGCTTAAAGCTCAACATTCA
Organism: Budorcas taxicolor; assembly: GCF_023091745.1. Taxonomy (NCBI): domain Eukaryota; kingdom Metazoa; phylum Chordata; class Mammalia; order Artiodactyla; family Bovidae; genus Budorcas; species Budorcas taxicolor. The sequence continues at coordinate 28,029,854 of NC_068933.1, forward strand.
GAAAACGAAGATCATGGCATCTGGTCCCATCACTTCATGGGAAATAGATGGGGCAACAGTGGAAACAGTGTCAGACTTTATTTTTTTGGGCTCCAAAATCACTACAGATGGTGACTGCAGCCATGAAATTAAAAGACGCTTACTCCTTGGAAGAAAAGGTATGACCAACCTAGATAGCATATTCAAAAGCAGAGACATTACTTTGCCGACTAAGGTCTGTCTAGTCAAGCCTACGGTTTTTCCAATAGTCATGTATGGATGTGAAAGTTGGACTGGGAAGAAGGCTGAGCGCCGAAGAATTGATGCTTTTGAACTGTGGTGTTGGAGAAGACTCTTGAGCGTCCCTTGGACTGCAAGGAGATCCAACCAGTCCATTCTGAAGGAGATCAGCCCTGGGATTTCTTTGGAAGGAATGATGCTAAAGCTGAAGCTCCAGTACTTTGGCCACCTCGTGTGAAGAGTCGACTCATTGGAAAAGACTCTGATGCTGGGAGGGATTGGAGGCAGGAGGAGAAGGGGATGACAGAGGATGAGATGGCTGGATGACATCACTGACTTGATGGACGTGAGTCTGAGTGAACTCTGGGAGTTGGTGATGGACAGGGAGGCCTGGTGTGCTGCGATTCATGGGGTCACAAAGAGTCGGACACGAGTGAGCGACTGAACTGAACTGATATCTTAAAAAGCACATAGATACAAAACTAGCCGTAGGTTGAGACTTGTTGCTTTAGAACACATTACCTTCTTAGGGGCAAGGAAAATGCACCTTGGGAAGCGCTGGCAATTTTCTCACGATCGTATAAGAAATTAGTGACAGAGAGGTAGGGTCACTGGACAGGGCCTCCAGGACTCAAGCCTCGGTGTTGGTGTTTTCTCTGATGGTTGGTATCCAACAAATTAAGTAATTAATTTTGATTGAATAAAACTCACTTATAATTTTGCTCGCTAGGAGGGAAATAGAAATTAAAGTCTAAGATCCTCGGTGTCAGGCACCATACCAAGTCCTTTCACATATACGACTCTACTACCACAACAACCATAGGCAATATTATTATTATTTTACATTGAGGAAATGAAGACTAAGAGAGACTGACTTTCTGGGACTTCCATGGACTTTACTTTCCATGAAGGGGGCACAGGTTCCACCCCTAGTTGGGGAGCTATGATCTCCTATGCCTTGGGGCCAATAAAATCAAAGCATAAAACAGAAGTAATACTGTAACAACTTCAAAAAAGCCTTTAAAAATAGTCCACATTAAAAAATCTTCAATGGAAAAAAAAAGAGAGTGGCTTTCTCAAATTTATACAGATGTAAAATAAGACTCAGATATGAATCCACAGCTTTTCATAGCCATTTAGAGATCACTTAGGGCAGCAAATATCATCTTCTTCAATAACCTGAACTAGTTCAGGCTTGAGCATATTGCAGCTTGGGGACCCTCCCCTCCCCATTCCCCTCCACAGCTATTCCTCCCTTACTGGGCTGCAAGTAGTCTCGGAATTGCCAAATCAGCAACCACATGGCCACTTAAGCAATTTCCTTGGTCAATATGGTGTTCTCTTCCATCACCACGCTTTCATCAGGCTGATAGTGATGCCTGCCAGGGAGGATGGGAGGCAGGTTTTCCCTTCTCTCCTGTTTTTATCATAAAGCACTTTGGTCCGTTTGAGGGCTTCCCAGGTGGCACAGTGGTAAAGAATTCTCCTGCAATGCAGGAGACACAGGAGACGCAGGTTTGATCCCTGGATCAGGAAGATCCCCTGGAGGAGGAAAGGGCAACCCACTCCACTCTTCTGACCTGGGAAATCGCATGGACAGAGGAGCCTGACAGGTTACAGTCCATGGGGTCACAAAGAGACGGACACTACTTAGCACCATAGTCTCTGTTCATGCTTCATGTTTAAGCACCTGCCTCTGAAATCTAGCAAACTGGTCTTGATCAAGTGATTAGGCTGTTGAAGTTTCTCACGATGGTTCCAGAAAAAGTCTCCACTCAAGGTCATTAGCCTCACCTAGATAGCTTAATGGTTAAGAACACAGAATCTGGAATAGATTACGAGTCCATAATGTAATCCTGTTGACTTAGCAAAGTTCATCTTTCTTAGATCCCTTTCCTAACCTGCAAAATTGAGGGGGGAAATAGCTTTGTTTATTCATTAAATTGGACAGAACAGCTTGCGGGGTCTTAGTTTTCCAACCAGGCATCAAACCTGCACCCTCGGCAGTGAAAGCGCAGAGTCCTAACCCCTGGACTCCCAGGGAATTTCCCAAATAGCTTTACATTGTTGGGAATAGTAAGTAAGAAGATGAATATAGAGCTTTTAGGTGAGTGTCTGGCTTGTGGAAATTTCTCGGTAATGCTGTCTATTGTCATGTCTTCAAGTGTATCTGGGGCAATATGCAGAAGCAGGGCTCCTGGCCAGGGGGTACCCTCTCATTTCTTTCACTGTCCAAACACATTCTCCTTGGCCGCTGAGGAATCCCACGCCTGGTCCATGGAGCCACTGTTCTCTTCTCCACAGCAGCTCCTGGTTTTAGCAGCTGCGAGGATGGCACAGACAAGGCACCCTAATCTCATCTCCTTTTTTTCCACTCATGCTGTGTTATCTATGCTCAGGACCGCACTCCAGCTTTCATTACCTCTGAAATTGTTCACGGACGCTCACTCCCTAATACATTGTGCGTCCTTCTTCCTACCTTCCCAATGCACCTTTCACTTCAACAGTACTTTGTTGATGTTGTTTAGTTGTTAATTTGTGCCCAACTCTTTGAGACCCTACGGACTGTAGTCTGCCAGGCTCCTCTGTCCATGGATTTTCCAGGCAAGAATACTGGAGTGAGTTGCCATTTCCTTCCCCAGGGGGTCTTCCAGACCAAGGGATCGAACCCACATCTCTTGCATTGGCAGACAGATTCTTAACCACTGAACCACCAGGGAAGCCACCAACAGTACTTGGACCTCGTCAGACCCTCTGCAATCCATTCCCCCTGTCGTTTCCCATCGCTGAGCTCCTCCCTTTCTTCTCCCGTGTCTGTATTCAGCAGATGTTTTGTGAGCCTTCATTACCATTCATCCCTTGTCCACCTCTTCACTGCACTGACTTCTAAAACTGCCCACTGCTAATAAATGCACCCACTAGTCCTCAGCGCTCAGAAAACCTTTACAGAAGTAAAGAAAGCTGAGATAACTAGACCGAACAAGAGAAAACAAAAATCTCTGCCTATGAGGAATGGAATTACAGATGACCTTGCTATAGGCTTTTCAGGGATAAACATGTACCCCATAAACAACCCAAGTCCTTATTTCTTGTTGAAACTCGAACATAAGGGCTGATGTATGCTTGCTTGTCTATTTGTTTATTTATGCTCTGATTTATTTTATTAAATGTGACCATGAAAAGTAAGCTACACAGCATGGACTTCATTTAGAAGGTTGTGCCTATTTGTCTTGTTTGGAATTAATTGTTTTTCACGTTTAGCTCATTATAGCAAGGAACTGGTACTCTAATATTAGAGCAATAGTAACATGAATATACATATTCTAGTAATCTAACGTGACAGATTTAAGGTTGCTGACTCACAGCATTGCTTGGAAAATGAATCTGAATCTCGGAAAACTGCAAAGTTCAGTTTGTAATTTTCTAAACCTCTTGGGCTAAAATTCAAAATGTAAATTTTGTAAAATTAGACTTCAAAAGACATTACTGCAGTATAGTATTTACCGATTCTTAGGGTTGGGATGGAGGTACTTTGTCATGGTGTTCCTAATTACATATTAGGTTCTTATTTCAAGAGCCCTTTGAAAAGTGTATATTAATGTGTGTGTGTGTAGTATTAGGGAAATACTTCTTATGGGAAATAAAAACTAGAACATAAATTCAGAGGAGCAAACAATATTGATCAGCCATTGTGCACCAAGTTGAGGTTTCTCACTAGATTTGACGAAGAATGAGATCTAGCATTGTTTTTTCTAAATAAAGGAGATAAGGTTCAAGTGCTTTTTCTCTCCATGAAAGCTTATTTTCTAAATTCCAGTCACGAGGTTGTTTTTTTTTTTTCTTTTTTAAAGCCACTCTTCTAACTGGATAAATGGCTCCCTCTGGACTGAGTTGTAGAATTAGGGCAGGTCCTCAAGACATCTGTGTTTGGCAGAACCCAAATCAATCCACCTGCCTTTAACTTTTATTATCCATAAAACCTATCTTTGGCACTTTCTTTTCTAAGTAAATTCATCCCTCTGCCAACTTAAGGAATGAAAAGGCTGAACCAAAATTCTTGGCCAGTTTTTTTGTTTGTTTGTTTTTCTTTTCTGAAAATGATCGGTACTTTTCACAAAACAGAATTTCATCAGGGATGTTGCTGTCACTGCAAGTAAAGAGAATGAGAAAGGTGGAGAGGAAGGAAGAGAGCAAAAGGAGAAGAAATGAGGGTGTATGAGGGAACAGTTAGCAGCAACAAGCATCTGCTCTGTGCCTTGGATCCTGTTTAGAATCTTAGGGGATGTGGGAGAAGTAAAGTGACACGCAGCCCACCTAACAGACGGCACGGTCATCCTCTGTGGTCACCGCGCACACGTGAGCAACGAGGCTGTGCCTCTCTCTAACAAGTCTTGTGTTTTCCACCAGTGCCTTCTTTGCCCACAAAGTCTCCTGCGGTTTATCACATTCATCCAAGGAAGGGAATATCACTGCTTTATCCATTGCTGTGTTCCCAGCACCTACCCTAATCGGTATGCAAACATTTACTGAATAATCAACTGATAAATTGAAACAGTCACAAATACCTGAGTGGAGATTTGTAGTGAGGAGACAGATCAATAGCTGGAGAATAGCTGAAAATATATGTTTGGCAGTCTCCCCGGATTTTTCAACTTGAGTTAATTTCTGTCCAGTCATGGTGTTTGTAGACATAGGCAATGCTGGTACATCTGATCTAACCTGAGTCTCCACTGCCCTCTGTGACAGTCTTTGATGTTGTTTGCCAACTATTCAGATTCTTTCCATTCGGGCATAGGCCACGTGACTTTAGTTCTAGCCAATGAGTTTAGGTGGAAGTGACATATATCACCTTGAATCAGAACTGTTAACTGGAAAAGTAAGACTCTCTGTGTTTCTTTTTGCCACAGTGACTGACAATGTTCCCATGAGTGACTATCTATCAACCCTCCCACCCCGCAGCAGACAGTGGCAAGTAAACAGAGCCCCCAGCTGACGTCAGTGACATGTTCTATGAGCTAGAAATAAACCATTGTTGTCTATGAGCTCTGAGATGTTGGTGTTGTATTACCATAAGGTTATGTAGCTTCTCTTGATGGATATGCTTCTTGACCTAACGTATATAAGTAGGTCCATCTCAAGTTTCCAGTGTCTTCAACGTTCTTTGCTTTCTCCTTAACCTGGCTAATCTTTTTCTTCGTCTCCACTCACTGAATTCTTAACCTTTCTGTAAAGACTCAACATGAGCGTCCTACCTTGTCCCAAACCTCTCTTGACCATTTCGGGTGTGGTTTAGCCACTAAGTCATGTCTGACTCTTTGTAGCCCACCAGGCTCCACTGTCCATGGGATTTCCCAGGCAAGAATATTGTAGTGGGCTGCTGTTTCTTTCTCCAGGGGATCTTCCCGATCCAGGGATTCAATGTGCATCTCTTGCGCCTTCTGCATTGGCAGGCAGATTCTTTACCCCTGAGCCACCTGGGAAGCCCATTTCAGTCCTCAGAGCTAGATCCTTCCTCTGAGTTCCTGAAGTCCTGATGAGGAAAGTTCTTAGTTCCTTACCTACTGCTTGGTGTGCTAATTTTTCAAGGGAGCACATGTTCTTTTTCTACTTTAACACAAATTCCTAGAAATAATCTGAAATCATGCTTATTATTGAATCTCTCAAAGCCCCTTTGAATCTTCTGGGATGAACCACCCACAGCCCTGATTCATTCACTTATTCAATCTATCAGGAGACATTTAAAGAAACCCTAGCTTGTCTGTTGAAGACTCTGGTTAGTTGTTAATCCATCCTTTTTGCTTTTCCTCTTGTGCATACAGCTAGCCTTCATCTGTCAGTTTGTATTATAGTTACATTCAATCACGGGACCAAATTCAGGCTGATTATATGTGAGTAGAGTGATGCTGAATGGGTTCTTTCTTGGCACATAAAAATCTTCCCTGATGGTGCAGTGGATGGGCATCTGCCTGCCAATGCAGGGGACACGGGTTCGATCCCTAGTCTAGGAGGATTTCCCATGGCATAGAGCAGCCAAGCCTGTGAGCCGTAGCTACTGAAGCCGTGCACCCCAGGGCCCTCCCACCACAACAAAAAGTAGTCCCTGCTCGCAGTACCTAGAGAAAGCCTGTGCAGAGCAATGAAGACCCAGTGCAGCCAAAAATAAATAAACAAACAAATAAATAAAAGCTGTGATGATCAGTTTCCTTCTTTTCTTTATCGATTTCTAGGGTAATTCACCATTTGGACTTTTGAGTGGATAAAACTTTTATTATGGTAAACCACTGAGAGTTAAGGTTGTATCTGTAATAGCTGCTAACATGATCCTAATTAATAAAGAGATCTGAGAGTAAGGGATTGTCATTTTAAACATCAAGGTCAGGGAGTTCTTATTGAGAAGGTAACATATGAGCAGACAGTTGAGAGTAGAGGGAGGGAGCCCTGTGACCATGTAGATGGAGAAACTTCTGATTCAGCTCAGTTCAGTCGCTCAGTTATGTACAACTCTTTGCAACCCCATGGACTGCAGTACACCAGGCTTCCCTGTCCATCTCCAACTCCAAGAGCTTGCTCAAACTCATGACCATTGAGTTGGTGATGCCATCCAACCATCTCATCCTCTGCCTTTCCCTTTTTCTTCAGCCTTCAACCTTTCCCAGGGTCTTTTCTAATGAGTCAGTTCTTCACATCAGGTAGCCAAAGTATTGAAGTTTTAGCTTCTGCATCAGTCCTTCCAATGAATATTCAGGACTGAATTCCTGTAGGACTGAGTGGCTTTATCCTTGCAGTCCAAAGGATTCATAAGAGTCTTCTCCAATACCACAGTTCAAAAGCATCAAATCTTCGGCACTCAGCTTTCTTTATGGTAAAGCATCTACCTACAATGAGGGAGACCGGGGTTCAATCCCTGGGTCAGGAAGATCTCCTGGAGAAGGAAATGGCAACCCACTCCAGCATTCTTGCCTGGAAAATCCCATGGATGGAGGAGCCTGTTAGGCTACAGTCCATGGGGTCGCAAAGAGTCGGACATGACTGAGCGACTTCACTTTCACTTTTCTTTCTCACATCCATACATGACTACTGGAAAAACCATAGCTTTGGCTAGATGGGCCTTTGTTGGCAAAGTAATGTCTTTGCTTTTTAATATGCTGTCTAGGTTGGTCATAGCTTTTCCTCCAAGGAGCAAGCATCTTTTAATTTAGTAAACTTGAGAGCTGGACTGTGAAGAAAGCTGAGTGCCAAAGAATTGATGCTTTTGAACTGCAGTGTTGGAGAAGACTCTTGAGAGTCCCTTGGACTGCAAGGAGATCCAACCAGTCCATTCTGAAGGAGATCAGCCCCGGGTGTTCTTGGGAAGGAATGATGCTAAAGCTGAAACTCCAATACTTTGGCCACCTGGTGCAAAGAGTTGACTCATTGGAAAAGACTCTGATGCTGGGAGGGATTGGGGGCAGAAGGAGTAGGGGATGACAGAGGATGAGATGGCTGGATGGCAACACGGACTCGATGGATGAGAGTCTGAGTGAACTCTGGGAGTTGGTGATGGACAGGGAGGCCTGGCGTGCTGCGATTCATGGGGTCGCAAAGAGTTGGACGTGACTGAGGGACTGAACTGAACTGATGGTTACCAAAGGGGAAAAGTGGGAGGAAAGGATAAATTGAGAGTTTGGGATTGTCTTAAAAGCCTTAAGACAAATAGACATCAGCCATATAGACACTACTATATATAAAATAGGTAACCAATAAGGATCCACTGCAGAGCATAGGAAACTCTGCTCAATATTCTGTAATAACCTAAACAGGAAAAGAATTTTTAAAAGACTAGATGCATGTTTATGCATAGCTGCATCACTTTCCTGTATAAGTGAAACTAACACAACGTTGTTAATCAACTCTTGTTGTTCATTCACTAAGTCATGTGGGACTCTCTGTGACCCCATGGACTGCGGCACACCAGGCTCCTATGTCTTCACTGTCTCCCAGAGTTTGCTCAAACTCCTGTCCATTGAACCAGTGACGCCATCTAACCATCTTATCCTCTGCTTCTCTCTTTTCCTTCTTCCTTCAACCCATCCCAGCATCACTATCTTTCCCAATGAGTCAGTTCTTCACATCAGGTGGCCAAAGTATTGGACTTCAGCTTCAGCAACAGTCCTTCCAATGAATATTAGGGTTGATTTCCTTTAGGATTGACTGGTTTGCTCTCTTTGCAGTCCAAGGGACTCGCAAGAGTCTTCTCCAGCACCACAACTCAAAAGCACCCATTCTTCAGCACTCAGCCTCCTTTATGGTCCAACTCTCACATCCATACATGCCTTCTGGGAAAACCATAGCTTTGACTATACTTTTTGTTGGACAAGGGGTATCTCTGCTTTTTAATACACTGTCAAGGTTTGTCATAACTTTCCTTCCAAGGAGCAAGTGTCTTTTAATTTCATGGCTACAATCGTCTAACTCTTTGTGGCCCCATGGACTGTAGGCCACAAACCTCCTTTGTCCATGGAATTTTCCAGGCAAGACTATTGGAGTAGGTTGCCATTTCTTACTCCAGGGGATATTCCTGTCGTAGGGATGGAACCCATGTCTCCTGTGTCTCCTGCATTGGCAGGTGGGTTCTTTACCACGAGGGCCATCTGAGAAGCCCCTCAATCAATTCTACTCCAATGTTAATAAAAATTTTAAAATGCATACTTTAAATGGGGGAAATCAAAGATAATGATCCAGACAGAGAAAATAGTATGTGTAAAAGCCTTAAGGCAGAAGCATGCCTGGCATTGTCCCAGGACTACAGTTAGCTCTAGGCCATTCAGGTATGACCTAAATCAACTATTTGATGATTATACAGTGGAAGTGATGAATAGAGTCAAGGGATTAGATCTTGCAGACAGAGTGTCTAAAGAACTATGGACAGAGGTTCGTAACATTGTACAGGAGGCAAAAACATCCCAAGAGAAAAAGAAATGCAAGATGGAAAAGTGGTTGTTTCAGGAGGCTTTACAAATAGCTGAGGAAAGAAGAGAAGTGAAAGACAAGGGAAAAAGAGACAGATACACCCAACTGAAAGCAGAGTTCCAGAGAACAGCAAGGAGAACTAAGAAGGCCTTCTTAAGTGAACAATGCAAAGAAGTAGAGGAAAACAATAGAATGGGAAAGACTAGTGATCTCCTCAAGAAAATAAGAAATATCAAGGGAACATTTCATGCAAGGATGGGCAGATAAAGGACAGAAAAGGTAAAGACCTAACAGAAGCAGAAGAGATTAAGAAAAAGAGGCAAGAATACAGAAGAACTATACAAAAAAAGGTCTTAATGACTAGGATACCCACGATAGTGTGATCAGTCACCTAGAGCCAGACATCCTGGAGTATGAAGTCAAGTGGGCCTTAGGAAGGAAGCATCACTACGAACAAAGCTAGTGGAGGTGATGGAATTCCAGCTGATGCTAAAAGATGATGCTGTTAAAGTGCTGCACTCAATATGCCAGCAAATTTGGAAAACTCAGCAGTGGCCACAAGATTGGAAAAGGTCAGTTTTCATTCCAATTCCAAGGAAGGGCAATGCCAAAGAATGTTCAAACTACTGGACAATTGCGCTTATTTCACCTACTAGTAAGGTTATGCTTAAAATCCTTCAAGCTAGGCTTCAGCAGTAGGTGAACCAAGAAATTCCAGATGTTCAAGATGGGTTTAGAAAAGGCAGAAGAACCAGAGGTCAAATTGCCAATATTTGTTGATCACAGAGAAGGCAAAGGAATTCCAGAAAAACATCTACTTCTGCTTCATTGACTACATCGAAGTCTTTAACTGTATGGATCACAACAAACTGTGGGAAATTCTTAGACAGGAATACCAGACCACCTTACCTGTTTTCTGAGAAACCTGTATGTGGGTCAAGAAGCAACAGTTAGAACCTTACATGAAACAATGAACTGGTTCAAATTGGGAAAGGAGTATAACAAAGCTGTTTATTATCACCTTACTTATTTAACATATATGCAGAGTATATCATGTGAAATGCCAAAGTTGATGCTTTCAAATTGTGGGGCTGGATGAGACTCTTGAGAGTCCTTTGGACAGCAAGGAGATCAAATCCATCAATCCTAAAAGAAATCAACCCTGAATATTTATTGGAAGGACTGATGCTGAAGCTCCAATACTTTGGCCACCTGATGTGAAGAGTTGATTCATTGGAAAAGGCTCTGATGCTGGGAAAGATTGAGGGCAGGAGGAGAAGGGGGCAACAGAGGATAAGATGGTTAGACAGCATCACCAACTCAATGGACATGAATTTGAGGAAACTCCGGGAGACAGTGAAGGACAGGGAAGCCTGGTGTGCTGCAGTCCATGGGGCTGCAAAGAGTTGGACATGACTTAGTGACGGAGCAACAACAAATAGGATCAAAGAACAGGGGATGAATTAAGTGAAAGAAGGTACTGCCTGATTTTTCAGGACTAGAGAAACTTCTAGGCTCTGGACCTGTTCTTGTACCTTATACATCCATTATCTTCATATTTAAAGCCCATGCTAAATTTTATTATTACCTTTGAGTATGTTATACCAAAGTCACTATAATAAAAATGATATGAAGATCTGGTTATGATCTTCTGTACTGCACTTTTATGCTTCAGATTCCAACTTAACTTTCTTTGGCAGGTATAGCAAAATTCATGTGCCCCATGTAGGTTCAGAAGAAGTGTGTACAGACTGCCAATCCTTATAAATGAGGCCATCGGCTAAATCATGACTTTTCTCCAAGAGGAGAGAAGAACTTCAAATCACCCCATACTTCATACAAACTCAGAAGATGTTAGTGGTTGCTGTCAGCGGCCAGTGCAGCGGAAGGTCAACCAGAGATGCCGCAGTATTTCATTCTACTCTGGAGTCTGTTCTAACAATTGTCTTTCCAGGTGAGCTTCAGGTCAGACAGATAACTGAATGGCTGTTCGTTCATTCCCTAAATATGTTAAGCCCTGAGGTCTCTTAGACATGGATATTAGTATGTTCATTTTCTGTCATCTTAACATCTGAAGAGCATACATTTAAATATTTTCTTTTACAGTAGTTAGAAAATAACCAGTAGTAGAAAAATGAATAAGAAAATGCCATAAAGGAAGCTTTTATATATAGGATGATAAACAAAGTCTTACTGTATATAGCACAGAGAACTATACTCAATATCCTATGATAAACCATAATGGAAAAGAATATTAAAAAATATATATATATATATATATAACTGAATCACTTTGCTGTATAGCAGCAATTAACACAACACTGTAAGTTAACTATGAAAGTGAAAGTGTTAGCTGTTCAGTCATGTCTGACTTTTTGTAACACCATGGACTGTAGTCTGCCAGGTTCCTCTGTCCATGGAATTCTCCAGGCAAGAATACTGGAGTGGGTTGCCATTCCCTTCTGCAGGGAATCATCCTGATTCAGGGATCAAACCCAGGTCTTCTGCATTTCAGGTAGATGCTTTACCATCTGAGCCAGGAGGGAAATTAACTATACTTCAATTAAAATACATATACATATATTAAGAAAATGCCACAAAGAGAAAATTTATGAAAGGAGAAAATAAAATATCCAGTTAAGCATATGCTGCTAAGTTGCTTCAGTCATGTCCGACTCTGTGCGACCCCATAGACGGCAGCCCACCAGGCTCCCCCGTCCCTTGGATTCTCCAGGCAAGAACACTGGAGTGGGTTGCCATTTCCTTCTCCAATGCATGAAAGTGAAAAGTGAAAGTGAAGTCACTCAGTCGTGTCTGACTCTTGGTGACCCAAGAGTCACCAAGAGTCTTGGACTGCAGCCTACGAGGCTCCTCCGTCCATGGGATTTTCCAGGCAAGAGTACTGGAGTGGGGTGCCATTGCCTTATGGATAGTATTTAATTGGCACAGAAATATAAACTGCATGGTTACACCATTTTAAAAAATGCACCTTATTGATAAAGTTAAAATAAATCATAGTAATTTTTTTACAAAGATATATGTAATTCCTTTGATAGGAATTTTGATAGGAAAATCTTCTCTATCATATATTAGTGGTATAATGTAAACTCGAAAAAACTAGAGGGCAATTTGGCAAAATATTGGAATCCTTAAAAGTATCTGTCTCTTAGCTCTGGCCACTCAGAATATCTAGGATGAGTAACATCCTAATAGCAACAAACACACCCAGTGCCCAGATCTCTGTCACTAAACACAATTTTCCAGTTAAAAGGAATCAAGGCTCCATGGGGAGATGATTGATTGTAGGGCTGAAAAAATTGGAATTCTTGGAAGTTTGGAGCATCTTATGACATCAAAAAGAAAGAATTAACAAAAGTCAAAGAAGTCAGACAGAAAAAGACAAATACCTCATGGTATCACTTATGTGTGGAATCTAGGGGGAAAATGCTGAACTCATAGAAACAGACAGTAGATTGGTGGTTGTCATGGGGAAGGAAAGAAATGGAAATGGGCAGGTTGGTAATATGGTACAAACAGTCAGCTATATGATGGGTAAGTTCTGAGGATCTAATGTACAGCATGGTGACTATAGCCGAAAATGTTGTATCATAAAATTGAAATTTGCATGGAGAGTTGCTCTTAAGCATTCTCATTGAAAAAAAAAAATAGGTAACTATGTGAAGTGATGGATGTGTTGATTAACTTGATCTTGGGAGTCCCTTCACAATATATATGCATGTTATGAAATGTCATTGTAACATCTTAAATTAAATATATTAAAATTTAGCTTGTCCATTATATCTCAACAAAACTGGAAAAAAAATGATGGGAACCAATCTGAAAGAGTTGGCCAAAACTAGAACAGAATGAGAACAAATAAAGATTGTACTGGATTATAACCCAAAGAATAAAATAACTATGAATCCATACTGATAGACATTAACTAACCAGTCAATCAATAGGGGAGAGGAACTTTTTCTTAGGAGAACAATTCCAAACAACAGATGCAGGTACTACCACCTTTTAGGAGGTGGCGCTTAATGTTCCTTCACTTGAGTGTTGACTGGATTTGGTGACTTGCTTTCAAAGAAAAAGAAAAATAGTAACTTTTTTAACCATTTGGTTAAAGTAGCATCACCAGGGATAAATTGGGATGATATCACATACCCTTTGATATGATGCAATGAAACGGGTACCTTACCTTTTTGGTATTCTTCCCTTACACTCATAGCTTTAATCTGATCATGACAAAACATGAGACAAACCCTAAATAAAGGACATTCACCAAACATCTCAAAAATACCCTTCAAAAATATTGAGGTCTTGTGGAAAAAAAAAAAAACAAGGAAAGCCTGAGAAATTTCCATAATCCAGAGTAGACAGAAAAGACACGATGACTGAAGGTAATATAGGATCCTGGATTAGATCACAGGAGAGAAGAGACGTTAGTGGGAAAATTGGTGCAATCTAAATAAAATGTTTGGTTTAGTTTAAAAAAAAAAAATATTCCACTGACCAAACAATATGTCTCCTATGTACTTATCCTGTAAGTATACAATTCTGACATGTATGGGCGGTTCTCAAACTTCAGCGTACAGCTGAAGCACCTGGAAGCACTATGATAACCAGATCGCTGGGCTCCACTCCCAGAATCTTTTCAGTACAGCTGGGATGTCAGGGAGAGACAAAGAGTTTACTGGTCCCCAGTGCCGCCACTGCCCTGACCTGGAAACCACAGACTGCGCAGGCTGACACAGGCAGACACTATTATTTCAAGGATGTTTACTGTCGTAATTGTCTCCTGGATGATAACAATTTTTTTAATGAATGTTTTCAAATCTTTGAAAAGAATTTCCAAAGGTTTCTATAATAGGGATGTGTTGCTTTTGTAATAAGAGAAGATTATAATTTTAAATGAAAGAGGCAACTCTTTTTTTACATGATATTCTTAATATTAATAGGAGATTTTTGTGTTCTAGAGGGCAGACTGATGCACAGAAAATACTATTGGTGGCTGCTTTTTAAAAATGAAATATTCAACTTAATAAAGTGAGAAATTGAAAAATGTAGTTTTTGCTTAAGCTTTTAAGTTCAACCTAGAAAACTGTTATTATGGCTATAAGGTTAATATCATTCAATGATCAGTTCCACAGGAACTTTGATTAATGTCTTTACATTCTCTTAAATATTCTGTACCATTTACAAACTTGGATACACTGTCTTAAAATGTTTTAAACTTCATTTATAACTGTAACCTAATAGATCCTATTTTTACATATTTTAAAATAAATGTTCAACAAGCAAAACTTTCCCAGATACTTTGATATTCCATATACATCTATTAAGTTATACTTTAAAATGTAGGGACTCTCAAGCTCGTTAAAACATTCTAATATTATTTACAAACTTAGCCAAAGACTTATATTTTTTAACTTAAAATTCCAAATACAAAATCAATGACTCTGTTACATGGTTTACACTTGACTTGTAACATTAATCTTTCAGAATTTCAAAATGCCAAATCCTTTGAAACACTATAATCATTTGAAATACCGAAAAATGAAGATTATTCCTAAATTTAACATAAATGATCGTTCCATGGGTCTAAATTACTTCAGGTATGTACTGTTATGGCTTGAGTTGTATCAGCCCCAGAGTCAAATGTTCATCTCCTGCCCTCCATGACTCAGAATGTGACCTTTTTTGGAGTAAAGATCTTTACAGAGGTGATGAGTTAAAATGGGTGGGATACTACAGAGGGTAGAGAAAGTGCACTCTGAAGACTGTTGAGTGTCCCATAAGCTGGGGAGAGCTGATGAGCTGAGCTCTGACAATGGAAAGGAAAGCAGAATGAGGAGATGGAAACAACTCACCAGGGGGAGTAAATGTGCTCACAAGGAAACACCATGAGAAGTTAATACATGTATGCTTTTCCACCACTGAAAATACATTTTTGGGGGGACTTCCTTAGTGGTCCAGTGGTTAAGACTCTGAGCTTCCACTGCAAGGGTCACAGGTTCAATTCCTGGTTGGGGAACTAGGCACAGCAAGGCCAAAAAATAAAATCAAACACACACACACACACACACACACACACACACACACACATTTTGGGGCGTAAGTAACAGTGTCTATCAGGGTTTACATATTCATAATCCCCGAATAACCGGGTGAGACGCTTAGTTTCTCTGTTCCTCAGTTGCCTTGTGTATGAAATGAGAATAAAAATTGCAGCGAACCTCGTGCATCTTTGCCCACCCCCTTTTCATTTTGGAACTCGTCATTCCACAGGACTTCAGAACGCAAGCACCTTCAGCTCTTTGCCTGAGGGCTTTCTGTGGCCATTCAAGCCAGGGAGTTAAGGCTCCCAGGAACGACCTTCAACTAGTAACTAACGGAAGTTAGTGGCAGACACCCCCGCTAGCTCACTCCAGCTTTGACAAGTGCCCTCTGTAAGTTTCCCAGAAATGCCCGCGGACGGAGCCCCGGTTACTCTGAGAGATAATCTGCTCATCAACGTGGGCACTGTTGGCTTTCTTCCCTTCTTCATATCACTTCCCCATTTCCCTAAGGAGCCTGCCTAGAATCACCTCCCAAAGAAAAGACATGCATGCAAATCCTTCATTAAAGGTTTACATCTGGGAGAACCTAATTTAAGAGAGGAATATACAACCTACTAGTGAAACTGACTGATGGCACTTTTTATATCCAGTGTCTAAAATTAGCCATATATCAGCTTGAGGAAGCGTCTCCAACTTTATGGCCCATGTATAGCCATTCCAAGGGTCAACCCTTGGGTGTTTGTTGTTTTGGGTTTCTTTTTTCACACTTAAAATATTTTTATTTTCGGCTACCCTGGGTCTTACTGGCTTTGTGCAGGCTTTCTCTGGTTGCAGCGAGTGGGGGGCTACTCTTTGCTGTGGTATACTGGCTTCTCATTTTGGTGGCATCTCTCATTGCAAAGTACAGGCTCTAGGCATGCAGGCTCAGTAGTTGCAGCTCCTGAATCTAGAGCCCGTGATGAGTTGATGGGGTGCACAGGCTTCCTGCTCCACGACATGGAATCTACACAGACCAGGGACTGAACCTGTGTCCCCTGCATTGGCAAGTAGATTCTTATCCACTGCACCACCAGAGAAGTCCCAACATGTTTGTGCAGCAGTCTAATGATGCATGGTCTTCACACTTTCCAGAATTAGATTTGATGTTGGGCATGAGAAGATGCGGATTTTCCTTGTAATTTTCCTCAGGTCTGCCATCTTAATATATGTGCCCTGCAGGTTTTGTTTCCACAAATCCATACTGTAACCAAAAATGGGGTCTGGCTGCTTGCCGATCAAAAGCCATTAAAGAGGCCAGGTTAGTGGAAAGGAAAGTTCACTTCATTTTGGATGCTAGCCACCCAGAGGGGTGGTGGAGGGTAGGCAGACACATGTCCAAAGGCCAACTCCCCCCACCACTGACAATCAGTGGGCTGGAGCTTTTATAGACTGAGGGAGGGGGCTACATACCGAAAAAGTACAGTTAGCTCTGACAGTCATCTTGAAATTGGTCATCCGTAGTCTGATCAACATCATCTTGATTGTTTGAAGTACACTTAATCTTCAGTTCCAGGGCTAGTTTGTTTCCATTCCTTGAACCAGTTCTCAGAATTGTGGAAGCTTCATGGGTAAAGTCTGGTCATCAGTTAGCTAACTTTTTCAAATGGGGGTGGGGTTTTCAGTATATACAAGAGAGCTCACAGGATATGGCTCAGAATACTATCTATAGCCCTTGAGAAAGTCGTTCACTCATGTCCGATTTTTGTGACCCCATGGACTATCAGTTTAGTTAGTTCAGTCAGTTCAGTCGCTCAGTCGTGTCTGACTCTTTGTGACCCTATGAATTGCAGCACGCCAGGCCTCCCTGTCCATCACCAATTCAAGGAGTTCACTCAGACTCACGTCCATCGAGTCCGTGATGGCATCCAGCCATCTCATCCTCTGTCGTCCCCTTCTTCTCCTGCCCCCAATCCCTCCCAGCATCAGAGACTTTTCCAATGAGTCAGCTCTTCACATGAGGTGGCCAAAGTACTGGAGCTTCAGCTTTAGCATCATTCCTTCCAAAGAACACCCAGGGCTGATCTCCTTCAGAATGGACTGGTTGGATCTCCTTGCAGTCCAAGGGACTCTCAAGAGTCTTCTCCAACACCACAGTTCAAAAGCATCAATTCTTCGGTGCTCAGCCTTCTTCACAGTCCAACTCTCACATCCATACATGACCACAGGAAAAACCATAGCCTTGACTAGATAGACCTTAGTCGGCAAAGTAATGTCTCTGCTTTTGAATATACTATCGAGGTTGGTCATAACTTTTCTTCCTAGGAGTAAGCGTCTTTTAATTTCATGGCTGCAGTCACCATCTGCAGTGATTTTGGAGCCCAAAAATATGAAGTCTGACACTGTTTCTACTGTTTCCCCATCTATTTCCCATGAAGTGACGGATGCCATGATCTTCGTTTTCTGAATGTTGAGCTTTAAGCCAACTTTTTCACTCTCCTCTTTCACTTTCATCAAGAGGCTTTTTAGCTCCTCTTCACTTTCTGCCATAAGGGTGGTGTCATCTGCATATCTGAGGTTATTGATATTTCTCCTGACAATCTTGATTCCAGCTTGTGTTCCTTCCAGCCCAGTGTTTCTCATTATGTACTCTGCATATAAGTTAAATAAGCAGGGTGACAATATACAGCCTTGACGTACTCCTTTTCCTGTTTGGAACCAGTCTGTTGTTCCATGTCCAGTTCTAACTGTTGCTTCCTGACCTGCATACAGATTTCTCGAGAGGCAGGTTAGATGGTCTGGTATTCCCATCTCTTGAAGAATTTTCCACAGCTTATTGTGATCCACACAGTCAAAGGCTTTGGCATAGTCAATAAAGCAGAAATAGATGTTTTTCTGGAACTCTCTTGCTTTTCCCATGATCCAGCAGATGTTGGCAATTTGATCTCTGGTTCCTCTGCCTTTTCTAAAACCAGCTTGAACATCAGGAAGTTCACGGTTCACGTATTGCTGAAGCCTGGCTTGGAGAATTTTGAGCATTACTTTACTAGCATGTGAGATGAGTGCAATTGTGTGGTAGTTTGAGCATTCTTTGGCATTGCCTTTCTTTGGGATTGGAATCAAAACTGACCTTTCCCAGTCCTGTGGCCACTGCTGAGTTTTCCAAATTTGCTGGCATATTGAGTGCAGCACTTTCACAGCATCATCTTTCAGGATTTGAAATAGCTCAACTGGAATTCCATCACCTCCACTAGCTTTGTTCATAGTGATGCTTTCTAAGGTCCACTTGACTTCACATTCCAAGATGTCTGGCTCTAGATTAGTGATCACATCATCATGATTATCTGGGTCATGAAGATCTTTTTTGTACAGTTCTTCTGTGTATTCTTGCCACCTCTTCTTAATATCTTCTGCTTCTGTTAGGTCCATACCATTTCTGTCCTTTATCGAGCCCATCTTTGCATGAAATATTCCCTTGGTATCTCTAATCTTCTTGAAGAGACCTCTAGTCTTTCCCATTCTGTTGTTTTCCTCTATTTCTTTGCACTGGTCGCTGAAGAAGGCTTTCTTATCATCTCTTCTTGCTATTCTTTGGAACTGCATTCAGATGCTTATATCTTTCCTTTTCTCCTTTGCTTTTCGCTTCTCTTCTTTTCACAGCTATTTGTAAGGCCTCCCCAGACAGCCATTTTGCTTTTTTGCATTTCTTTTCCATGGGGATTGTCTTGATCCCTGTCTCCTGAACAGTGTCACGAACCTCATTCCATAGTTCATCAGGCACTCTGTCTATCAGATCTAGCCCCTTAAATCTATTTCTCACTTCCACTGTATAATCATAAGGGATTTGATTTAGGTCATACCTGAATGGTCTAGCGGTTTTCCCTACTTTCTTCAATTTGAGTCTGAATTTGGTAATAAGGAGTTCATGATCTGAGCCACAGTCAGCTCCTGGTCTTGTTTTTGTTGACTGTATAGAGCTTCTCCATCTTTGGCTGCAAAGAATATAATCAATCTGATTTCGGTGTTGACCATCTGGTGATGTCCATGTGTAGAGTCTTCTCTTGTGTTGTTGGAAGAGGGTGTTTGCTATAACTGTGCATTTTCTTGGCAAAACTCTAGTAGTCTTTGCCCTGCTTCATTCCGCATTTCAAGGCCAAATTTGCCTGTTACTCCAGGTGTTTCTTGACTTCCTACTTTTGCATTCCAGTCCCCTATAATGAAAAGGACATCTTTTGGGGGTGTTAGTTCTAAAAGGTCTTGTAGGTCTTCATAAAACCATTCAACTTCAGTTTCTTCAGCGTTACTGGTTGGGGCATAGATTTGAATAACTGTGATACTGAATGGTTTGTCTTGGAGATGAACAGAGATCATTCTTTCGTTTTTGAGATTGCATCCAAGTACTGCATTTCGGACTCTTTTGTTGACCATGATGGCTACTCCATTTCTTCTGAGGGATTCCTGCCCGCAGTAGTAGATATAATGGTCATCTGAGTTAAATTCACCCATCCCAATCCATTTTAGTTCGCTGATTCCTAGAATGTCAACGTTCACCCTTGCTGTCTCTTGTCTGACCACTTCCAATTTGCCTTGATTCATGGACCTGACATTCCAGGTTCCTATGCAATATTGCTCTTTACAGCATCGGATCTTGCTTCTATCACCAGTCACATCCACAGCTGGGTATTGTTTTTGCTTTGGCTCCATCCCTTCATTCTTTCTGGAGTGATTTCTCCACTGATCTCCAGTAGCATATTGGGCACCTAATGACCTGGGGAGTTCCTCTTTTAGTATCTTATCATTTTGCCTTTTCATACTGTTCATGGGGTTCTCAAGACAAGAATACTGACGTGGTTTGCCATTCCCTTCTCCAGTGGACCACATTCTGTCAGACCTTTCCACCATGACCCGCCCGTCTTGGGATGCCCTGCAGGCATGGTTTGGTTTCACTGAGTTAGACAAGGCTGTGGTCCTAGTTTGATTAGATTGATTAGTTTTCTGTGAGTATGGTTTCAGTGTATCTGCCCTCTGATGCCCTCTTGCAACACCTACCATCTTATAGAGCCCATTAATTCTCCAGGCCAGAATACTGGAGTGGGTAGCCTTTCCCTTCTCCAGGGGATCTTCCATTTCAGGCAGATTCTTTACCAGCTTAGTCACAAGGGAAGCCCAAGAATACTGGAGTGGGTAGCCTATCCCTTCTCCAGGGGATCTTCCCAACCCAAAGATTGAACCCAGATTTTCCACATTTCAGGTGGATTCTTTACCAGCTGAGCCACAAGGGAAGCTCAAGAATACTGGAGTGGGTAACCTATCCCTTCTCCAGGGGATCTTCCCGACCCAGGAATTGAACTGGGGTCTCCAGCATTGTAGATGGATTCTTTACCAAAAGAGCTACCAGGGAAGATATCTATAGCCCTTGAGAAGGAATTAAATGTCCCTGACTTTGCTTCATGGCTAAATTATTACCATGTGGTCTCTTCTAACTGTTTTCCTTTGTTTCTGCATGTTCTTCCTTCTCATTAAACTTATTCTTTGACTAAAGTTTTTCCACAGACAAAAGGCAGGTGGAGGACATGGGGGGCAAGGACCATAGGCTCCTGGTTTCAATACCAGTCAGAATCTGAAGGCAAATCTTGGCTCACGACCTCATCAGGGAGAAAGCTATAATGACAAATGCCTAAGAGTCCACTGAGCAGCATCTCTGCAGTGGAAATGTGTGGGCCCAGGCAGTTCTGATACATCTCAGTCCTGCTAGGATGCAAACCATTTAATAGTCACAAATGACTTAACTGCAATGCAGTCAGCATTCCCAGAGCAGCACGCTTCCATTCCTGTCAGGAAGGTAGCACAAAGGATAAGTTATTCTCCACAAAGGAAAGGAGAGAAATAGCTCCAAAGGAAAGAAGAGAAATAGCTCCTTAAACACTTCTCTTAAAGCTCTTACCCTGACTGCCTCCTTTTGAGGCAGCTGTGTTATTTGCCGACTTTGATATTGATGGTTTACATGCACGGAGTAAGAACTCAGAATTACTTTGCAAATATTTATTTCCTTTAAAAGGTACTCTATTGCTGTGAAGTAAATACCTGGTTAATTGTATTTTGTTCATTTTTCTAGACAGGATCACGTGTCAGTAAGTTTGATCTCCCTATAAAGCACAGTTGACCCTTGAACAACATGGGTTTGAACTGTGCAGGTTCACTTATATTAAGATTTTTTTCAGTAGTAATTTTAAAAAATCACTTATTTTGGCTGTGCTGGGTCTTCGTTGCTGCACACAGGCTTTATCTAGTTGCGGTGTTATTGTTTAGTCGCTCAGTTGTGAGTAACCCTTTCGGACCCCATGGACTGTAACCCACCAGGTTACATGGGATTTCCTAGGCAAGAATACTGGAGTGGGTTGCCATTTCCTTCTCCAGGGGATCTTCCCGATCCAGGATGCCAACCTGTGTCTCCTCCTTGACAGGCAGATTCTTTACCACTGAGCCACCTGGGAAGCCTCAGCAGCAGTGAGCAGGGGCTGTTCTTCATTGTGCTGCCGGGGCAGCTCACGGCAATGGAGTCTCTTGTTGTGGAGCACCTGCTCCAGGGGCACGGGCTTCAGTCATTTCAGCTCACAGGCTCCAGAGCACGGGCTCAGTAGTTGTCCCACAGCATGTGGGGTCTTCCCAGACCAGGGATCACACAGGTGTCCCCTGCATTGCAGCGCAGATTCTTAACCACTGGACCACTAGGGAAGCTCAGTAAATAGTTCATTCAGTACTACTGGATCCAAGGTTGCTTGAATTCGAGGATGCGGAACCGTGGGTACAGGGGAAAAGCATATACATTGAGGATCAACTCTAAGTTATACTGGAATTTTCAACTATGCACAGAGGATCAGCATCCCCAATCACGGTGTTGTTTCAGGGTCAACTGTAGCCATTTAATGATATCCAAAGCTGCAAAAATGACTGAAGAGTACGCAGTTCATTTTCCTCATGAACATTCAAGAGATTTATACCACAACCTAAAATGCTAATTAAATATTCTTATTCAAATTCTGCTGCCACTTTGAGAACTCAGATTTGGACAGCCTCAGGGCTGGGAGTGCCTCTCCATCCTCTGGCTTTTTAGAAATAACCAAAGGGAATTCAGAGACAAGTCCAGCGAATACAGGGAATAGCCCCAGTGTCTAACAGAGATCAAGGGGAAAAAATAAAATAGTGATCTTTTAATGAACAATTTCCAATTTGGCTTTCTGAAAATGTCCATATTTCCAAAAAAAACCATTCTTAAATATAGCAGTATCACTGAGAGAAGAGTCTAGCCATTAAGAGATGCATATGTTGTCAGTATTTCAATATGTAGGGCTGGGTTTATTTTCTCATAAATAGCCCCTTGAAGACCTTTCACTCTGCTACCACCTGGTTTTCTCCCAATTTTTCCTACATCCTTGAAAGGATTACTGGCTTTGTATAACCATTTTAGTGCCCCATGCTCTAAAAAGAGTGTACTTTCTGCCTTGTTTAATTATTTCTTACATAAGTATTTCTACATGGCAATTTGTTAGGACTCAGAGGCAACCTAAAGGATGGGCCAGTCAAGCAGATGTTTAGGATGCAAATATATATGGACCAACAAAAATTGCCAAACATTTCGAGAAATGAAAGGAGGTTGAGAAAATGGCCATTACCCTAATTCTTCTTCCTAACAATAATAATAACAATGTTGCTAATATTTGCCCTCATAATAGCAAACACCCATATGTAGCTCAGTCTGTGCCAGGCATTAACTATATAACTATATAAATGTCTCTTGTTTTGTTTTATTTCATTTTATTTTTTTATCAAACTGTTTATTTTGTATTGGAGTATTGTCGATTAACAATGTTGTGATAGTTTCAGGCGGACAGCAAAGGGGCTCAGCCATACATATGCTATATTAATGTCTTTAAATCTCACCACAACCCAGTGATGGAGGTACTATTATTATTCCCATTTTACAGATGAGGAAACTGAGGCACAGAGAGGTTAAATAACTGTCCAGAGTTACACAGCTAGGACAGTCAATCTCATACGGAGGAATTGTAGGTGTTAGAACAAGAACTTCAAAAACATCTTAGAAAGGTGCTTGAGACCCTCCCGACCCCCAGGGTTATGCTCCAGAAACTTAAGATATTCATTTAACTCCTTGCTAAGCAGGGATGGCTCAGGAATGGTTAGCGTTTTGTGCCTGGATGACAGCTGTACAAGCCTAGGCTCAGAACTGTGCAGGACAAGGCAGAGAGTCTGACCACAGCTGCAGGGTCCTCCTCTGACCTCTCCCCAGGAAGCTCTCAGCCTCTCCTCCAAAAAGCGTGAACAAATGACCCAAGGATACAAGTGTGAAGGGGTGAGTGTATTAGTGGGCTCAGAGTGTTAAATTATTAGCCTGCACAAGGAGCCTATACATCTTTGTCACAGGCTGCTCGGATGGAGTGTACTTTTAATGGCACTGGGCTCCTGATATAATTCAAAAAGAGAAAAAAAGAAAGATGAGCAGGAGGCTCAGAGCCAAAATGACGCAGCCTCGGGTTCTGATGACGTGATGGGACCTGTCTTATGCCACCAGGGTTATTACTGATACCACGAAATCTTTCTCCTTCAATAAAATCTAAGTTCTCCACATCAAAATGATCACAGAAGTTCGGATACTTGTGGCTAAGTCATCCTTAGGCAAGAGAACACAGACATGGAATTTTCTATTAGGAAGGAAGCCTGCCTTGCCTGCGTGAGGGATATGACTCATGGAGAGTCTATCAACAGAACTGTACAGATGCCCCAATAGAAATGTGCTGTATTAGGTTGTCTGCCATCAAACACTGTTCCTTTTGATGTTTGTTTTTATTTTTAATTTTTTTTGCAGAAAGAACTCTTTCTTAAAGCTCTGTTTCTATTTAGGAAATGATCATGTATACCAGTTGACTCATTAATATATTCTATAGCATACATTTCCAAGCTTCCATCAAATGCACTACATTTTTCTCTTCATAGGAGCACCTGGCGGCTCAGACAGTAGGGTCTGCCTGCAGTGGGGGAGACCCAGGTTCGATTCCTGTGTTGGGAAGATCCCCTGGAAAAGGCAATGGCAACCCACTGCAGTATTCTTGCCTGGAGAATCCCATGGAGGGAGGAGCCTGGCAGGCTACAGTCCATGGGGTCACAAAGAGTTGGACTTGACTGAGCGACTTCACTTTCACTTTCTTTCACTTTTCTCTTCATTCCCAACAAGTTTTACATTGATCCCTAATTAGACAAATGTTTCATGATCCCACCAGGGCCAACTTATTCATGGATGAGCTTACCAAATAGGTAGCATGATTTCAGGCTGGTCCAGGTAAGTCTATAGTCTCCAGATACTTCTCTCACTTACTTGGAGGCAGCCCGCTAATTCATTATTAGCAATTCTTCCTTTAGTTTCACATTTTGTGATTATTAAAGGGTGTTTCCCTTCCTAAGAGATGTGCATTTCAAACGGTTCACAATTTACACTCCAGTGTTTCAATGTGAAGATTTTTATAAGAGTAGGTGTTATAGACCAAAGTCTACAGAATATGATGGACTTGAGGTCAGTGAAGAAGCCACTACAACAGTCAGGGTAGGGTGTGTGTGTGGGTGTGTGTTTCTATGTGTTCTGATATATATTTTTTGAAACATAAACAACCAAAAAACCCAATCTTCTTTCCAATTTACACAAAAGTCCAAGGGAAATAATTTTAGAAACACATGCTTGTAAACCAAGCATCCAAGGGACAGTCTACAAATCAGATTGTTGTTGTTGCTGTTGTTATTTAGCCACTAAGTCATGTCCCACTGTTTGTGACCCTATGGACTGTAGCCCACCAGGCTCCTCTGTCCATGGGATTTCCCAGGCAAGAATACTGGAGTGGGTTGCCATTTCCTTTCTCCAGGGAATCTTCCCAACCTAGGGATCAAATCTGTGTCTCCTGTGTTGGCAGGTATTGATAGCTCTCTTATTTATGGTTATTTGGCCAGAGAAATGTGATCTTTTATCTGCATGGGTCGAATAATCAGACAGCCTGGATTTTCAAGGGTTATATTGAATTTCGAGTTTTAAGTCATGTCCTCTACCTAATGCACTTCTATCTATAGATCTACATGTCTAGATTGTTGGTAGAATGTCCAGAAAATGTCAACCCTATACTTAGCACAATGCTTTCAGTAAGGTTATCTATTCAGGAAGGCACCCCAGCTACAGAGGTTTGTAGCTTTTTCTCTGGAGTCAGAGAAAAAGAAACACCGTCTACTAGAATGTGATCCAAGTGATCCATCTATCATTTGTGTCTTCTATGCTTCCTCTCCTAGAGAAAAGATCGATGAACCTTGCACCATGCCATTTTTAAAAATAGAATTCCTTCGACTTGGACTTTTATCTAGGATCGTGATCCAGAAAGCCCTATGCTATGGATGCTATGATTAACCTTATTTCCATCAAAAAAAAAAAAATCTCTCTCATTCCTGATCATTTGCAGTGGGTATAACATTTCACATTCACATATGCAAGTGTGAAAAGATGTGTTTTGTTTTGTTTTGTTTTGTTTAACTGAATCTAATGTAGCTTGGAAGTACCTGTTTCCACCAGGTAGGCAAAAACTTAATCCTGTGAATTCAGTCATTCATTTTCTTCTGGATAAAAACTGTATGTTTCTGTGCCTACTGAATCAATCCAGAAATTCACTGCTTTTCTTCCTGGAGGTTATGTAAGTTTCAAGCAAGCTGACTTATTGTGAATTACACTTCTGGGAGTAATGAGGGCTGTCTGGTCCACCTGTTGCCCTGTGTTCTCTTGGCCTGTCCCTTGTCTCACCTGATCTGGGCCATCCATTACTAACCCTGCTGCATCTATGGTGGTTATCAATACCCCTGCCTGGACCTCAGACTACATTCTGCCCAACAGGAAAGTGGTCCTTCTTGAGGGCTAGAGGATTCTCACCTGCCTTTTTCAGGCCACACTGTGGGTGTTAACATCCATACTGTGCTTCTCAGATACCTCCCTGAGCTTCTATTAGACTTGACTTGGCACTCTACTTTGATGCCTTCAGTTCCCCAGGCTATACCCTGGTAGCCCAGGCAATGTGCATTTTCCTCTAGAACCTAGGGTTTATATCAATGCTTATGCAAATCCATCCTCAACTGTGGATACATTCTAAAGTGTGTGCTATGCTTAGTCACTCAGTCTTGTCCAACTTTCTGCAGCCCCGTGGACTGTAGCCCACCAGGCTCCTCTGTCCATGAGATTTCTCAGGCAAGAATACTGGAGCAGGTTGCCATTTCCTACTCCAGGGGATCTTCCCGACCCAGGGGTCGAACACTCGTCTCTTACATCTCCTGCATTGGCAGGAGGATTTTTTACCACTAGTGCCACCTGGGAACCCTACCCATTATTCCTGATCCCCTGATTCCTCCTACATTGGATGAACCTTTGTTTTTAGGGCAGGACACTGCTCTTGGATCATTACTTATAATTCCCTACTCTGTGATTCATGACATAAATGCTCTGCTGTGAGTCCTTGGTGGCTAACAACACTTTCAGGCTTAATAAATCTTTTTTCAATCAAAAATTCCAGCTCATACTGTGGAAGAACTTGCAGTAAAGGCTATTATTTTAGATATTTTGAAAATTTCTAATTAGGTGTTGGAATTTCAGTAATAATTTGTTTCTGGCTCTTTTGGGCCTTCCCTAGTGGTGGTCCATATGGAAGATGGTTTTGTTTTTCTCTGGGCCTACGAGTGGGCTAAACTTCCCCTTCCCCACCTCAACGTCACCCTTTTTCTGAAGCTCATTTCTACAGTCGCCACAAAATATGCCATTTTGTCATCTTTTTTCACATGCATTATCTACATGTATTAATTTGTGAGGTCACTTAATTTAAGGTTTGTAACCCTAGATGAGTAAGAAGTGATTTTTGTTGAGATTTTTGTTTTTTGGTGGTGGACCATTTTTAAAGTCTTTATTGAATCTGTTACAATATTGCTTCTGTTTTACGTTTCGATTTTTTGGCTGCATGGCCTGTGAGATCTTAGCTCTGGGACCAGGGATCCAACCCCTACCCCTACATTGGAAGGCGAAGTCTGAACCACTGGACTGCCAGTGAAGTCCCTAAAGATATGATTTTATGATTTTTTTCAAAGGGGGACTATTCATTAATAAAGATTCTCGAAGAAGAGGGAGAAAACCTGGGATTTACAAAGGCAGGTAAAGTAAACAAGAGTCATAAGGAAGGGTTGACGGTGAGTCTTACAGGACTGGAGAAGAGGGTGGAGGCCTTTCTTTTTTTGGAATATGAGTGAGCAGAGTGGTCATTTTACTTTGTCATTCCCTAGAACATAAAGGGGTTGAGGATTAAAGTTCAATATTATCAGCCTCTCTTTGTGTTCAGGAAGAATATCATTGTTCATTTTATCAGATTACTCAGAAGGATACAGAAAAAAAATATTTTATATCTCTTGGCTAAAACAAATGTAAACACAAGCTCTTTGATATAAATGAACCATCATACATCAGCTCTATTAACCATGGTAAATAAAATTCCTTTTCTATGAACTCTCTATAGCCACTCAAATTTTGGCTTGAAAGACTGAGGGCTTCCCTGGTGGCTCAGATGGCAAAGAATCCACCTACAATACAGGAGACCCTAGTTTGATCCCTGGGTCAGGAAAACTCCCCTGGAGAAGGGAATGGCTACCCACTCCAGTACTCTTGCCTGGAGAATTCCACAGACAGAGGAGCCAGGAAGGTTACCTTAGGAAGTGAAAGTGAAAGCCACTCAGTCATGTCCAACTCTGCATGACCCGATGGACTATACAGTCCATGGAATTCCCCAGAATATTGGAGTGGGTAGCCTTTTCCTTCTCCAGGGGATCTTCCCAACCCAGGGAGCAAACCCAGGTCTCCTGTATTGCAGGCAGATTCTTTACCAACTGAGCTATCAGGGGAGCCCTACCTTAGGACAAAACCTACTTTAGGACAAAACTACAATCTTTTTCTTTAACAGAAACATATCCTACACATTTTCAACACAAAGTTGTGCCTCCTGCCACAGTTACTCTTGGTACAGTTTCACACACATGTATTATTTAACCACAGTGGCTTCTGTTTCACAAAGAAAACTGGGAGGCAAATAGCTATGAACTGTCTGTCACACACCAATACTTTCCAGCAAACTGAGCTCATGAATACACACACATCTATAAGCTTACATACACCCATAGTACAACTTCTCAAAGTGGTAAAAATGAACACATTCACAGACAGACTCAAATATATAGTTTCTCTGTACCATATAACATGAGAAGATAAAAGTATATAAACTTAAAATGATGCTTATAAATTAATGCTTCAGTATTGCATCTTACTTTGAAGTGATCTGTGTATTTAATCAATAACTATCAACTCAATTGAGCATAAATCTAAGGTTTTAAGTTCCCCAAATATCTTGGAAATTACCTTCCTGTCCACATATTATAAAATACCATTACTGTTGAAATGCACCTTGTCATTATAATGCCTTTATTTGGTTAAACACAAATTTATGTTTTTCAGAATTATAAACATTCACAATCTTAAACACTAGTAACGCTAGCTTAATCAACCCGTAAACCTATATGTCTGCACAGAACATTCCTACGTAGAATAAAAATCTATGTATATATTATGCTTAATCCTAATAAATGAGAGAAGAGCTGTTTTTATTAAATCTGAAGTATTAAACTGTTCTTATTTGCCAAAACTGTATCCAAATTACATACACTTGAATTCCTAAAACACATTCAAGTTGGTTCTTATAAAGATATTTTTAAATCAAGTATATTGAAAGTATTTGAGATTCAATTTCTTTAACTTTTGGGAATTTTAGGAATATTCAATCTATACAATGATAATTTAGCATTAAGCCATCAGATAACCCTCCTTCAAGAAATCTTATAACCTAATTTAGAAATACCATCTTGAGGTAGAGAAATATTATACAAACAATGAGAGGTAAAAACCTTTCTGAATTACAGATACATAATCGTGCAGGCATAGAGATACCTAATAGCTTCAATTCTAAAATTCCAGCCATGAGTCAAGCATAAACACGTAATTACAAAACTCATTGATCCATATCAAAGAGTCATTCTCCTCACAGTGGGTATGAAATTTAAATTTATCTGAGCTAATACGGACAGGTAGGCAAACAGAAAAGACTAACAAGATTATCTGCTGTTTCTCACCCAAGTGAAAGTTCTTTATAAACCATTCATCCATTTACAGAAATCACTGAATGGTCAGACCATGAAACCTGAAGAAGCCAAAAGCAGGAATCAAGTGACTACTCAGAAGGAATCAAAGTAAAATCCCTGCCAATGGATAAGCGCACAAAGCACAGAACTGCTGGGCACCCCAGGTGGGAACGGAGCCCAGAGGCCTCCATGAGACCTCTCGGCTTGGGTGGAATAAACGGGGATTTGAAAGCAAGGTACAAGGCTGTTCAAGATATTACACCAGAACTGTGAAAGGCAAATGTACTACAAAATGAAGTGGGTGATTTTACTCAGCCTATTGCATTGGGGAGAATATTCATGAATGAGGAACATTGCAAAGGAGATGGAGGAAATCTGAAATCTTTAGAGGCAATACTTGAGGGAGGGAGTCAGGAAGAAGGATACACAGTAAGTCTCATCGGATTCCTGAGGGAAGACAGACCTATCTCGCATATGTGAGGGCACTGGGGTCCTCCATGGTGAGCCATTTCCCAAAACATAAACGACCAGGCAGGCTTCTTCTTCTTTTTTTTCCCACAATTTGACTTAGTTTTATTTATTTATTTTATTTTTAATTAATTTTTATTGGAGTATAGTTGCTTTACAGTGTTAAGTTGGGTTCTACTGTACAGCAAAGTGAACGGGCAGACTGATTGACTGTCAAACCCAGGGGTTCAGCTAAAGGTAAGCAAAGTCATCTCCCACCTTCTAGTAGATCTTACCTGGTGTCGGGGCTTAGAGCCTGAGTTACATATGAAAAGGTGGAGCTGTTAATTTGGAAAAGTGCCTCTCAAATTAAAATCTCTTATCCTGTAAGTTCCTTGAAGTCAGCAATTTATATAGTCATGTCCCTTTTTGACCTATGACATTTGATATTTCATTTCTCTCAGCATCTCTCTCCTAGCCAGCAAAATGTGAAGGTTGCAGATGGGCACAATGACATTCATTGTATGTTTGTCCATAAAAGGCAAAAAACTGGAAACAACGTAAACACATGTCATTGGGGTATTAATATGTCAAATTTGTTATATTCACACAATGAGACACAATATGGCAGGTTAAATATATTAATTTCACTTACACACAGGATCACAAATAGGTCTTAAACTGACAATGTTAAGTAAAGAAAAGTAGAAAGTGATACCAACAATGTATCACTACTTATGAACATTTAACTCACAATACAGAAACAACACTAATGTCTATATATGTGTATATATATATATATGGTTCACCATGGAGGACCATGATGCCCTCACATATGTGAGATGAGACTATTCTCCCTTGGGAATCCTATGAGACTTATTGTGCATCCTTCTTCCTGACTCTCTCCTTTACTTGCCCCTATAATAGTTCAGATTCCCTTCATCTTTATACATATATATATATATATATATAAGGCCACTTTAAAAATGGATGAGAGCTGGGCTAGTCAATTCCTAGCCACTAGTCATATGTGGCTATTGAGCAGATAATCCTAAGTGGGATGTGTGGTAAGTGAAACTACACACCGATTTTCAAGTCTTAGTACAAAAAAATGAAGTCAAAATAGTTGATTAATACTCAGAAAATAGCAAAATTCTGTAAAGCAATTATCCTTCAAGAAAAAATAAATTAATTTTAAAATAGCTTATTAATACTTTTTTGATCTTGATTACCTGCTGAATGATAGCTTAAGCATATTGGGTAATTTAAAATATATTTCTAAAATTAATTCCACTGTTCCTTTTTATTTTAAAAAATATGGCTACTAAACATTTAAATTTACATATATGGCTCCTATTATATTTATTATGGACAGTGCTGGGCTACAGGTTTACATCTCAAATCCAGCCCACTGGTTACCCTTAGAAGGGGGAGGAAGTAGTACTTAGAATGATATTTAACAAATTGTTTATTTTAGTCAGGTTTAATTGTATTAAAGAAAAATAGGAGCAAATACAAGGGAAAAGGTTGACCGTTGCCAATTCTGAAGTATGAGAGAAGACAGGATTGTTATATTATGTCATATCTCTTTAAATTCTCAAAAAGAAATAAATTATTGGACTAAACCATCTGAAAACTCTTATATAGCTCTCACTCCCATATTTGAACAGATAAAATGAACAGTGCTCTGGACTTTGTTATAAAAAAAACTAGCTACATAGCCTGGGAAGAGTTGCCTAATTTTTCTGGACTTCATTTATTTTCTATTATATGAGTGGTTGAGGAGATTTCTAGCTTTCCAAGAAATCTGATATATTTTTTTCCTTTTGTATCATTTCAGGATCTAGTATGGCAAATGCATAGCACATTATTGTGAAAAAGCTTGTATTTATCAAAACAATTATCTGTAGCAGTGGCCACGACACTGATGTACCAAACTGTATTTAACTAGCCTGATGAGTTTGTTTTAGATACTTGGTATAAATTTCATTCATTCTCCTTTTTTTTTTTTTTTTTTTGACTGCACAGCACACCATGTGGGATCTTAGTTCCCTGCCCAGGGAATGAACCTGAACCCCATGCATTGGAACCTAGGAGTCTTAACCACTGGGCTGCCAGGAAAGTCTCTAGATACTTGGTATAATTTTCATTTAGCAACATGAAAACCATGAGTCCTTTTTCATTTATTCTGATTTTTCTATAAAGCAATTTGCCTTTAACATGCATCAGGGAAACTCAGCACAACAGATTGTTATGTGAATTTGATGATCTACACTGATGCGCTGTTTAATGGTGGTGATAGGACTTGGGAGTAATTATGTGTGCCGTCCTCTAGAACACTGCCAAGGGCCTTCTCGTGGCTTTCCATAAAGTATTATGCCACAGATAGACACCTGAAACAAATGTACCACTACCATCCATATTGACTAAGAAATTAAGGACTAAGTGTTATTGTCTATTACTGTTTATAAATTCTCTTTCAAAATGCAAGTAGGTTTTCTACATGGGTAATAACTATTTTTCTTTACTACAGTTCTTTCCCAAAGCTACTAATTATAGCTTCATATCAAAATGAGACAGAGAAATAAATGACTCCTATTTCTGTTGCCTTTTTAGCCTGTATTTCCTAATTCATCATCTTCTCTCTTTTTTTAAAGTATTTACTGAATCTGTTACAATATTGCTCCTGTTTTGTGTTTTGGTGTTTCAGCCTTGAGACATGTGGGATCTTAACTGCTTGATCAGGGATCAAGCCCACACCCTTTCTATTAGAAGGCAACGACTCAACCACCAAACCACCAGGGAAATCCCATTTCCCTCTTGTTTTTATCTCTTCCTTTCTATTTGATGACTGTTTGGATTTGGCAGTAGTGGGTTACTACAAAGACACAGAAATACAAAAGCTTAACAAGAGCAGAAAACTTACATAAAGCTCATCTTCTAATAATGTTTTTGTCTAAATACATTTAAAGGAAACTATACAATAAGCTATGGAATCTATGCTGTCTGGACAGACCACACAGAAAATAAAGAATAACCTCTTGTTAAGAATTCTATAACTTATTTATCAGCGTGACAGGTAGAAAAATCAAGTTCTAGTTTTCATAAACACAGGATTTGGCAGTAAGGAATACACAGAAAATTTTTCTTATGGATAAACCCATCAAAACTGAGCTAGCTGTGATGAAAATTTCAGTACGTTTTATTGCTTCTTTTCAGACTCAAATATTATAAACTAAGGGAAAGAAAAGTTTCTTTCCTCTTTGCAAACCTTCTATACCCTTCTGTATCTATGTACGGTTTCTCTTCTGCTTCATCGTCTATTTCTTATTCATTTAACTTGCCTTTTATTAGCTGGAACTGGGTCCTTGACCCCTTAAATTTTTTCCGTATTCTGGATTTTATTGATTGCACCACCAGGGTTTAGTTTAACACAGTTCCCTGTCTCTATCTTTTCTTAAAACTGGTAGTTACGTCTAGATATTTGATTAGATTTAGCTTTTATTTACTGACAAGAATTTTCCATAAGTTAAGTGGTATACTTCCATCAGTATGCACTGTTTGTCTCTCTTCTTCTTTTATATTTTATTTATTTATTTATTGGCTGTGTGGGGTCTTCATTGCCGGGCAGGCTTTTCCCTAGTTGCGGTGAGCTGAGACGACTCTCTGGATGTGGTGCGTGGACTTCTGATTGCTGTGCCTTCTCTTGTTGGGGAGCACAGGCTCCAGGATCTATTTTAAAAATATATCCCATCATACTTTCATGATTTACTAGCCAGAATGCTTCTTTTATGGAGAAGGTTTTTTTGCAGAAGGTGACATAATCAAAGTTGTACTTTAGGAGAATAAATCTGATAGTGAGATGAAAAATGGGTAGGTAGGTAGGAAGACTGGGGGCAAAGACAAGTTCAGGATTCCTGTAAGTTATCTCTGTGAGAGAGAATGAGTGACTTGAAAAAAAAAGGATTGTGACAAAAAGGAAGAAACTGATCCCCAAAATGCACTATGGAAACGAGCTGGCAGCTGACGGACCAGAGGAAAGGACATGAAAGTACTCAGTGTCTAGGGAAATGCTGGTGCCACTAAGAGTAACAGAGAGGACCAGTGGTTTAGAAGAGGGGAGAAGTGAAGGGCATCACTGAGTCTGTTTCATCTCTTTATTAATACAGTCATTTCACTCGCTCCCTGCTGGATTTTCTATCGCTTTGGGGAGCCTGATTTTTAAGAGCTTCACAGTGATTTCTGTCCATTCCCTCAGGGACCACCTTCATGATCTAATATTTCTCACCATCTGGAAGTGGAAAGATTTTTCCCGACGTCTAACCAGAATTTTTCTTCTCTACCTCTTTTTTTTTTTCCTTCTCTGAGCTGCAAATACAATCATCTCAAGGGTTTATGGTTAGGTATTTTGATCTTTTTGAGGGATCACTGTGATGACTCAGCTAATTTGGAATTCAGAAGGTTGTCTCTGAGGGTCTTTTAAATACATAAACAAAGGCATTTTATTCCATTCCATTGCCCCTACTTAACCTTTTTTTCTACCCCCTTCAAAGATTATTCTCCCTCCTGCATTCTTCAATTACTGAGCTGTCACTTCCTCGCCTGGCCTCCTGTTTGAGTAACCTACATGGACAGTATTTAGTTCTGTGGGTCTTTGCTCATAAATCACTCTCCCTATTTCTAATCATATATGTTCCTGTTCTTTTAACTCCCTTGAGTAAACCTAATATTTTTCTGGCATCAGTATACCCAGTCTTATATTCAGGATTGCAGATAAAACTTATCAAAGACACATAAAAAGAGATTTTTCTCTTTTTGTTTCATTTGCTCACCATTCTGTTGGCCTCTGATGCATTGTCTGACGATTCATTAATTCCTTAATGTTAATCAATGGTCTTCCCTGATACACTTAACCTAAGAGCATAGAATTCAGAGATGAGGAAATACTTTACTTCTGCTTTATTCTGGTTGTACTATTGCTCGGTTTAGCCATTGAGTTCAAAGAAATATTAATATCATTCTGGTTAGATCACAACGTAAATAATAGACCTCATTTTTAAACACTGAATAGAAACTGAATTTTTAAAGTGGAATTTAAAAAAGTAAACCCAAGTTGCTGGATGAATAAAAAAATCTTATTAAACTTTCCTGAAAAGTAAAGAAACCCTTTTTAACAATGCATAACCACTCCTAAACTAACCTGTTGAATTTTTGCATATTGAACTTTCTTTAAATGGACATCTACGGGACACCCCAACTTTCATGTTTCATGTGATTTTTACAAAAAAGAAAAAGAAAATTCAAATGCAGAGCAGAGTGTCAAATTATGCCAAGAATGACTTTAAGGATACAGGATGGAGCACAGGATGCACGGGTCACTTCTGCTCTGTGGGGCACGCCTGCTTTTTAGAAAAGGAAGGATCCATAGTACGGAAGATGTGGCTTAAGTGTTAACACAATCCACGCAGGCACCTTAGCTTCAGAGAAAGATAGTCACTGAGAAGGCTGTTCTGTGTGTTTCAAGTTTTCAAAATTTATTTTCTGTTTCTTTTTTTTTTTAATTGAAGTGTAGTTGGTTTACAACATTGTATTTCAGATGTACAGCAGAGTGACTCATTATACACATACGTGTGCGTGTGTCAGTCAGTTCAGTCGCTCAGTCGTGTCCGACTCTGCGACCCCATGAATTGCAGCACACCAGGCTTCCCTGTCCATCACCAACTCCCAGAGTTCACTCAGACTCACATCCATCAAGTCGGTGATGCCATCCAGCCATCTCATCCTCTGTCGTCCCCTTCTCCTCCTGCCCCCAATCCCTCCCAGCATCAGAGTCTTTTCCAATGAGTCAACTCTTCGCATGAGGTGGCCAAAGTACTGGAGTTTCAGCTTTAGCATCATTCCTTCCAAAGAAATCCCAGGGCTGATCTCCTTCAGAATGGACTGGTTGGATCTCCTTGCAGTCCAAGGGACTCTCAAGAGTCTTCTCCAACACCACAGTTCAGAAGCATCAATTTTTCGGTGCTCAGCTTTCTTCACAGTCCAACTCTCACATCCGTACATGACCACAGGAAAAATCATAGCCTTGACTAGATGGACCTTTGTTGGCAAAGTAATGTCTCTGCTTTTGAATATGCTATCTAGGTTGGTCATAACTTTTCTTCCAAGGAGTAAATGTCTTTTAATTTCATGGCTGCAGTCACCATCTGCAGTGATTTTGGAGCCCCAAAAAAGAAAGTCTGACACTGTGTGTGTGTGTGTGTGTGTGTGTGTGTGTGTGTGTGTGTGTGTGTGTGTATATATATATATATATATATATATTCTTTTCCACATTGTTTTCTATTATAGGTTATTACAAGATATTTTATGTGCTATACAGTAAATCCATGTTATTTATCTGTTTTATGTACAGTAGTGTGTATCTGTTGATCCCAAACACCTAACTTATTCCTTCCCTGATTTCCCCTTTGGTAACCATGTTTGTTTCCTATGTCTGCAACTTTATTTCTGTTTTGTAAATAAGTTCATCTGTATCATTTTTCAGACCCCACATTTAAGTAATATCAGATGATATTTGTCTTTGTCTGACTTATTTCACTTAGTATGATAATCTCTGGATCTATCCATGTTGCTACAAATTATTTCATTACTTTTTATGTATAGCTGAGTAACATTCCATTGGATATATATATATATTACACCTTGCCTGAAAGAAGGCTTTTATATTTGGTACAGAACTCAAACATGGCTGGAGCTCATGTCACATATTTCCCAATCTTCCAGCTGTGGAGAATCAGTTGGTGTATAAGAAGATTCATCTTTAGGGGAGTCTGTAAAACAGACCAAGTGACTTCTGAAGAACCTTGGTGAACTCCTTCCATCCAGGCTCTCAAAAGAATCTAGAGCATCCACAGAAGTTTGCAGAACATCAAATATGGGTGTCGGCCCCACCTGGCCTCTGGGATAGAAGTGGGACGCTGTGTTCTCTAGGTCCTGTACAGGACAATAAATGTGTTAGAGTGAATCAGCGCATGGAATAAAGACTGAGTCAGGTGCTCTGCAACCCAGGTCTAGGAAGGCCACCACAGAGGAGACAGGGCCGATTCTCAGGCCAACACAATATGCTGCACGCTGGATGTTTAACGCTGGCAGCTTGGCTGATGTTCAGTTGAGTCCAATGTAATCGGTGAATTATTAGAATTTCAGACATCACACCTGAGAAAGGACTCCTTGTCAAACTCAAAAGGGACTGTATTCTTGAAGTTAGAGTAACAACCCCTTAACTGTTCAGTTTCCACTCATTGGAGAAGATAATTGAGTGTTATTAAATTAGATCTCATAACTTCCACCTGAAAATCCCATGGATGGAGGAGCCTGATAGGCTGCAGTCCATGGGGTCGCTGAGTTGGACACGACTTCACTTTCACTTTTCACTTTCATCCCTTGGAGAAGGAAATGGCAACCCACTCCAGTGTTCTTGCCTGGAGATGGGGGAGCCTGCCGGGCTGCTGTCTGTGGGGTCGCACAGAGTTGGACACGACTGAAGCGACTTAGCAGCAGCAGCAGCAGCAGCAGCAGCAACTTCCACCTGATTACATATTTATATAAAATCTCCACTTAGCTAAGCACCCCCCAGAGTTAAGGAGTGACCCAGTTCATGAAAAGCAGTTACTTGCTTGGTGGAGGACTCATTTTTCTGCCTGGTATATGTTAGTGAGTTATGAACATGAAGAACAAGGTCATCTTTCTGAACTGTGTGGTGGGTGGCTCATTTTTTTTCACTGCAACTAAAGTCAAATGGGATCGTATCTGGTATGAGATGCTCCAAGAAAGTGACATTAAGGGATACATCCGTCCCCGTGAAATCTGGTTAAAAGGAAGATCTCAGACAGCTGATACTGGGGAAATACATCTTCTGGGGAATGGATAATGAAGCGGAGGTAGTATGTTGTGAATAGGCAGGAGGGGATAGTTGTAGCTCCACCCTGATGATGGGAATTGGGGAGGTCAGGAAACTAAGTACGTGGCAGGGCTGTTTTCCTCCCCATCTTCTGCCATGCCATGTGAGACCTGTTAGTCCCACAGAATCCAGGTTTATTTCCCTGACGGCCCACTGAAAACCCATACTAACTGAGGAGCCAAACCCAGTACTATGGATGAAAAACATCTAATAGCCCTGAATTTCTCTGTCTGAAAATAAACTTTCCAGCTCAATCACAGTCTGAGAATTCTTGATTTCACCTTTTATCCTACTTGCCTTTTCTGAGATGATAAGTTCTGGGAGGATGAGGATGAAACTCCCCCAGAATTGTTTCTTCCTTCATCCTCAAAAGCCTAAATGAATAAGAGAAATGAGATTGATCAGGTGCAGACTATGATCCTGTGATGAGGCTGGGAATAATGGCATGGAATATATTTCTCAACCCTAAAAAACCAGACTGGATGAGTGACTTTGCTGGTAACTTCGCTTTTCAGAGAGTAGTTGAACAAAATCCCATGATGAGATGGGAGGCCACCTAGGAATTGGCATGACCTGCTTAGCAAAAGAGTTCAAAAATATAGTCTGGTCTCAGCAGGTACCTGTTAAAAAGATGCCCTTGAGTCTGAAAATGCCTGAAAGATGCTATAGTTTGTGACTCATCAGTAATGAACTGCAGAGACAATTAGCTAAATTCATCTAATTTGCTGAAATTCACAGCTAGGATTCAATTTGCAAGTAGAGTGGCTGCAGCTGTTCTGCCTTTCAGCGAATACAAAACCTGTAGCGTGATATGTTCTCTGTAGTAATTTTAATTGCTGGGAAAGATTGAGGGCAGGAAAAGAAGTGGACACCAGAGGATGAGATGGTTGGATGACATCACCAACTTGATGGACATGAGTTTGAGCAAGCTCCGGGCGTTGGTGAAGGACAGGGAAGCCTGGAGTGCTGCAGTCCATGGGGTCACAAAGAGTCAGACATGCGAGTGACTGAACTGAACTGAATAAAAGAATTAAGGTGTTATTTTACCCAGTAAGAACTGGGTTCTTACTAGATTTTGAACTGAACTGAGTAGTTTTAACAGCATTGAATTGAAGCAAAATTCCTGCAATTTCAGTGTGGTTAAGGGTTCTAGGTCCTACACCATACTAGTAAAACAATGAAAGAGCCAGGCAAGCAAGAGGGCCCTCCGGATCACAGGAAATAGCTTCAATCCATCCAGAGTGATCAAGTAAGACCGTGTTGGATTAAATGTGTAAGTGATGCTACATAGTTCCCTGTTGTCTCAGTGGTAAAGAATCTGCCTGCCAATGCAGGAGACATAGGTTCAATCCCTGGTTTGGGAAGATCTCCTGAAAAAGAAAATGGCAACCCACTCTAGTTTTCCTGCCTGGGAAATCCCATGGACAGAGGAGCCTGGCGGGCTACAATCCATGAAGCTGCAAAAGAGTTAGACATGATTTAGTGACTAAACAACAACAACAAAATGATGCTATTACATTAGAACAGAAATTGTCCAGGGTTTAAAGTGACAATTTCACCAGGTTCAGTCAATGAAACCTAAGAAGAAGCATTCATTTTTGAAAATTCACTCACTTCTTTTGGTGCTTGTTTTTGCCTTTCTCTATAATCCCTGTGTTAAGTTACAGAAATCAAACAAATAGTCACACTTTAAGGAAAGCAGCAAAGCAAATTGTACCATTCCATTGTATTAAGTAGATGAGGGAGATCCTTTGTGTTGTGAGAAATCAAGCTGTGATCATCGATATTCATTTTGAGACACTTCGAACAACTTTCAAAACCTCATTGGAAGGGATCTTTGAAGTTTTTCTTCCTCTGCACATTTGTATCATATAAAGAGTTAAAGTTTCGATAGTTATAACCATAAAATCGTAAGATAATTTATGGTCGGCTAAGTGTCTGTGCGTCATCTGCTTATACTCTTTATTTCATCTTTACTTATGGAGGATTTCCTTGCATTTGTCTTTGTTGGTGTTTGGGTTTGAGTGTGTAGGCTTATATTTGTATATTGTATAGGTGCACACACATCCAGGCCAGTAGGACATGAAGAATGTGCTTCTCATTCCTCTCCCAGGGTTGAACAGGGACCTCAAATCAATTTGGCCACAAAACCGTCAGGTTTTTAAAAAGAGATTCTGGTTGCGCCAACAGTTAGGAATAGGTGAGGAACAGGTTTTTCCACAACAAACTTGTTAGCAGAAATCTGTAAAATTAAGACAAGTGTCAAACCAAAGCCTGACACGGAGGTCATAATTTCTTAGCAAGCGCGCACATAACAATTCACAGACCATACAGTAAGTAGGGTGACCAGCTGTCCCAGCTTGCTCAGTGCTGTCCAAATTTTGCACTGAAGTCCCAAGTCCAGGAAACCTCTTTAGTCCTAAGCGAACCAGGACCTTTGGTTACAACAAATATGCTGTCTTCTTAAAAAAAAAAAAAAAAAAAAATTTTTTTTTTGGGGGGGGCAGGTGCTGTGCTGGGTTTTCATTGCTGTTCGTGGGCTTTCTTGAGCAGCAGTGAGCAGCGGCTGCTCTCTAGTCGTGGTGCATGGGGCTTCTCATCGTGGTGGCTTCTTGTTGCAGAGCATGGGCTCCAGGGCGCGTGGGCTCAGCAGTTGTGGCATGTGGGGTTAGTTGCCCTGTGGCATGTGGGATCTTCCTGGACCAGGGATCCAATCCATGTCCCCTGCATTGGCAGGTGGGATCTCAACCACTGGACCACCAGGAGAGTTCTATGCTCTCTTCTTTTAAATGCCTTAGCCACTCTCCGAAGGAAAGACTTCAATGTGGCTGAGGAGAGAATTCTGAAGCCAGATGCCATCAAGCTTCTGGCTGATATATTGTGGGCATAACCCTCTGGACAATCAGATGGACACAGAATGACACAGGAGTGTCGCACCCTTATTAAGTAAACCTGAAGCATCTGCTGCATTCCTATACGCTTTACATGTCTCCAAAACATTTCATTCTGTCCATAAATTGTGAAACCATGGAGAATTTATTTCTGCTATTTATTATGCTAGTTGACTGAGTGTGAGTGTGTTAATCGCTCAGTTGTGCCTGACTCTTCAAGACCCCATGAACTGGGGCCTGCCAGGCTCCTCCATCCCTGGGATTTCCCAGGCAAGAATACTGGAGTGGGTTGCCATTCCCTTCTCCAGGGATCTTCCTGACCCAGGGATCAAATCCAGGTCTCCCTCACTGCAGGCAGACTCTTTACCATCTGAGCCAATAGTTGACTAGCCATTACTTTAAATAAAGAAATCACATTTCTCATACTCAATATTCCTTTTTGAAAAACCTAATGGTTGACTAGCAGACCAGTCATAGCAGCCTCTGGGTTTCTGGTTACATGTATGCTGACCCACAAGAGTATAAATTAGGCTAACACTATGCCTTTATATGACATTGTATATGATCAAATATTTTAGGGTAAATGGCAGTTATCAAAATATCTCATCTCAAGGAAACTGGAAGGAACCCATAAACTAAGAAACTTGAGAAAGAATGCTTTCTAAGAACAGAAAATCTAAAGAACTATTTGCTAACAACTTTTTCAGAACATTGTCTCTATAAGAATATCAAAATTTCAACAGAAAGGAAGTAAAGATGCTTTCCCTGGAAAATTACAAGATAAAAGCAAACCCGGGTCTTCCCCAATGGGTCAGTGGTAAGCCATCCATGTGCAATGCAGGAGACACAGATTTGATCCCTGGGTTGGGAAGACCCCCTGGAGGAGGGCATGGCAACCCATGGTAAATCCCACGGATAGAGGAGCTTGGCAGGTTACAGTCCATGGGGCCACAAAGAGTCGGGCACAACTGGAGCGACAAGTACAAAAGTAAATCCACACCATTCTAGCAAGAAGTCAACCTGCCAGAGTAAAGTCTGGGGCTTGAATTCTAGTCCTTTCCGTACCTCTTGGCAAGCTCTTCAACTTGCTGAGGTCACTTCACGTTGTTTGAATTTTTGTCTCTTTTGTCGTCAAGAGGAGCTGAGCTTTAAGACTCTTCTAGCTTTAAAAGCATCTCAAGTCTAGATTATAATTCTGAGGATTAGAATTTTTTTACTTGGAGTTTCAAGGAGATAATGAGCTTTCCTTGGGTTTTGCCAGTATTAAGTAGAAATCTGGCTGACCTTCTCGCTGCAAGTTCTTCCACTACTGTCTTTGACTCCATTGGAAATGGTAGTTGATTTCTCTGAGGCTGAGTAGATAGAAAAACACAGTGGTGTTTTTTCAGGACCATATTCAGCATCTTCAAGGCGTCTGAGTCCTTGTGACTCCTAGGAATAGGGAGCCCGTGCTGGCCCTTGAAAGAGCATCACACAAACATTCTGACTGTGTGTTTACCTCATAGTTGAAGACAATACCCTAAGCAGTCATTCTCTAGGAATGCAGATCTTACAACTTTGGCATTAAATTTCTCTAAATGGAATTTGCTGTACAGATAAAGCACAAAACCCAGCAAGCCTGGACACTGAGGACATTTCCTTTGATAAAACACACACACACACAAAGTCTATGGGAATAATATTATTTAGCCCCTTGTTTATGTAAGAGCAATGATTTTTACAATGCAAGGTGAAGAGATGCAGACCAATGCTCCAGAATGTTTCAGCTGATTTCTTAAACTGATGGGCTGCCTTATTCTGACATCTAAATCAAGGGAGACCGTACACTTCAGGGACACAAATTAGAGGACTGGCACCAGACTACAGCAGTCAGACTTGTGGAGAATCGATATGGGCCATTAAAGCATCAGGACCGACTATGTTTCATTTTTGACACTGAAGTAGAAGCTTCTGGAGTGGGGGAGCTGTAACTCCACAGCAGCCATAAACTCATTAGGCAGTGTCAGCTGGGAGGATAGTGCGTGTTAAATAAACATCACCAGCGAGGAGACACAGTCGTCATTAACTCTTTTAGCACACTGTCTGGCTGTGAAAGCAATCTAAGCAGCTTCAAGTGTTGCTGAACCTTGAGAACAATTTCTGTCTCCCATAGACTTGTCACAGTGCTTGGATAACTAAAGAAGGAGACATTGACTATGGATCTAGAAGATTCTTCTTTTCCCTGGAAACTTCTAATAAGATGACATGCCAAGGGACTTCCCTGGTGGACCAGTGGTTAAGAATCCATCTGCCAGTGTGGAGGACGTGGGTTCGATCCCACGTCTGGGAAGATTCCACATGCCGTGGGATGATTAAGCCCAAATGCCGTAACTATTGAAACGCCTGAGCCTAGAGCCTATCCATGCTCCACAACAAGCGAAACCACCATGATGAGAAGCCTGGCATCGCAACTAGCAAGTAGCAGCCACTCGCCACAACTAGGGAAAGCCCGTACACAGCAACAAAGACCCAGCACAGCCAGATAAATAAATTTTAAAATGGTTTTAAAAATGATAAGTCAACACACACCCTTAAGAAGATTTTATCAATTTTCTCTGAAGGTTGAGACTTGGAATGAAATTAGAATTAGGCGTCTGGGAAACCCGCATTGGACAAACAGACACCCAAGGAGGGTGTTTTAAGGAAGCAGGATCTGGAAACAGCCTAAATGCCTATTGGCAGATGAATGAATGAAGAAGATGTGGTATATACGCAAAGAATATTACTCAGCCGTAAAAAGAATGAAATGCCATTCGCAGCAACGTAGGAACAACTAGAAAGTATCATACTAAGTGAAGTAAGTCAGAAGACAAATATCATACGATATCACTTAAATGTGGAATCTAAAATATGACACAAACTAGTACAGCCACTATGGAGAACAGTGCGGGGATTCCTTAAAAAATTGCAAATAGAACTGCCTTATGACCCAGCAATCCCACTGCTGGGCATACACACTGAGGAAACCAGAATTGAAAGAGACACGTGTACCCCAATGTTCATCGCAGCACTGTTTATAACAGCCAGGACATGGAAACAACCTAGATGTCCATCAGCAGATGAATGGATAAGAAAGCTGTGGTACATATACACAATGGAGTATTACTCAGCCATTAAAAAGAATACATTTGAATCAGTTCTAATGAGATGGATGAAACTGGAGCCTAATATACAGAGTAAAGTAAGCCAGAAAGAAAAACACCAATACAGTGTACTAACACATATATATGGAATTTAGAAAGATGGTAAGGATAACCCTGTATGCGAGACAGCAAAAGAGACACAGATGTATAGAATGGACTTTTGGACTCTGTGGGAGAGGGAGAGGGTGGGATGATTTGGGAGAATGGCATTGAAACATGTATACTATCATGTAAGAAACGAATTGCCAGTCTATGTTCAATACAGGACACAGGATGCTTGGGGCTGATGCACAGGGAAGATCCAGAGAGATAATACGAGGTGGGAGGTGGGAGGGGGGCTCAGGATTGGGAACTTATGTACACCCGTGGCAGATTCATGTCAATGTATGGCAAAACCAATATAGTATTGTAAAGCAAAATAAAGTAAAAATAAAAATTAAAAAAAAAATGACACAAAAGAACTTATCTATGAAACAGAAACAGACTCACAGCCACAGAGAACAGATTTGTGGATGCCAAGAGGGAGGGGGACTGAGGAAGTTTAGACTGAAAGCTTAGGATTAGCAGATGCAAACTATTATAAATAGGATGGATAAACAACAAGGTCCTATTGTATAGCACAGGTAATTATATTCAATATCCTGAGATAAAGTACAATGGAAAAGAATATAAGAAAATGTATATATGTATACATATATATATGTAAAACGGAATCCCTTTCTTGTACAGCAGAAATTGACACAATATTGTAAATGGACACATGTGTGTGCATTCTAAGCCCCCTCAGTCATGTCCCTTTGTGACCCCATGGACTGTAGCCCACCAGGCTCCTCTGTCCATGGGATTCTCCAGGCAAGGATACTGGAGGGGGTTGCCATGTTCTCCTCCAGGAGATCTTCCAGACCCAGGGATCGAACCCGGGTCTCCTG
The DNA here is from genome assembly GCF_023091745.1 of Budorcas taxicolor. Taxonomy (NCBI): domain Eukaryota; kingdom Metazoa; phylum Chordata; class Mammalia; order Artiodactyla; family Bovidae; genus Budorcas; species Budorcas taxicolor. The sequence goes on from NC_068933.1 coordinate 28,074,728, forward strand.
CATTGGCGGGTGGGTTCTTTACCACTAGTGCCACCTGGGAAGCCCTGTAAATCAGCATACTTCAGTTTTTTTTTAATGCAGAGGAAAGCAGTTGGCGCCAGAGACGAGTCTTACCTGATACCTGCTCTTATGTTGCTTTTCCCTCCATTCATTATGTTCCAGCAGAGTCAAGCCAGAATCCAACAAAGCTTTGATTTCAATTCCTCCTCTCTCTGGGTCTAAATAAGTAGAATCCCCCTGTCTGAATTGAAAATCATTTAAAATGCTATCGGTTAACTTTTACCCATAGCTTTATCTGTTTACTTTTTTTTAGATTTATTTATATGGACCATTTTTAGTCTTTATTGAATCTGTTATACCATTGCTCCTGTTTTATGTTTTGCTTTTTTGGCCTTGAGGTATGTAGGACCTTGGCTCCCAACCAGGGATCAGACCCTCATCCCCTGCATTAGAAGGGGAAGTCTTACCACTGGACTACCCAGGAAGTCTCACCAATACTTTTAATTTAAAAAAATGTTATTGAGGCATAGTTGATTTACAATGTTACATTAGTCTCAGGATAAAGCATAGTGATTCAACATTTTTATAGATTATACTTCATTTGAAGTTATTGCAACCTAATGGCTATATTTCCCTGGGCTGTATAGTATACCCTGTTGCTTATTTGCATTACACATAGTAGTTTGTGTCTCTTAAGCCAATGGCTTTAAAATGTGACCCAGATTATCTTTTATGCTGTCTTTACTGAACGGGACTCTTCATCTGGCCTTCACCGAGTTATCCTCACCTGCCTGTTTTCCCAGACTGTTGTTAATTATATAAAAATCTATCTTTCAGCAGAGAACAAAAGAACTGACAGAGTTGATCTTGTGGACTTCTTCATGTAGCTCATGTAATGGGTCTTGGGATTCTGGCAGGATCTGCACCTGGGGGTGGGGGTGTGAGGGGCACTGTGTCAGTTTCCTAAGACAAATTAGAAAGCCAGGTCATTAGGATGAATGCAAGTTGTTTCATCACCCAGAGATTGATTACTCCCACAACTAATTGATTATCAAGAATCTACTGGGTGAAGTAAGTCAGAAAAACATATATATTAATACACACATGCAGAATATAGAAAAATGGTACAGATGAACCTATCTTCAGGGCAGGGGTAGAGATGCAGACGTGGGAGGATAGAGCTGGGCGATAGTACTAAAGAATCTGACTGCCAATGCGGGACATGCTAGAGACGTGGGTTCGATCCCTAGGTCGGGAAGATCACCTGGAGTAGGAAATGGCAACTCACTCCATGGACGAAGGGGCCTGGTAGACTACAGTCCATGGGACCACAGAGAGTCAGACACAACTGAGCAGACAGCGCACATGTGGAGTATAGAAAAACGGTACAGACGAACCTATTTGCCGGGCAGGAACAGACAGACAGACAAGGAGGACAGATGTGAGGACACAGCAGGGGTGGGGGAGGGTGGGAAAATTAGGAGATTAGGATTGACATATATATATATATACTGTGCTGTGCTTAGTTGCTCAGTCCTGTCCAACTCTTTGTGACACCGTGGACTGCAGCCTGCCAGGCTCCTCTGTCCATGGGGATTCTCCAGACAAGAGTACTGGAGTGAGTTGCCATTTCCTCCTCCAGGGGATCTTCCCGACCCAGGGAGTGAACCCAGATCTCCCATATTAGAGGCGGATTCTTTACCAGCTGAGCCACCAGGGAAGCCCAAGAATACTGGAATGGGTAGCTTATCTCTTCTCCAGGGGATCTTCCCCACCTAAGAATCAAACCAGGGTCTCCTGCATTGCAGGCAGATTCTATATCCAACTGAGCTACCAGGGAAGCCCCAAAGTAACTCTACCCCAATTTTAAAAATAAAAGAATCTACTAGGTGCACCCAGCTGGTCTAGAGAATGTGTGTGCTGTGCTCTGGGCTCTAGAAGCACTTTCTGGGGATGGTGCCTCTGAAGCCTTTGAAATATTTAACTGTCTCCAATAATTAACTGACCTGGAATGTATCCTTGTTCAATAAAAAAGTACTGGGTTTTAATGATAAAGAATAAAGCCATTTCAGTTCAGTTCAGATCAGTCACCCAGTCGCGTCCGACTCTTTGCGACCCCATGAATCTCAGCACGCCAGGCCTCCCTGTTCATCACCATCTCCCGGAGTTCACTCAGACTCATGTCCATCGAGTCTGTGATGCCATCCAGCCATCCCATTCCTGGTTGTCCCCTTCTCCTACTGCCCCCAATCCCTCCCAGCGTCAGAGTCTTTTCCAATGAGTCAACTCTTCGCATGAGGTGGCCAAAGTACTGGAGTTTCAGCTTCAGCATCATTCCCTCCAAAGAAATCCCAAGGTTGATCTCCTTCAGAATGGACTGGTTGGATCTCCTTGCAGTCCAAGGGACTCTCAAGAGTCTTCTCCAACACCACAGTTCAAAAGCATCAATTCTTCGGCGCTCAGCCTTCTTCACAGTCCAACTCTCACGTCCATACATGACCACTGGAAAAACCATAGCCTTGACTAGACGGACCTTAGTCGGCAAAGTAATGTCCCTGCTTTTGAATATGCTATCTAGGTTGGTCATAACTTTTCTTCCAAGGAGTAAGCGTCTTTTAATTTCATGGCTGCAGTCACCATCTGTGGTGATTTTGGAGCCCCAAAAAATAAAGTCTGACACTGTTTCCACTGTTTCCCCATCTATTTCCCATGAAGTGAAAGCCATTTACTGAAATGTTAATACATGTAAAGCACTTGGAAGGGAACCCGGCCCACGGTAAGTGCTTGAGCAGATTATTCTCCATTGGACCCCCAGCAGCCCTCTCTCCTCCCGCTGTTCATTCTCCCATCTTCTCTCTGCTGGCCCGCTCCAGGAAAGGGAAGCTCTGTTAGAGGACTGCAAGCACCCAGGTTCTCTTGCTGCCAGCTTCAGTTTGGGCTCAGCCAATGGGAGGAAGTGTCAGGGAACCCGGGAGGAGGAGCAGAGAGGGCACAGGGAATTTCCTTCTCGGCCCATGCTCACTTGTCTGGCAGGGACCCAGCCCTTCCATTACTGAACCCCGCCAGATGGCCCTTCCTCCACTGCCGCAGCGACATTGTTCGCTCCCTCTGTCCCCGCGGCCCAGCAAGGTTAACGCCTTCCCCTCTTCTTGCTGGTCCCCGAGTGCTTCAGCATCCCATTTTCTGTTTCCTTAACTCTTCCCAAATCTCTGTAAGTAGTCCCTTCATTAAACTCTACTCGCTTAAATAAGTGATTCTCAACTCTTCCGGCAACATTAACATCACCAAGGGAGCTTTTGAAAACCACCAGTGCCTGGGCCCCGAGCCCCAAAGATTGATGCAACAAGCCTAGGGTGAGGCCTAGGTACTGCGTTGTTTAAGAGCTCCGCAGGTTGAGAACCACTTACTGAAAACATCTGAGTGGATTCTGTTTCCTGCCAAGAGGACAACTAATATATTCCTCAGTGAATGTTATCTACTGTGAATACAGTGAGCTCCCTACATCCAAATGAGTTCCATTCTGAGAGCACGTTTCTAAGTCCAATTTGTTCCTTAAGTACAACAAAGTTAGCCTAGGTACCCAACTAACACAGTCAGCTGTACTGTAATAAAGTTTTAACACTTTTCACACAAATAATACAGTTAAAAATTAATAAACTTTCTAAATCCTGCAGTACAGTTCCTTGCAAAGTATAGTAGCACAGTACAACAGCTAGCACTTCTTAGTAGAACCAGCTGTATCCCTGCTGCCTTTACATTCGCTTTGAGACAGACTGGACTTGAAATAAAGATACTAAACTACTGTACTCTATACACTACTGCACGGTAAAGCACACAAGAGCACAACCACTCATAAAGGATGCACGCACATGACAATGTACGCCAGGCATGTAACTAACTTACATGATTGGACACATGAACGCATGTTCGCATCTTTGAAAATTTGCAACTTGAAGGTTGGTATGTAGGGGACTTACTGTACAACTACTACCGCCAAAACCTTTATTTATACCGTTATAAATATTAGTTTAATGTAGAGTAATATACAGTTTGCAAGATGAGAAAGCTTTTGCACAGAAGTTAAGTAATGTCCTGAAAAGCAATGTGAGTTTTCTTGAATCCACACATCAAGGTGCCTTTGTAACATCTCCATTAAGATAACTAATAATTTCAAACATAACATGTTGAAGACTGAAGCTACAATATTCTTCATCAATCTTATTTTATTCACAGTTTTCCCCATCTTAGTTAATGCATCTCCACTCTTCCAGTTGCTTAGACCAAAAATCTTAAGGCCATGCTTGACTCTTTCTTTCACATTTCACATAATATGAAATCCTATGGACTCTTCAAAATATATTCAGAATATATTCAGAGCCTCTCACTTCTCACCACCTCTACTGCTACCATCCTTGTCTGAGCCTCTTGCTTGGACTATTGCAGTAGCCTCCTGAAACAACTCCTTGATTCTATGCTTGCTACCCAACAATCACAGTCCCTTTTAACAAGGTTGATAGAGTGATCTTTTTAAAATGCAAGTCAGATTGTACACTCCATTATTCAATATCCTGGAAAAGGCTTTATTTCACCTCTGAGTACAAGCAAAGTTCTCAATAGAGTCGAAGAATTCTGCATATTCCATCCTCTCTCCCATCCTTCAGTCTGACTCCTTGATATTATTCTGCTAGGCTTCCCTGCTCCATTACTCCTCTCAGGCATACTGGCTTTCTTGCTGCTTGAACTTATCAAGCATACTCTTGCCTTCTAGCCCTTGCACAAGCTTTCCCATCTTTCTAGAAAGTTCTTCTTCTTTCTCATCTCCATCAAACCTTTGCTCAAAAGTTACCTTCTCAATGATCTTCAATTCTGATCACTCTCTAAAAAATTACAAGTATTGTCTATTCACTGCCTCTTTCTATTTTTCCACTACCTCTTTCCTTTTCCCACAATATGGAATCTCTCTATTCACTATATTTATTATTTATTGCATGGAATATAAGTTCCCAGGAGGAGAGGAGTTATGGTCTTCTGTTTCCTAGTCTTTTTTTAGGAAAAAAAAGTGTCTGCTATGTAGAGATACCCAAAATGTTTTGCTGAATACATGAGTGAAAAAAGAATAGTTTTTGTTACAGTTTTAAATGATGTATAATAGAATAAACTTTTGTTAATTAAAAAAACTTTTGTTCCCAAGAGTCCAAGTGTTCTAAGTATGATAAGACGACTAAGACGTAACACACACACACACACACACACACACACACACACACACACAAGTCCCATCTCTTTCTAGACCTACCTGCTTATCAAAGTTCAAAAAAATTACTTCTGGATTTTCAGAAGTGGAACTCACTGATAAGTGAGAAAGACAATCTTCCCTAAATTTTGAGGTCCTCCAACATCTCATTGTTTTTCTCATAAGATAAAGGAAGAAGAATACTTTTTTATGACTCAATAGATGTGAACATTACCAGGTAAATCTATGGCTTTTCTAACTGCTGTCTTAAGGGGCTAACAATATAAGGAATGATGTTTTAAATTAATTTTTTTGGCATATAGTCGCATCGTAACACTGTGTTAGTTCTACTGTATGGCAAAATGAATCAGCCATACTATACATGTATCCCCTCCCTTCTGGACTTCCTTCCCACGTAGGTCACCAGAGTGTATTAAGTAGAGTTCCCTGTACTATATGGTATGTTCTCATTAGCTGTCTATTTTACACACAGTATCAATAGTGTATATGTATCAATCTCAGTCTCCCAGTTCTTCCCACCCTCCTTGCCCTGTGGTATCCATACCTTCTCTACATTTGTGTCTATTTCTGCTTTGCAAATAGGATCATCTATACCATTTTCCTTCCCTCATGGCTCAGTGGTAAAGAACTCACCTGCCAACAGGGATGTCACCGGTTCTGTCCCTGGGTTGGGAAGATTCCTGGAGGAGGAAATAACAACCCACTCCAGTATCCTTGCCTGGGAAATTCCATGGACAGAGGAGCCTGGCAGGCCACAGTCCATGGGGTTGCGAACAGCCAGATATGACGTAGCAACTAAACAACAACATACCATTTTTCTAGATTCCACAAATACGTGTTAATATACGACACGTCTCCCTTTCTGACTTCCTCCACTCTGTATGACACTCTCTAGGTCCATCTACATCTCTGTAAATGAAAGGCCTCCAATATTTCAAAGTGAGCAGCCGTTACCTACTTTCTGTGCTCCACAGACCTGCCAACATTGTCTAGTATGAAAAAGTGCCTCCGGGGCTGGAATTTGGGCTATGGGAGACCGCAGAAAGGAATTGAGAGGGTTTGGGGCAATGTTCAGTGTTTCACTGCACAGAGCCCTTGGGGTAATGTTCTCAAGAAGAATCAATAATTGGAAGCCAACTAAATAGCCTTGTTCCCCTCAAATAGGAACCTGGCTACTTTATCAAGAAAACAGATGTTTATTGCTTTCAGGAAGAAAATAATAAGTCAGGCAGGTTTACAAGCTCCCTTTCCATCTTGACAGCATTTCTTGTCAGCATCTTCATGCTGAAGAAAATTACCCAATCAAGCCCTGAAAGGCAGATGATTAGTGGGAATCCCACTTGTCATCCCATTTCTTTTTCCCAGTCGGGGATACGGAGATGCTGTTGACATCCCACTTGGGGAAAAATATATTTTTGACAGCTAAGTTGTCGCAGAGCTTTTGTTTGGGGCAAAGAAGCCATATGCTAATGTAGCAAACCAAGGGTCCCTGGCATGAAGCTCTCAGGACAGCTCCAATCATAGTTTAGAAACGATGATTCAATAGCTGGCATTTATCATTAGAGAGAAGACTCATGTCTTCCTCTGACAAATTATTTGGAACAGGTTGAAGGAGTTACCTAGAAAACCTCCTCATTCCTTTCAATAATCTGAATGTTAAAGGACCAATTCCTACACCTTTCAGGAAAATTCAGGAAAGAACAATGATGGTTATAAGAAACAGTGTCCCAAACGTCTAGCCCCCAAGTTCAGAGAGCACTCAGTAAAGTTCTCTGAACACAGTGGGGGATTTCTTTTTCTAAATGTTTAAATCTTTATATTTTGAGATAATTTTAGACTTACAGGAGGGTTGCATGAATAGTACAGAGAGTTCTCATACACTCTTCACCATTCACCTTCTAATAACATCTCATATACCAACAGAACAATTATCAAAACTAAGAAATCAACCTTGATGCAATAGTACTGACTAAAATATTGTATTTATTTGAACTTCACCAGTTTTTCCACTAATTTTTTTTCAGCTTTTTATTTTCTGTTAGAGTAGAGCCAATTCACAACGTAGTGATAGTTTCAGGTGAACCACAGAGGGACTCAGCCATACATAGACATGTATCCATTCTCCCCCAAACTCTCCTCCTATCCAGGCTGCCACATAACGTTGAGGAGAGTTCCCTGTGCTACACAGCAGGGCCTTGTTGGTTATTCATTCTGAGGAGTGTTCCTTTGAATACTCTAATTTTCAAGCATTTTAATAATGATTTTTAAAAATACATGAGTTGGCTACATAAGGAAGAGAAGGTTGCATTGTGAGGGTTTTTCATCTTTTGAGGTGGAGGACAGCCAGGATCAAAGGAACCTGAAGAACCATTATCCATCCTGGGGTTAATAATGGGTGCGATGGGAATCTAAGCCCTGCTTGTTGATTAAATCAACATGTGTTTGACAGATGTAGGTAACAGTATTTTTCATATGGGAGTATCAGTATATAAGGTTCATAAGAATTCTTCAAGCTAATCTCAGAGTTGCTTCAGAGTCAGTTACAATGGTCAAACATGCCATCCGGACCCACCAGCTTTGCTTTGACACTGGAATGAGGATATTCACCCCAGTATCCACTTTACGTGCTTTGCTTAATTCCCTGTTATTTCATATGGGTGAGCCATACCGCCCCTACATCAGTAATTGCTGAAGGCAAGGACAGCATGGGATTTGGAGCTTGCCCCCCAGGATTTGGGTCCCAGCTCTGTGCTTAGAAGTGGCAAAGTAAAGGGCTAGTCACTTCAGATTGTGGAGTCTTAATTTGTTAACTGCACTTACAGAGTGTAAAATACTCCAAGTAAAAGTTCCAGCATAAGAAGAATGCAAGGATCCAGTGTTCAAGGTGATCTGTAAATTAAATATTAATACAAATATTAATATGTTTCCCAAGTGACATGTAACTCCGTGTGACTCACAGTGGAGGTCAATAAATCACAGTCGTTTACCTGATGTTCTTGGTCTTTGCTGAACCAGCTTAGCCATTTTATCTTAAGAAATTGGGTTAGCCAAGGGGCAGGGGTGGGGGAAGAAGGAGGACCTAAGAAAATTAGGTTTGCACCTCTGCCACACAGCCATGATTGTGCTTCTGTTGCCTCTGCTTATCTAAATATTTTTCATTCATGAGATGGCCCTCCTTGTCATACACGCTCTCTGAAACAAAGTCATAAAATTCATGCAGTTTTAAACAACCCAATCGAAAATTAAACAGAAGACCTAAACAGAAATGTCTCCAAAGAAGACATAGAGATGGCCAGCAGGCACATGAAAAGATGCTCATCATCACTAATTACTTGAGAAATGCAAATAGAAGCTACAATGAGGTGCCACCTTATACCAGTCAAATGGCCACCATTAAGAGTTCTGCAAAAACCAAATGCTGGAGAAAAGGGAACCCTCTGACACAGCTGATAAGAAATGTAAATTGGTGCAGCCACTATAGAAAACAGAATAGGGTTCCTGAGAAGACAACAACAGAGTTGCCATATGATACAGCAATCCCACTCCTGGGCATATATCCAGACAAAGGTATAATTCATAAAGACACATGCTCCCCTATGTTCATAGCAGTGCTATTTACGATAGCCAAGACGTAGAAATAACTTAAATGTCCATCGACAGATGAATGGATAAAGAAGATGTGGTACGTATACACAATGGAATATTAGCTGATAGAAAGAATGAAATAATGCTATTTGCAGCAATGTGGATGAACTTAGAGATCACCATCCTAAGTTACATAAGTCAGGCAATTGCAATGTGATATCACTTGTATGCGGAATGTAAAATAAGACACAAATGAACATATCTACAAAACAGAAACAGATCCACAGATACAGAGAACAGACTTGTGGTCACCCAGGGGAAATAGAGAGGGAGAGGAAAGGATTGAGAATTTGGGATTAGCAGATGCAAACTAGTATATACAGAATGGACAGACAAGATCCTACTGTATTGCACGGGGAACTATGTACAATATCCTGTGATAAACCACAATGAAGAAGAATATATAGAAATATATAACTGAGACACTTGGGTGTCTAACAGAAATTAATACAATATTGCAAACCAACTATACTTTAGTAAAATTAATTTTTAAATTAATAAAGTTTAAAGTATGTCGCCGTTTGGGGGTATCTGATAAGCAGATTAATTTATCAAATTCTCCAGGACCATCAGCACTTCCCCTTCCATTCTCTTTCCAGTTGTACAAATTGATGCTTACAAATAGCAGAGAATGGACATTTCATTTGGTCATTTCCTTCTAGAGAAATATACGTCTATGGATGCTTTAATGAGCTGCAGAATGACAAGGTAGGCTTAACACCTCGGGCTTCAATTAAGTACCTCACTGGTTCTTCTTCTGGTTCTCAGTTCATGCTGTTAATGACCAAAACACATTTACCACCCACAGAAGTGACTGTATCAGCATGAGGAAGTTAGAGACGTTTGCGGAATAGCTAAAATGATGGCTTTCAGGAAGCACAGACTCTATTTACCAGCAGGACATTGCCCCTGGTCATGAGACAATAGATGAAATGCAAAACAATGGGGAAATGATGTCTAGGAAAGAAATCAAATAACTTCTCCAACCATCGTTACCATAGTATCGGCCACAAATTTCCCACATCACGGGTAGTATATAAGAAAGTACGTGAACAGAGAGGTTAATGAACAGAAGATAAGTAGTTGGGCTACGAGCTAATATCTTTCTCTCTTTTCCATGAACTTCTCATCAAGGTATCACATTTTTAAAAATATCTATTCCTCTTTTCACAGTAAGTACTGATTCTTTTAAGAAGGGCCATCATAGTTACAAAGTTATAATTATTTGCTTAATTTCTCTTAAAAAACTAGTCAAGAAGACTATTCTGGTGGTTACAACCCTTATCAGTAATAATGACTATATTAACTAATCTCACAAGGCCCTTTTTTTCTTGGAAAGTCCTGTCCATGTCAGAATCTGCCCTCAATCAATAATGCACATGTTGATTATCTTCCTCAACATAAAATAGAGGACATAATTTTAAAATGGAAATTTGCTAGAGGAGAATGAGTCAGGATTGAGCATCTGAAATTTACAAAGTAATGCTAATAGCTTACATTTACATAGGATTGTGTTCAGAGAACTATGGGATATTTTACATAACTCTTCATAAGAAAAGCTGGATATAGTTAACATAAATCATTTTTAATAGCTGAAGAAACTGGGTTGACGGTGGCCTCCCTAAACCTTTGAAAGCCCATTCTTTATCCTTTTTCCCCTAGCTTTACCTTTCCCATGTAATAACTCTTCTTTTAAGAAAGGAGGTCTGTATCAAGAAGGAATGAAGCAGGGTTTTCTACTCCCCTCAGTGGGTCTCTTTCAACCCACCTTTGCTCTTAATACTCTTCACTATCTTGCTCTTTTTCTGGTCTTCATATACCCATTTGGTGGATTGGATTGGATCATGGATTTAAATCTGCCGAGTTCAACATTCCACTCTTTATTAAAATCTCTCTCTTTTTTTTCTGGCTGAGTATAGGCACTCCTTAGACTTTTTCAGTTTCATCACCAGCACTCGCAATGGTTTATTTCTCCCAGAAGAGCCATTTTTCACGAGTATACTAAGGTTTTTATCACATAAGAACAACTACTACATCCGAGAGAAGAGAAAGGCAGGGCAAGATGAAGCACAGATGAGGAGAGCCCAGCTCACTTTCCTCTGCTACTGCGGCAGGCTCCACGTCTCAGGCTTGTTTTCGTTGTTTAGTCGTTAAGTCCAGTCTGACACGTTGTGACCCCATGGACTGTGGCCCCCCAGGCTCCTCTGTCCATGGGACTTCCCAGGAAAGAATCTTGGAGGGGGCTGCCATTTCCTTCTCCAGGTTTACTGTGTACAATTCAAATTCACGCCACCACAAAACTGCAAATCACTCTGCGACATGAACCTCTGAAGGTACCTCTGAAGATTACAAAGCGTGATGTTAAACCCCTGAACGCCAAGGGTCTACCAAACTGTAAATAAATGCAGTAATATTCATCATCTACCACGATGGTTAGGTTCATAGTTTTTTATAGATCCCTACACCTCCCTCTGGGTCACCTAGGAGGAACTCACTTGAGCTAAAAATAGCCCATAGCATGCAGCTCATCGCCACCTATTAAACACTGTGTGTAATAATCTGAAATTTGTGAGGGACTGCACACTCTAATAATGTGAGATAAGTGCATTCAGCAATGAATAATGGATGGACATCTTCAAAATAATATTGTGCGGCAGATTATAGATCATCTAACCTTAAATAATTCATCTGCTTAGTACTCTTACATCATCAGGGTTATGAGTCCCATTTAACACATACGGAAATACAGACACTAAGAGGTTAACTGGTCTTTTCAAGGCCTCTTGGGTAGTGATGAACCTATTTGCAGGGCAGGAATAGAGACACAGATGTAGAGGGCAGTCTTGTGGACACAGTTGGGGAAGGAGAGGATGGGATCAATTCAAAAAATAGCATTGACATAATCACTCACATATACACTACCATGTGGAAAAGAGACAGCCAGTGGCAAGCTGCTATACAGCACAGGGGCTCAGCTCGGTGCCCTGTGACAGCCTAAAGGGGTGGGGTGAGGGGTGGGAGGAGATGCAAGAGGGAGGGATAGATATATACATACTTATGGCTGATGCACATTATTGTACGGCAGAAACAACACAACATTGTAAAGCAAGTATCCTCCAATTAAAAAAAAAAAATTCCTGAGATTTAAGCCATTTTCTCTGCTCCCTGGATTTTGTTTTCCACAATTAGAAAAATTTCATATTTTCTAAGGAGACTCTTGACCTACTATAAAATACAGAAATGTATCTGTAAGCAGAAGCATACAGCATAAGTAACATACAGATATATGTGCAAGAAATAAGAATATGGAAAATAATTAGAGCTGGTCTAAGCAACTTGAAGCTCTGTGTAATTTTTATGTATGAGAAGAGGATCCACCTTAACCTTGGAAATCTTAACTGAGACCCAAAATACTAATGTGGGTCTCAAGTTCCACGGTGTTCAAGACCCATTTGCCTGGGAATCTTCAACTATGGTCACCACGTAATCCTAAGGCAGTCATTCCATAGGTTATATTTTAAGAGACTTTTCAGGATAGCATGCATAATGCTTATGAGCCCACTCTTTGATTTCAGGTGCACCTAGGTTAAAAATCTCTTGCTTTATTTTATTTTTAAAGATTTTTTTAAAATGCAGACCATTTTAAAGTCTTTATTGAATTTGTTACAATATTGCTGCAATTCTATGTTTTGGTCTTAGGCCTTGAGGCATGAGGGATCTTAGCTCATCTATCAGGGATGAAACTTTCACCCTCTGCACTGGAAGGCGAAGTCTTAACCACTGGAACACCAGTGACGTCCCCAAAGTCTCTTGTTTTAAATTTGCATTCCATAGAAGCAGACCATGAGCTGGATCTAGTGCTGGTTTATTTGGGAGGCCATTCCAAAGGGAAAGAAGGGAGAGAAGGTAACAGAAGGCAAGAATCAGCCAAGCACCCTGAGCAGTTAGTTTTCAAGCCCAGTGATGACCTGTGGATGGCAATCCATCTCTCAAAGCTGTCCCTTCCTGAATGTCATCTACTGATGACAATGAAGCTGCTCACAGAGCTTCTAGCCCTGCCTCCTTCCAGCCTTTCCTCCATGGGCTTAACAGGTTCTGATGCCTAAAAATAGCTCTCAGTCAGAGTGCTTGCAAATAAGAAGCTGAGCTTGATGTAGAAATCTGCAGGTGATTATGGGAATGCTGAGCACTGAACTGACATGAATCAGGCAGCAGAGACATCAGCTCCGATCCATCCTTTATACTTCTCACATCCACTCATGTCTATGTTGAGTTCACTGTATCGTGTTAGAACTGCCTCTAAGTTGTGGCCAGGAAAAATTTATCCAGGGGAAAAAAAAGATGTAGTGGGACCAGCTACAGTCCTTATTCCCTTAGCTGGTCCCCAGATCATTATTAATTTTTTATGATTTTCCTTTATTATGCTTTCTAGATGCTTTAGATTGCCAGTGAAGTGACTCAGAGTCTCATTTCTTAGAATCCAGATCCCACCATACACATAACACTATCTGATGTATGGTTAAGGTATATCCTTTTTACTTCAAATACAGAAATGTCCTCACATAGCCTTTAACTTGTAAATGGTCATAGGGTTTTCTATAGTAAAAACTATTAGATAAGCTATAAAAACACGCAGCCACCATCCTAATGATGGCCTGGTTGTATTTAACATAAGGTGAAAGTGAAAGTCGCTCAGTCATGTCCCACTCTTTGCAACACCCTGGACTATACAGTCCATGGAATTCTCCAGATCAGAATGCTTCTCAACCCAGGGATCAAACCCAGGTCTCCTGCATTATAGGTGGATTCTTTACCAGCTGAGCCACAAGGGAAGCCTAAGAATACTGGAGTGGGTAGCCTATCCTTTCTCCAGTGGATCTTCCTGATCCAGGAATCGAACTGGGGTCTCCTGCTTTGCAGGTGGATTCTTTACCAACTGAGCTATCAGGGAAGCCCATTTAATGTAAATGTATCTCTAATACCTGTTCTAGGGATTCCCAGGTGGTGCTGGTGGTAAAGAACCTGCCTGCCAATGCAGGCGACACAAGAGATGCAGCTTCAGTCCCTGAGTGGAGAAGATCGTTTGGAGGAGGAAATGGCAACCTGCGCCAGTATTCCTGCCTGGAAAATGCCATGGGCAGAGGAGCCCGGGAGGCCTACAGTACATGGGGCCACAAAGAGTTGGACATGACTGAATGACAAACACACACACAACAATACCTCTCCTGGTGGTCTCTGGAACTCTGCAGAGTGAAACTGGTGAGCAATTGAGCTTTCATTTCATGTGGAGTTTGCTTATATTCCAGGCACCCACTGAATAGAAGTCAAAAGTCCCCTAAAAACAACCCAGTCTGAAAATACCTTGAACTATGGTTTTGAACTATCATTTCTTAAAAGCCGAGTAGAATTTGCTTTGTAATTAGCAAAAGTTTCCACAGAAATTTGAAGATGAAAAATGTCCAGAGTTAAATGTGGTTATTATGCCAAGGAACTGCTTGAATAGGAGTTCTCTGGGGAAGGAAAGAAACTGAGAAATTCAAATATATTTGGAACTCTGGTCTCTAGTTTCTTAATATGTGAGAGGTTTGTGAAAGACCTTACTATCTCCAGCTCCATGGATAATTGCAGAGTTCCGCTTAAAAGAGCATTAATTCAATTTATTATTGAAGTGAATTTACTCTAAAAATTTAACTTATTCAATTGTAGATCCTTAAATCTTGACGTAGGCTAATTTCATTTTTATAGTATTTCCTTTAGATCTTTTTGGAGATGAGGAAAACAAATATTCAGAATTGTTTGATAATTTCTGAAATGTTTTTAAAAGCCAAAAGAGAGTTAGAAATCTGTTTCTGGCAAATGGAGTCCTAAAGATTATTTGACCTGTTAAAACAATGAATGAAATTTCATTCATTCATTCATTCAAAATTTTTAAGAGAAGTTACATAACCATCTGGCACTCCCATGAACCACCTACATTGATCCTCTACAGAATTTTTATTTTTCTTTACTTTTTATTATTTGTTTCCTACTTTTCTACTCATAGATCCTAGGATACAGGACAGTGAAAAACTATTCCATTCATTATTTATTCAAAAATTGGGGGGAGACTGTCTTTGCTCAAAATGAACTCTTGGATCATTGAGACTATATTTTTAATCATACAATCTCTACGTTCAAGAAATATTTATGTTGGAAAAGCATGATGATTAAATGTTAAATCGAAAGCTGAGTGTAGGCAGATTTCAAGCAGAGGCATAGAAAATAAAGTAAGTCTATATTCTTTATGAATTTCAAGGACAGACCAATTTTGAGGGCCAAATGAGTAAAGCAAAACATCAGAGAGGAAGGCAGATTGTTAGCTGGACTTTGGATTCTGAGTCAGATTTGGTTAAAAAGGGAAGAGAGACTATTTCCTGGCAGTGGATCTGACGAATGAGGCATCACCATGGAAGGGGATGTGCTGGAAGGCATTTTATGAAGCGTTTCACGGTTCTGGTAACAACAAAATACATATATGTGTATAAACTACAAAATACAAATTGTGTAAATGGGGCGGGTTCCCATACAAGTTAAATGCTCTTATGATTGCATTCAAAATTGGTATTGTGAAATATAGAGATGAATGGTAACATCCATAGTCGTCATGTACAGTATGCCACACCAAGAGAGAGAACACAGAAGAAAGAGAAAACCACGTAGGGGCTTTCGTAGCAATGTTTTCCTGGTTCTTGAACAAGAGGACTCACATTTTTCATTTTGCACTGGATGCTGCAAGTGATGCAGTTAGTTCTGGATGTGATATGAACAGCAAAAAAAGAAACATAAGTAGACCGTGATGATTGTGTGTGTAATGCCACCCCTGGGTGTTCCCCTCCCCTAGAAAAGAAAAAGAGTGGGGGAAGGGTACAAACCCTGATTTCACAAAATAAATTCAAATTTTTAAATTTCACTCCTTGATCGCCACACTCTCTACCTTTGGTTTACGAATGAGTAAGAAAAGGTGAGGACGATGATCAGGTACCCACCATCACTTACTCAGTGGACATGAACCTGAGCAAACGCTCAGAGAGAGTGGAAGACAGAGGACCTTGGCATGTTGCAGTCCATGGGGCTGCAAAAAGTCAGACACAACTTAGCAACTCAACAGCAACAAGAAAAGGTGAAGGAACTTGACCGTTTCTATCATGTCATCATTTTCAGCCTAAGTTTCCAGATGAGCAGTAACACAAATAAGAAGGGATCTGAGAGGGTTCTTTGGTGGTCAGTGTTTCTTCGATGGATGTGCTTTGTCTCTGAGTCCAGAGCAAATTCTTGTTCTAACGGAAAGTGTTGCTTCTTGGGGCTGTCAGCTTCCTTGCTGACTCTGTCACAGACGTAAGAAGATTACCTTGGACTCCTTTTGAGTATCGCTGACGTCCCGTGTTCTGTGGGTCCCCGGAAATTGTGTGCTCATAGGCGAACAATGCATACAGAGAGGGAGACAAAGAACGGTGCTGTGCTTCTTGTGCCCATGCTTCCCTGTCCCATCAAACACTACTCACAAAACCCAGACTCAGAGAGAAAATTATCAAGAATTTCAAGAAGGCTACCATGGAGCATTCAACCAAGCATGGGGCCCTTCTGCACATGGGGCCCTGTGAGACTGCAGAGGGTGCCTACCCGTGATGCTGTTCCACAACCGTACACAGTGTAGTTGTCAAGGGTGGTTGCAGAACCAAGTTTAATGGGAGGTCATACAAACTTCCTTTAAAACCTAACATGCTAGATTCCTAAACACCATCATGTTTGCTAAAGAACTGCTTTCAGCAAATTAGCAAATTCTTGAGATAGTTTTATGTGACATTTTAAAAGTAACTGCTCTGATTTCAATTCAAATGGCATAAAAGCAATATATTAGTTCATTTTGTTTGTTTATAGATATTTTGTTTCTAGGAGTTTTACCAAACTTTTGGGCTGCAGCCAGATAAGAGCTATACTTGGGCTGACTCCCAGTTCTGAAGATTGTGGACCCAAGCCCAAATTTCAAGGTCAAGGACTAGGGACTGTTTGGCTGCTTGGAACTATTAGAATTGAAGAGGGCCCCAGTGACCTCAACATTGAAGAGAGCAATTTTTAAGTCCATTGATTTGTAGCACCTCATTTCCTACCATTTTGAGTTTTCACAAGGGGAATCCATTAGATTTTTAGGATGAAAAAAAAAAATCCACTGCATGTAGAAGCTGATCTTTTAAAATCTCTGGTTAAATAGGAAAGAGATAAAGCCAGGATGTTAAGGGTCAAAGGAAGATTCAATGATCTAGATGTACTAAAGGAAATCTGGCTGTAGAACTAACAATCTAGAGAAAATAGTGGATCATCATCAGCTTGTATGTTCTGCAAATGACTGTAGAGTTAAGGCCAGTTGCATGATCGTGAGAGCCAGACTGTTTTGTATTTCATTAGTGTTTGTCACAGCAGTTATCCCTCTTGAGTTATTTGGTCATCTTCTCTCATTTGGCTTGAGACTTTAAGGAAAAATGACCATACTATTCCCAGTATCTCTGAAAAATATCACCCAACAGTACAAAGGGTGAGACTAAAAATTCAGGTAGATAAGAATGATCACAGAGAAGGCACAGATGTGGGCAATGACAAAGCCAAAAGTAAATCCTGAGTTTCCTGCCCACTGAACCTACGCTCTGCATTCAAATACATTTTGGTCTCTGTGTTAGATGATTTTCTCTGTGGTCTTAAATGGTTTTTCACAAGGTCTGCAGAGTTTCAGCATGCTGTTACATATGTTTTAGTAATGCTGATGTTAAGTTTTGCATGTGTTTTATTTTATTCCCCTAGTAGTCTTAAAAGTAGGACAAGGATTATTTAAAGGGGAAAAGAGATTATTATTTCAGTTTAAGAGTCCCAGTAGAATGGCGGAAACTTGGAAAGTGCAAAGAGTTCTAGATTCCTATTAAGCGTGACTCAAAAACCACCCTCCGTTTTTACGCTATCTCTATCTATGGTTTTACTTCTTGCTAGTGGTTTGGTTTTTTTTTTTTTTTCAGACTTGCACAGCAGCTAATCCTCATAAAGGAAAAGCCACACATGAAATTTAAACTCTAACACTTTGGCTACAATTCCTATAGGAAAACATCTTCCCCCTTCTCCATGACTCTACTAAATTGATTTACATGGAAGCAAGTCAAAGTTATCCCTTCAATATTCACCTTTGGATAGAATCCAAGCACTATCTAAAAATATATATAGAAAATCATGTGTGATCAGACATAAGATTATCTGGAATATGCTTTTGTGGTTTTTAGAAGCAACACTTCATGGAAGGAAACATACTATGGGTTGGGGGAGGAGAGGAGAAGGTTCTGACAACAACATGTCTAAATGTAGTTACTTACACGACTCTAGTAAATAACAAGGCATGCACAGCGCGTACATTCATACAAAATTCCAAAGAAACCCTATGAACAGAACTAGATTCTATATTTCATTTTATGCAAAAAGGGGTCAGATATTTGAAGACTACTCAAATTTTTCTCCCAAATAGAAATACAAAATCAGAACTATATGTATTTTTATTCTATTTTCTTCCCAAATAAAAATAAACAATAAGAATCTTATTTTCTCTCTGGATAAAAAATAAATGTTGAAATCTTCTCCCCAATTTCTAAGAAGAGAAAGACAAAAGTTTATGGACAAAAGGCCTACACAACTCCTTTTTTGGTGTAAGTCATTAAACCCTAAAATGTTCAAGTCTTAAAAAATCAAGATTGGTGAATTTTACATTTTTTTTTTAACTTAAAGCCCTAGGGTATCTCCAAGGCCATACTGTATTTAGAACAAAGGGAACAAAGGGAAGACCGTGGAATGGGCTGCCAGCTCCCTACTCCCATTTCAACTGCATAAGTGTCCCTTTTCATCAGTATTAACTGCTGCTGCTGCTGCTAAGTCACTTTCAGTCGTGTCCAACTCTGTGTGACCCCATGGACGACAGCCTACCAGGCTCCTCCATCCATGGGATTTTCCAGGCAAGAGTACTGGAGTGGGATGCCATTGCCTTCTCTGCAGCATTATCTGGGAATCTGTAAAAAATTATGTTAGAAGAAAGAATTTTGCTGCTAAGAAAACTGAAAACTATTAATATAATAAATGCCCTCATTTTTTGGTAAATAAATTGAGACCAAGAGAGGTGAAAATGACTGTTTATTTTCATTCTATTCAGTTCAGTCAGTCTTGTCTGACTCTTTGCAACCCCACAGACTGAAGCATATCAGGCTTACCTGTCCATCACCAACTCCTGGAGCTTGCTCAAACTCATGTCCATCTAGTCGGTGATGCCAACCAACCATCTCATCCTCTGCTGTCCCCTTCTCCTCCTGCCGCCAATCCCTCCCAAAATCAGGCTCTTTTCAAATGAGTCAGTTCGCATTATGTGGCCAAAGTACTGGAGCTTCAGCTTCTGCATGAGTCCTTCCAATGAATATTCAGAACTGATTTCTTTTAGGATTGACTGGTTGGATCTCCTTGCAGTCCAAGGGACTCTCAAGAGTCTTCTCCAACACCACAGTTCAAAAGCATCAATTCTTCAGCGCTCAGCTTTTTTTATAGTTCAACTCTCAAATTCACACATGACTACTGGAAAAACCATAGCTATGACTAGACAGACTTTTGTCAACAAAGTAATGTCCCTTATTTTTAATATGTTATCTAGGTTGCTCATAGCATTTCTTCCAAGGAGCAAGCACCTTTTAATTTCATGGCTGCAATCACCACCTGCAATGATTTGGGGGCCCCGAAAGAACTCTCACTGTTTCCATTGTTTCCCCATCTATTTGCCATGAAGTGATGGACCGGATGCCATGATCTTTGTTTCTGGAGTGTTGAGTTTTAAGACAACTTTTTCACTCTCCTCTTTCACTTTCATCAAGAGGCTCTTCAGTTATTCTTTGCTTTCTGCCATAAGGGTGGTGTCATCTGCATATCTGATGTTATTGATATTTCTCCCAACAATCTTGATCCCAGCTTGCACTTCATTCAGTCCAGCATTTCACATGATGTACTTTGCATAAAAGTTAAATAAGCAAGGTGACAGTATACAGCCTTGACATACTCCTTTCCCGATTTGGAACCAGTCTGTTGTTCCATGTCCAATTCTAACTGTTGCTTCTTGACCTGCATACAGATTTCTCAGTTCCATTACTCAACATAGTACTGTAGATAAGTCTAGAAGCTTCAATGACCCACAAGCAACAGTATTTATACACATAAACTTGTGATGTCTGAAAAGCTATTGTCCAATTTCATGTACTACTTCTTCCTTCCTAATGTTCCATCTGCTAATTTCTCTGCTAGTTGTCTGCCCGGTATCAAGTATCCCCTCCTCTTTAATAACCAAACCCTAAGTTTATTCCAAAACATAATATGCCCAGTTCAGGCACTATGTTACACAACCTCTTTTGCTCTTAGGGGTGACTATGCTACTGAACTGAACTGAACTGAACTGATGCTACTGAGGTCTGGCCAGTCAGATGAAAGCAGAATTATCATGTGAAACAGCTAAAAAGTCTCCTTCTAAAGAGATTCAACTCAGCTTAGAGGAGGACCTTATTTCCCTTCCCCTCTCTCTTCCTGTGGGAGGCTGGGATGCAGAGTCGATTGTTGAAGTCTATAGTAGCAGGACACACACAAAAGATGCTTTAATTTCAGATGATTTCTTGAAAGCTCTACACCAGCCCGCTTTTACTTAGGAAAGTAAGCGTTTCTGTGTTGAAGCCACGTAACGATCTCCACACATACCACAAGCCTTATCTCTACTTGTGTTTTCCAGAAAACAACTGGTCTGTTTTTTTACATTCATTATAAATACAAATGACTTCTCTGTTTCATTCCTTCAGAGTCTCAGACCTTGGAAGATAATCAAGTAATATTCTCAACAATGACTGACAATTAATATTTCCCCTTCCCATTTACCAAGGACACTCAGCATTTGGATGTACAGCCATTCCACTTAGTAGGGTTCAGAATTTTGAACAGAATGTAACTAGATGGACGTTTTTACGGTGGGGGTGCTGTTTATTTTCCCCTTGGACTTCACCTTGCACACAGTCACCTGCTAAGAATTCTCAGTTTGAAAAGACAGGCTCCCGGAAAACCCAATTGCTTCTCATTGAAACTGTTAGAAAACTTTGTGCTCAGGGCAGTTAATGAAAGTGAATTCTTTTACTGTTTCTAGGGTCTATTTAAAATTTGAAAAAAAATTATGCTTTCAAAACTTGAAATAGACATACAAAAACTTTTAAAGCCACTGAATTTGTCAATAAATAAATATAATGTGCACCAAACATACCTCTGACTTGAGACTCCTTGAGCTAGAGAACATTAGGGCTCACCATCCTTTGAGGAGGGGATGGGGCCACTTCTTCACTTCTCCTTTGTGTTAGTGGGCAGAACAAAACTAGGACCTCAGCGTTCTGCTGAATTCATTCTTCTTTCCCTCAACACAGAGCACCTGCTTTTAAGAGTAAGGAAGACATATTTATTGTCTGTGTGCCAACAGAAAATAAAGGAAAAGGAAAAACTAAACTAGTATGGGATGTAACTACATCCCACATTAGCTGTTTAAAAAGAAAACTTTTAAGTTGCTATTTTTTACTTTATTTATTTATTTAAGAAATTTTTTTACACGCGGCCTTGCATGTGGGATCTTAGTTTCCCAACCCAGGATGTTACCTGTCCCCCCGACAGTGGAAGTTCAGAGTCTTTACTACTGAACTAGGAGGGAAGCCCCTGACACTGGCTTTTTTGACCTATATGAACCTTCATATTTCAATGACCTTTACTGCTTTACATCATTCTGGTGGCAGATCATTGAAAACAAGAAGTAAAGAAATGTTCCAGCTACCAGCACTTAGTCCTTTCTGACTCTCACGTCAAAGTGAGTCTGTCATCTTATGAAGGAAATAGCTGACCCTTAAAAAGGGAAGAATAGCTTCCAGTTACTCTTTCATTCTCTGGTTATCAGTTGGTGTCTAAGTAGCCCAGCTTAAGTTCTTAGTGAAGAAGAAATAAAGAGCCTCTTGATGAAAGTGAAAGAGGAGGGTGAAAAAGTTGGCTTAAAGCTCAACATTCAGAAAACTAAGATCATGGCATCCTGTCCCATCACTTCATGGCAAGTAGATGGGGAAACAATGGAAACAGTGGCTGACTTTATTTTTCTGGGCTCCAAAATCACTGCAGATGGTGATTGCAGCCATGAAATTAAAAGACGCTTACTCCTTGGAAGAAAAGTTATGACCAACCTAGACAGCATATTCAAAAGCAGAGACATTACTTTGTCAACAAAGGTCCGTCTAGTCAAGGCAATGGTTTTTCCAGTAGTCGTGTGTGAATGTGAGAGTTGGACTATAAAGAAAGCTGAGAGCGGAAGAATTGATGCTTTTGAACTGTGGTGTTGGAGAAGACTCTTGAGAGTCCCTTGGACTGCAAGGAGATCCAACCAGTCTATCCTAAAGGAAATCAGTCCTGGGTGTTCATTGGAAGGACTGATGTTGAAGCTGAAACTCCAATACTTTGGCCACCTGACGTGAAGAGCTGACTCATTGGAAAAGACCCTGATGCTGGGAAAGATTGAGGGTAGGAGGAGAAGGGGACGACCGAGGATGAGATAACTGGATGGCATCACCGACTCAATGGACATGGGTTTGGGTGGACTCCGGGAGTTGGTGATGGACAGGGAGGCCTAGAGTGCTGCAGTTCATGGGGTTGCAAAGAGTCAGACACAACTGAGCGACTCAACTGAACTGAAGTAGCCCAAACAGGGCTTGTAGAACACTTGTTGTAAAAGGAGAGGTAGATAAAGATATTAAAATATTCACATAATTTATCATAATATACATTTGTTATATGTACATATATTCAACCATATATAATTTGTGTGAATGTAAATATAGAAATTATAATATTTAATACTTGTTTTTTCTTTTTTATTCTAAGCTCCTTCAGGACAGAGAACTGATGACAGTTTTCTTTGTTCCCCTTATAGAGCACAGTGCCTGGCACCTACTTACAGCAAGTTGCCATCATAAACTCCATGAGTTTTAATCCCTTAGTAGGGATTGTATCAGTTTTGTACTAAAGCTGAGTTTTCAATTTACGCTGCATGTTACATTTACCTCAGGAAACCAAGAAACACAATCTATTCATCCGAAAGCCAACAATTCCTATTGTGCTCCAGGTGTGAAAGATTATTGACTCTGCCCGTCAATATTCTTGAAAGTGAAAGTGAAAGTCACTTACTAGTGTCTGACTCTTTGCAACCCCATGGACTGTAGCCTGCCAGGTTCTTCAGTCCATGAAATTCTTCAGGCCAGAGTACTGGACTGGATGATTTCTGTGGCCAGGACCTGCAGTGAATTCTGAGTTGAAAAAACACAAATTTACTTCTTGAGATAATATTTATTAAGTACTTTATTTCAATCAAATCTGATGTTAAGAATGAAGAGTATATCTATGTTTCTGCCTTCCAGAACATACAGACCAGTGGAAGGTATTGCAGGATATGAATGTGTGTGTGTGTTGTGTGTATGTGTCTGTGTGTGAGAGAGATACACAGAGAGGGCAATATTTAGAGTAAAAAAAGGAGAAGGAAATTGGGAGGGCAAATTTAGTATTGAAAATACAAATCTTCCCAATAAGATGCTCAGTTTCACTAGAATTCAGAGAAATGAGTATTCAAACCATGAAATAACCGTTAGATTGGCAAACACATTAATGGGTTGACAATAGCAGATATTAGCAAGGATGTGAAGAATAGAAACTTTAATACATTGCCCATCTGAGTACATATTAGTGTAACTATATTCTCCTTTGCTGACAAAGGTCTATATTGTCAAAATTATGGTTTTCCAGTAGTGTGGATGTGAGAGTTGGACCATAAAGAAGGCTGAGAGCCAAAGAATTGATGTTTTCAGACTACAGTGCTAGAGAAGACTCTTGAGAGTCCCTTGGACAGCAAGGAGATCAACCAGTCAATCCTAAAGAAAGTCAACCCTGAATGTTCTTTGGAAGGACTGAAGTTGAAGCCAATACTCTGGCTAACTGATGCAAAGAGCCAACTCTTTGGAAAAGACCCTGACACTGGGAAAGAGTGAGGACAGGAGGAGAATGGGGAGACAGAGAATGAGATGTTTGCATGGCATTGACTCAATGGACGTGAGTTTGAGCAAATGTCAGGAGATAGTGAAGGACAGGGAAGCCTGGCATGCTGCCATTCATGGGGTCACAAAGAGTTGGACACGACTGAGCGACTGAACAAAGAACAACTTTCAAGAACGATTTGACAATATCTAAAAGAATTAAAAGTATACATTCTTTAACCAAAATAAAAACCATTTATCTTTCAACAGGAGACTGAAAATAAATAAAAATACTAATCAGAAATGTAAATGAATGGACTGGGATTATATTTGCCAACATGGATGAATCTTTCAAACATAATGGTTAATGGAAAAAGGCAAATTACAGAAAAAGATGTGCAGAATATGCTTTATATAAAGTTTATAAACATTTGAGTTGATACTATGCACTAATTTTATGAAGAATAAGAAGCATGTGATTTAGGACAGAGACTACTTTTCAAGGTGCTGGGAAGATGATTTGGGGAGGTAATATAGACAGGTTTCAAATTTATGGATCATGTTTTATTTCTTACGCTGCATCATGGATCTTGAGAGTTCTTTGTGTTACTACCATATCTTTCTGTGTATCTTACTAACTTTTTAAACTTTACCCCTAATATGGCATGCACATCAGAGACTTCCTGCAATGATCTAATAGTGACAAACTGGCTGATTTTCAGGAAATTCCCACCCTGCATGACAAACCTCTTTATTATTCAAAAAAAATGGCTTTTTACTGGATATTCTGAAATTTCCAGGGAATTACTAGAAACTTCCAAGAACTGCCACTCTGAGAACTGAGTGAGGCTTTTGGATGTAAGAATATATCTGAGAAGTGTCTAAGAGATGATCCACTTCCTGACCACAGCTGTAATCAGGTGTATCTAGGCAAGGTATTGACTTTGACGATGCACGCTGGTGTTCTGCCTGTAAACTGGCAAAGATATTGTTAAACCTATTTAGGAACTTAACATAGGTGCAATTATTCTATTTCCTGACAAAATAATGATGATGGATGGTTCTGAGGCTTCCCTAGAGTGCCTTGAGGTCTCTAGCGACGCAGCTTTCACTATCACAGAATGCTCCTCACTGCCCCACTCCGAGATCAATACAAACTCCAGCCTTGGATTTCACATTAGGTGGCTCCTGGCAGCCCCTTTCAGGGTCCCAGGCTCCCTTTTATGTACATACACACGGTCATGTGGTTTTCTGAGTGGTGTCTCCCTCTAAGGACAGAGCCAGGCTTCCCATTAGTTTGCAAACTAACCTAACTGTATCCTCAGCTGAAATTCCCATGCCTGGGTGAGTCACACTGAAGATCCTCCTGAAGCCAGTCTGAGCTGCTGTCCTCACGCTTATAGCCACAGAAAAACTAAGGGCTTAGCATTTGGAATCCGATCTGCACTTTAGATGCATCCACTGGACCTATGGGTGGTTGATCAGCTGAGGGTTTATCACAGTGCTCTCTTCTTTTAATTAGAAACTACTGAAACCCACCCAAGAATTATAACTGGAAACAGGAGCTTGGAGTTAAAATAAAAATCAGAATTTCTGTGTTTTTCGGTGAGGGAGGCCAGGCAGGGACATTAGAGCCACTCAGAAAGCACTAAATAAATCATATTGCCTCCTCTGGTGCAGAGGGACCCAGCACTTCCTCTACAAGGCCCAGCTGATGGGCCTCTATAAAAATCTTAGCAGGCATTTAGGTCCCTGCAGGAACTGTGCTAGGATGAAATCATGGAGGCTCTGAGGACAGCACCTCCCTCTCTCTACATTCCCATGGCAACTGTCAATCTCACAGGAACAAAGAGATGTCTAGGGTCTGAGATTTCTCTTCGACTGCCTCCTGGGATGGACATGCCTTATTAAATTTCAAAGATTCAAGTACTGGGACTCAAGGGAGAGAGTCTGCTCTTCTATTGTACCAGAGTACAGAAGTGAGCCATTTTCCCCTTACTGGGCAACAAACCTTGGCCAATTGGTGGAATTTATTGGTTGGCATATTTTGCTCAAAATAATACATAATTCTTCACATGAGTAGGGTTTCTCAGGAATGGAGTGGCCTATCTCCGAAATTCAAGCATTCTCTGATATTGTAGTAATTTAAGCAGAGGACAGGTGTCTAATATGCAACAATGATACAGGCAAACAAAACAAAACAAACAGCCAAAAAGCCAAAACCGACTACACCGAGTGAGGTCTCTGACAACACTGAGATTTTATCTAGATTTTATCTAGATTGCCCACAAAACAGGATTCATGGCTGATAGTGGTATCCATTCATGCAGACCAATTCTAGAAGAAATAAACTGAATATATGAAAAGTCTGCAGAACTAAAAAAGTACTGTAGGTTACATAGAAAAGTAGGGGATACAGAACAGGGGCTGTGGAAACTGGTTTTGTCTCTATTACTTGAATACTCAAGCCTTGGTGGCCTCATGCTGTGTAACATTAGGAGACGGAAGATGCTTTCAAATACTCCTCCTTACTCTTAGAATCTAGGACTCACATCCTTGACAAGACTGATGAGAGAGCTATAGACTGCGTCATGAAGAGAAGTTCAGTCTTTCTAGTTTCTGAAGATAAGCCTCAACTAAAGAAGGTTTGAGGTAGAGGAAAATAATAAATGAAGTGACAAATTTTTCCTTAAAAAGAAGAATATGGTGACAACTCCAAAACTTTGACTTTTTGGATTTGGACTTTCCCGAACGAAAAGAAATGGTCCCATGACAGTCAGTTCTATCTTCTTGTATTTGCTCTTTCTTTTTGTTCTTTAATTGATGCTTTTGAACTGCGGTGTTGGAGAAGACTTCTAAGAGTCCCTTGGACAGCAAGGAGATCAAACAAGTCAATCCTAAAGGAAATCAGTCCTGAATATTCATTGGAAGGACTGATGCTGAAGCTGAAGCTCCAATACTTTGGCCACGTGATGTGAAGAACTGACTCATTGGAAAAGAGGCTGATGCTGAGAAAGACTGAAGACAGGAGAATAAGGGAGGACAGAGGATCAGATGGTTGGATGGCATCACCAACTCGATGGACATAGGTTTGAGCAAGCTCCAGGAGTTAGTGATGGACAGAGAAGCCTGGTGTGCTGCAGTCCATCGGGTCACAAAGAGTCGGACGCGATGGAACAACTGAACTGAACTGAACTGATTTGTGTTCTTGACAGAAACTTAGGATTTTCTGGAGAGGGAGGGCGGTAGACACACAAGTGAGTAACTGTCAGTTAGTGAACTCTTCTCATCCTTATTTTAGCCTGTATAACAGAAGAGATCAAGACCCTGGATCCTGAGGATAAATTGCCCAACCAGAGATTCTGACATTCATTCCTCATGTCTTCATAATCCGTTATCCAACACAAGAGCAGAGAATTGCTGACAGCCGTCAAGTAGGGTCAGGACACCTGGTGTTGCTCCTATGTGGTCAAACCTTCCTTCCAAGGGTAAGTACCTTTCATACTTTTCCCTAAAGACCAAAGAACTATTTCTGAGTCCACAGTTCTAGCAGGGGCATACTGCTGCTGCTGCTGCTGCTGCTGCTAAGTCGCTTCAGTCGTGTCCGACTCTGTGCGACCCCATAGACACCAGCCCGCCAGGCTCCCCTGTCCCTGGGATTCTCCAGGGCATACTGGTTGAATTTAATTACCTCTCTAGAAAGAAGTGGTATTCAAAGAATAAAATGTCTCTGCCAGTGTTACAATGTCACAAAATCCCAGAAGTCGTTAAAGTTCAAGAAGGGTCACTTTCTGGTCACACAGGATACATATGAAATTGGCTTCATTTTGTATCATTAAAACCTAAGATAAGAAATTCAAAGATGAAATATGTGAAGTATGTTTGACAAATGAAAGTTTTATATTTCTAGCACCGTCAATATATTTTGTCATTATTGAACTTAATACCACACGTGATATCTGAAATGGGAAACTGAGCCAGTTCAGTACTGTCATTTTTATTTTATAATTAGGAATGGTGTATAATATATGGACATTTGTGTCTTTTTTTTAAGAGCCTGTAATTTTGAGCCAAACACAACCCCCAATTAGTACAGATTTGAGTTAACCCAGCAGCTTGTGAGTGAAGGAGGAAAAACTCAATGTCAAATGCCATTTCTTAATTTAACAAACATGAAATGTTTCTCCCCTGCGGTGGTGATCTCTGGGATTTCCTGGTACTTACATTTCACCTCAAAGAATTTCCACACTCCACACAAAAACCAGCATTACCTTTAACATTTCCAATATGATAAACCTTCTCTCTGGAAACTCTAGCTAGCTTTAGAAATCTAAATATCTTCCAACATATTCATCTTTGAAGTAACGGGAAAAGACATAAATCACCAAGCAATGAACACATACTATTTTTCATTTGCAGTAAGTTTCTGAGAGCAAATATTGTAGGCAAACTCTTTACAACTCAATTTAACTCACAAAAATGTTTCCTACCATCCATTTTTTAAGTTTAGAAAAGACAATACGACTCAAAATTCTTTCATTTTCCTTTATTTAGCTTTATTTAGAGAAGGAAATGGCAATCCACTCCAGTACTGTTGCCTGGAAAATCCCATGGACAGAGGAGCCTGGTAGGCTAAAGTCCATGGGGTCACAATTAGTCAGACATGACTGAGCGACTTCACTTAGCTACATAGTCTTGCTGTATATATTTAAGATGCCCTTTGCTCTTTTCCCTCTCTTCCTTTCCTCAATGCTCATCCTGGGTAGCAGTGGAGATGCTTATATTTGCATCTTCTCCCACTGAAACGCTTATTCCCCTCAACCTAAGGGAATAAGAGAAATTTCATTCAATGGAGGTTGATCTTCAGCAGGGAGGGAGATTAAACAGAGGGTTATTACTCAATAAGGGAAGATTCCTTTCGTCGGTCATCAGAAAACAAAACAAACCCTAAAACCATGCTGAGTGAGCCAGTCAAAGTTCCATGAACTGAGACAGTTGTTTAGTTTTGTTTTTAATAAGCCTCAGTCTCTTCAAAGGGGGCTGATGTGCCAGAGGACTGAATCTTTCCTCATCTCTCTCTGCCATCCATAAAAACTATCTACGCATGAGGCCAGGCCACAGGTGGACTTCTTTTCTCCCACAGAGACTCCAAGGAGAACGCCAAAGTTCAAGGTCTGATCACTTATTTATTAAAATGTACTGATTTCATCAGAGTAGGAGGGAGGGGGAAGTGGAGAACATGAGCAGACGGGCAAAGCCCCCTTGGCATGACAGGATTCAAAGATCCTTCCAGGTAGTACAGTAAAGAAGGTCTAGTTTAAGTTGCAAACCCTCACTCTATAGAGCATCTTCTGAATTCCGGGAGCATGATCTTGTCATGATCTGTAAAAGCTATCCCACAGTTAACTCTGGAAGAAAGAGGACAGCTTCTCCATCATCTGCTTCTCACATTCCTGTCCCACTTAGAACTGGAAGCTCGTGAGTGATCGATCAGTCTGGAATATGAGGGCTGACATTAGCAATTTCATGGGGCTATTTAGCAATAGTTACTTTCTGCCCCCTTTGCCATTTACAAATCTCCTAACAGTTCTAGTGAGGGGCTTCCCAGGTGGCGCTAGTGGTAGAGAAACCACCTACCAATGAAGGTAGACATAGGTTCCATCCCTGGGTTGGGAAGATCCCCGAGAGGAGGGCACAGCAACCCACCCCAGTATTCTTGCCTGGAGAATCCCATGGACAGGGAGCCTGCCAGGCTGCGGTCCACAGGGCTTCACAGAGTCAGACATGACTGAAGTGACAGAGCGTGCACATACAATGGTTCTAGTGATTGAGTAATATAATATGCATGGCCAATAAATGACAAAGAATGGAGCTTGTTGCATTTTCTAGAAAGGGAGAGCAGATACATCCTTTGATTCTTTGGTGGTTCCTGGAGGAAATTCTTTTCTGTACCTCAACCAGTTGTTAAGTCCAAGCAAATGGAACAATAAGACACTTTAGCCCCATCCTGTTCTCAGCTAATTTGAGGTGCTCTGTCGCTGCTGATGTGTAACTGGTCTGAGGTTTAGAGGTACAGCTCAGTTCAGTTCAGTTCAGTCACTCAGTCCTGTCTGACTGTTTGTGACCCCATGAATCGCAGCACCCCAGGCCTCCCTGTCCATCACCAACTCCCAGAGTTCACTCAGATTCACGCCCATCGAGTCCGTGATGCCATCCAGCCATCTCATCCTCTGTCGTCCCCTTCTCCTCCTCATCCCAATCCCTCCCAGCATCAGAGTCTCTTCCAATGAGTCAACTCTTCGCATGAGGTGGCCAAAGTACTGGAGTTTCAGCTTTAGCATCATTTCTTCCAAAGAAATCCCAGGGCTGATCTCCTTCAGAATGGACTGGTTGGATCTCCTTGCAGTCCAAGGGACTCTCAAGAGTCTTCTACAGTTGCCCCCAAAACCCTGATCTCAGAAGCCAATGATCAAGAGTCTGTCTTTTATGTCTTCATGTCAGGAGGAGACGTGCACGAAAGAGTCAGGTCAAGGAACTTCCCTGGTGGTCCAGTGGCCAAGACTCTACTCTCAGTGCAGGAGACCTGGGTTCAATCCCTCCCTGGTCAGGGAACTAGATCCCACACGCCTCAACCAAAACACTTCAAGCACCACAACTATGACCCAGGGCAGCCACATAAACAATAAAGAAACAAATATTTTTAAAACAGAAGTCAGACCAAGGATGGTTGGTCACTTGGAGGATAAGTAGAAAGAAGGAATGCTTACCATTTTATACCCCATGGAGAAGAGGCCAAGGACACATGCTTACTATAACTAAGAGAATTAGGTCCAGTAAAAGCCCAGGTTGCTCTGGAGTTGTTAATCTCAGGGAGCAAGAAAATTCTTTTAACAGTTCAAGAAAAGAAGATGAAAGCGGTGCCCTGAAGCTTCCTAACAGGACTGGGGCTTCTGTCAATTTCAGCAGCATTCCTAAAATCCCCCAGCACTACTTCCTAATTTGACCTTTCATGATTTGAGGCCTTCAAGTCACAAAACTAAACTAAAATCCCTAGAATACTTCAGAACAGGAGTATTTTTATCCTTCAGTCCATACTTTTCTGCCTTTTGTTGGCTTTAGCCTTATCCATAAAATATCTGGAATGCATTTTTGATCATTCATAATTTACTCTAAAGGTCTAGGGCTAAACCAACAGCAACTGCTCTTTGGGGAATCCTTTCATGCACTGGAGCCTGGAAAATTAAGAATCTCTTTAAATTAAAGTTAGTAAAACAAAGTGTCCCAAAGTAGTGGTTTTTAGGGCCTTCGATGGTCTTATTCATATGCTGGTACAAAATCCAAATTAGTATTACATACATAAAGTACAAGCATGAATTTATGAATAAATTTTACCCCAAATGTACAAAGAATTATCAGATGTCCATTTCTTTTTTCCTCAAGCTGCAACTTGATCATCTAGTCCATAAAACTTTATAATTCTTGTCCTCACTGTTTATTTCCCTCTGCTCACTATAGGATCACTCACTAGTCTACAAGTATTTGGGGGCTGGAAATGCGAAGCATGCCAGCTATTTTAAGTAGAAAGGGGCTTAATACAGAGACTGAGGATGTTCACAGACTTGTAAGGGTTCACAGAATGGGCTTTAGGCTGAGGACCTAGGAGTCCCTCCAACAAAAGTTTCTAACTGGTCCATCAAAGGGAAAATTTACCTCTGCCGCATTCAAAACACAGGACCCCAAGGGAATTGCTAGGCTCCATACCTGTCTGCGGAGCTGGAATTCAGATTCTTGGGAAGCATTACTACCATTTTTTCAATGCCTATTCATACCTCATAGTTAGTGACCAGACACTGCCATGGTGCTTCAGAAAAAAACATTTTTACAACCTTGCTTCAAGCAAAAATAAACAGTAATAGGAAGGCTCCTCTCCCACTTCTGCCTTACAAATTTCATGGAATGCCTCAATCTGGAAGAATCTAACTTGCCTCTAGAACTAGTTTTCAAACAGGCTGGAGGAGGTTGTTTTTAAACTTCTACAGTGTCTAGCACATAAAACACACTAACAGTGTACCAGAGATGAGAGTCAATTTGCCATAACAACCATAAACATGTTACTATTAACTACTGTCTTGTTCTCTACTCTCATATTTGTTTAATTTTTTGCAAATAAGAGTATATGTCAAACTTCTAAATGCCTTGTAATATGTAGAAAAACTCATGCTAAATAAATATGTGTGAATTGATTGCTTCACCAAATAATGTTTTTTTTTTTTTTTTCTTAAAAACATGTCTTTGAATATATTTGTTTAGATACTGGAATGACTTCTTCCCTTAATAAGGGAGGTCTTTTTAGCATAGTTTATTTGACTTTTTTTTTTGATGTCTGAAGATCTTGCAGTAAATTGAAGTCATCATTCTGAACATTTATAATCACTGTGCAAAAAGAATGATAGAGGAGGCAGTTAGAGGAAGGTTAAGACCAAGCTAATGTACACTGAGTTCGAGCTGTGGCTATTTCAGGAAAAGCTCATTGATCCGAAACATCTTGCCATATTTTACCTTTCTACTAAAAGCTGAACAAATCTGGTTATTTTACATAAATATGTGTGTGTGTTTTGTTTTTGTTGACAAGACCAGGAGCTGACTGTGGCTCAGATCATGAACTCCTTATTACCAAATTCAGACTCAAATTGAAGAAAGTAGGGAAAACCGCTAGACCATTCAGGTATGACCTAAATCAAATCCCTTATGATTATACAGTGGAAGTGAGAAATAGATTTAAGGGCCTAGATCTGATAGATAGAGTGCCTGATGAACTAGGGACTGAGGTTCGTGACATTGTACAGAGACAGGGATCAAGACCATCCCCATGGAAAAGAAATGCAAAAAAGCAAAATGGCTGTCTGGAGAGGCCTTACAAATAGCTATGAAAAGAAGAGAAGCGAAAAGCAAAGGAGAAAAGGAAAGACATAAGCATCTGAATGCAGAGTTCCAAAGAATAGCAAGAAGAGATAAGAAAGCCTTCTTCAGCGATCAATGTAAAGAAATAGAGGAAAACAACAGAATGCGAAAGACTAGAGATCTCTTCAAGAAGATTAAAGATACCAAGGGAACATTTCATGCAAAGATGGGCTCGATAAAGGACAGAAATGGTATGGACCTAACAGAAGCCAACTTTTTCACTCTCCTCTTTCACTATCATCAAGAGGCTTTTTAGAAAAAACGATCTTCACAACCCAGATAATCATGATGGTGTGATCACTAATCTAGAGCCAGACATCCTGGAATGTGAAATCAAGTGGGCCTTAGAAAGCATCACTGTGAACAAAGCTAGTGGAGGTGATGGAATTCCAGTTGAGCTATTTCAAATCCTGAAAGATGATGCTGTGAAAGTGCTACACTCAATATGCCAGCAAATTTGGAAAACTCAGCAGTGGCAACAGGACTGGGAAAGGTCAGTTTTGATTCCAATCCCAAAGAAAGGCAATGCCAAAGAATGCTCAAACTACTGCACAATCACACTCATCTCACATGCTAGTAAAGTAATGCTCAAAATTCTCCAAGCCAGGCTTCAGCAATACATGAACCGTGAACTTCCTGATGTTCAAGCTGGTTTTAGAAAAGGCAGAGGAACCAGAGATCAAATTGCCAACATCTGCTGGATCATGGGAAAAGCAAGAGAGTTCCAGAAAAACATCTATTTCTGCTTTATTGACTATGCCAAAGTCTTTGACTGTGTGGATCACAATAAACTGTGGAAAATTCTGAAAGAGATGGGAATACCAGACCACCTAACCTGCCTCTCAAGAAATCTGTATGCAGGCCAGGAAGCAACAGTTAGAACTGGACATGGAACAACAGACTGGTTCCAAACAGGAAAAGGAGTACGTCAAGGCTGTATATTGTCACCCTGGTTATTTAACTTATACGCAGAGTACATCATGAGAAACACTGGATGGAAGAAACACAAGCTGGAATCAAGATTGCCAGGAGAAATACCAACAACCTCAGATATGCAGATGACACCACCCTTATGGCAGAAAGTGAAGAGGAGCTAAAAAGCCTCTTGATGAAAGTGAAAGAGGAGAGTGAAAAAGTTGGCTTAAGGCTCAACATTCAGAAAACGAAGATCATGCATCCGGTCCCATCACTTCATGGGAAATAGATGGGGAAACAGTGGAAACAGTGTCAGACTTTATTTTGGAGGGCTGCAAAATAAAGTGACTGCATGCCATGAAATTACAAGACGTTTACTCCTTGGAAGAAAAGTTATGACTAACCTCGATAGTATATTCAAAAGCAGAAGTATTACCTTGTCGACTAAGGTCCGTCTAGTCAAGGCTATGATTTTTCCAGTGATCATGTATGGATGTGAGAGTTGGACTGGGAAGAAGGCTGAGCACCGAAGAATTGATGCTTTTGAACTGTGGTGTTGGAGAAGACTCTTGAGAGTCCCTTGGACTGCAAGGAGATCCAACCAGTCCGTTCTGAAGGAGATCAACCCTGGGATTTCTTTGGAAGGAATGATGCTAAAGCTGAAACTCCAGTACTTTGGCCACCTCATGTGAAGAGTTGACTCATTGGAAAAGACTCTGATGCTG
This sequence comes from Budorcas taxicolor, assembly GCF_023091745.1. NCBI lineage: Eukaryota > Metazoa > Chordata > Mammalia > Artiodactyla > Bovidae > Budorcas > Budorcas taxicolor. The sequence goes on from NC_068933.1 coordinate 28,109,353, forward strand.
GGAGGGATTGGGGGCAGGAGGAGAAGGGGACGAAAGAGGATGAGATGGCTGGATGGCATCACGGACTTGATGGACGTGAGTCTGAGTGAACTCCGGGAGATGGTGATGGACAGGGAGGCCTGGTGTGCTGCGATTCATGGGGTCACAAAGAGTCAGACACAACTGAGTGACTGAACTGAACTGAACTGATGTGCGTATGTGTGTGTGTGCGTGTATGTGTGTGTTGAGTTGCTTCAGTTGGGTCCGACTCTTGGTGACCCCATGGACTGTTAGCCACCAGGTTCCTCTGCCCGTGGGGATTCTCCAGAGGAGAATACTGGAGTGGGTTGTCATGCCCTCCTCCAGGGGATCTTCCCCACCCAGAGACTGAACCCATGTCTCCTGCGGCTTCTGCATTGCAGGTGGATTCTTTACCGCTGAGCCACCCGGGAAGACCATAAATAAGTATTATTTTGGCTAATTTAAACTTAGGTTTGACACCTTAATACCAACTTCTAATATAAACCTATTAAACTTCTATTCCAGGGAATTTCCCTGAGGCCCACGTGGTTAAGACTCCATGCTTCTACTGAAGGGGGCATTGTTTCAATACCTGGTCAGAGAACTGAGATCCCACAGGCCATGAAGAGCAGTCAGTGAATAAATAAGCTCAAAGAACTCAAGAGAAGAATGGATGTATACAGTGAGAAACCAAACAAAGATTTTTTAAAAAATATAAAGAACCAAACAGAGGTGAAGAATACAATAACTGAAATAAAAAAATGTATTTAGAAAACCTTTTATTAGAGCATCAATTGTCTTGTCCAGCAAAAAACTGTCCCAAAATTTTATCTTGCATAAGTGAGTAGGTTGTCTACAGTGACATTATAAGAAATCCATGAACTGAAAAAGTCTGGGTCCTACAGAAAACCATACTATCAGAGACTTTTAAATAGGAAAGGATTCTTAGAGATCATTCTAACATGAATTCCAGAGAGTCACTGTGACTTATCTCAGGTCATACACCTGGTAAGTAAAAGAAAAAAAAAAAAACAGATCAAAACCCCATATTTTCCGATTAGCTCAAAGTTCTTTAACAACAAAATGGATTATGCATCTTTTTTTTTTTCTTTTTTATAGAACTGAGTTCTCACTCATGGAAAAAGAAAATTGTTAAAGTCTACATTCATATACTAATCTTTGGAAGATTCAAGAATAGCCCAATCCATTAACATACATATGAAAACGTTTGACTTTTTTTCTTGAGATATTCCACAAAACACACATACACCCCAACACACACACACACACACACACACACACACACTATCAGCTGGCTGAAGTGTTTTCAATGTGGATGTTAACAAAGGTGATAAAGTGGACAGAAGGAAAACTCAAGGTGCCTTCAGTTATGAATTTCTATGAATGATATCATGTGATGCAGTCAACAAACTAGTTCTCATATCGACATACTGGAGTGGATTTCTAACATCCGCAATGACTTAAAAATTGGGATCATTTCGGAGCATTCAGTTCCCTGTTCAGTGTTATGAGCCCTCTAGAAAGGTTATCAACATTGTCCACTATGATGAGGGAATTGAGGAAATGAGTGTCTTAAACATCAGGCATTGGTAGTAAATGTTATGCTGGCAGGGCAAATTGTTTCCAGGAACTGAAATATCATACACTCAGCCCTTCTGGGAAGAAAGACCACACAGCAGCTTTGGGGAGGGGGACAGAAGAAAGAGCCCACTAGTCGGTTCGTGGGAAACGTCACAGGACCAGCAAAATGAGATCTTCCATATCATCTTTCTAGTTCTTGGTGGGGTTTTTAATCTTGTTTTCATTGAATTTAGTAATTGGTCATATCTTCAAAGTAAGAGTTCATACTGATCAATGAAACAGAGAACAATAATCGGATGATCCAATGACCTATAGAAAAGCAATTCCTCCCAAATGCCTTCTCTGCTCTCTCTCAGCATAATGTCTAAAATAATGAATGTTAGCAGCATAATAAGGTCCTCCCTTTTCTCTCAGGAGAAAATCTGAAAACCAGTATGTATCCTAAGGCATTGTGCTTACTAAACAATATAAGGAAAAGACACTAAGAAAATGCCAACTATTCTGCCTCCATCAATTTGAGCTAATTTCCGGGATTCAAAAGACTGGTCCATAATGAAAGAATTCTAAGGATCTCTTCTTCTTTAAAGATCTTGTTGAGTTCAAGGTCTCTGCTGGTCAGTGTTAACTTTTACAACTAAGCTCATACACCCCCTTCATTAAAGAAACAAACAGGAACATATTAGGAGAAAACTGATATTCATGGTATAGTACATTAAGAAAAGAAAACTGGCCAACAAGCATTAACCAGGAAGATTCCTGGGAACAAGACCTTAGCTAAATTCATAAATAGTGTAGATGTGGGGAGCATTATGGGTTTTCATAAAGGAAAGATTATTTTCAAAAGCTATTGTACACTGTAAGTTGAGTGCTAGTTTCAATACCTTATTGGGGAAGAGAAGTGTGTTTTTTAGAAACATAGAAACTGGATCATCAGTTCAGTCATGTCTGACTCTTTGCAACCCCATGGACTGCAGCACGCCAGGCCTTCCTGTCTATTACCAACTGCCGGAGCTTACTCAAACTCATGTCTATTGAGTTGGTGATGCCATCCAACCATCTCATCCTCTGTTGTCCCCTTCTTCTCCCACCTTCATTCTTTCCCAGTATCAGGGTCTTTTCCAAGGAGTCAGTTCTTCATATCAAGTGGCCAAAGTATTGGAGCCTCAGCTTCAACATCAGTCCTTCCAGTGAATATTCAGGACTGATTTCCTTTAAGATGGACTGGTTGGATCTCCTTGTAGTCCAAGGGACTCTCAAGAATCTTCTCTGACACCACAGTTCAAAAGCATCAGTTTTTCGGTGCTCAGCTTTCTTTATGGTCCAGCTCTCACATCTATCATCAGCTAATATCAATTGCACATTTATTAAAAACTTCATACAGATTATTTCATCCAATCCTTATACTAAATCTATGAAATTTATAATACAAATGTACTATTTATTTTAACATGTATTATCTGCTGTGTATTATACTAATTAGTATTAATTAGTAATTAATTGCTATATAAATGTACTCTTTGAGCCCTCAAAACAGCCCCATCAAGTAGACAGTAGTTTATCCCCTATTTTATGGAAGAAAAAATGAAGCACAGACATGTTAAAATAACATCCAAAACATCAGGTAGAAGAGGCAGGATTTGAGCTCTGATATATAGCTCAGTTGGTAAAGAATCTGCCTGCAATGCAGGAGACCCCGCTTCATATTCCTGGTTCAAGAAGATCCACTGGAGAAGGGATAGGCTACCCACTCCAGGATTCTTGGGCTTCTCTATGGCTCAGCTGGTAAAAAAAATGTGCCCGAAACACAGGAGACTTGGGTTCAACCTCTGGGTTGGGAAGATCCCCTGGAGAAGGCTACCCACTCCAGTATTCTGGCCAGGAGAATTCCATGGACTGGATAGTCCATAGGGTTGCAAAGAGTCAGACATGACTGAGCGACTTTCTCCTTCACTTTCACATACCTGTGGTAGCTGTTTTTCTTCCCCTTTTCCAATACACTGATATTCATCGCATCTTTAAGCATTCTTGTTCCAAAATCACTGCAGATGGTGACTGCAGCCATGAAAGTCAAAGACGTTTGCTCCTTGGAAGAAAAGCTATGACAAACCTAGAGAGCATATTAATAAGCAGAAACATCACTTTGCCTACAAATGTCTGCATAGTCAAACCTATGGTTTTTTCAGTTGTCATGTACAGATGTGAGAGATGGACCATGAAGAAGGTTGAGTGCTGAAGAATTGATGCTTTTGAACTGTGGGGTTGGAGAAGACTCTTTGAGAGTCCAACGGACAGCAAAGAAATCAAACCAGTCAGTCCTAAAGGAAATCAGCCCTGAATGTTCATTGGAAGAGCTGATGCTGAAGCTGAAGCTCCAATCCTTTGGCCACCTGATATGAAGAGCTGACTCACTGGAAAAGACTCTGATGCTGGGAAAGATTGAGGGCAGGAGAAGAGGGTGAGATGACTGTATGGGATCACCAAATCAATGGGCATGAGTTTGAGTTTGAGCAAACTCTGGGAGATAGTGAAGGACAGGGAAGCTTGGCATGCTGCAGTTCATGGGGGTCACAAAGAGTGGGACACAACTTAGTAACTGAACAACAACAACATGCATTCATTTATTTAACCTATATTTGTTGAGGGCAAGTTGGGAAGGCCCTGCTCTAAGAGCTAGGAAAACCTCAGTTACCAAGATTCTCTGTGCCTATGAAGGTTTCATTCTAGTTGAGTCATTTTAAATCCCATCTGAGCTAAGACTTGAATGCGCTAGCAGGGTCAGGCACATAGAAATTCAAGGAAAGAGTGGTCAGGTGAAGGCAAAGTTCACCAAAGTTCTAAGCCAGAAACATGGGTTTCAGAAAGAAAATGGCTGGATGGAACAGGTTAAGCTAAAGCTCTGAGATAGGATTGTATTTAAGAAGTGGTTGTGCTAGTGGTAAAGAACCTGTCTGCCAGTGTAGGACATGGAAGAGGTGCAGGTTCGATTCCTGGGTCAGGAAATTCTCCTGCAGGAGGAGGGCATGGCAAACCACTCCAGTATTCTTGTCTGGAGAATCCCATGGACAGAGGAGCCTTGAGGGCTATAATCCATGGGGTCACAAAGAGTTGGACACGACTGAAACAACTCAGTGTGCACATATAAGGCAAGACACGGAGTGCAAACTGCTGGCACAGAGAAGGACAAGGTCAGGGTGGTCATGGGGGCTGGTCATAGGAGCTTGTAAGACCACAGAAAGCACAGTGTTTTTCACTCTGAGTAACATGGGAAGCGACTGCAAGATTTTGAACTGAAAAATGACATTGTTGAAGAGGAGGAAATTTTCCTCTACCTCTCTAGGTCTTTTTGACTGTTAAAAGAGTTAAACTGACAAGAGACAAATCAACAGCAGAAAATCAAGCAAAAGTTGAGGAACATTTATCCATGGGAGAGATGCAGAACTGAGTAACTCACCAAAATGGAGGAAACCCTCAGCTTCAATAGCATCTTCAGCTAAAGACAAATGAGGATGTTGGTTTGAGACATCAAAGGGGATGAAAGTCATTGATGTGAAGAAGAAGAAAGCAAATATTTGATAAACACATGTTTACTGGCTCCTGCAGAGACCACGGGACAACAGAGTGGAATTTTAATAAACAGATTTTGCTGGGTTCCTCTCTGTCTACACAGCCAGTTCATGCTATAGTGATCTTTGGCGATGCTCCCTTCCTGGAACTGCTGTTTACATTCTGTTAGGGAATTAAGGGAAAATCCTGTCTTCTGGGTCTTGTTATTCTCAGTTCAAAAGACAATGTCTGCAATGCAAAAAAGACATTGTGAGGTTGGCAAATTTTGGTCTGCTACAATCTGATGACATTTCTCCCATTGATCTGATCACTGAATTAAGAATAGACTGTATGGGGACAGGATAGAAGGATCAAGTTCCTGATAAACTCATACATGAAAGGCTGTGATGGACCAGGAATGAGAGAGAAGATCAGGAACTCAGGTTTGGATATATTGAGTTTGGGATGCTTGTTAGATTTTTTTTTTTTTAACTGGAGGATAATTGCTTTACGGTGCTGTTTTTGTTGAACAGCAATATGAACCAGTTATATGTACACATAGATCCCCTCTTTCTTGGATCTCCCATTTCAGCCCCTCATCTCACCCCTCTAAGTCATCACAGAGTCCTGAGCTGGGCTTCCCTGTGTCACACAGCAGCTTCCCAGCAGCTACCTATTTTACCCCTGATAGTATATATATGTCAATCCTACTCTTCCAATTCATCCCACCTTCTTCTTCCCCAAGTCCATTTTCTATGTCTGCCTCTCCATTCCTGCCCTGCAAATATGTTCATCTGTACTATTTTTCTAGATTCCATATATATGCATTAATTTATATTTGTTTTCCTCTTGCTGATTTACTTCACTTTGTATGACAGACTCTAGGTTCATCCACATCACTAGAACTGACTCCATTTCATTCTTTTTCATGGCTGAGTAATATTCTGTTGCATATATGTACCGCAACTTCCTTATCCATGCTTGTCAGATTTCCAATAGGAAATGTCAAGTAGACAATTGATAGGACTTTGGGAGAGATATGCAGGCTGAAGATATAAAATGTGGAGGTCAAGCACATAGATGGAATTGAAATACAGGTGGCTGGAGGAAATTGATAAGCTCCTGGATACAATTAAAGAGAAGGGCAAAGGACCAGTTCTGGTCTCTCCAACATTAAGAAGAACCAATAAAGGAAAGTCAAGAAAAAAATAAATGGGAGTTTGAAGTTCTGCAAGGTAAGTAAAGAATATAGCCAAGAGGACTGTTTTTTCCATACTAAACTCGGGGTAAATAGGGCTTACTATTGCTATTCAATTGCTTTTCATTTATATCCAGTAGCTATTGTTACCATTGTGGTCGAGTTCTGGCAGATCAGCTGGGGGCGGTATGGTGTAGGATTACTTAGATGTCAGCTCTGCACCACGTGGTCTGTCATGGCTCCTGGGCCTAGCCATGACTGCTCTCCTAGCCAGAGGCAGTGGTTCAGGAGAGAGCAAGAGTGAAGAAAGGGAGGGAATGCACAGGCATTTTGAAGGTTTGGAACTGGAACACTGTTACAGAGCTACCTTCTACTGTTCAAGGCAAGTCATAAGATTAAGCTATCTTCAAGGTGTACAATATATTTCTTTGTGGGATGGACCACAAATCACATTGCGAAGGGCATGGATATAGAGAGGTGTGAAAATTTGGGGATATTTTTGCAGTCACTCTCTAGTCTCTACCACTCTAAAACCCCAAGGTTCTTTTTTTTTTTTTTTTTAATTTTTGGCTGTGCCTAGTGACATTTGGGATCTTAGTTCCCCCACCAGGAATAGAACCGAAGCTGGCTGCACTGGAAGTACTGAATCTTAACCACTAGACCACTGAGGGAAGCCTCTGAAACTTCCTAGGTTCTATCAGGAAACTCCCCCTCAAATATCCAGGAACTGTACCTGGATTGTGATGCCTCCTTATCTCGGAACTTCTAAGCACTGTGAGATGCAGGGAATTTCTTTCCATCTTTCCAGCTCAGCCCTTAGCCTTCTCTGATTCCCAATATTCATGATAAGTCCTATAGGAGAAAATTGGCATATGGTAACAACTGGCTGTGTTTTTAAGGCTTCTCCAGATTTCAGTCTGTTGTTTCCATTCTGCTTTGCAATTTTATGATGGTTTTTCTTTCCTCTCAAAGAGTCCACCAACATTCAGCTCAGTTCAGTTGCTCAGGCATGTCAGACTCTTTGCTATCTCATGGACTGCAGCATGCCAGGCTTCCCTGTCCATCAGCAACTCCCGGAGCTTGCTCAGACTCATGTCCATCGAGTCCATGATGCCACCCAATCATCTCATCCTCTGTTGTCCCCTTCTCCAACTGCCTTAATATTTCCCAGCATCAGGGTCTTGTCCAATGAGTCAGTTCTTTGCATCAGGTGGCCAAAGTATTGGAGCTTCAGCTTTAGCATCAGTCCTTCCAATGAATATTCATGACTGATTTCCTTTAAGATGGACTGCTTTGATCTCCTTGCAGTACAAGGGACTCTCAAGAGTCTTCTCCAACACCACAGTTCAAAAACATCAATTCTTCCACACTCAACTTTCTTTATGCTCCAGCTCTCACATGCATATATGACTACTGGAAAAACCATATCTTTGACCATACAGACCTTTGTCAGCAAAGTAATGTCTCTGCTTTTTAATATGCTGTCTAGGTTGGTCATAGCTTTTCTTCCAAGGAGCAAGTGTCTTTGAATTTCATGGCTGCAGTCACCATCTGCAGTGATTTTGGAGCCAAAAAAAATAAAGTCTATTGCTGTTTCCATTGTTTCCCCATCTATTTGCCATGAAGCAATGGGACCAGATGCCATGATGTTAATTTTTTGAATGTTGAGTTTTAAGCCAACCTTTTCACTCTCCTCTTTCACTATCATCAAGAGACTCTTTAATTCCTCTTCAACTTCTGTCATGAGGGTGGTTTCATTTGAATATCCGCGGTTATTGATATTTCTCCCGACAATCTTGAGTCCAGCTTGTGCTTCATCCAACCAGGCATTTCACATGATGTATTCTGCAACCAGTCCATTCTGAAGGAGATCAGCCCTGGGATTTCTTTGGAAGGAATGATGTTAAAGCTGAAACTCCAGTACTTTGGCCACCTCATGCGAAGAGTTGACTCATTGGAAAATACTCTGATGCTGGGAGGGATTGGGGGTAGGAGGAGAAGGGAACGACAGAGGATGAGATGGCTGGATGGCATCACGGACTCAATGGACGTGAGTCTGAGTGAACTCCGGGAGTTGGTGATGGACAGGGAGGCCTGGCGTGCTGTGATTCATGGGGTCCCAAAGAGTCAGACATGACTGAGCAACTGAACTGACTGACTGACTCTGCATATAAGTTAAACAAACAGCCTTGATGTACTCCTTTCCCAATCTGGAACCAGTCTGTTGTTCCATGTCCGGTTCTAACTGTTGCTTCTTGACCTGCATACAGATTTTTCAGGAGGCAGGTAAGGTCGTCTGGTATTCCCATCTCTTGAAGAATTTCCCACAGTTCGTTGTGATCCACACAAAGGCTTTGGAATAGTCAATGAAGCAGAAGTAGATGTTTTTCTGGAACTCTCTTGCTTTTTCTAGGATCCAACAGATGTTGGCAACTTGATCTCTGGTTTCTCTGCCTTTTCTAAATCCAGCTTGAACATCTGGAAGTTCTTGGTTCACATACTGTTGAAGCCTTGCTTGGAGAATTTCGAACATTATTTGGCTAGCATGTGAGATGAGTGCAATTGTGAGGTAGTTTGAACATTCTTTGGCATTGTCTTCAGGACTGGAATGAAAAAGGACCTTTTCCAGTCCTGTGGCCACCGTTGAGTTTTCCAAATTTCCTGGCATGTTTAGTGCAGCACTTTCACAGCATCATCTTTCAGGATTTGAATTCTATCACCTCCACTAGCTTTGTTTGTAGTGGATGCTTCCTAAGGCCCACTTGACTTCACACTCCAGGATGTCTGGTTCTAGGTGAGTGATCACACCATTGTGGTCATCTGGTCATTATTATCTTTTTTGTATAGTTCTTCTGTGTATTCTTGCCACCTCTTCTTCATATCTTCTGCTTCTGTTAGGTCCATACTTTCTGTCCTTTATTGTGCCCATCTTTGCATGAAGTGTTCCCTTGGTATCTCTAAGTTTATTGAAGAGATATCTAGTTTTTCCCATTCTATTGTTTTCCTCTATTTCTTTTCATTGATCACTGAGGAAGGCTTTCTCATATCTCCTTGCTATTCTTTGGAACTCTGCATTCAAATGGGTAGATCTTTCCTTTTCTCTTTTGCCTTTACCTTCTCTTCTTGTCTCAGCTATTTGTAAGGCCTCTTCAGACAATCATTTTGTCTTTTTGCATTTCTTTTTTTCTTGGGGATGGTTTTGATCACTGCCTCCTATACAATGTCATAAACCTCTGTCCATAGTTCTTCAGGCACTCTGTCTATCAGATCTCATCCCTTGAATCTATTTGTCACTTTCACTGTATACTCGTAAGGGACTTGATTTGGGTCATACCTGAATGGTCTAGTGGTTTTCCCTACTTTCTTAAATATCAGTCTGAATTTGGCAATAAGGAGTTCATGATCCAAGCCACAGCCAGCTCCCAGTCTTGTTTTTTCTGACTGTACAAAGCTTCTCTATCTTTGGCTGCAAAGAATATAATCAATCTGATTTTGGTGTTGACCATCTGGAGATGTCCATGTGTAGAGTCTTCCAACTCTTGTGTTGTTGGAAGAGGGTGTTTTCTATGACCAGTGAGTTCTATTGGCAAAACTCTGTTAGCCTTTGCCCTCTATTAGCCTTCATTTTGTACTCCAAGGCCAAGCTTGCCTGTTATTCCAGGTATTACTTGACTTCCTACTTTTGCATTCCAGTCCCCTATGATGAAAAGAACAGCTTTTTTTGTGTTAGTTCTAGAAGGTCTTGTAGGTCATCATAGAAGCATTCTACTTCAGCTTCTTTGGCATTAGTGATTGGAGCATAGACTTGGATTGCTGTGATATTGAATGGTTTGCCTTGGAGATGAGCAGAGACCATTCTGTCAATTTTGAGACTGCACCCACTTACTGCATTTCAGACTCTTTTGTTGACTATGAGGGCTACTTCATTTCTTCTAAGGGATCACAATAAACTGTGGAAAATTCTGAAAGAGATGGGAATACCAGACCACCTAACCTGCCTCTTGAGAAATCTGTATGCAGGCCAGTAAGCAACAGTTAAAACTGGACATGGAACAACAGACTGGTTCCAAATAGGAAAAGGAGTATGTCAAGGCTGTATATTGTCACCCTGCTTATTTAACTTCCATGCAGAGTACATCATGAGAAACGCTGGACTGGAAGAAATACAACCTGGAATCAAGATTGCCAGGAGAAATATCAAAAACCTCAGATATGCAGATGACACCACCCTTATGGCAGAAAGTGAAGAGGAACTAAAAAGCCTCTTGATGAAAATGAAAGAGGAGAGTGAAAAAGTTGGCTTAAAGCTCAGCATTCAGAAAACAAAGATCATGGCATCCGGTCCCATCACTTCATGACAAATAGATGGGGAAACAGTGGAAACAGTGTCAGACTTTATTTTGGGGGGCTCCAAAATCACTGTAGATGGTGATTGCAGCCATGAAATTAAAAGACGCTTACTCTTGGAAGAAAAGTTATGAGCAACCTAGATAGCATATTCAAAAGCAGAGACATTACTTTGATGACTAAGGTCCGTCTAGTCAAGGCTATGGTTTTTCTAGTGATCATGTATGGATGTGAGAATTGGACTGGAAAGAAGGCTGAGCACCGAAGAATTGATGCTTTTGAACTGTGGTGTTGGAGAAGACTCTTGAGAGTCCCTTGGACTGCAAGGAGATCCAACCAGTCCATTCTAAAGGAGATCAACCCGGGGATTTCTTTTGAAGGAATGATGCTGAGGCTGAAACTTTTGGCCACCTCATGCGAAGAGTTGACTCATTGGAAAAGACTCTGATGATGGGAGGGATTGAGGGCAGGAGGAGAAGGGGACGACCGAGGATGAGATGGCTGGATGGCATCACGGACTTAATGGACGTGAGTCTGAGTGAACTCCGGGAGATGGTGATGGACAGGGAGGCCTGGCATGCTGTGATTCATGGGGTCACAGAGTCAGACACGACTGAGCGACTGAAATGAACTGAACTGAACTCAAGGGATTCTTGCCCACAGTAGTAGATATAATGGTTATTTGAATTAAATTCGCCCGTTCTGGTCCATTTCAGTTTACTGATTCGTAAAATGTCGATGTTCACTCTTACCGTTTCCTGTTTGACCACTTCCAATTTACTTTGATTCATGGACCTAACATTCCAGGTTCCTAGGCACTACTGCTGTTTACAGCATTGGACTTGACTTCCATCACCAGTCACATCTACGACTGGGTGTTGTTTTGCTCTAGCTCTGTCTCCTCATTCTTTCTGGAATTATTTCTCCAGTCTTCTCCAGTAGCATATTGGGCACCTACCAATCTAGGGAGTTCATCTTTCATATATTTTTCCCTTTTCATACTGTTCCTGGGGTTCTCAAGGCAAGAAATCTGAAGTGGTTTGCCATTCCCTTCTCCAGTGGACCACGTTTTGTCAGAACTCTCCACCATGACCCATCCGTCTTGGGTGGCCTACACAGCATGGCTCATAGTATTATTGAGCTCTACAAGACTGTGGTCCATGTGATCAGTTTGGTTAGTTTTCTGTGACTGTGGTTTTCATTCTGTCTGCCCTCTGATGGAGAAGGATAACAGGCTTATGGAAGCTTCCTGATGGGAGAGACTGACTGTGGGGGAAATTGAATCTTGTTCTGATGGGTGGCCAAGCTCAGCAAATCTTTAATCCAATTTTCTGTTGATGGGCGGGGCTGTGTTCCCTCCCTTTTGTTTGGCCTCAGGCCAAACTATCAGTTCAGTTCAGTTGCTCAGTCATGTCCGACTCTTTGCGACCCGGTGAATCACAGCACGTCAGGCCTCCTTGTCCATCACCAACTCCCGGAGTTCACTCAAACCCATGTCCATTGAGTCGGTGATGCCATCCAGCCATCTCATCCTCTGTCGTCCCCCTCTCCTCCTGCCCTCAATCCCTCCCAGCATGAGGGTCTTTTCAAATGCGTCAGTTCTTCACATCAGGTGGCAAAAGTATTGGAGTTTCAGCTTCAACATCAGTCCTTCCAATGAATATTTAGGGTTGATTTTCTTTAGGATGGACTGGTTGGATCTCCTTGCAGTCCAAGGGACTCTCAAGAGTCTTCTCCAATACCACAATTCAAAAGCATCAATTCTTCGGCACTCAGCTTTCTTTATAGTCCAACTCTCACATCCATTCATGACCACAGGCCAAACTATGGTAGGGGTAATGACTGTAATGGCAACCTTCTTCAAAAGGACTTATGCACACACTATTTTATTCAGTGCCCCTGACCCACAGCAGGGCACTGTTGACCCACACCTCCACCAGAGACTCCTGTCCACTCACAGGTGAATCTGGCTCAGTCTCTTGTGGGGACACTGCTCCTGTCTCCTGGCTCCTGGTGTGCACATGGCTTTGTTTGTTCCCTCCAAGAGTCTGTTTCCCCTGTCCTATGGAAGTTCTGTAATCAAACCCCACTGGCCTCCAAAGTCAAATTTACTGGGTGTTCTCAATCCCTTTACCAGAACCCCAGGTTGAGAAATCTGTTGTGGGTCCTAGAACTTTCTTAATGGTGCGAGAATATCTTTCATATAATTGTTCTGCAGTTTGTGGGTCATCTGCTCGGTGGCTCTATGGTGGGGCTAATAATGACTTCCTCCAAGAGGGCTTATGCTACACACTATGTAACCCAGGTCTGCCTCAGCCAGAGCCCCTGTCCCCGCAGCAGGTCACTGCTGACCCATGTGTCCACAGGAGACACTTAAACACTCAAAGGCAGGTCTGGCTCAGTCTCTGTGAGGTCTCTGGGTCCTGGTGTACACAAGGTTGGGTTTGAGCCCTCCGAGCATCTCTGGCGTGCATGGGGTTTGATTCTAAATGCAATTTCACCCCTCCGACCATCTTGTTGGGGCTTCTCCTTTGTCCTTGTATGTGGGTTATTTTTTTGGTGGGATCCAACGTTCTCCTGTCAATGGTTGTTCAGCAGCGAGTTGCAATTTTGGAGTTCTTGCAGGAGAACATGAGTGCACATCCTTCTACTCTGCCATCATTAGGCATCCTACCTATATATATATATACACTGCCATGTGTAAAGTAGACAGTGGGAAGCTACTGTATAGCACAGGAAGCTCAGCTCCATACTCTCTGATGACCTAGAGAGTGGGATGGGAGAGTGGGAGGGAGGTCCAAGAGGGAGGGTATGCTGCTGCTGCTGCTAAGTCGCGTCAGTCGTGTCCGACTCTGCCCCATAGACGGCAGCCTACCAGGCTCCTCCGTCCCTGGGATTCTCCAGGCAAGAACATTGGAGTGGGTTATGCATACATGTACCTGATTCACTTTATTGTACAGCAGAACCTAACACAACATTGTAAAGCAATTACATTCCAATAAAAACAGTAGGTGCAGCACAGATCATCTTGTATCTTGTAATGGTCTCATATGTCCTTATTTAAGTCTGCATGAACCCAGATGAAGCAATTATTAATATATCCTGGTGGCTCAGAAGGTGAAGAGTCTCCCTGCAATACAGGGGACCTGGGCTCAATCCTGCATTGGGAAGATTCCCCTGGAGAAGAAAATGGCAACACACTCCAGTATTCTCGCCTGGAGAGTCCCCATGGACAGAGGAGCCTGGCATGCTCCAGTCCATGGGGTCACAAAGAGTAGGACGTGACTGAGAGACTAATTACAGCACATTATTCATTTATTGATATCAATTTTTCTAAATAGTTCACTTGAACAATAAAACTTGCAAGACTTTGCTTACTAACAGCTTATAAATCTCCGTGTAACGTGATTCCTAGATATATGCTTTACTCATTCAACTTAAACGTCTTCATTAGGGTAGCACTTCCAAAGAATGCTGCACAGAATGCCAATCCCCCCGATGACCTATGGAAAAAGTTTCCTTAGATAAATGCATCTAAGAAATACTACATAGTGATTTCTCTTTGATATTTTCAATGAACACTTGTCTATTAAGGGATCTAAAGAGTTATGTACAAAATAATCCTTTTACTTTGTTTAATTTGGCATTTCCACACTATTACAAGTCTCTCTCTTTTTTTTCAAGTAACATCTATTAATATTCTTTGGATCTGGTGTTCTATGGAATATACTCTGGAAAATATTTTTCTAAGAGTAATGAAGTTAATAAAGATTATGTCTACAAATTCTTTAACTCATTTAAGGGACAAGCACTTCTGTTTTACTTATAATAAAAATCTCTATAACTTGCAGGGAGCTGATATCAAGGTCCATAGAATTTGGACTCATCTTCTGTAAATACTGTAGTGTTTCTGGATGTTGGGAAATTCATGAACAAGGCATAATTACCAGACTTTATCAGAATAAGAAGTAAGTAAAACAAATATTTAATGTTATAGACTGAGCATTTTAAAAACAAATTTTGAATGGCCAAGTGGTCCATTTAATAAGCCTATCAGTCTGCATGCTCTCCTTCACATCTGAAATCATCTACAGTTATTAATTCTGTATTTCCTGAGATTTTCTGACCCTCTTGGCAAGATCTATATGTCTGACAATATAATCTTAAATAGAAGCTGGGGCTTTAATTCCTGTGAAATTAGGTGGACAAGTCTTACTAGATAGAGTTTACTGTTGGCCATTATAGATGTCAAATTTTATTCAGTCAAGAGAATTACTGGAGTGTTTCATTGTGAGTTCCAGGCACAAGGATGGTCCAACTCTGTGACATTATCCAGGAAATTTCCAATAGTTAGAAACACAGGACAGCAATTCTCTCACTTGATGCCTGTTGGTGAAACTTGAACCTCTGAGCACTACTCAATGGTGTAAATGTTTCCTCTGCCTGCAACTCCTTCCTTGAACATTCCTCTTGGTGAAACCCTACTCATCCTTGAGGTTTCCATTCAAATACTTTTTTCTCAGAAAAAACTTACATGACCTCTCTCTCCAAAGTGATTCAAATCAGAGAACTATATTTGCTCTCTCTCACAGCAACCTATTCTTTTATAATTCTATATTTATTGGGGGTTTTAAATCACTAATACCTTTCTTTTCCATTAGACTTGACAAGGAATCTCTCAGAGGGCAGAGGCTTTTTTTGCTTTCATTTTTTTTTTTTTAAAGGTTAAAAGGATTAAAGTGTGCTTTCAAGAATCCTTCAGTTCCATCATATATTTTAATCCCCAGAGAATATATACCACATTTCGTTCAAGAGCCATCTTTTGCTTCAAGATAAAATGCAAGCTATTGGACTGACCACTTGTGTATCCCATCAAGCATGTTTATTTTCATCAAAATTTCCACAAAGGAGTAGTTTTAAATACAACAATTGACCTTAAGTTCAGGTGGTCACATTCAATTGCCTACCCCAAAGATTTAAGAAATTTTTTATTTCTCTTGTGTAGCTTTCATTTAACAAGATCCTTCCCCTGTCATTGAAAAGCATGTTGGTTAACAAGAAAAAGGTCATGGTGAGAGAGACACTATCTGTATAATCTCTGTGCCCATAATTAGATTGATTGCCACGGGGTGGTCTTTACATATTTAGATAAACTGTGAGAGCTTTTCCCCACAGGAAGGGATTATGCAGATTTTTAATCAGGGTCGTCTTTCCATTTTCCTTCTGAGAGTTTGTAAATGATAGATTGAATGCTGGTGGCTGTTCAGTGTAGCCTGGCTGCAGTGTCACCAAATGCTTAAACTTGCCTGGAGTGGCATAAAAAATAGCACTACTAATCAGAAGAAATGGTAACAGAGTTAATTTGTTCCAGAAAGGTAATGAGGAAAATAAGAGAAAGGGAATGGCTGCTGAAGAAACATTTTCCCTAATGTTTTTCCTCTTAGTTTTTTCAGATTTCCAAGGTGGGTAGTCGTTTTTTGTTTTTGTTTTTGTTTTCATTGATGCTGAAGACTGGGGAAGTGTTCAGGACCAAGCCACGTCTGATATGGCACTGAAGAAATGCTGAAAATGGGGCTAGAATGTTGGAAAAGAGATTGTCTATATAACCTTCTTTCCTCCTTCGCTTAGGACATCTAGATGGAAATGCTCAGAACTGGGAAAATTTTAGCCTGAAGATAAGGTGTGTGTGGACACTATAAAACTCCTAGAGGAAAACACAAGCAGAACACTCTTGAACATAAACCATAGTGACACCTTTTTTGATCCATCTCCAAGAATAATGGAAATAAAAACAGAAATAAACAAATGGAACCTACGTAAGCCCAAAAGCTTTTCACAGCAAAGGAAATGATAAACAAAATGAACAGACAATCCAAAGACTGGGAGAAAATATTTGCAAATGATGTGACCAATGTGGGATTAGTCTCCAAAATCTAAAACAGCTTATGAGGCTGAACAACATCAAAACAAACAGCCGACTCAGAAAATGGGCAAAAGACGTGAAAAGATATTTCTCCAAAGAGGACACACAGATGGCCAACAGGCACATGAAAAGATGTTCAACACTGCTAGTTACTAGCGAAATGCAAATCAAACTACAATGAGATATCACCTCACACAGGTCAGAATGGCTATCAAAAAATCCACAAACAACAAATGCTGGAAGAGGGGTGGAGAGATGAAAACCCTCCTAAACTATTGGTGGGAATGTAAATTGGTGCAGCCACTATGGAGAACAGAATGGAGGTTCCCTAAGAAACTAAAAATAAAGCTACAATTTGACCTTGAAATCCTATTCTGGGCATATATCCAGAGAAAAACATGGTCCAAAAGGATACATGCACCCCAGTATCACTGCATCACTTTACAATAACCAAGACATGAAAGCAACCTAAATGGCTGTCAACAGAGGAATATGCAAGGATGTGGTGCATATATACAATGGAATATTAGCCATTAAAAAGATGAAATAACTCCATTTGCAGCAACGTTGATGGACCTAGAGAGGGTCATACTGAGTGAAGTCAGATGGAGAAAGGTAAATATCATATGACATCACTTATATGTGGAATCTAGAAACAGTCATTTCAGTTCAGTCACTCAATCATGTCCAACTCTTTGCAACCCCAAGAATCACAGCACGCCAGGCCTCCCTGTCCATCACCAACTCCCAGAGTCCACCCAAACTCATGTCCATTGAGTGAGTGATGCCATCCAACCATCTCATCCTTTATTGTCCCCTTCTCCTCCTGCCCTCAATCTTTCCCAGCATCAGGGTCTTTTCAAATGAGTCAGCTCTTCACATCAGGTGGCCAAAGTATTGGAGTTTCAGCCGCAGCATCAGTCCTACCAATGAGCACCCAGGACTGATCTCATTTAGGATGGACTGGTTGGATCTCCTTGTAGTCCAAGGGACTCTCAAGAGTCTTCTCCAACACCATAGTTCAAAAGCATCAATTCTTCAGCACTCAGCTTTCTTTACAGTCCAACTCTCACATCCATACATGACCACTGGAAAAACCATAGCCTTGACTAGCCGGACCTTTGTTGACAAAGTAATGTCTCTGCTTTTCAATATGCTATCTAGGTTGGTCATAACTTTTCTTCCAAGGAGTAAACGTCTTGTAATTTCATGGCTGCAATCACCATCTGCAGTGAGTTTGGAGCCCAAAAACATAAAGTCTGACACTGTTTCCACTGTTTCCCCATCTATTTCCCATGACGTGATGGGACCAGATGCCATGATCTTAGTTTTCTGAATGTTGAGCTTTAAGCCAACTTTTTCACTCTCCTCTTTCACTTTCATCAAGAGGCTCTTTAGTTCTTCTTCACTTTCTGCCAAAAGGGTGGTGTCATCTGCATATCTGAGGTTTTTGATATTTCTCCTGGCAATCTTGATTCCAGCTCGTGTTTCTTCCAGTCCAGAGTTTCTCATGATGTACTCTGCATATAAGTTAAATAACCAGGGTGACAATATACAGCCTTGACGTACTCCTTTCCCTATTTGGAACCAGTCTGTTGTTCCATGTCCAGTTCTAACTGTTGCTTCGTGACCTGCATAGAGATTTCTCAAGAGGCAGGTCAGGTGGTCTGGTATTCCAATCTCTTTCAGAATTTCCCACAGTTTATTATGATCCACACAGTCAAAGGCTTTGGCATAGTCAACAAAGCAGAAATAGACGTTTTTCTGGAATTCTCTTGCTTTATCAACGATCCAGTGGATGTTGGCAGTTTGATCTCTGGTTCCTCTGCCTTTTCTAAAACCAGCTTGAACATCTGGAAGTTCACAGTTCATGTATTGCTGAAGCCTGGCTTGGAGAATTTTGAGCATTACTTTACTAGCGTGTGAGATGAGTTCAATTGTACGGTAGTTTGAGCATTCTTTGGCATTGCCTTTCTTTGGGATTGGAATGAAAACTGAACTTTTCCAGTCCTGTGGCCACTGCTGAGTTTTCCAAATGTGCTGGCATATTGAGTGCAGCACTTTCACAGCATCATCTTTCAGGATTTGAAACAGCTCAACTGGAATTCCATCACCTGCACTAGCTTTGTCCATAGTGATACTTTCTAAGGCCCACTTGACTTCACATTCCAAGATGTTTGGCTCTAGATTAGTGATCACACCATTGTGATTATCTGGGTCATGAAGATCTTTTTTGTACAGTTCTGCGTATTCTTGCCACCTCTTCTTAAAATCTTCTGCTTCTGTTAGGTCCCTACCATTTCTGTCCTTTGAGCTCATCTTTGCATGAACTGTTCCCTTAGTATCCCTTTTTTTTTTTTTTTTAAGAGATTTCTAGTCTTCCCATTCTATTGTTTTTCTCTATTTCTTTGCATTGATCACTGAGGAAGGCTTTCTTATCTCTTCTTGCTATTCTTTGGAACTCTGCATTCAAATGGGTAGATCTTTCCTTTTCTCCTTTGGTTTTTGCTTCTCTTCTTGTCTCAGCTATTTGTAAGGCCTCCTCAACACCCATTTTGCTTTTTTGCATTTCTTTTTCTTGAGGATGGTTTTGATTCCTGTCTCCTATACAATGTCACCAACCTCCATCCATAGTTCATCAGGCCTTCTGTCTATCAGATCTTGTCCCTTAAATCTATTTCTCATTTCCACTGTACAGTCATAATGGATTTGATTTAGGTCATACCTGAATGGTCTAGTGGTTTTCTCTACTTTCTTCAATTTCAGTCTAAATTTGGCAATAAGGAGTTCATGATTGGAGCCACAGTCAGCTCCCAGTCTTGTTTTTGCTGACTGTATAGAGCTTCTCCATCTTTGGCTGCAAAGAATATAATAAATCTGATTTCAGTGTTGACCATCTGGTGATTTCCATGTGTAGAGTCTTGTGTTGTTGGAAGAGGGTGTTTGCTATGACCAGTGTGTTCTCTTGGCAGAACTCTATTAGCCATGCTTCATTCTATACTCCAAGGCCAAATTTGCCTGTTACTCCAGGTGTTTCTTAACTTCCTACTTTTGCATTCCAGTCCCCTATAATGAAAAGGACTTCTTTTGGGGGTGTTAGTTCTAGAAGGTCTTGTAGGTCTTCATAGAACTGTTCAACTTCAGCTTCTTCAGCATTACTGGTCAGGGCATAGACTTGGATTACCATGATATTGAATGGTTTGCCTTGGAAATGGACAGAGACCATTCTGTCGTTTTTGAGATTGCATCCAAGTACTGCATTTCGGACTCATTTGATGACTATGATGGCTACTCCATTTCTTCTAAGGGATTCCTGCCTACAGTAATCCCACAGTACTACTGCCCACAGTAGTGCAACGGCTGCAACAGGCACGGAAGTGTGGCCGAGAGGAGCTACCCCCGTCTGAGGTAAGGAGCAGTGGCTGCGCTTTGCTGGAGCAGCTGTGAAGAGATACCCCACGTTCCAGGTAAGAGAAACCCAAGTAAGACAGTAGGTGTTTCAAGAGGCATCAGATGGCAGACACTCTGAAACCATAATCACAGAAAACTAGTCAGTCTAATCACACAGACCACAGCCTTGTCTAACTCAATGAAACTAAGCCATGCTGTGTGGGGCCACCCAAGATGGGCGGGTCATGGTGGAGAGGTCTGACAGAATGTGGTCCACTGGAGAAGGGAATGGCAAACCACCTCAGTATTCTTGCCTTCAGAACCCCATGAACAGTATGAAAAGGCAAAATGGTAGGATACTGAAAGAGGAACTCCCCAGGTCGGTGTGTGTGTGTTAGCTGCTCAATCGTGCCCGACTCTTTGCGACCCCATGGACTGCAGGCCACCAGGTTCCTCTGTCCATGAGATTTTCCAGGCAAGGATACTGGAGTGGGTTGCCATTTCCTTCTCCAGGGGATCTTCCCAACCCAGGGATCAAACCCGGGTCTCCTGCACTGCAGGCAGATTCTTTACCGATAGCTACAAGGGAAGCCCTAGGTCGGTAGGTGCCCAGTATGCTACTAGAGATCCATGGAAAAATAACTCCAGAAGGAATGAAGGGATGGAGCCAAAGCAAGAACAACACCCAGTTGTGGATAGAACTGGTGATAGAAGCAAGGTCCAATGCTGTAAAGAGCAATATTGCATAGGAACCTGGAATGTTCAGTCCATGAATCAAGGCAAATTGAAGTGGTCAAACAGGAGATGACAAGAGTGAATATCAACATTCTAGGAATCAGCAAACTAAGATGGACTGGAATGAGTGAATTTAACTCAGATGACCATTATAAAAAGAAACAATACCAGTGGATTTACAAAACAGAAAGAGACTCGAAGACTTGGAAAATGAACTTATGGTTGCCAGGGGGAAGGAATAGTAAGGGAGTTTGGGAAGGTCATGTACACACTGCTATATTCAAAATTGATAACAAACAAGGACCTATTGTATAGCATATAAAACTCTGTTCAATGTTATGTGCCAGCCTGGATGGGAGGGGTGTTTGGGGAAGAATGGATACATGTATCTGTGTGCCTGAATCCCTTCCCTGTTCACCTGAAACTACCACAATATTGTTAATTGGCTATTTTGTTGTTCAGTTGCCCAGTCGTGTCCGACTCTTTGTGACCCCATGGACTGCAGCATGTCAGGCCTCCCTGTCCCTCACCATCTTCCGAAGTTTACCCAAGTTCATGTCCATTGCATTGGTGATGCCATCCAGCCATCTCATCCTCTGATGTCCTCTTCTCCTTCTGCCATCAATCTTTCCCAGCATCAGGGACTTTTCCAATGAGTCAACAGTTTGCATCAAATGACCAAAATACTGGAGTTTCAGCTTCAGCACCAGTGCTTCCAATGAGTATTCAGGGTTGATTTCCCTTAAGATTGACTGGTTTGATCTCCTTGCTGTCCAAGGGACTCCAGGAGCCTTCTCCAGCACCACAGTTCCAAAGCATCAATTCTTTGGTGCTCTGCCTTCTTTATGGTCCAGCTCTCATAACTGTATGGGGCCACTGGGAAGACCATAGCCTTGACTATATGGACCTTTGTCGGCAGAGTAATGTCTCTGCTTTCCAACACAAAATAAAAAGTTTAAAGTTTGAAAAAAAAGATAAGAGGTCTGCTCTTGTCTACAAAAAGGGCTATCATGGAGACTTCCCTGGTGGTCCAGCGGTTAAGACTTTGCCTTCCAATGCAGAGGGTGCTGGTTTGATCCCTGATTGGGGAGATAAGATCCCACATGCCTCCCGGCCAAAAAAAGACCAAAACAGAACAGAAGCAATATTGTAACAAATTAAATAGAGACTTTAAAAACTGTCCACATCAAAAATAAGAAGGAGGCTCTCATAAAAGGAAAAAAGCTTTATTCTAGCCATTGCCAACAGAAGGAAGATGGTGCAAAGTGATGGGTAAAGAGGATTCTGAGCCTTCTCCTTTCTTCTTTTTCCATCTCTCCACACTTCATAACCACAGTTCATATTGGGGAAACTATCAATGGCTCTATAAATTTAAAATTTATCTTCAAGATAAGTTATTCTTATTAAAGTGTTATTGTTATTATTTGTAGTGTAATAGGTGTGAAGCCAAGATAAAATGCAAAACCAACTTTTTCCTTTATGGATGAGGCCCACCAGGCTTGAACTGACATAAACTGACATGATTCACGTGAGATAAATTTAAAAGGCTGGACCTCTATAATGAATAATTAGCTAAGTCATAGAATTTTTACAGCTGGAAGTTATCTAATCAAATGTCTTCATTGTTCAGATGAGCGTTAAGTTCTTGGCTCTACTTTGAGAACAGCAATAAAAGTTCTTGGCCGCTTTAGGAGACAATTCAAATGGGCTCTCACTACCTCCTGCATTAAATGTAAGCCAATGTTAGTACTGAATAGAGATTTAATAGAAGCCAGAAGTGATTTCTTGGATGCTGGCATGCTTATCTCGGAGACCACAGTTCTTACTTTCTGAACTGGCATTTTCTAAAGATTATTTTACCTGATATTTGCATTTGAGTGACAATTGCATTTGAGATCAAAATGGATAGTGATAAAATACACTTAGAGCATCCTTATAAATGAAAGCTTACTCTATAGCCCCTTGTAGTCCTAAAATAATCCTCATTAATTTTCCTTCATTTTGAATATTCCATTCTGAAGATTCTCATTGAAAAGCAGAGGGTAAAAGAGAGAAAAAGGAAGGCTGAATTGTAAAGAAGGTAATCCATCAACACTTATTTAACACAAATATTCTTTAAACACTTTAGTGCACACTTTTGTATGCACTAAATTATCTCATTTGGTTCTTTAAACATCTCCATGATGTAGGTGATCTTCCATTTATAAATGAAATAAACTAAGACTAAGTGATGAATAATGGATGAAACTAAGTAATGAAATAATAAGCAGTAACCAAGTAGTTGATAAATTCAGATCTGATTTCAATTTTCCTTTTATTACATCATCTTTGAAGCTTGGACTATACTGAGTAAAAAGATGTGAAAATAGGAGATGTTAAAGACAGGCACAAAAAGAAGCATCCTGAGTAACTGCCTGCAGAAGGGTAAAGACGGAACTTACTGCAAAATAATATGACCATATAGCCTGGATGATGTGGACACTCTCCATCCAGATGGAGAAAAAATTCTGTTTTTAAACTCTGCGCGTGTGTGTAGAGTTTGAGAGTTAACACTGACATCTAAGAACCAGCTCACTAATTAAACCTGTTAACTACTGAAAAGCCCAATCACAGCCCAGTGAGAGGAGCTGATCATTTGTTAATTAGTCCTCAAATAAAATCTTTTTCCTCAGTGGCTAAATATTATGTAACCTACCGCATCTCAAGAAATGCACAATGGACTCTTTTCTCCACCTAGGAAAAATATATTCATCAAATATATTGATCCCTGGATAATTATTTAGAACAACAGATATCCAACTAAAATTTACTGGGATGTTTAGTGAGGATTATGCAACTTCAGTATAATATTAGAATTAAGTATAATGTTAGAATTATGTCAACAGCAGCCATACAATAGAGAAGTGTATTTCTCTCATTTAAATAACTAAATACCCGCCAATATTTATTCAGTGGATAATTGTGATCTAGTTGAAAAGACAAAAATAATACTTCCTGGAAGTCAGAAAGGGTGACTATAAGGAAGGAGTTTATTTAAATGAAGAGAGAGAAGAATGCTACATGTGAAACACCTTTTAAAAGCCATCATATCTTTTCTATACATTGAGATGGGATTGTGGAATTTTAATAAATTAACACTGACATTAAAGAATGATTATTAAAGAATAATAATTTATTCTTGAGGGCCTTGATTTAACTTTCCATGTATATGTTTCTTTCAACCATACTGTTTAAGGATGTTGGAGTTTGACATACAATAATTCTTCTTACGTGGGCTTCCCCGGTGGCTCAGAGGTAAAGAATCTGTCTGCAATGCAGGAGTTGCAAGAGATGCAGGTTCCATCCCTGGGTCAGGAAGATGCCCTGGTGGAGGGCATAGCACCCGCTCTAGTATTCTTGCCTGGATAATCCCACGGACAGAGGAGCCTGGAGGGCTAGTCCATGGGGTCACAGAGAGTTGGACATGACTCAAGTGACTTAGCATACACGCACACACGCACGTTCTCCTTATGTGTCTGTAATCAGTTCTATAATAAATAGGTAATAAACAATAATTTTAAAATAAAAAGAATTAAATAAGGTAACAGGGACCAGATTTACCTTCCTATCTGAAACAACTAAACAATTATACATGTCTTTGAAACAGTGGTTTTCTGACACTGACATCAGACAACACAAGACACTAAGCCCTAAGAGAGGGGAAACAAACAAGATGTCTCAGTTTACTGACTGCAGAGAGTTTCCAGGCTGCAGTGCAGGAGAGAAAATGAGGTAGAGTCCTGTCTGAGTTAAGAAGACAGAGTTAGGCTAAACCAGTGTCAACTACTAACTGGAACTTGCCAATGGCATTTGCGTCTGCCTCTGCAGGGACTGAAGCCTGTGCAGCTGTTGACCTTTGACACACCCTGAAGGGAGTTCAGGATGGGGAATGAGGCCCTTTGTGCTCCAAGAAAACTGGTAGAACAAGTCTCCAGATACATATTTTCATGACCTGATTTTATGAGCCCAATCCTTGTATCTCCCCATATCTAGAAAAGCACTAAATTCTGTCACAATGACATCAGCAGCTCGTGACCAGCAAAAAACCTTTCGTAAGATACGTTTTGATTGCATTAACTCCCCCCTCACCAAAATCACATATATTGATCTTCCCCCTCTTTAGAGCACTTTCTCAGAGCTAACTGAGATGCTGTCTCCCAGCCTATAGTCCTCATTTTGCCTCAAACTTAACTCATAACTTTCACGTTGTACATCGTTTTTAGTCGACACCAGTGAGAATTCATAGGGCCAAATATTCAAGAGGAGAGAGGTACACAGAAGCAGAGTTCTGAAGATCTCAGCGGATCCCCCTTAGATCTTCTGCTGAGCATGAGTGGAAGAGACCATAAGAGGGGAAAGAAAGAACCATCTAAAAAGAGAAGAGCTAACAATCTCTGGAAGTTCCACAGGACCAGGAACAGTGTGTTTCTTTCAGAAAAAAATAAAAAGGAAAAGTTGCAAATTTACAGGACATTGAAGTACTCCAAAGGGTATTATCTCAACTAGACTATAGGCTGTTCTGGTCCCACTTCACAAATATTAAAAGCAAGCCTCAAGAGGATCAAACTATTTCCAAGTAACTTAATTTCAATTAAGGGGGAAAAGTTCAAGAATAGCTATAAGAATACAAAAGTATCTAACACAATGTAAAATTCACAATGTCTGACATCAAATGAAAAATCACAAGGCATATAAAGAGTAGACCAATACAACCCATAATAAGGAGAAACAGCTATAGAAACAGATCTATAATTACATGGGTGATGCAGTTAGCAGATGAGAATGTTAAAATGGTTATTATAACTACATTCTGTATGTTCAAGAAGGCAGTGTAATGCTTGAACATATTAAGGAGAGACATAGAAAATATAAAAAAAAGACCCAAACAAAACTTTTAGAGGCAAACCATGCAAGAGCTAGAATAAAAAAAAAAAAAGTACTCTGGATGGAATTAACAGTGGATTCGATGCTGAAAAAGTAAAGATGAATGGGCAAAAAGACATGCAGTAAAAACCATTAAAAATGGCAGAAAAAGGACTGCAAAAATAGAGCTTCAATGACCTGTGTTACAATTTCAAGCAGCCTACTATATATGTTGCTCTGACTGAGTTTTCTCTGAATTAATTAAATTTTCCTCTGCTGGGAAGAATGTGAATGCTAGACATAAATTAAATTATAGAAAAATAAATAATATGATATCCCTGGGGGGAAAAATTGTAGGCAGTCATCCAGGGCTGATATGCTAGTCCTCAGTGACAGGAACTCAGACTCTCTTTATCTTCTATTTCTGCATGCATGACTTCCGGTCCCCAAAGTCACCTCAAGGTCCCAGATGCTTGCAGGAACTCTAAAAATTACTTTCCACATTCCAGAAATCTGGAAAGAGGATACTTCCCAGAACTTGCACAAGCTTCTGTTTACAACCAATTGGCAAGAACCAAGCCAAATATCAGAATGTAGCTACACGTGATGCTGGGAAATGCAATGCTTATTTTGGTTAGTCACATACATAGTAAAAATCAAGGGTTCTGTTTCTATGGTTCAATTGGACAGTGGACATTGGAGGAATAATAAACGCTCTCTCCCATACAGTAAAATGGAAAGAAAAATATCAGGCAAAAGCTAGCATGTGTCAGGACTGAGATGGAGATGCTGTTGTTGTTCAGCTGCTCAGCCATGTTCCACTCTCTGCAACCCTATGGACTGTAGCCCTCCAGGCCCTTCTGTCCCTGGAATTTTCCAGGCAAGACTACTGAAGCAGGTTGTCATTTCCTCCTCCAGGGATCTTCCTGACCCAGGGATTGAACCCACTTCTCTTACATTACCTGCAATGGTAGGGCGTTCTTTACTACTAGCACCACCTGGAAAGCCCATGGATAATAAATATAAGAGGGAGACTTTAGCAGAGAAATATAGAAGTAATAGATACAATTCATACAGCACAACAACTCATGGATTAAAACTCTTCTCAAAAACAAATGATATTATTTTTATTGCAAATATCAGGAATACTTTACTAGTATCTAAACTGATTCTAGAAAAGACTTCTATGTGCCAAGGAAAAATGAAAATATAAATGATTTCTTCTCATATAGAATTTTTAATTTTGTTTTGTTGCATAGTCGAGGTAAGGCTATTCTCTCCCAGTTAGTCAATCATTTATATCAGCAGGGACTCATGGATATTTATTTTATACTTTGGATTATAACCCAATTTATCTTGTACAAATTGTTCCAGCTCTGGCCATTGGGAGCTCTTTCAATTAGCTCCCTTGTCCTTTAGACATATTTCCATCATTGTGGTTTGTTTCTTCTTAAACACTTTATTAATTTTCCACACTACAGTCAACTACTTTTAAATACCAGATACAGATTTTTGCACACACTCCTGCTCAATTCTGTTCTCTTGGCATTCATCAATAATTCTAATACACTGAAATAATTTGGCTTTTTCATCTTTCAATTTTCATTTTAATTATCTCACCACATTTTGGTTCATCAGCAAATCTGAGTTCATTCAAATACTCAAGACAAGATTCAGGCCAGAGTCCTATGATCTCCTACTAAAGACATCTCTCTCTTTATATACATATATACATATTTTTTTCTTTTTTATCCTTCCAGCTTTCCCCTGTAGCCCTAATTAGAACTCTTTTGGTGCCTTATTCATTCAGATAAAAATGAATTTTATAATATTATCCTCTAGCTCAATTTATCCACAAGAACAAATAAAAGAACAGGAAGTCTAAGGGGAAAGTTTCATGTAAAGAATAATAATTATGGATGGTTCACAGCTCAGAAGGAAAAGGAGAGAGTCGATGGGAGGAGAGACTCTGGAATTTTATCTTTCCCGGGAAGGAAATCATTATCAGGTTTGGAGGACAAAAAGCAAGGAATGAAAGATGAATTGGAGTCACCTCCACTTCTTCACAGGGACTGTGTGACAGCAAACCAAAAGAGAAACAGCACAAAAATGTTTCAAGGTCCCATTTGTTTCTGTTGGTAAGGAGGAGAGAAGAAAAGGGTCGTTCTAGGAACTGGCAGACAATAAGAAAAGCAACCACAGTCGTGATAAGCATGTATGTGGAGTTTGAAAATAAATGAATACTGCAAGCCTTTAGTATCAAATAGATAAACAAAAACCTCTGGTTACTTCAATTTCAGCTTCCATTGCTATACTGTCTGGTTTCTGATGCTTCTTAACTAGTTTCTTCGATACAACAGCATTTCTTCAAAAGGAAAGCTCTATACCTGGCTTACACAATCCAGTGAAAACACTATTAAGAAAGAAAGAAGAAAAAAAAAAGAGCAGAGGAAGGGGGAAGAAAGAAGTAGGTGAAGGAGATTAAAAGGTATAAAATCTCCAGTTACAAAATAAATGAGTCACAGGGATAAAATGTACAGTGTAGGGAATATAATCAATAATTATTATATAACATGTTTGCATGGTGACAGATGGTAACTAGACTTATGGTGGTGATCATTTTGAAATGTATGGAACTCCTGACTCACTGTTCTGTGTATCAGGAACTACCAAATTGTTGAAGGTCAATTATATTTCAAAAATGAACAAGCTCATAGAAAAAGAGATTAGATTTTTGGTTACCAGAGACTGGGGCTAGGGAGAGGGGAAATTGGACAAAAGCAATCAAAAAGTACAAAGTTCCAGTTATAAGTAAATACTAGGGATGATATACAATGTGATAAGTATAATTAACACAAACATAATTAACACTGATGAGTGTTATACATGGACTTCCCTGGTGGCTCAGACAGTAAAGAATCCGCCTGCAATGCAGGAGACCTGGGTTTGATCCCTGGGTTATATATGAAAGTTATTAAGCAAGTAAACCCAGAGTTCTCATCAGAAAGAAAAAAAAAATTTTATTTCTTTAATTTTGTATCTATATGACATGATGGCTGTTCATTAAATTTATTGTGGTAATCATCTTATGATGTATGTAAGTCAGATCATTGTGCTGTACACCTTAAATGTATCCAGTGCTGTGTGTCAATTATGTTTCAATAAAACTAGGGGGGAAAATGCAATTACAAGGACTTCTGAGGTTTTCAAAATGCTTCTCCGAGTGAGGTCAGCAAATCCAATTTAGGACCTGAGACATTCCCCAGAAGAAATGTTTAATCACTTGTCAAGTGTGTTCATTCGGTGTGCTCAGGTGGTGATAAGTACTATCCACAGAATGCCTCCTACTACACGCAAATTCTCATGTTTCCCCTAATTCTCATAACAACCCTCCAGGAGAGGTGTGTTCTTTTCATTTGCAGATTTGGAACTGAGTTTCGGAATGCTTCAGTAGCTTGCACATGCAGCAAGAACAATACCCAGTCATTCTGGAAGCAAAGCCCTCTGTGAATCCCCTATGTTACATGGTTTTATCCCAACCCAGCAACTCTCTGGGGCCTCAAAGATACTGAACAACTGTTAACACAAGATAGGAAACTTTGTGTTGGAAATCGAGATGTTTACCTCTCTGAATGCCATGGGATGTAAAAACGAGATTTTAAGCCTTATAACTCAGTGTCTGACTTCAGATATAGACTTTTTAAAATTTATTTTGAGAGGAAAATTGCTTTACAATATTTTATTAGTTTCTGCTGGACCACAACATGAATCCGCGACATGTATACATATATTCCCTTCCTCTTGAGCCTCTCTCCCTCCCTCCCCCACCTCTCTAGTACCATACAGTAAATTTTGACAATATGGATTTTTGCTCTTCCTGCTCCATGTGAGTTTAACTGCATCATAGCTGGATAAATAAGTTATTGAGAATTTCAATCTTTTACTTGATCTCTCAAAAGAAAGTTTAGATCAAAAGAAATGACTTGAGATTGATGAGAACTCATAGAAGCTGTGACTTAAAATTAACTTTTTTGCCAGTGGCAAGAAACATTTATTGAATCTTATGGTATGTCAGAAAACCCCAAGTTCATTCTCAGGGCAGCACTTATTTTTTTCTTTTCTGCCTCTGCCTCCTCCGTAAGCTATACTTATATCTACATATATCCTCAAAGGTCTAGGTGATATTTCAATTTTTCATCAATCCCAAGCTAATTTATGGTTATTGAAAAAAATTAAGAGCCAGCATATAACATCAGATCTTATTTCTTCTAAGTTTGCTCAAGGGAGCATGTTTGTGTTTCTCTTCCTTCCACCTGCCAGAGAATATTTACCTGACTGGTAGTACTTTGAAGTCCTGGCTGATTAACATTCTGGAAGAAGCTTGACAAAACTGCTGCTCCTGAAATTTTTTTCATGAGCACATTCTTGTTAGAAGATAGCATTCTTCAGTCTGCAGTCTGATTTTTCTCCAGTCTCAGCAGTCTCCTGGCTTGGGGCCACCGTAAACTAGAAGGTCTTTTGTTTTCTCAACCTCAGTTAAAGTTGATGGGTTTAGTTGTTATTGCTTCGCTTAGCACACGACTGTATTTACTGCCATTTAATGCAAGCTGTGCGTCTTGCCACCTAGGTCTCCAAGGCAGTCATCTTAGGAAATTTCTTTGAATCTGTGGTTAGACAGTTCACTTTGTGCTCTCGAATCTTAAGTGATGACATCGCGACCCACCTTGCAAAGCAAGAGCTGGAAGGTGTACAAAAGAGACCCTAGTGAAGCTTGAATATCTCTTAGTTCAAACCAAATTAGATTCTCAAAGTCTGAGAACAGGTCTCCAGAACCATCTCAGTGACATGTATGTCCCAGATTCCGAACTCCACTTAGAAATATATAGAGAGGGAAGAGATCTGATCATTGAAGTGTCTAGACAAAGTAATGCCTGACCTGTGAACTTGACTACTTAGAAATTCTTCCCCTAGTCCTTAGGAAGACAAAACACCTCTTCTCCCTCTGGGAGAGGGTTCAAGTCATTGGTTTTCTATAGCAGAGACACAGGAGGTACCCTTATGACTCATCCACCTTGTCTTCAGAGAACCAACTGGAGGCAACCAACACACACATCAACCAACAATGATGTGTGTGTGTGTGTGCGTGCGCATGCACGCACGTACACACTCAGTGATGTCTGATTCTTTGTGATCTCATGGACTGTAGCCCACCAGGCGACTCTGTCCATGTGATTCTCCAGGCAAGAATACTGGAATGGGTTGCCGTTTCCTTTTTCCAGAGGCTCTTCCCAACCTAGGGATGGAACAAATGTCTCTTGCGTTGGCAGGCAAATTCTCTACCACTAGCGTTACCTGGGAGGCAATGATAGCACAATGGCGATCATCAGCATCTTTTCTGGATCAGTGAGCCTGGCGGTGCTGTTTGGTGCCTGTCCCTTGGCATCATCGTATTGCAACATGACAGCTCAGCTTTTGGCATTTTGGTGCCATGCCTTGGTAATCAGATTCAGTGATACACTGCTCAAAATCAAAAAATTCAAAACTCCCAGAATCCTACATCGAGCCTGATTTATTTTCTCCTGTGATTCATCATGAAAACTGAAAGTGTTAGTTGCTCATTCATGTCCTACTCTTTGTGACCCCATGGGACATAGTTCTCCTTTTAAAATTTGCTCCTCCATCCATAGCCCTAGGAGGCTGATAATCTTCTAGGCTACGGTCTTTTTCAGAACTATCTTCTGCTCATCATCAAAGTTTCACTCCAACTAATATAACTACAGTTATATATATATATATATATACTACTGGCAAGAAATCTAGCATTTTCTCTTTTTTCAGCTATTTGAAAAGTAATTAGGATTCTTGTCCCATTGTGAGGAGCATGGCTGGATGGGAGCCAGAGTGGGACTTCTAATGGGAGGGGCCAAAGGTAGGGCTCCTCTTTTCCCACATTGCAAGAAGGCAGAATGTATCTCATCCAGCGGTTAAAGCAAACACTACTAGCCCTTTGCTGGATTCCTCATTAACTATGATCTATTTAACTGGGATTTATAGAAAACTACTCTGCTATCTCTTCCACTATCCGTGGATCTGTTTGTATTCCAGGCTGGATGATTATCATGAGTATAAATATTTCTGTCTGTTTTGGTGAGCTCTTACAAGTAGATAGGAAAGGTTGAGTCCTACTAATCTGTAAGTCTGGACTTTGCAGTTGCACTGGGTATCAAACATGTGTGAGTAGGTGCCATGGGGAAGTCTGACCCCCAGTGGCTATTATCAACTGCTGCACATCTTCAGAAAGGGGATACGGCCGGAGGTCAAAGTCAACAACAGAAGAGCATCTTGAAGCTGTATAGCAATACATGTTGTTGCTTGGTCTTCTGCAATGCTTTCATTAGGAAAAGCTGACGTGTCACAATTAGGAAAATGTATCAGTAAACACACTGAATCAGATGTTTTAGCAACCAGAAACACGAAAATAGACTAAATCAGTTTATATTTGGGGATTTCTATTTTTATAGCCATCACCTATCCGCAAGTTGTCACTCTGGCTTTCTTATCACCACAAAATAAAGCTGGTCATATTTTTTCAGACAATGTTTCAAAGAGCGGCCCTGATTTCCTGTTATACTGCATTTGTTCCAAATTTTCATTTCAAAGGACTACAGATTCACAGAAAGTTGCAGAAATATTAGAAAAATCCCATGTAACATTTCCCCAATTTCTCCCTATGGTAACATCTTACATGAACTACAGCACAACAGGGAAACTAGGAAATTGATACTGTTACAATTCACATAGCTTATTCAGATTTTACCAGTTTTACCTGTGTGTGTCTATGTGTGTGTTGTTCTATGCAATTTTATCGTATGTGTGGACTCATGTAGCTACCAAAGGTTTGAGAACATTATTTAAATGGAATCATACATTATGTGACCTTTCAATACTGTCATTTTTTCAGTTAGCACGATTCCCTTGAGACCCATCCCAGTTGAAGTGTGTGTTAATCATTTCTTCCTTTTTATTACTAAGTAGTATTCCATGGTATGGATGTGCCACAGTTTCTTTAAACCATTCACTCACTGAAGGATGTCTGGACTGTTTCCAGTTTTTGCCTATTACCAATAAAACTGCTGTGAACACTTGCACACAGGTCTTTGTGTGGGTATAAGTCTTCATTTCTCTGAGATAAATACCCAAGAGTATGATTGTTGAATCATAAGGTTCATGTCTTTTAGTTTTCCAAGCAACTGGCAAACTACTTTCCCAAGTGGCGGTACAGTTTTACGCTCCCACCAGGAAAGGACAGAATCTATTTCCTTCCATCCTTGCCAACATCGTGTACTGTCAGTATTTTTCATTTTAGCTGCTCTCACAGATGTGTGGTTGTCTCCACTTTTAAATAACATAAGGTATCATTAGGTTCTTACCATCAAAACCCAAGAAAAAAGCACGGGTACCTTGATGAATGACACACACTTAGTTGTGTGAATCACTTTGCCCTGTGATTCAATAACTTTGCAAAAGCCTATAATGATAAAAGTTCAGGATGAGATGGCCTTGTGAAACACATCAAATTTTGACTAGATCAGGTGGGTTCATTTTTAACAACTTACTGACCTAAGACAGTAATATATTTCTTGCTACCCAAACATTATTGACTGGAGTGCTCCAATATTCATTTATATAACAAATCACTGGCCACATGCATTAGTTTCTGCAATAATCTGCCAGTCAATAATGTGTCAAAGCCATTTTTGTCAGGCAAAGTCCAAAAAAAAAAAAACCAAACCAAACAAAAAAAACCATGACAATTACTCAATTAATTGTGCTGAGTTAGGAGGTGATTATCCTTAAAAATGTTCCTGGCAGTTATCTAGAAATGAAACACACTACCCTCTTACTTCTGTGTTTGCTTCTTGAGTGTATTAATGTTTCATGAGTCCCACATACCTTTTTTTCCCCCTAGTATGTTACACCGTTAAGTATAGAAGGGGGAGTTCGGTCCACTTCTCTATGGAGACCTTATGCAGATTTCAACTTCTGACTTCCTATCGGCATGTATTACCTCATTATTATTTCACTTCCTGGGTTGCAGGTACAGTGAAGTTTATCAGCCTTGGATCCTAATCTCTGTCTTCCCCCAGACTGGAGCTCAGTGGGTCAGCTCCTCTGGTTGTCTAGCATTGGAAGTAAGCAGAATTACTGCTCTGGAATCTGTTTTTCTATCACAGGATGAGAATATGATCAGCATTGCATTCTGTGCTCAAAAAAATCCCTTCAAATATAGGGGACCCAACTGAAATCCTTTGAGCCATATTTTAGCTTTTTATGTATTTCAATTATGAAGAAGAGTGATCTGGGATAACATGAATGCAACACAACCCAGCCAGTTGGAATGGAGCAGCCCCATAAAATTACTAAAACACAGAGGGAAAAAAAAAAAAGAATACAGACCTCCATCAATTTAAGCTACCACCATTATGAAAGTATTCAAATCAAAGAGAATACTAAAATCGTAAATGCCTCCATTTAAAGACTCTTCTGCAAGAAGGAAGAAAAAAAGTCACAGAGTGGAAAAAACAGTTGAAAACAAAACTCCACTACTTTGCCTCCTTTTGAGCTATTCAAAAGGCACTGTCTTTTACGGAGGAACATACAGAAGTGTGGTTTTTTCCCAGATACCATTTTGGTGGAAATGTGTTGATGGACACCAGTCCTAGGGGATGTTTCCCTCTGCCCTGTCAGCTTGATGGGGATAGTAAACAGGATTAAAAAAAAAAAAAAAAAAACCCTTGAATCTAAAAGAGCTTGTAGTTCATTGATGCTTCTCAGTAGATATGAATAACTAACTATGGAAATATTTTGCCCCCTGGTCAGTTTGAACACTTGTCTTTCTTTTTTGGCATAGGACAGGAAGTCCTCCCCAGAACTATCACAAGTCTCAAATCTCAGGTCCCCAGTTGTATGTGGCATGTGTTTTTTGCCCAACTTTTATCAAAGAACAAAGTTCAAAGGACATCAGAATCTACAGTTCAAACAGTCTCAGAGGAAGATAAAACAGGGCCAGTTTTAATGAGAGAACAATGGAAAAAAGGAATTCCAATGAATAATGCTCCAGCCGTCTTTTTTCTAAGACTCCTTGTGAAATAATGTGCACATTCTCAGAATGCATTTTTCTTTCTCTTCTCTTGAGGCATGATCAAGACTTTATTTTGTGTGGCTGTGGGATGTGAAGGTTCTGCTGTTTTCCCCCATCTTATTGTCACTTCATCTTTGTTAAGAATAGTTCAGAGGTTTTTCCTAGACTCTTATAGAAATCTAGAGTAAATGAGTTTTGTCCTGAGGTCTGCTGATGCCTTGTTTATCATTCCTCTCTGGGACTCCTATTACTTAAAACCTTACATTATATGCAGATGACTTAAGATCATTCCAATAACTTATTCCTAATATAGCCAGCATCCCTAAATTCTATTCATCATATCC
Source organism: Budorcas taxicolor (assembly GCF_023091745.1). Lineage (NCBI taxonomy): Eukaryota > Metazoa > Chordata > Mammalia > Artiodactyla > Bovidae > Budorcas > Budorcas taxicolor. The sequence goes on from NC_068933.1 coordinate 28,144,479, forward strand.
TTTCTTTAAAGAAAAACATTATTCACATCTTTAATTCCAGAGGAGGGATAATCTCCAAACTAATACTACCTAATACCCACTAAAATTTAAAAGTCCAGTCACTTTCTTATGCGCTAAGTGTTCAATTATAAGCAAGAAACCTGAGACTGATACATGAGAAGTAAGAGAAACCATAAAAAAAGGTTTTAATTGAGAATTTTCCCCACCATCTATGCTTTCTGCTCCCCCACACTTCAAGTACTGTCATAATCACCAATTCCCTACAAACTCTATTTTCTATTTTTTCTATAGTTTTGATCAGAAATATTTTAAAAACTATTTCTAAGGGCATTGTGGCTGAAGGAATGGATTGAGAGCATCAGAAAGTTAAAAGGGAATACTACTTTCTTCATTGCTTCTAGATCAATCACCCCCTTCCTCTTTCTACGTGTGCTCACCCCTCCTTGGCTACTCTATTTTCTATCAGTCTTTTTAATCAGCTCATATCTTCATTTTCTCACTTCAGCCTAGACTTTGTAGACCAGCCTTCAACGCTTTTCCATTCTCCTTCCTCTGAACCTGCCCAGCAAAACTCTAACTCTGGTCACTTCAACCATCTGCCTTCACCACTCCTACCCAGTTGGTGCAAAATTCCAGAAACAAAAGGGTCCGAGCAGAACTTTCTGAATGCTGACTGTACATTAGAATGACTTACGGAGCTTTTTAAAACTACTTTGCCCAAAACAATTAAATCAGCATCTCTTAAGTTGGAAACCGGGAATAAGTATTTTTTAAAGTTCCCCAGGTGATGCTATTAGTAGGCAGAGTTGAGAATCTGACCGGTCTAGCTGGATCTTCACCTTCAGTTTTCCTTCCCCTCAGTCCTAGTCCCTTTTTCCTTTTGATCTTGAATTTCTCCCCTCACTTCCTTAAAATAATTGATATTAGAAATAGTGGTCTTTGGGAAGAAATTCCAGCTACTCCCTGTTCCAATCCAGATCCCCTCAGCCTACTTACCTACATCTGTTTTCATCTCTAATCTTTACCTTCCAAATCAAAACAACAGGGAGTTTTCATTTTTAATTGAAGTATAGTTAATTTACAGGGCTACCCTGGTGGCTCGGTGGTAAAGAATCTACGTGCAGTGCAGGAGACACAGGAGATGTCGGTTCGACCCCTGGGTTGGGAAGATCCCCTGGAGGAGGGCATGTCAACCCACTCCAGTATTCTTGCCTGGAGAATCCCAAGGACAGAGGAGCCTGGAGGGCTACAGTCCATAGCACCACAAATAGACATGACTGAAGTGACTTAGCACATACACACACTTAATTTACAGTGCTGTGCCAATCTCTGCTGTACAGCAAAGTGATTCAGTTATACGCCTATATACATTCTTTTCCATTATGGTTCATCACAGGATATAGAATATAGCTCCCTCTGCTATACATTAGGACCTTGCTGTTTATCCACTCTAAGTGTAATAGTTTGTATATACCAACACCAAGCTCCCAGTCCATCCCTCTCCCTCCCTTACCCGCCTTGGCAAAGACAAATCTGTTCTCTATGTCTATGAGTCTGTTTCTGTCTTGTAGATAAATTCATCTGTGCCATGTATTAATTTCCATATATAGAAAAAGTGAAAGTGTTAGTTGCTCAGTCGTGTCCAACTCTTTGCAACACCATGAACTGTAGCCCACCAAACTCCCCTCTCCATGCAATCCACCAGGCAAGAATACTGGAATGGGTAGCCATCTTCTTCTCTAGGGGAATCTTCCTGACTCTGGGATCAAACCTGGGTGCCTGGCATTGCAAGCAGATTCTTTACCATCTGAGCCACCAGGGAAGCTATAAGTGATATCTTATTTACAAGTGATACCATACAAGTGATATCTTATTTATCTTTCTCTTTCTGACTTACTTCATTTAATATGATAATCTCCAGTTGCATCTATGTTGCTGCAAATGACATTATTTCGTTCTTTTTTGTGGCTGAGTAGTATTCCATAGTCAGAGAAGGCAATGGCACCCCACTCCAGTACTCTTGCCTGGAAAATCCCATGGACGGAGGAGCCTGGAAGGCTGTAGTCCATGGGGTCGCTGAGGGTCAGACACGACTGAGCGACTTCACTTTCACTTTTCACTTTCATGCATCGGAGAAGGAAATGGCAGCCCACTCCAGTGTTCTTGCCTGGAGAATCCCAGGGAAGGGGAGCCTGGTGGGCTGCCGTCTGTGGGGTCGCACAGAGTCAGACACGACTGACGCGACTCAGCAGCAGCAGCATTCCATAGTATATATGTATTACATCTTTATGTCTTCATTGACAGATGAATGGATTTATGGTAGGTTATCTCCAAGTCTTGGCTATCGTGAATAGGTGTGCTATGAACATACAGGTACATGTATATTTTTGAATTATAGATTTGTCTGGGGATATTCCCAGGAGTTGGATTGCTGGGTCATGTGGTAATTCTATTTTTAGTTTTCTGAGGAACCTCCACACTGTTTTCCATGGTGGAGGCACCAACTTACATTTAAACCAACCGTAGAAGGGTTCAACAGGGAGATCTTTTTTGGTCTCAGTCTCCCTGCCTCTGCTCTTACTCCCATCCCCACCCACCTCTCAGCATCTTTACTCCACTTATTTCTTCCATCTTACTCTAAACCTTCCAACTCTCCTTATCTTCGAGTTTTTCCCATCAACATCTAAACATATTCAAATGATCACCACCTTTAAAGTACTGCCTCATCCATGCATTGCGCTTTCACTGGGCTCTTTTCCATTTCAGCTGAGCTTTTTGAATGACAATTTCTAAGTTTTCTCCATTTTATCATGATCTATTCACTTCTCAAGCTATTGCAAATGATTTCCAGTTGAAAATCTGAGTCGATAGTTTCATATTCTGAGTCAATAATTAACTTTTTATTGTTAAATCCAACAGACATTTTCTCTTTTTCCCTTTCTTGATCTCTTAGAGCTTGGTTCATCTCATTATTTAAGTTTTTGATGCTTTCTTTTCCCTTGGCTTTTGCACATTTATTTAATGGACTCTACTGTTCTGGCCTTGGCTTTCTTTTCTCCTCTCTCAACACATTTTCCTTTCCTATGTTAATTAAACCCCCTGGCCCCAGTTACTGTTTACCTGCCATGACTCCCAAGTCACCTATGCACCCCACAACTGTCTCCTCAACTCTGGAAAAGCTCCATCTGGAGACCGCCAAAGCTCTTCCAATTGTTAGCTGAAGTGGATTCTCTCTTTACCAAAGTCTCCCCTTTCACTGTTACCAATCTTAGTGAACAGCTGGCCACTATCTGGCTGCAAAAGCCAGAAATGAAGTCTTATAATTCCACTTCTTTGATATTCCTGGAACCTGGTCCTAGTGTTTTATAAAGTCTCTCTGCCATAGTGCAGGCCCCTCTCACTTCTTGCCTAGATTACAAGAAGACCATCATGGCGGGCTTCCCACCTCTAAGCATCCACACAGTGGATGAATGAAGCGGTTCATTGGGGTTTTACCACACAAAAAAAGCAAGGAGGGTGAAAAACTAAAGGATACATAGAGAGTTTGAAGTCATGATTCATAAGTCTTATCTAAATTACAGAAGAAATGGAAACAGAAGGTCATAGATGGATTGGAAGAATGAAAGGTCAGTGTACAGAGATTCTGAAGTTAAAGAATAATGTCGGACACCCCTAGCGACTCGGTGGTTAAGGCTCTGCGTTTCCAATGCAGGGGTCATAGATCTGATCCCCGGTGGAGGAACTGAGATTCCACAAGCTGGGCAGCGTGGCTAAAAAATAAAAAGTTTTTTAAAAATGTAACTCTAAAAAAAAAAAAAAAAAAAACAACTAGTGAAAGAATGAATGAGCTAGTCAGGAGAGGACTCAAATGAATTAAATTAATTATTTTCACTTTTTAGTGAAATCCTCATTTCACTAAAGCATCCCTGGATAGAGTTTAAAACGTTCCAATACAAACCTGCAGAGGAAGTAGATAATGAAGTCTGTGGAGAATGGCATTGGGAGTAATTGGGTCAGTGCTTCTGGTACGAGACCTAGGATCAACAGGAGGAAACTGGAGCCTTTCTTCCTATTCTATGTCAAGCATAGATTATAGCACAAAAAGAACACCACGCTGTTTTCCAAAATATAGCTTTATAGTCCTCCTGTGAATAGATTTATAGAGAGATAATCCAGAGAGCGTTTACCTTTCAAAAAATCTTAGGTAGATTAAAAAAAAAAAAGAAAGTGATTGGAGCTTTTCATCTTTGCAACTGTGAGTGAAGCGGTGAAAAACAAAACAGAACAAAACAACTCCTGACCACTTGAGAAAAGTTGAAAATCCAAACGTATCTGCAAAATTCCTCCAGTTTGAGGCTGGCCTCCCTTTCCCGCTTCATCTCTCACGCCAGCTCCCTAGACTGCAGACAGCCCAGTGAGATGGAATGACTTTTAATTCCCAATCACTATGCTGTTTTCTCCTTAATCTTAGGGCCTTTGACTTTGCTGCTCTCTCTGTGTTAAGCGTCCTTCCATTGCAACCCTCCATTGAGCCTGCTGTGCCAGGAAAATGTAAGGAACATAGGAAATTCTCATTGACTGGAAATAAAAGACAGGGAATTAGGTAGAAAAATTTCATGCAGAAAGGTAACACTTGTAATCAGTAACTTTTTGTTGTTGTTGTTCCATTAAAGAAGAGACAGAGTTTCAATTACAGTAAAATAGTGGGGCTTCCCTGGTGTCCAGTGGCTAAGACTCTGCCCTCCCAAAGCAGGGGGACTGGGGTTCCATGCTTTGGGTCAGGGAACTAGAACTCACATGCTGCAACTAAAGATCCTGTGTGTTGCAACTAAGACCCGGCACAGCCAAATAAATAAATAATTTTATTCAAAGTGAAATACTAAGACTAGTGAAGGCAATGGCACCCCACTCCAGTACTCTTGCCTGGGAAATCCCATGGATGGAGGAGCCTGGTAGGCTGCAGTCCATGGAGTTGCTAAGAGTCAGACACAACTGAGCGGCTTCACTTTCGTTTTTCACTTTCATGCACTGGAGAAGGAAATGTTCTCCAGTGTTCTTGCCTGGAGAATCCAGGGATGAGGGAACCTGGTGCGCTGCCATCTACGGGGTCGCACAGAGTCAGACACGACTGAAGCAACTTAGCAGCAGCAGTAAGACTATTGGAGGCATCACCATAGCCTTGGATTTGCAGGTGTTAATCTGTTTCTGGGAGAGTGCAGAGCTGTGGCTGTGTGGATGCTGGGGTGGGCTGGATGTTGTGCTTCTGGGGATATTAGAGCCAGCCTGCCAGGTCACATGGCGCTAGGATGAGTCTGCAGTCCTCCCTTCATCCTACATTTGGTTCACCCTCCTTGACTGCGAGCTCTGTTCAGGAGCCCAGGTTCCATCACAGGTATATGTCTACCAGTCTCGCCGTCTAAATAGAGATCTTAACTGCTTCTTATACTTTGACTTTGCTACTGAAATTTCCCACCTTCTCAGAAAATTACAGATACACATGAAATAGAGCCTATTGCAAAATCACAAATGTATGGTTCTCAGTAAAGAGAGTTGGAATTGCCAGGTGGTTGGCTTTATAGATAAGGCAGAATAGTTTCTTAAAGTTGTACCCATTTACATTGCTATCTGCAGCTCCTGAATTTCAACTACATCTTCATCAACACCTGTTCTGCCTGAAAAATAACCTTTGGTAGTTCCATGAGAGCTCATCTGATAGTAATGAATTACCTTGTTTTTGCTTAACTAAAAATATTTTTTATTTTTCTTTAAAAAAATTTTATGAAGGTAAATTTACATATGTTCACGAGTACACACGTTAGGTCTCTTCAGTCGTGCCTGACTGCAGCGCTATGGACTGTAGCTCACCAGGCTCCTCTGTCCATGGGATTCTCCAGGATAGAATACTGAAGTGGGTTGCCAATCCCTTCTCCAGAAACTCACCTATAGATTTTTAAAATACGTAAATCTTTAGTGAATAGTGTGATAAGTTTTAATAAATACGTATAACCATGTAATATCCCAGTTAAGATCTACAGCATTGACATCATACTACAAAAGGTCTTCAAATCTCTTTCGAGTCTACCTTCCCCATCTCCGGAGCCCAAATGAACTACCATTTGGATTTCAATAACTGTAGATGCTGCTGAAAAATGGAATAACATAGTATGTACTCCTCTGTGCCTGCTTTCTCTTGCTCAGTATGCTGTTTTGAGATTTCTCTATAATGCCACATGTATCCATAATCTGTTCCTTTTTACTGCTGAATACCAGTCCACTGTGTGAATGTACCACAATTTATTCATTCTCCTGTTGATGGACATTTGGATTTTTCCCAGTTTTCTCTATTATGAATAAAAATGCAATACATATTTTGTGCCAGTCTTTGGATGGACATGCACTTTCATTACTTTGAGGTGAATTAGTAGAAGTGAAATTGCTGGCTTTTAAGATAAATGTATGTTTAATTCTATAAAAGCAAATGCTAATAACTGCCTCAACTTGTTGGACTGTTTTATATTCTCACCATACTCTATGAGAGTACCAGTTGATTTGCATCCTTTTCAACAACTGAAATTTATAGTCAATTTAAATTCAGAAATTCTAATGGGTATGTGCTGGTAATCACTGTGCTTTTAATTTGCATTTCCATATTGACTAAAGATGTTAATATGTTTTATGTGTTCACTGGCCATTTGTACATTCTCTTTTCTGAAGGGTCTATTTTAATATTTTTCTTATTTTTAATGAGTTGTTTACTTTTTGGTATTGATATGTAGAAGTTTTGATTTGTACAATCTTGATGTGAGTTCCTTGTGTCATATGTCTATTTTGAATATTTTCTCCCCATCTGTGCCTTGCCTTTTCATTTTCTTAACAATCTATTTTGATGAACAAATTGTTTATTAATTTTGACAAAGTCTGATCTCTCAAGTGATTCATTTATTGTTAGTGATGTTTATATTCTAAGTAATCTGCTTCAGTGTAGCAAAGATAATCTCCAGGTAGCCAAGAGCTTTTTATGCTAAGCTTTTGTATTTAGGTTTATAAACCATCTTCAGTTGAGATTTATGCATAGGGTGAAATATAGGTCAAAGTGTACTTTTTTCTGCTACAAAGATATCCAGTTGGAACAATAAGATTGATAAGATTTTTCTTTCCACAGTAGATAACAATCACCTTTGTAAAAAAAAAAAAAAATTGATTCTATGTGTGGATCTATTACTTGACTTTCCATTAGGTCTCTTTGGTCTACGTCTCTGTCCTTAAACCAGATTATGCCAAAGCCTTTGACTGTGTGGATCACAATAAACTGTGGAAAACTCTGAAACATGGGAATACCAGACCACCTAACCTGCCTCTTGAGAAACCTATATGCAGGTCAGGAAGCAACAGTTAGAACTGGACATGGAACAACAAACTGGTTCCAAATAGGAAAAGAAGTGCGTCAAGGCTGTATATTGTCACCCTGCTTATTTAAATTATATGCAGAGTACATCATGAGAAACACTGGGCTGGAAGAAACACAAGCTGGAATCAAGATTGCCGGAAGAAATATCAATCACCTCAGATATGCAGATGACACCACCCTTATGGCAGAAAGTGAAGAGGAACTAAAAAGCCTCTTGATGAAAATGAAAGAGGAGAGTGAAAAAGTTGGCTTAAAGCTCAACATTCAGAAAACTAAGATCATGGCATCTGGTCCCATCACTTCATGGGAAATAGATGGGGAAACAGTGGAAACAGTGTCAGACTTTATTTTGGGGGGCTCCAAAATCACTGCAGATAGTGATTGCAGCCATGAAATTAAAAGACATTTACTCCTTGGAAGGAAAGTTATGACCAACCTAGATTGCATATTAAAAAGCAGAGACATTCCTTTGTCAACAAAGGTCCGTCTAGTCAAGGCTATGGTTTTTCCTGTGGTCATGTATGGATGTGTGAAGAAAGCTGAGCACCAAAGAATTGATGCTTTTAAACTGTGGTGTTTGAGAAGACTCTTGAGAGTCCCTTGGTCTTCAAGGAGATGCAACCAGTCCATTCTAAAGGAAATCAGTCCTGGGTGTTCTTTGGAAAGAATGATGCTAAAGCTGAAACTCCAGTACTTTGGCCACCTCATGTGAAGAGTTGACTCATTGGAAAAGACTCTGATGCTGGGAGGGATTGGGGACAGGAGGAGAAGGGGACGGCCGAGGATGAGATGCCTGGATGGCATCACTGTTTCGATGGACGTGAATCTGAGTGAACTCCGGGAGTTGGTGATGGACAGGGAGGCCTGGCGTGCTGCGATTCATGGGGTCGCAAAGAGTTGGACACGACTGAGCGACTGAACTGAACTGAACTATCTTGATTATAGTATTAACACCTTTATATTAAATCACAAAATAAGGTAACGAGAATATTCAAACATTGTTTCTCTTTTTCAAGATGCTTTCACTATTTCAAGACCTTAAAATTTCCATATAAATGATATTATCAAGAAGTTGTATACACCAACTAAGTGCATCTATAGTTTTCTAAATTTTACGTTTAGGTATATGATTGGTATTGATTTATTTGGCTGCCCTGGATCTCCATGCTGCTCAAGGGCTTTCTCTTGTTACAGTGAGTGGGGGCTACTCTCTAGTTGCGGTGTGCAGGCTTCTCATTGCAGTGGTTTCTCTTGCTGTGGAGCTCAGGCTCTCGGGCATGCAAACTCAGTAGTTGAGGCTCACAGGCTCCACAGCACAGGCTCAGTAGTTGTGGCTTGAGGGCTCTGGGCTGAGGGCTCAGTAGTTGTGGCACATAGGCTTAGTTGTCTCACAACATGTGGAATCTTCCCGGACCAGGGATCAAACCTGTGTCCCCTGCATTGACAGTTCAGTTCAGTCGCTCAGTCGTGTCTGACTCTCTGCGACCCCATGGATTGCAGCACACCAGGCCTCCCTGTCCATCACCAACTCCCAGAGTTTACTCAAACTCAAGTCCATTGTGTCGGTGATGCCATCCAACCATCTCGTCCTCTGTCATCCCCTTCTCCTGCCTTCTATCTTTCCCAGCATCTGGGTCTTTTCCAATGAATCAGTTCTTCGCATGAGATGGCCAAAGTATTGGAGTTTCAGCTTCAGCATCAGTCCTTTCAATGAATATTCAGGACTGATTTCCTTTAGGATGGACTGGTTGGATCTCTTTGCAGTCCAAGGGACTCTTAAGAGTCTTCTCCAACACTACAGTTCAAAAGCATCAATTCTTCAGTGCTCAGCTTTCTGTATAGCCCAACTCTCACATCCATACATGACCACTGGAAAAACCGAGGCTGATTCTTAATTAGCCAGGGAAGTCCTATGATTGCTTTTGAATTACCTTTATATATATAATCAAAATTTATTTTTCTTTTTTCCTTGGTAGTGGTGGTTTAGTCACTCAGCTATGCCCAACTCTTTGTGACCCCATGAACTATAACCTCCCAGGCTCCTCTGTCCATGGGATTCTCCAGGCAAGAATACTGGAGTGGGTTGCCATTTCCTTCTTCAGGGGAACTTCCTGATCCAGGGTTCAAACCTGGGTCTCCTGCATTGCAGGCAGATTCTTTACCAACTGAGCTACCAGGAAGCCCTAATTGTTGCTACACTATATGTTGAAAAGACTATGCTTTCTCCATTACATTGCCTTCATATCTTGGTCAAAAATTCATTAATCGAGTGACATTAGCCATATGGAGAACTAGTAAGCTACAAGCCCTCCTTCCCCAACAAAGACCCAAAGTTAACAACAATAGATGAAGCATAATACCTCTCTGAGAACAACAGAGACCCAGTTAAGACGCTACAGCATCCAGAAGATAGCAAATCCAGAACAAATTCCAACACAAGGGGTAGGAGACACCGTGGCATCTGACATGGCCATCCATCCCCCTGTCCCTGATACAGAATTGCCTCAAGTAAATGAGAGGAAGCCTTCCACACCAGGCCTCCTCCTCCTGGCTGAGAAGAGACAGTAGTTCATCAGTCTAATATTCTGGCTTCTCTGGAGACTTCCCAAGCAACTAGGTTCTGTTTTGCCTGACTCATAGAGCTGAAGGGACCACTGTTAAGAGATTAGGAGGTGCTGAAAAACAGAGATGAGCAAGACTGAAGCTGCAGGAGATGCCAGGGTGAGTAAGAGAACAGATTGAGTTTGAAAAGTCCGAGAACCTCCAGCCGGGCTGATGGTGAAGATCATTCCCTGGGTGAAACCAGTGAGCAAAGACTTGGACAAGTGGTTGTTTTTGCAAATGCCCAAATCATGACAAAAACTTACAAGGCATACAAACCAGGAGCCATTGGGTCGTTAAGGAAAAAAAATAAAAGTCCAAAAATGGACTCAGAAGAAACATAGCTCTATGAGCTGCCTGGCAAAGATTTAAAATAACTGCAAATACTTATATGTGGAATCTAAAATACAACACAAATGAACATATCTACAAAATAAAAACACTTATAAACAACAGACTTGTGGTTGCCTAGAGGGAGGGAGGAATTGGGAGTTTGGGGTTAGCTCCTGGCCCAAGGCTTATATAGCTGTCTCTCCTTATACATGGGTTATACATTCCAAGGGTGCCTGAAACCACTGATAGTATCAAACCCTATAGAGTAAGTCCCCTACATATGAACCTTCAAGTTGTAACTTTCAAATAGGCAAATGTACATCCGGTTCCAGCAAGACAACAGTACCTGTGGCATCAACATCAGGTGTGAGTGAAATTGCAGCTTGCCCTCCGCCTCCTATAGCTGACGATCCTTCGGCTCTACCCTCTCCCACTTCCTGTCTCTCCTGCAATCAATAACCTTCTTGCCTGTTTACTCAATGCGAGCCCCCATAGGCCAGCTATTGTACTGTACTATTGCACTTTTCAAGGTACTGTACTGTTAGATTTAAGATGTTTCCTTTATTTTTTTGCTTTTTACATATTATTTGAATAAAAAGTATTATAAACCTATTACAGTACAGTACTCTATAGCCGATTTTGTTTGTTGGGCACCTAGGTTAACTTTGTTCGACTGACAAATTGGACTTGCGAGAGCACTCTCGGAACAGAACTTGTTCATATGTAGTGGACTTACTGTATATGTTATGTGTTTTTCCTATACATACATAACGAGGATTAAGTATAAATTAGACACAGTAAGAGTTTAACAATAACCAATAAGAAAATAGAACAATTATAACAATATATTGCGATAAAAGTAATGTGAATGTGATCTCTCTCTTGAAATATCTTGCTGTACAAACTTTATGCCATTTCCATCTTAGTTAAGCACTTACCCTGTACTGTAACCATAAGTTTTGCAGTTTGAAACAGAAAACTAACACAAATTTTTATTTCCTTCTTCATAATTTCACACATTAAAGATTCTTTCTTATTGTAGATCTCAGCAACCTCAGCATACAAGTTTTTCTTATTAAATCAAGAGCCTCACCTTCTCACTTAAAAGAAGCACTTCTTGGCTTCTCTTTGGCATATCCGAACTGCCAGCATCACTTCCTCTTATGGTTTGGGGCCATTATGAAATAAAACAGGGGTTACTCAAACACCAGCTGTGATAGCAACAGTCCACAGTCAATCTGATAACCCAGAAGGCTAAGAGGCGGGGTGAATTGGATAATGGGCTGATTCATATCCTGGGTGGATGGATCTGGACATCAGCAGATTTCATGACACTGCTCAGAATGGCAAGCAATTTAAAAGGTATGATTTGGAATTTCCCTGATGGTCCGATGGTTAAGAATTCGCCTTACAATGCAGGGGACGACCAGGGTTCAATCCTTGGTTGGGGAACTGAGACTCCATGTGCCACAGAGCAACCAAGCCTGCGCGCTGCAGCTACTGAGCTGGTGCGCGCCACAGCTAGAAAGTCCGTGCACCGCAGGGAAAGATCCTAAATGACCCAACAAAGGTCCTGTGTGCTGCAACTAAGACCCAACACCGCCAAATAAATATTAAAAAGAGAAGATGTGAACTGTTCATTTCTGGGATTTTTCATTTAACATTTTTGGACCGTGGCTGAGCACGGGTAAGCGAAACCAAGGAAAGGGAAACCATGGAAAGGGGGAGACGATTGTATAAGCCCCCAAAGTTTTCGTGAAATTGGGCACATGCACTTGGGACAGAACCAAGTGACAGGCATAGTCTCTAAGGAAATCCCAAGAATCTAGCCTCAAACTGATGGGGAGGTTGCTGTGGCCATTTTCTCCTCAGCGGCCATTGTACACACCTGGGGAATCAAGGTTAGTTGCTTTTTCATCTCTTCTCCATTAAGTATGTTTGGTGGAATGCTACCAAGTAGTCAAATGATCGAAATCTGTGTATCTTGAAGCGCAAAGAAGGAAAAAGAGCCACATTAATATATTAAATGAAGTAATTTACAGAAATCCAACCAGTCCATTCTGAAGGCGATCAGCCCTGGGATTTCTTTGGGAGGAATGATACTAAAGCTGAAACTCCAGTACTTTGGACACCTCATGCGAAGAGCTGACTCGTTGGAAAAGACTCTGATGCTAGGAGGGATTGGGGTCAGGAGGAGAAGGGGACGACCGAGGATGAGATGGCTGGATGGCATCACTGACTCGATGGACGTTGAGTCTGAGTGAACTCCGGGAGTTGGTGATGGACAGGGAGGCCTGGCGTGCTGCGATTCATGGGGTCGCAAAGAGTCGGACACGACTGAGCGACTGAACTGAACTGAACAGTTGACTCTAGCTAAAAATCATAGCTTAAGGGAAGATGTTAATTTCCCATACCCCTTAGCCTAAGAATTGTCTCCTCTGCAAATATAATTCACACTTTCATGCAGAAATGGCCTTTCCTTGATGTCCTATGGCAATCCCAATAGGCAGTCACGTCTCCCACTCTCTAGCCCTGTGTGCTAATTTATTTTTTCAGATAATATGGGCTCTATATCTTTGGGCATTTTCCCATAATATTGCTTATATCTAAATTGCTTCCTAATGCTGCCCACCAAATAAATTGCACCTTCTCTTCGCTTCCTTTCAGACTTTTGATTTATTTTAAGATAACTTTAACTGACATTTATTGTGCACTTAATTTGTACTAGGCTTCATATTTAGCTTGCATACACTTCACGTCCTTGAAAAGCCTGATGAACAGCTATGTTAATCTCTGACTTTAACAAATGAAAATCTTAAGTGAAAGCATTTTAAGTAATATTCTTAAGGCTACATATCTAATGAGTGACCAAATATGGATCCAAGTCAGGTCAGTCTGACTTCAGAATCTGCAGTCTTAATCACTGAGTGATGCTATGTCATTCATCCTATTTTATTATTTAGCCTTATTCATTTCTCACCCAGGTCCCATTTGAACTACATTCCAGGTATCTTTTACTCTAAACATTTCCATTGCACCGAGATTTCAGATTTCATTTTCAAAATTCTTTATAGCTTCTTTTTAAAATTTCTTATATTACTTAGCTCTTTGAAAAAAAGGGAGAGAGAGAGACTGTGCCTACACTTTGCTCTCTGCCATGTGCTATTTGAAAACAAGTCTCAGAACTCCAAGAAGTTCTGTGGGAGTTCAGCTGGAAATCAGAGTTCCCATAACACTGCAGATGTTCTTTGCAAACCTAGAAATTCTTCAGAATTGTCTAGAATGGTAGACTTTCTTCGGTGTTTCCTCCAGGAAAAAATGTCCAGGCTACCTCAGTAAGAAATAGAGCCTTCAGACAAGGCTGTTTGGACACAGTGGCAAGCCTTGGTAGATCCACAGATTCCTCTAGAAATCTTGAGGGACCTACGCCCCTCATATTCATCTCCTGTCAGTAGACGGTACTCAGTAAATTCCTACCTGAGGACATAAACGTCCTGAGGATAATCTGCTCCAAACTATTCTGGATGGCATGTCAACTTGTGTGGAATCTAGGACGAGCACCGTGTCTATAGAAGGTGAATCATGAAGCCTGGAATAGCCAGCAAGAGATCTGAATTCCTGGCTTGGCTACTTTTGGAAATAGCTGGCTTTACCACAGGCAAGTCTCTTCAATAGCCTGGGATTCAGAACCCTGTTTTCCAAAAGTAGATAAATGTGGGCCATTGAATGACTTCACATTATCATGCAATCCAAAGTCTGGTAGAAACAAGCATTCTGAAGTGTCAGTGATGGTGACTCTAAACCATGTTATATTATATATACACACATTTCCATATGTTGGCCCCATAATCTACTAATTGTGACATTTATCAGTCCTGGAGAAGCTGCTGTGTAGGTGGACTTGGGCTTCCTACAGTTCAAGTCACAGGGCAGCTCTGATTTGTTTTGTTGCAGATGAATTTCTGTAGCCAGCTTGGACACTGGCCAAGGAGGCAGTGTCTGCTGCCTGCTGTACACAAAACTCTTGTCTTTTTGATGAGAAAGGGAGTGTTCTTTATCTTGCTCTCCCCGTTGTAGTACTAACAGGGGTCAGAGGGGAGAGACAGCTTGCGGGCTTAGCGCTGCAGACGGCTGTCCTCCAACGCCAGCTCCTTCCCTTTCTCTGCCAAACAGCCCTCCGTGGGGATGCTACTAGGCCATCCAAGGTTTAGCTCTGCTGACATGGGACTGGAAACTGGACAAGAAATGGAAATGCACTGTGACTTCCTCTGTCCTCTTCTGCTCCTCGAGCCAAATAGCAAATCAAGCTTGGGTTTCGGGGAAAGGGGGGTGGAAATAAGACTGAAGGAAAGAGGAGGTGTTGGTTCCTTCACTCCCTTTCTCCATTCCTGCTCACTTGCGGTCACCACCTTAGTTACACGAAACATATGTTTCCAGGTAATCCAACAGATCTTGGGAATAACACCTTGGGGTTCTGTCTCCTTGGGGTCCTCCTGAAATGTTCTTACAAAGTAATGTGGGTTTTTTTTTTTTCCCACAAAATGTTTCTCCTTTCTAATTCAATTCTCCCTTTAGTTTGCTGTTGGAACCAGGGACGACAATAATTTCATTGGAAATTGAATCAGTTGCAAAGTACTAGGAATGCCTATGGTTTAAAACCTCAGGTTGGGTTTCTTGGAATTCTGGGCCAAGTCCCTTTCCCAGTTGCTCACAGGAAGTTTCAACTGATGTCATTGGAAATGGTATGTGTGTACTTCTGTGTGTAATTTAGGTCACAGTGGGACCTTACGGATCCAGAAAAAAAAAAAAGCCTCTTGTTTCAGATCTAGTGACCTCACTATTCATATCCAGCTAATATTTGGATCCATGTGATGCTGATGAACCAGGAAACCATTCCTATCTTTCTCAGCTTGAGAGCACTATTAAAAAGATCTCCCCTTATGGGGGAAAACAGAGAGATTTTTGTTCACATATCATGTTTTGCAGGCACGGGTCTTTCCAAAACACTCTTTCACACATCCAGGCTGCATATTTAGATTATCGGTTGATATAACTCAGAAGGAATTATTTATTCACGCCTTATAATGTTTTTACTTCAAATTTCAAGGGAAAATGATTGGAGTTATCCTCATCTAAAAGAGTAAAAATCTCTTAGTATATAACAAAAAAAGTTATTGATGTGTTAAGACATATAGGGCAGACAGAGAACACCAAGACATATTCAGTGAGCACAGTCCATACCGTCTTCCAGAAATTTGCTAGAAGAGCATTACGTTGGGAATTCATGTATGTAGTTTGGCAAAAATTCCACAGGCAACCTTAAAACCAAATAGTAAACCAGACTTTAATCTATTTCCTTTCATTTAACCAAGTTCACAACTCGTCTTGCTTCATTCCAATTATTGTTGTTCAGTCTCTAAGCCATGAGCAACTCTTTGTGACCCCATGGACTGTAGCCTGACAGGCTCCTCTGTCTATGGGTTTTCCAGGCAAGAATACTGGAGTGGGTTGTCATTTTCTTCTCCAGGGGATCTTCCCCGACCAGGGATCGAACCAGGGTCTCCTGCATTGGCAGGTGGCTTATTTACCACTGAGCCACCAGGGCTTCCTAGTCATTCCAAATAAACTCTAGTATTTTAATGACAGGAAGATAGATGAAGCTCCACATTTTCCTAATTTCCCCCAAGCCATTTTTATAACCTGTCCTTTTGTCTTCTTTCAACACAACCGTGCTAAATTGTGCATGTAATATCTTCAAGAATGGGATGAGAAACTAACTTCTCAAGGAGTACAAGTTAATATGTTCTACATCTGTCTTCAACCCTAGTTCTTTTTTTTTTTTCCTTTTATTTGTCTGTCTTCTTTGGACACATTCAATCTCTTTTCGTTTCTTCTAAGCTCCCCTTTGAATTCCCATACGTTTGGCAGGCTCTCTAACAGCTTTCCTATTCCCATCCAGACAAGATACAGAATACTTTCAAAGCTGTGGCTCTAGTCTCTTTCTCATCCTTGAAGTGCAATATGAAGCAGAGGATGAACCTGGTAAATTTAGTAATTGCTTTTGTTGGATTAAAAGATCCAATCTGACAGTACTGGGTCCTTAACTTTCCATAAGTTTTCCTCACTCCCAGTGACCCTTTTTAAATTTCTGAAGTACTGGTGACTCTTTGTACTCATCCATCCTCCAAACTAAAAACGAGATCCCCAAATCCTGAGCAACTTCATAGTTCTAAAGCAGCCATAAAACCTATCATTCTGACTTGTTTCCAGTCTAGCATTATTTGACTCTTGTTCTGATTTAAATCTCTGGTTTGCATCCAAATCCCTGTGAATTTTAAGCCTTGTTCTTCTCCTTCTTACACATTACTGTTTTTTGTAGAATATATCTTATTCAGTCTTGCAGGTATTTTTGCTTTGTTTTTGAAAAATAATTTCCTTGCTTCCTCTGGCCCACAAACTCCCCTGCTCCCAACACACACAAAACGTAGAATTTGTTCAATGGCCCTGCCTCAGCAGAATTTGTTCCCTGGGTTCCCTGTCTCATTTCAGAAGCTCTTGATGCCTCTGTTGTCTCAGTAACTGCTCATTCTATGGAAGTGGAGGTGAACCCAGAGCAGGGATGTGAAGAATTTCTAGTGTCTAGTCAAGATTCCTTCTTCGGCAATAGTGATCTTCTCAGTATTACCAACCTCACCTCAGAAGGCAGTGGGGTTCATTGGTTCTGGGCTGTGAAAAGATACACTCCATGATACAGGGATTCCTAACTGCTTTGTTCATAGCATTTGGAACAGTGACTGGCACACTGTCATTGTCGTTTTCAATAAATATGTTGTGAATGAATGAATTAGATATCTATGAATGAGGCATCCATTTATGAACTGAATTGCTTTCAATTCAAAAGAAAGTTCACCAATTTTAGATCAAAGGCATCTTCATGCTGCAATATTCGACATTTTAATTGTTCTCAATTTCATCACTAACAGAGGTCATGTAAAAACCAATCAACAATCAAGCAAAAAATGGATTTGTGCTTAGCCAGGTGAGGAACAAGAGACACTTCCAGAAGAACCATACGATGGCTACCCCCAAATAATCTGCCTAGTTGCTCAGTCATGTCTGACTCTTTGCGACCCCATGGACTGCCAGGCTCCTCTGTCCATGGGGATTCTCCAGGAAAAATACTGGGGTGGGTTGCCATGCCCTCTTCCAGGGAATCTTCCCAATCTAGGGACTGAACCCAGGCAGATTCTTTACCATCTGAGCCATGAGGGAAGCCCAAAGAATCCCAAGTTCTGTTTAAATATGAATTGGTTGGTGACGACAAGACTGATAAAACTATATTTTCAAACTATTATTTGACTAATGAGTTTGATTTGAGGTCTATTACCCTGCATTTCATACCAGCAAGAGACTTTCTAAATTCAATGCATTAGATACACATTGGTGGCCTGAGAAATGACTATTCTTCCCAATTCCAGCATGCCATTATAACACTTTCTGTGACATCGAGGGTTAACAAGGGTGCACCTAAGTGGCATAGAGATCTGGTAGGAACTCATGAAAACACCGCCATCTTACAAGATGGCAGCAGAGTGGATATGAAGGACGGAAATTAAGGAAAAAGCCATTGTCCTCCAATGAAAGGATAATTTTCAGTAATAGAGATTTCTGCCAGCAGTAATTACTATCCTTTGACTTCGTAGGAAACTGACAATCCCAACTTGGAATCTGTTGGCATACATGCTCTCGCCCCACCAGTCACAGTCATAGATTCAGTTTCAGAAATTCAGTGTGAGCACAGAGGCTGCTCAGACAGCTGTCTCAGAGAGGACGAGACTCTGAGTGTAAAGGAAGCTGAAGTCCGAGGTCTAGGTTTTTTTTTTTTTAATGTGTTTAAGTTTCATTCTTCTCTATCATGTCAATCAAAATTAAAATTTCTCTGAAACATTAAAATGTCTTCATTTTAACCCCAATTTGATACATTATATTCTACATTTTAAGGTATTACATTCTAAGATTTAGGTTTATATTTTATTTTCTCAATGTATATTTTTCTTAAATTGGGCATTTTTGAAAATTTATTTTTAATTGGGGGAAAGTTGCTTTACAATGTTGTATTGGTGTCTGCCTGAGGTCTAGTTTTATGGGCAACTGTCTTGTGATGTCCAGAAGGCAGTATGTGTGCTATTTTATTACATAGCAAACCAGATATATGCTTCATCTTTGGGAGGCTAAATGAATGGGATTTGAAATGAAGGTGGTAGTTTAAAAAATACCTCTGTATTTTACTTGCATGCTTGACTGTTCAGACCCCGGTTATCTTTCCTGAATTTCAAATGTAAGATTACTATGATCACAGCACACACAGAGACAGAAAAAATCGGTGGATCTGGCCTCTTCTTCTGGTGTTGGAACATATATGGGTGAATAAAATATCACTGGGAAAAACCTATAAACATCCAATAGGTTGATAAGTTAATAAATCATGTAACAAGTGATTTAATATTTTATAATACTCAAAATAGTGGCTATTAAAAATTTTAAACAGCATGAGAAAATCCTTATACTCAACTGTTAAGTCAGACATGAATTGAATATACATGTAGTCACAATTGTAGTTCAAATATAAATAAGCCTAATGGGAAATACATTTTAAAAGTTAACATGATGGGATTATGGTTAACTTTTTTTCAATATATTTTAAAATTTGATAATTAATAGATGTAACTATGAAAAAGGAAAACTTTTATTCCAAATGACAAAAAATAAATCATTAAGCATGTAAAAATGCCTTCAGAATTAACAAAAAGAAACAATGCAAAATATCACTTCATCATCACATTGCTGGGAAATATTTACAAATGCAAAAAGTTGATTATCATTTATCTGCATCATGAAAAGCAATTAACAATTAGACAACAAAAGCATTGCTTTGCAATGATTCAATACCAAAACGAATTCAAAATACACTTTTCAGTAATCAGATCAGCACAATTGTGAAAATCTACTCATATCCTCTTTTTATTGGTTTATTTCCCTCATAAAAGCCCATTACTCCTATGCTTTTTGGCCATAGCTGTGTAAACTAATTAATAACTTCAGTGGATCTATGTACTATCCTAACCACACACCCTCCCTCCCCCAAATAGTTCCCTGGTCCGAATTAAAGTAATTACTCTATTGGAAAAATAGTTCCAATAGCTTGGCTCATCAGCTCTGGTCTGATTATTGTGATTATAAGCTACGAACTGAAATCAAGGCTATTGGCCACATGCTGACTTAGTTACACAGTGTCCAAACTTTTTGCCTTCTATTTGCATCTATTTTTGCAAATGGAAATAAAAGAATAATTGATTCTAGTCTATACTTTCAAACTAATCAAATTTATTATTTTCCACAAAGTTTCCTTCATTATACAATATTAAAAAAATTTCTATCCTTGTTTCCTGTTCTTTATTGTTCCTTCCATTCACTCATTTAAAAAAATTTTTTTGGTTTGTTTCAGAATAGATTTAGATTTACAGAAAAAAAAAAAACAAACCTGCAAAGATAATGTAATCTTTACATGTACCACAGCCCGTTTTCTCTATTATTTAATTTTATTTCTCTATTCTTTAGTATGGTGCATTAGTTACAGTTAATGAACCAATACTGATACATCACTATTAACCAGGGGGCTTCCCAGGGGCACTAGTAGTCAAGAACCCACTTGCCAATACAGATAGATGTAAGAGACATGGGTCTGATCCCTGGATCAGGAAGGTCCCCTGGAGAAGCACATGGTAACCCACTCCAGTATTCTTGCCTGGAGAATCCCATGGACAGAGGAGGGTTGCAAAGAGTCAGACATGACTGAAGAAACTTAGCATGCATGCATTATTAACCAGAGTCCATATATAGGTAGTTCCTCAGTTTTCACCTGACATCCTTTCCTGTTGCAGGAGCTCATCCAAAATACTACATTACATTTAACTGTATTGTCTCCTTAGAGGCCTTTTGGCTGTGACAGTTTCTCAAACTTTTCCTGTTTTTGATGACCTTGAGAGTTTTGAGGTATACTAACTAATCTAGTATTTTGTAGAATTTTCCTCACTTGAGATCTGTCTGATGCTTTTCTTATAATCAGACTAGAGTTGTGCGTTTTGGGAGGAAGATCACAGAGGTGAAGGGCTCTTCTCATCACATCATATCAAGGGCACCTATTAACCCCACGACTCATCGCTGTTGACTTTGACCTCGATCATCTGGCTGAGGTTGCCCTGTCGAGGTTCTCCTCTGTAGAGTTACTTTCCCCCCTCTCATTCCATGCTGTTCTCTTTGGAAAGAAGTCACTATCCATAGATCATCCTTAAGGAGACCTATTCTCCACTTACTAGAGGGCTGAGCATCTACATAAATTATTTTGAATTCTTCAGCTGGGGGAGATTTGTTTAGACTCCCTACTCAATATTTTATTTCTATCAATATGGACTCTTAGATATTTATTTTATACTTTGAGTTATAATCCTGTATTACCTTATTTTGTTGCAGAAACTATTCCAGTTTGGGCCACTGAGAGATCTTTCCATTGGCTCTGGTGTCCTTTTGATCTTGTTGTTCGGTTGCTAAGTCCTATCCAACTCTTTGTGACCCCATGGACTGCAGCATACCAGGCGTCCCTGTCCTTCATGGTCTCCTGGAGTTTGCTCAAATTCATGTCCATGGAGTCAGTGATGCTGTCTAATGACCTCATCCTCTACTGCCCTCTTCTCCTTTTGCTTTCAGTCTTTCCCAGCATCACAGTCTTTTCCAATGGCTCCACTCTTCCATCAGGTGGCCAAAGTATTGGATCTTCAGCATCAGTCCTTCCAATGAATATTCAGGGTTGATTTTCTTTAGGATTGACTGGTTTGATCTTTTTGCAGTCCAAGGGATTCTCAGGAGTCTTCTTCAGCACCACAATTCAAAAGCACTGATTCTTTGGCACTCAGCCTTCTTATGGTCCAACTCTCACATCCTTTTAATGCCCCCTCATCCTTATAGCTTTCTTTTTTTATACTTCCTTACATTTTGATACTAAAAGATGTTCCAGGTTTCTCATCATAAATATTTTCTCCCCAGTCCTGGAATTAGCCATTTCTCTAAGGAGCCCAGATTCTGTCTATTGGAGAATGGTATTAAAAACCAAATCTGGATCTAGATATGCTCACTGCTCCTAGGGTGCTGTCCCTAGGCCCTTCCAGTTGACAGAGCAAGGAAATACTGGGTTTTCCAAAAAGTTCATTCAAATTTTTCAATAACTAACATCTTATGGAAAAACCCACATGAGCTTTTTGGACAACCCAGTATATGTGTTGTACAACTTGGTGTATGTACATATATCACTGTCTATTTCTATTTGTAACCATTTTCATTGACATTAAGCTAGATACAAGTTTATGTCTGTGATTTTAATGCTGATCTATTACTACATGAATCATTCTAGCCTCCTTTTCTTGTTTATCTGCAAACTTCCACCCCAACAGTGAGAAAACTGGGTCTTTCCATCCATTATCTATGTACTTAGTTGTTCAATTCCAGTATACCTGCACAATGTTGTCAGAATTGTTACACCATACCCAGGTATTTATCTTTGAGTTGAGTTTTGGGGGTTGCATGAGTTTGAACTGAATATTTTTTATATACTCTTCATTACTTAAATTGCATTATATTTACCTCACAATTTAAACATTTCCTATTAACAAGTGGCTTGTTGGTCTAGGGGTATGATTTTCCCTTAGGGCACAAGAGGTCCTGGGTTCAAATCCCCAGACAAGCCCACCTTTGTTTGCTTCTGATAAATAATTGAGCTTCCCTGATAGCTCAGTTGGTAAAGAATCTGCCTGCAATGCAGGAGACCCCAGTTTGATTCCTGGGTCAGAAAGATGCACTGGAGAAGGGATAGGCTACCCATTCCAGTATTCTTAGGCTTCCCTGGAAGCTTAGCTGGTAAAGAATCTGCCTGCAATGCAGGAGATCTGGGTTTGATCCTTGGGTTGGGAAGATCCCCTGGAGAAGGGAAAGACTGCCCACTCCAGTATTCTAGCCTAGAGAATTCCATGAACTGTATAGTTCATTGGGTTGCAAAGAGTCGGACACAACTGAGTGACTTTCACTTTCTTTCTGTTACCATAAGCCTATGATAAAAGATGACATTAGCAATGGAAAACATCATAAATAATTTTATTTCACTCGTCCTCCCCCAATTTAGATATAAAACTGATTCTGGAAAGATACATACTCAAGTTCACACAGATGAGTAACAGTTATAAGTTAGTATTTGGTACAAGGGTATATGTGTTAAAATTGATGTTTGATACACTGTCTTTAAATTTCTCTTGAAAGATCATAAAGATACGTGAAAAGGCAAGAAATTGCAACTCTGCTGGAAAGTAAGTATAAGAGAAGAAAGATTATTAATTGAAATTTCAGTAATTGTAGCCCCAAGGAATTGGACAGAGAAAAATTGTATAGAGTTTTCTTTACTTATGCACAAAACAAATGCAGATGGACCAGAAGATGATAGGAAAATATTTTGGCTCATCTTCTCTGATGATTCTAATTCTGTAATAAAGGAGCATCAACGTCTAAAAATAAGTCTCCTCCACATATCATCATTATTGGAAATTACTTTTAAGATATTTTTCTAGCAATAAAACCATCAATAAAAATGTTGGGATCCATAAAAAATTTAAAAACATGAGCAAGGAGATGCTTTTCTGGATGAAAAGCAAAAGAGGTGATAATTACAAGGAAGAAGTTGTTGATATGGAAAGAGGATAGATGTTTTACCTATCTTGGGAATCAAAGCAAAGAGAACACAGAAAATTATCTGTTTTTCAAAGTCTGGGCAGCATAGTAAGTCTCATAACTGAAGTAAAATTGTTATTGTTTACATAAAAAATAATTGGCCATCCAGAAATGCAAAATAATCAACTAAAAAGCTCCTAGAGTTAATAAGAGAGAGCAGTAAGGTGACAAGATATAGAACACCACAAAGAAATTAGAATCTTTATTTGTTTATTACATAATGAAGAAGATTTCAGTGTCAGTGACATTAGGGAACTGCTCACATATTCAAAGGAAAAGCACAAAGGAAAAGAAACAGTCTTCACAATCAAAAGGTTAGAAGATACTGCTATCAATGGGAAGGATAGATTTTTTTATCGGAGTTTAGCTGCTTTAAAATTTCGCATTAGTTTCTGCTGTACAGCAAAATGAATCAGCTGTGTGTATACATATATCCCCTCTTCGTCACCACAGAGCATTGAGTAGAGATCCGGTGCTATACCGGAAGTTCTCATTAGTCATGTATTTTATACATAGTAGTGCATATAGGTTAATCCCAATCTCCTAATTCATCCCACCCACCCCCTCTTTTCCCCCTTGGTGCCCATACATTTGTTTTCCACATCTGAGTATTTCTACTTTGCAAATATGTTCATCTGTACCATTTTTTAAATTCCACACATATAGGTTAATATATATTTGTTTTTCTTTTTCTGACTTCACTCTCGTGTATGTCAGTCTCTAGGCCCATCCACATCTCTGCAAACGGCACGATATTCCGTTTTTATGGCTGAGTAATATTCCATTGCATACATATGCCACACCTTATTTATCCATTTCTATATTGATGGACATTCAAGTTGCTTCCATGTCCTGGCTATTGTAAATAGTGCTGCAGTGGACATTAGGGTGCGTGGATCTTTCATAATTATGCTCTTCTCCGGGTATATGCCCAGGAGTGGCATATCTGGGTCATATGGTAGACTTTGACCACACTGCACTACCTTCTGCTTTCCGCACTGCCTTGAGAAAAGGAGTACCAATTATGTTAGTGGCTAACATTTATATTGTTCTTATGAGATAGTTATAAATGCTGTATGCATAGTAACACACTTAATCCTACTGTAGACTTAAATCTACCAAGTCAAGAAGCTGGGAGATCTCAGTCAAAAAAAGAATGAAATATTATTTGCAGCAACATGGATGGACCATACTAGCAAAGTAAATCAGAGGAAGACAAATACCATACGACATCATTTATAAGTGGAATTTTAAAAAATAATACAAATGAATTTATTTACAAGCCAGAAACAGACTCACAGACATGGAAAACAAATTTATGGTTACCAAGAGGGAAAGGTGAGGGAGATAAATTAGGACTTTGGGGTTAACAGATATACACTACTATATATAAAATGGACAAACAATGAGGCTTTAAGAACTTACTGCATAGCACACAGAATTATATTTGAAATCTTACAATAACCTATAAAGGAAAAGTATTTTAAAAGAATAAATATATATAACTACATCACTTTGCTTTAAACCTGAAACTGACAGGTGTACATTGTAAATCAGTTACAGCTTAAAGTTTTAAAAATGTTGGGAGAATTCCAAACAGGATCAACCAAAAAATTCCATACCGAGACACATCATAAATAAACTTCTGAAAACTAAAGACAGAAAAAAAAAAATCTGGACAACAACCAGAGAAAATGGACACCTTATCTATAGGGAGGAACATTTTAGAATAACGGCAGGTTTCTCTTCTGGCGGTACTCATTTATCTCCACCTTACAGGTAAATCAACAGAGGCCCTGAAACACTCAGGAACCTTCTCCTGGTCACCCAGCTAGTAAGTGAAGATGCCAGGCTGTATGCTGGCACCTTGTAAGCTTACCCTGGGCTTAATGAAGCCACAACGAAGCGTCCACTGTTTCAAAGATTCACATGCATTCAAGCCCCAATCACCAGAACACCGATTTATACGGGGTTGTGGAGTCAAAGCCCCAGTGGATAATAAAATGTGATTCTATCCGGAATGTTTTTCATATATACATGTGTTCCTTGGGACTCTCCTTGTAGTTTCCGAGAAACTAAGAACTGGCGGAGAATTCTAGTGTTCTAGATCCCACAGAGACTCACCTTAGAAATAGTAACGGTATCACATACTATTTACAGACTTAACAAGAACTACAAGGCACCTGTAAAATAAAAATAAAATACCGACAAACCAACTCAAAGAAATAAAAGAAGATTTAAGGAACTGCCCTTCAGAGAACATGAAGTCAATGTACTTCTTCCTGTTCGTCCCTCCAATTACAGCTAAAAATCCTGGACATTATGTACAAAGCAAACAGAAGAAGACTCTGAAAAGTACAAAAAAGGCAGACAGGCTAGGGATCTCCGAACCTGCAGAATGATAAGGTGGTGAGTTACATTAATGGGCTTTTTGAGTCTGTTTGTCTGTTTGTTTATTGCTTCTTACTCCCACTACTGGAGCTAAAGAAGCTAGTAGTCTGGGACCACCAAGTACAGACAAAAAGAAAAAAAAATCTATCCCCAACAAAAGCCTGTTATCTATATCCAAAGGAAGAAGATAGAGGCAGCCTAGAAAGAGAAAATGTTGAGATCATCTGCTCCAGCCAAACACAAAACAACAATGAAAACTTCGATCCCCAGAGTTAGCACCAAGGTGTCCCACCTTGTAGACACCTTGCAGAAGCAGTGTCTAAGAAGCTAGCCATGGCTTTTGTTTTCCAATGAGAGGTAAAGAGCCCTACCCAGCAGAGTAGGAGAGATCCCATGAAGTCCCCTGATTTCAACTCCTGCCCAGCATTAATGAGTTATCTTTTTTTTGTAAAAATTTTTTTTTATTTCTGTGGTTTTCTTGGGTGTTAGTTGCAGCACACAGACTAGCTGCAGCACGAGGGCTGAGTTTCTCTGCTACATGTGGGATCTAAGTTCCCGAGCAGGGATCAATCTGTGTCCCCTACACTGCAAGACGGATTCTCAACCACTGAACCACCAGGGAAGTCCTATCTCTTCTTCTCCTTAACTGGCGGTGTCAGAAGGAGCCTGATGGAGAGGCAGGACTTTCCTTTCAATTGAAGTACAGTTGACTTGCAATATCATGTTAGTTTCAGATGTACAACACAGTGATACTTTTATAAATTATACACCATATAAAGTTATCATAAAATATGAACTATATTGCCCAGGCTGCATATTACATCCTTACAACTTATTTATTTTGTACTCATTCATCCCCTTCCCCTATCATGCCCGTCCCCATAGCTTTCTCCCCGCTGGTAACCACTAATTTGTTCTCTATATTTGTGAATCTGTATCTGTTTTATTTTTCAGATTCCACATTTAAGTGAAAACATACATATATGTGTTTCTCTGTCTGACTTATTTCACTAAGCATAATACCCTCCAGGTCCATCCATGTTGCTGCAAATTTTTTTTTAATTATTCAATTGTATTCTTTTTATTGGCTGAGTAATAGTCCAGTGTGTACACATATACCACATCTTCATTACCCACCCATCTATTGATGGTCACACAGGTTGCTTCCATATGTTGCCTATTATAAACAATACTGCTATAAACATTGGGGTGCCTATGTTTTCAAATTACTGTTTGTTTTCTGTGGATACATACCCAGGAGTGGGATTACTGGATCATATGGTAATTCCATTTTTAATTTTTTTGAGGAAACTCCATACTGTTCTCCATGATGGTTACACCAACTTACATCTCCACCAACAATGCAGGACGGTTCCCTTTTATCCACATTTTCACCAACACATCAGTTCAGTTTAGTTCAGTTACTCAGTCGTGTCCGACTCTTTGCAACCCCATGGACTGCAGCATGCCAGGTTTCCCTGTCCATCAGTGACTCCCGGAGCCTGCTCAAACTCATGTCCATCAAGTCCGTGATGCCATCCAACCAGCTCGTCCTCTGTCGTCCCCTTTTCCTCCTCTTTCAATCTTTCCCAGCATCACCAACACATATTTGTCATCTTCTTGATAATAGCTATCTTGATAAGTGTGAGGTAATATTTCACTGTGGTTTTGATTTGCATTTCCCTGCCAATGGCACCCCACTCCAGTAGTCTTGCCTGGAGAATCCCAGGGACTGGGGAGCCTGGTGGGCTGCCGTCTGTGGGGTCTCACAGAGTCGGCCACGACTGAAGCGACTTAGCAGTAGCAGCAGCAGCTGATTATTGATGCTTAGCATCTTTTCATGTGCCCTTTGACCGTCTGCACATCTTCCAGGAAAAAAAGGCATGTTCAGGTCCTCTACCAATTTTTTAATTAGGTCTTTGTTTGGCTGGGTGATTGGTTGACTTTTGAAATTGAGTTGTAAGAACTCTTTATATATTTTTGATATGAACCCCTTATAATTTGCAAATACCTTCTATTTTCTCCCATTCAGTAGGTAACCTTTTTGCTTTGTTGATGGTTTCCTTTGCTATGCAAAAGTTTTAAGTTTGATTAGATCCCATTTTGTTTATTTTTGCTTTTGTTTCCCTTGCCTGAGGAGACAGAATCCCAAAAGATGTTGCTAAGAGCTATGTCAGAGTGTACTGCCTATGCTTTCTTTCAGGAGTTTTATGGTTTCAGGTTTTATATTTAGGTTTTTAATCCATCTTGAGTTTTTGTTGTTGTTGTTCTTTTGTACATGGTATGAGATGTTCTAATTTCATTCTTTTACAAGTAGCTCTTCCGTTTACCCAGCATCACTTTTTAAAAAGACTATTTTTTCCTCATTGTATATTCTTGCCTTGTTTGTTGTATTAATAGCTTAATTGGAGAGTCGGGACATGTAATATCATCCTTCAGCTATGAAATCACCCCCACCATAGTGTCAGTCAAGGTACTGCTAAGAGTAGAATATGAAACCTGTCCAGCAGTAACAAGGACCACCCTCCACCTCCCAACCCCGACCCCAGTCAACACCCCCCAAGCCCACCCACTTCGGTGCAAACAGCGCTGAACGGGGACCTTGATTTTACCTCCACCTGGAAGTAACACCTTCTACTGCCAGAGCAGTGTTAGACAAAGCCCGCTAAAACACAAGGTTTAAATAAAAGCCAGAGTCTCATGATACAAAATGTCCAGGATTCAATCAAGAATGACTTGTCATGCTATGAATGAGGAAGATCTCAAACTGAATGAAAATAGACAGTCAACAGACTCCAACATAGAGATGACAAAGACGTTACAATTATTAGACAAAGATTTTAAAGTAGCCATGGTAAAAATCCCATCATCAAGCAATTACAAACATGTTTGGAACAAATGCAACAACTGAAATGCAAAGCTCAGTGGTGGATCCAACAGCAGAGCAGAACTGACAAGAGGCATGAGCACAGGGCAACGGAGCAACAGAGATTACCCAGTCTGAGCAAGACAGAAAATGGACTGGAAAAAAGTGAACAGAGCCTCATACTGTGCAGCGACAACAGAAGATCTAATATGCACGTCATCAGGTTGCTGGAAGAGAAGAGAAAGGGGAAGAGCTGAAAAGTATTTCATGGAGATAATGGCTGAAAACATCTCACATTTTGCAAGAGAGTTAAATCTACAGATTCAATAAGCTAAAGTGAAGCGTTAGTGAAGTTATTGTTCAGTCAAGCCCAACAAGCTCCTCTGTCCATGGGATTTCCCAGGCAAGAATACTGGAGTGGGTTGCCATTCCCTTCCCGAGGCGTTTTTCCTG
Source organism: Budorcas taxicolor (assembly GCF_023091745.1). Classification (NCBI taxonomy): domain Eukaryota; kingdom Metazoa; phylum Chordata; class Mammalia; order Artiodactyla; family Bovidae; genus Budorcas; species Budorcas taxicolor. The sequence goes on from NC_068933.1 coordinate 28,173,359, forward strand.
ACCCAGGGATTGAACCCGGGTCTTCTGCATCGCAGGCAGGTTCTTTACCATCTGAGCCACCAGAGGAGCGCCTACAGATGCTACTGAACTGAACTGAAGTTACTCAGCTGTGTCTGACTCTCTGTGACCCCATGGACTCTAGCCTACTAGATGAACTCCAAATAAGATATACCAAAGTAATTCTCATCAAAGGGCATCGCAGTTAAATTTCCAAGCACTGAAGAAAAAGTAAAAAATATGGAAAGTAGCCAGAAAATAATGCACACTACCTATAATAGGGGGAAACAAGTTGAATGAGGACAGATTTTTTTGTCAGAAACCGTGAAGACCAGGAGAAAGTGGCACGATATTTTTCACGTGCTGAAAGAAATCAACTGTCAGTCGAGAATCCTGTACTCAGTGAAAATATCCTTCAAGGATGAGATGAAAATCAAGACATTCAAAGATGAAAAAAATTTAAAATTTGTCACCAGCACAGGTACCCAAAGAGAATGGCTAAATTAAGTTCTCTGAATACAGAATAAATGACAATAGAAGGGATCTTGGAATTTCAGTAAAGAAGAAAGAACATGGGAAGCAATATTTGGGTAAATACAATGGGTTTAACGTCTCTTAAATTTTCTAAATTATGACTGATGTTTAAAGAAAAAGTTATAACACTGTCTGGTATGGTTTTAAGTGTAGGCAGACAGAAGATTTAAGACAATTATATTGCAAATGAGAAAGGGTTAAGGAACATGAGGTAAGAGGTAAAATGACACACCAGTAGACTAAGATAAATTGCATACACACCATGTAATAACTAAAGCAACCACTTAAAGGACAAAGATTGGCAGAGTGAATTAAAAAACGTAAGACGCTATGTGGTGCTGACAAGAAACATTAAAAATAATGATATACTCAGATTGAAAATAAAAGAAAGGAAAAATGTATATCATGATAATATTAATCAAAAGAAAGCAAGAATGTCTATATTAATATTGAAGTGAACTTTACAACAAGAATAACTGCCAGCAACAGAGAAGGACATTCAGTTCAGTTCAATCGCTCAGTCGTGTCCGACTCTCTGCGACCCCATGAACTGCAGCATGCCAGGCCTCCCTGTCCATCACCAACTTCCAGAGTTCACTCAAACTCATATCCATTGAGTCAGTGATGCCATCCAGCCATCTCATCCTCTGTCGTCCCCTTCTCTTCCTGCCCCCAATCCTTCCCAGCATCAGGGTCTTTTCAAATGAGTCAGCTCTTCGCACAAGGTGGCCAAAGTATTGGAGTTTCAGCCTCAACATCAGTCCTTCCAATGAACACCCAGGACTGATCTCCTTTAGGATGGACTGGTTGGATCTCCTTGCAGTCCAAGGGACTCTCAAGAGTCTTCTCCAACACCACAGAGAGGGACATTACAGAATGACAAAACTGTCCATCCACCCAGTGGAAGTGAAAAGTGAAAGTGAAGTCGCTCAGTCGTGTCCGCTTTTTTGTGACCCCATGGACTGTGGCCCACCAGGCTCCTCCATCCGTGGGATTCTCCAGACAAGAGTACTGGAGTGGGTTGCCATTTCCTTCTCCGGGAGATCTTCCCACGCCAGGGATCGAACCCAGGTCTCCTGCATTGCAGGCAGACGCTTTACCATCTGAGCCACCAGGGAAGCATTCACCCAGAAGACATAGCAATTATAAAGTAGTGTGTTGCAAACAAAAGAGTTGGGAAATATGTGAAGCAAAACTGATAGATCTGGAAGGAGCCATAACAATCCAAAATCTACTCACTCCTGGTAGAGACTTCATCCCTTACTCAACAACTGAAAAAACAACTGGACAGGAAAAAGCAGAATATGGAAGAACTCAACAACACCATGAGATAGTAGGGTCTCATTGATATTTACAGAACATTCCACCCAGTGTCAGCAGATTACGTATTCTTTTCAAGTACTCACAGAACAGACACCAAAATAGACCCTGGGCCATTAAACAAGCCTCAACAAATTGAAAAGCACTGAAATGCTACAGAACACGTTCTCCAACCACTAAAGAATCAAACTAGAAATCAATATCCAGATGCTAAAAGAAGTATCTCCAAACACTTGGAAACTGAACTACAGGTATTTTTATAACACGTGAGTCAAAGAGGATGCCTCAAAGGAAACATAGAAGGTATATTCAATGGAGTGAAAGCAAAAACAAAACATGAAAATTTGAAGGAGACATTTAAAGCAGAAGCAAGAAGTAGAAGGGAAATCAGCAGTACCAAGTGCATACACTAGAAAAGAGGAAGGTCCCATAACAATAATCTAAATTACAAATAAATCTAAATAAATAAAACCGAAGCAAGAAAATAAAGATAAGAGCAGAAATCAGTGAACCTGAAGACAGAAAAAACAATAGAGAAAGAGACAAAGAATTGGTTCTTTGGAAAAAAAAAATCAGTAACTTGACAAACCTTAAATAAGCTGCTCAAAGAAAAAAAAAGAAAGACACAACTTTCCAATACCAGAAATCAATACTGCAGACATCAAAAGCATAATAAGAGAATAACTCTACACATGGGTCTGACAACTTAGACAAAAACTCCACAAATTATTATAATTCACTCAATATGAAATACATAATCTGAATAAATAACCTTATAAGTAGTTTTAAAAATTGTATTCATGACTTTAAAAGTCTTAAAAAGGGGATCTCCAAGCCCAAATAATTTTCCTGAGCATCCTACCAAATATATAAAGAAGATTTAGAAGCAATTCTACACAATCTCCTTGAAAAAATAGAGGGGGAAAAAAACATGTCTCAATTCATTACATGAAACTAGTATTATTCTAATACCAAAATTCATAAATTGCTAAAATGCAAACATCTATACATTAAAAAATAAAGAAAAAAGATAAATAAAATTATGAAAATAATTGACATAAATAACAAGTATAAGAAAAGAAAGTTATAGACCAATATCTCTCATGGATATAGACATAAAAAAAATTTTAAAGACAGATTGCTGCTGATTTAGTCACTAAGTTATGTCCAGCTCTTGTGACCCCATGGACTGTAGCCCACCAGGCGCCTCTGTCCATAGGATTTCCCACACAAGAATACTGGAGTGAGTTGCCATTTCCTTCTCCATAAGATAGATTAGCATATAGAATTCAGCAATACATGGAAGAATGAAACAAGTATGTCCAACTGAGATTTATTCAAGGATGCAACACTGGTTCAATATTCAAAAATGAATCAAGGTAATATGCATATTAACACTAAAGAAGAAATATCACATGAGTCACATTAATCAATGCAGAAAAATGATTTGAACAAATCCAACACTTGCTCATGAGAAAACTACTCAGCAAAACAGGAATAGAGGCAAGCTTCCTCAAATTGATAAAGAACACCTATGAAAAACTTACAGCTAACATCATCCTTAATGATGAAAGAATTAAGTATTTCCTCCTACCAAGCTCAGGAAAAGGCAGCTATCCCCTCTCACCACTCTTATTCAGCATAGTACTGGAAGTTCTACCCAGTGTAGTAAAGCAAGAAAGGGGAATACTGACAGACAAGTAAGAAAGGAAACTGTGTGACTGTCTACCCCAAAACGGAATAAGAAAAAGCTATTAATATACAGAACAATCTGAATAAATCTCTAGAAAGTTATGCCACATGAAAGAAAGCCAGTCTTACATTCCATACTATGCAATCCCATCGGTATAACTTTCATTGGAAGGACTGATGTGGAAGCTGCCAATACTGTGGCCACCTGATGCAAAGAACCTACTCATGGGAAAAGACCCTGATGCTGGGAAAGACTGAGGGTAGGAGGAGAAGGGGGAGACAGGGGATGAGATGGTTGGATGGCATCACCGACTCAATGGACATGAGTTTGAGCAAATTCCAGGAGACAGTGAAGGACCGGGAAGCCCATGCAGCCCGTGGGGTCCCAAAGAGTCGGACACGACTCGGCAAATGAACAACATTCTTGAAATGAAAATAATGGTCGAAATGAACTACAGTTTCATGGATGTTGCGGATGAGGGAGGAGGAAGACTGGGAGAGTGGGGTTTGGGTACAAAACAGCAACCTGAGGGAGCGTTGTGCTGATGCTCATGGTCTGCATCCTGCCTGTATCAATGTTGATATCCTGTTTGTGATACTGACTACAGTTTTACTAGAGATACCGTAAGCAAAAACTGTTACACAGCTTCTCTCTGTATTATTTTTTACAACTGAATGTTCATCTATAATTATCTTAAAATGAAAAAGTTTATTTAATAAAAAAAAGAAAGATATGCAACTACATAGCACACGCCTAGACAAAACACCAAATTTTGCCTAAGGAATATTTTTGTCCTAATTGACATGCAGACTTTGTACAAGATAAGTCACAATCCCTTAAAATTTACATTATAAACTGACAAAATGTAAAACCTCTCTATATTAAAAATGCATAACATTAAGAGAGAAACAAAATATTTAAAACATTCAAACAAATAAGAAACACTCTAAATGCCCCAGTATGTCAACAGGTAAAATTATGGACAGTGTATAACAGAGAAACGCACCTGGTCTATAAATAAGCATTATGAGATATTAAATATCCCTAGTTATCAAAGAAACATGAAATAAGACAATATTTCACATATCTTAAGTGTCTTGCAAAGCCCTGACCAAACTGTGAACCTTCCTGCTCCACCTGGAATCCGATTTGCTAGATCATTTTTCCTTAGTAATCTAAATGAATTCATAACTACTCTTTCTGAATACATCCATTAGAATAATTTACAAGACACTGTACTTCCCTTGACTTCTTGGCTTAGAACTTCCTAATTTGTCTTCTTGGTCTTCCTTAGAATAACACTAGGATATTAGTTGGATACTTTCTAATTCTGAAGATTCTCCACCTGGAGTGAACAATGAATGGAGTCTAGGAAAAGGGTTGAAACCCAAACCTCAGCAAGGTTGCAGGTGTTTGTAAGAAATGATACCTCCATGGGCACATTCCATACCTCTCCCAGCACTGGGTGTGACACTCAGCAGCTTATGGCTGGCACTCACCAGCTGTAGGCCTGTTTCTACAAAGACAGGGTCCCTTACAGGTCCCCAATATTTGTGGGTTTCTTTAAAATATCTATGTATTTATTTGGCTGCACCTGGGTCTTAGTTGTGACACGTGGGATACAGTTCCCTAACCAGGGATTGAACCTGGGCCCGCTGCATTGGGAGCATAGAGTCTTAGCCACTGGACCACCAGGGAAGTCCCAGGTCTCCAAATTTTGAATGTTCTTTGTGGTTCTATTTTTGTTCCTAAGATGTATCTCCACTTGTCTTGGTCAGTTTAGGCTGCTAAAACAGAACATCGTGGGGCTTCCGCAATAGCTCAGTTGGTAAAGAATCAGCCTGCAATGCAGAAGACCCTGGTTTGATTCCTGGTTGGGAAGATCCACTGGAGAAGGGACAGGCTACCCACTCCAGTATTGTTGGGCTTCCTTGGTGGCTTAGCTGGTAAAGAATCTGCCTGCAACGTGGAAGACCTGGGTTCGATCCCAACCAGAACATCATGGTGTGTGCTAAGTCACTTCAGTCGTGTCTGACTCTGTGATGCCATGGACTGTAGCCCTCCAGGCTCCTCTGTCTGTGGAATTCTCCAGGCAAGAATACTGGAGATGGTTGCCATGCCCTCCTCCAAGTGATGTTCCCAACCCAGGGATCAAACTTGCATCTCTTACTTCTCCTGCATTGGTGGGTGGGTTCTTAACCACCAGTGCCACCTCGGAAGCACCTGGGAACACGGTATAGTGGGTACTTAAACAACAATGTTTATTTCTCACAGGTCTGGAAGTTAGGAAGTAGAAGATCGAGGTGTAAGCCAACTCGGTGTCTGGTGAGGGTCCACTTCCTGGTTTGCACCTTCTTGCTGTTATTCTCACATTACTGCTTATAAGGGCAGCAATCCCATTCAAGAGGGCTCCACCCTCATGACCTAATTACCTCCCAAAGATCCCACCCCCAAATACCATCCCACTGGGAAATGAGAATTCAACAAATATTCGGTCTGTGGCACCCTTACATTGAGTTGCTACCAGACTGCACAAAGTTTCCCTCTTAGTCCATGACAAGTGTGGGGAAAAATTTTGAAAGGTATTAGGCATCTTTGCCTGAGGCTGGCACAAATGGAGACACTTACATGCCATGAGCTTCAAGGCTCTCAATCCAAGTCAAGCCACCCTGACCCACACGGAATCCCTGATCTTCCACTGATCTTCTACTGATGTTACACTGTCAAGATTAGAAGGTCAGATTCAGATGTAGAGAATTCCCAGATTCCTCAGAATCCTAAGTCCGCCAGTGGCAGCAATGAGAGAGCCAGTCTCCTCCTGCCCAAGACCTGGACCGCAGCCTGCATCCCTTCTCCCTTTTCCCGCATTGGCTCCATCCTGTGCTGGAAGGGACCTTATGAGTGTCCATGTGGACACTCAAGCCACCCAGCTCTGTACACTCCCCACAAGTATCCAATCTTTGGTCATGGTTCCTTGGGTGTAGGGATAGGCATGTCAGCTTTGCCTTCTGCTCTTTGGGAGCACGGGCCCAGGAAGTGCTTGGGCAAAGAATTCTGAGATCCTAGCACCCAGAGATGGTCACTGTATGAACAGGTCTTCTTAGCCCAAAGACCCTGCCCCATCAGAAGGAGTTCAACTAAGAGAGCAGAGTGAGGCTCTCTGAAGCGCAGGGACCACTGCAAGCACTCCTCTTGCCAGATCTATGGGTGATTTTGTAATTCAGACTGTTGACTGTTTAACAATGTACAAGCAGTCTGATTGGTTTCATCCCCATCCATACCCAAAATGGTCTAAATGAATCACTGTACACATTCAGTCTTTATCTTCTCAGTATCTTTGGCATTCATTGGGAAAAGTGAGATAGACCTGGAAGATCTGGTGTGGACGCCTTCTCTTTCTTTTATGTTTGGAGGAAGGGTGGGATAGTGGGGAGATAAAAGAGGTCAGAGGTTCAGAAGTGGAACATGACTCTGTTCTTGGCTTCTGTCGCAGGATGATGGAAGGCACAACACTGCTGAGATGGTAATGAAAGTGTTTCTCTTTTATTTATGCTCCATCTCTATTTTAAAAGTATGAGAGCGCATTACGGTTCAATTTATTACACTTCATTTTGCCTTTCTTAGCTCTTGTCATTATGCAATCTTTCACACATGGCAATTCATTTCATTTCAGTATGATAGGTTGCTTTCAAAAGTAACTGATTTCTAATATTTGATTCAGTAATAACTTCACATATGCCTTGTATAAATGGATACTGAATACTTTTTAGGTACCAGGTACAGTGTTATAGGCTGGGACTATAACAGTGAACAAGACAGACTGCTTCTGTCCTAATTAAATTTACAGCCTAGTGGGGGAAACAGACCAAGGAAAAAAGGGGGGAAATTATCTATTTTAATAAGTAGCTCTGAGGAGGGACATAACACAAAAGACTGAAATGCAGAATAAAGAGTGGGATTGTTGGAGCTATTTCAGGTTTTCGCTCCAAGAAAGATCCTCTTTTTAAGAGGCTGTTTCTGACCTCTTGAGTAAAACTAGCAATCATTCCTCTCCAGCACTTATTTCCTTCTCATCTTTATTTTCTCACACATATACACATATAATTCACTTACTTATTTTGGTTTCTCTTTCTCTGCTTTATGTAAGTTCTATGAGGTCAAGGACTATTGCCTTTCTACAATGATGGTTGTCTTTGTCTTTTTCTTCTGGGACTAGAAGGTCCTAGAAGAGTAGGTGTTCAATAAATGCTTGTTGAATGAATGAATGAATGAGGCAGTGAGGAAATGACTTTCAGAGAAAGAAACATTTAAACTGAGGCCTAAAAATGGACCTAGTGATGCAGGGTGATGGGGTAGGGGGAGCAGCAGGAGGAGACCTTTCCAGATAAGAGAAGACAGCAGATGCAAAGACCCTGAGGCATGAACGTGGTTAGACTAAGGGAATTAAGGAAGCCCACGTGCTGGAAGCATGTGTTGGGCAGCAGATGGAGCCATTTGGAAACACGGGCATGGCAGGTCTGTGGTGTGTTTCCAAACCAATGTAAAGACTTTTTTTTTTTTTAACTTTTTATTTTATATTGGAGTATAGTTGATTAACAATGTTGTGTTAGCAACATTTCAGTTATACATATGCAGAACCAGAGATCAAATTGCCAACATCTGCTGGATCGTGGAAAAAGCAAGAGAGTTCCAGAAACACGTCTACTTCTGCTTTATTGACTATGCCAAAGCCTTTGACTGTGTGAATCACAATAAACTGTGGAAAATTCTTTAAGAGATAGGAATACCAGACCACCATTACCTGTCTCCTGAGTAATCTGTATACAAGTCAAAAAGCAACAGTTAGAACTGGACATGGAAAAACAGACTTCCAAATCAGGAAAGGAGTACATCAAGGCTGCATATTATCACCCTGCTAATTTACCTTATATGCAGAGTACATCATGTGAAATGATGGGCTGGATGAACACAAGCTGGAATCAAGATTGCCAGGAGAAATATCAATAACGTCAGATATGCAGATGACACCACCCTTACAGCAGAAAGTGAAGAACTAAAGAGCCTCTTGATGAAAGAGGAGAGTGAAAAAGTTGGCTTAAAACTCAGCATTCAGAAAACTAAGATCATGGCATCTGGTCCCATCACTTCATGGCAAATAAATGGGGAAACAATGAAAACAGTGAGATACTTTATTTTGGGGGGCTCCAAAATCACTGCAGATGGTGACTGCAGCCATGAAATAAAAAGATGCTTGCTCCTTGAAAGAAAAGCTATGACCAGTCTAGACAGCATATTCAAAAGCAGAGACATTACTTTGCCAACAAATGTCCGTCTAGTCAAGGCTATGGTTTTTCCAGTAGTCATATATGGACGTGAGAGTTGGACTAAGAAAGCTGAGCACTGAAGAATTGATGCTTCTGAACTGTGTTTTGGAGAAGACTCTGGAGAGTCCCTTGGACTATAAGGAGATCAAATCAGTCCATCCTAAGGGAAATCAGTCCTGAATATTTGTTGGAAGGACCGATGCTGAAGCTGAAACACAATACTTTGGCCACCTGATGTGAAGAGCTGATTCATTTGAAAAGACCCTGATGCTGGAAAAGACTGAAGGCAGGAGGAGAAGGGGATGACAGAGGATGAGATGGTTGGATGGCATCACCGACTCAATGGACGTGAGTTTGAGTAAACTCTAGGAGCTGATGATGGACAGGGAAGCCTGGCATGCTGAAGTCCATGGGGTTGCAAAGAGTCAAACACAACTGAGTGACTGAACTGGACTGATACATATGCATCTATTCATGTACACGCTGCTATATTCAAAATGGACAACCACCAAGGATCACTGTACAGTACCAGGAACTCTGCTCAATGTTATGTAGCAATCTAATTTGGAAAAGAATTTGAACAAGACTGGGTTTTATTGTCAACATGCTGGTAAGAAATATATGCAAGACACTAATATAATAACCTGATTTGGGTTTAAATACAATCTTAAACAGGTTTCCCAGGTGATGCTAGTGGTAAAGGATTCACCTGCCAATGCAGGAGACACAGGGGATGAGGTTTTAATCCCTGGATCGAGAAGATCCCCTGGAGGAGGGCATGGTAACTCACTCGCATATTCTTGCCTGGAGAATCCCATGGACAGAGGAGCCTGGTGGGCTACAGTTCATAAGGTTACAAAGAGTTGGACACAACTGAAGTAATTTAGCAGGTCTAAGGGTCTTACATATTATTACACATAGGTAAAATTAAAGCTTAATTGATAGATTCTATCTTCCAATAATTTTTCTTAAACTTTACTCTTCCATATAACCTACTTTATTATAAAACAAGATATTGCAAATTTTTCATTAAAGTTACTACATTACCATTGAATGGGGTTCCAAAGAGTACACCATGATCTTAACATATCCTTCATCTTAAAAAAACACAACCGAGACACGTTTCCATAGATATTTAAGAACCACAATTGATCCTTCAACATTTGAAACTGGTCTTTGGAGGATAACAGTAATCCAGCCATCTGTGAGAAGACCTGGACTAGGGGATATTCTAAAGCTGGGGACTCAGCTGAGACATGAGGAAGGAAATCTAGCTTTGAGGATGATGAAGTCTAGATGAGCATGACTGCAGTGGGAAATATGCAAAGAAGATAAAGGCAAGAAAAAAACTGCAAATAAAAAAATGAAAGAATCTGAATATTTGGGAAGCTGGAGAGAGCGAATTTAAAGATGTCTTTGAAGCTCTAAGAAGAGGGATATGGTGGACACCACTAATCCCCACCAGATCCCTTTTATGTGAAACTACGTCGATGCATTGGGTGTGGCCCACTAAGACCCACAGTTTTACTCTTGCCTGGAGAAATGTCTTCAAGGACTGCCCACAGCAGAGGCATGGGAGCTGCCCCACTCTCAACTCCAGGGACGTCGCATCCTCACTCCAGGGGCAGCTGATGCTAATGACTGACTGATAGGGCACCTCAAGATCACCTGAGGTTGGAACCTCAAGATTCCAAATATGGAAACTCTGGACAACTCAGTGGAGCCGTTCAGGCTTCAGAGCTCCCTGAGGAACCTGACTGAGACTAGGTGCCAGCCGTACCCACATCTTTACCTTACCTTCTGCCCCCACCCTATCATTTCCCTCACTTCCTTACAGATTTCTCCAGGGAATATTTGCTCAGTAAATCACTCACCCAAGAATCCCCTTCTTAGGCTCTGCATCTACTCTTCCTGACCTCAGGGACAGGAGGAAGAAAAGACTGGAGTGACAGGCAGAGAAAGGAAGGGAAGAACAGAGTGTGAATTTGGACTTGATAGAGAGGTCCTATCAATCTTTTGCCCAACAGAGTCTGAGTACCGTTGGAACATCCGTCACACTGGACAGGCAGGATGACAGCTGGAGGGGGACACTTCGAGATACTGGAGAAGGCAGGCATGTTTCAGGTACATTTGATCCAAATCTGACTTTCTAATATCAACTCTTTACCTCGAGAGCCAGATACCCATTGAATTTGCCCTCAGTGCTTTCTCTTGAGTGACCCAAAAGTTTAAATTGAAGGACTTTTCAAACAGAGACTGGAAGGCCGCTGAGCACCTTAAGGGTCAGCAAAACCTCCCCAACAATTTTTCAAGTGTTCTATTTTTGGCACAACTCGATTTAACTCATTTTGCAAGTGCTCTTCCCTTCAGTGTCTAAGCCCTTGGGTATTTCAAAGGAAATTTAATCCATATGTTTCTGATTCATTTACATTTTAAGTCATAAAAATGTTATTTTTATAAGAGCTGTTTGATATCCAAGAAACTTTCTGAGCCTTTTTTTTTTTAGTCTCTTTAAAGTCTTGTTGGTTGGAGCCAGGGAGCAGACATGGTGTATGATGCATCACCCGAAAATGTGATCCAGACAGACGCAACCATAGGCTGACCTCAGAGCAACGCTCGCCCCATCAGCCAAAAACGTAATGGCAACGTGATGATCAACAAAGTTGGTCTGGACACCAGAGAATCCTTGAGAAACACACGGGAAGCCAATGGTAAATGATAATAAAGATTAAAGTGGAATTCGTTAGTGTGTCATTGATGTGTTTGGGCATAAAATGACCAGACTATCAGACATTACAGCAAAGCTATCATTCCTGGCAGCTTCCAGGAAGATCTGCAGACTCACTGGACCAAGTCCCATATCACGACCCAAATACTTTCCGTGAAGAAAATCATGCCTTTTCTCAGCACTGCGCATAACAACAAAACATCAAAATACCAACATCCAAGGGGCTTAAGGTAATTTATTACATATTTTTACTGCAGAGGACTAGGCAGTGATTATAAGGATGACATAAATACACATTTCATGATATACCAAGATGTTTGTAAGACGTCGCTAAATGAGAAATAGGGTGAAGAACCTACACATGGTCATTAGGACTGCATGTTTTGTTACGAAAAAAGATATCTAAAATGTGTTTATATATACCTACATTAAAATGGGAATGATGTCTGGTTGGTAGGTTTGAGATGTTTTCCTTTTGTTTGCTTGGTTGTATTTCCTTTAACTTTTCTACAATTTGCATTGTATGCCAAAAAAAAAAAAAATACTTTGTCCACACTTAAAAAATTGGAGTAGTATTTCTGTAATATGGTAAGAGAGTATTGCCCTCTTTTTCTCCTCATTTCAGATCCTGAAGAACAATAGCGCGTGGGGTCCAAGCCGGAGGGGGTGCCAAGGCAACCACTGGATGATGGAATCGTCTGAGAGTTGATGGAATGCAATTGTTCAGCTGAAATGGCTGAATCTATGGTGACCACGCTTTCAGAACCCCAAATTGGTCATACAACCTAACATGCGGGGGGCTCACAACAGGATAGATTATTTTAAATCAGAACGGTTCTCAAAATTCTGGGACAGAAGGTTGTTCTGGCTACAGGGCACGTTGCTTCAGAAAGGAAGAGAAAAAATCCTGAAAGGTAATCTAAGGCACGCTCCGAAGGAAAAACTACTGGCTGGTAATTTGTAAAACTAGCTGCTGGACCTCTAATTTGTAAAACTGTAGCTGCTGGACCTCAGCATCCACTGAACAAGAGGGACTCTTCTGATTGGCCCCCGTGCAAATACGGACAGCACTTCACATCCAAAGCACTATCCCCTTTCACGTCTGTTGGCATCTGGTCAGTTGCTGTTCAAAGCCCTCCTTGTACAAAACATGCTATGGTTGCCAATATTAACCATCTCGCAAATTCTCCCAAAACCTGTAAAACGAATGCTTTCTCCTGAAAAGCCAGTCTCTCTAATATCATCAGCACCCTGTTTACTCTCTTCTTTACACCATCCCCACCAATCGCAGGGCTGGCTCTGAATCACAAGTCATTTTCTCTTCTGTTCAGCTGGACTCATAAGCGCCACTTTGATCATAAAGACAGGATAAAGCAGAACAGACTTATCCTTTTCTGAGGGCCCCCCCCATTAGTAGAGAAAAGTTAAATAATCCTTAATGCTTTCATTGTTTAAAAAAAATTTGAATCCACAGACTTCCACTCAAAGGGAATAGGGTAAGTGGAGAATTCAATTAATTATCATAGAAAATCAAGTTATTTCAAAACCCTGGAAAGACTTCCTGCTTTGACATTCTGTGATGATTCTATTTAAATATATTGTAGTCTCACCTTCTGGAATGGCTGGATTCATTTTCAATAAGCATTAACTTTGAAGCTCAAAAATGATGAAAAGTTTAACCAATTGGCCTGTCATGGTTAATCATACTCTGCTACCCATCTGCTCGACTCACAGGAATATGAGCTCTCAGTTCCAGGTCCTATGGGACAGTTCTCAAAGGCTGGCCAACCTCTCCTCCAAAAGCTCGCATTTTTCTTTAAAAGTTCACAGGGCCTTGGTTAAAGATGGATGTCATGGAGAGACAGCGAGATCTTTCTTGAGTGTTCATTGGAAGGACTGATGTTGAACCTGAAACTCTAATAACTGGCCACCTGATGTGAAGGGCTGAATCATCTGAAAAGACCCTGATGCTGGGAAAGATTGAGGGTAGGAGGAGAAGGGGGGCAGCAGAGGATGAGATGGTTGGATGGCATCACCACCTCAATGGACATGCGTGTGGGTAAACTCCGGGAGTTGGTGGTGGACAGGGAGGCCTGGCGTGCTGCGGTTTATGGAGTCACAAAGAGTCGGACACGACTGAGCGACTGAACTGAACTGAACGGATGGAGGGATAATGTCTACTCCAAATGAGACCTACATCAATTAACCTCAGAAGTTCACCCCATAGCAAAACAATGGGATGCTTTCATGCTCCCCTGATCTGAGAAAAGGTGTGTGTGAGAGAGAGAGAGAGAGAGTAGCGGGGTGCAGAAGGAGGGAAAGAGAACGGGAGAGAAGGAGAAACTGATTTGGTTTTTGAGGTCTTCCCTGAGGATTCTACTGTTGTCATTGTACAACAAGGTTTTGGATTCAAATATTACCAGATCAGTGGCAACCAGCTTTAGAGCTGGTATGAAATATTGTTACACATTGTAGGTGCCTAGTAAATAATAATCTCATCATATTAACTCATGATTCACTCATTCTTTCAACAGCTAACTCAGGAACCCAGTAAAATGGCAGCCAGTAGGCACAGAAAACACAGATAAGCAACAGGAAATCTCTGCTTTCAAGGAGTAAATACACTAGCAGTTAGACAGACAAACTCAGGGCGGAACGCATACAACAATGACAGTTGTACTTGGTGCTATGAGAGGGAAGGTAACTTTCCCAGAAAAGTTGGTACTTGAGTTGTTTCTCTTTTTCTTTTCTCGGCCATGCCCACGGCTTGCAGGATCTCACTGCTCCGTGATCAGGAATCATACCTGGGGCATGGCAGCAAAAGCACGGAATCCTAACCACTAGGCCACCAGGGCGGAGAAGGCAATGGCACCCCACTCCAGCACTCTTGCCTGGAAAATCCCATGGACGGAGGAGCCTGGTGGGCTGCAGTCCATGGGGTCGCTAAGAGTCAGACATGACTGAGCGACTTCACTTTCACTTTTCACTTTCATGCATTGGAGAAGGAAATGGCAACCCACTCCAGTGTTCTTGCCTGGAGAATCCCAGGGACGGGGGAGCCTGGTGGGCTGCCTTCTGTGGGGTCACACAGAGTCGGATACGACTGAAGCGACTTAGCAGCAGCAGCAGCAGCAGGCCACCAGGGAGCTCCCGAGATTAGGTTTAAGAGGAGAATTAGGAGTTAGTCAAGTCAAGGGTGGGGGGCACAAGAAGAGTCTGTGCAAAACACTGGAAATGAATGGGGTGAATGGGTTTTTTTTTTTTTTTTTTTTTTTTTTGGTGTTTTTTGGTCAGTGGGTACCATTTGGTCAGTCCACAAAGAGTTGGACACGATGTAGCAACTAATACTTTCACTTCACTTTTCAGTGTATATAAAGGTCCTAGTATCTGGCCCTTGTGTGCATGCTTGGTCGCTCAGCTGTATTTGACTCTTGCAACCCTGTGGACTGTAGCCCGCCAAGCTCCTCTGTCCATGGTAATTCTCCAGCCAAGAACACTGGAGTGGGTTGCCATGCTCTCCTCCAGGAGATCTTCGCAACCCAGGGATCAAACCCACATCTCCCACATTGCAGACGGGTTCTTTACCATCTAAGTCACCAGGGAAGCCCTTAGTGTGTATTAATTCTGTTTCCATTCCCTTTTCTTGGGAGCAAGGGTCTGAACAGTGGAAGTGGGATAGTGAGCTCACCATCTTGCAAGCACTGCCCATGCACAGGGAATGCTGATTTTTTGCTTAGTCGGCCTCATATAAGTCAGCCAAGCCAGACTCGGTCTGATCATGTTCCTTTTTACCAGCTGGAGAAAAAGTAATATTTAGTTACAGCTCTTGGGTGCCAGGAGAGAGCTAGTGTTCGTTATTCCATTTACACCTGCAGCGAAGCTTGTACAAAAGAATAGAATTGTTATAAAAAATATCTCCCCTGAAAGCAAAGACCCTTACAGTTAATGAGCTAATAAATATTGCCAAGTGACCCTTTTCTTGCCAAGTATTAAATCGTAAAGAGAGGGGGAAGGGAAGGATGAGAACCGTGTGTTTGCTACAGAGTAGATTGGGCACTTCTTCTGACCAACTTTTATTACTACTGACCATATTTTAGGCGTGTGGGTCCACTCCTCCCCCAAGCTGCCTGACGCTGCGAGTTCTGCAGGGCAGAGACCTCCTTCTTCCAGGCTGGCGTCCGGTGGACCGCACAGTGTCCTTCTTCATCTAATGGACCTTCGCATGTATGCTTCTCTTTCTGCTGCCAGAGTGGAGGATGGGGGTGAGGTCCCTGCTGCAAAATTAGCCATTTTCAGTCTCATTGCCAAGTCTCACTTTCCTCCAGACATTGTTATGAATACTTGTTCTTTTTTTAAATTAATTTATTTTAATTGGAGGCTAACTACTTTACAATATTGAGGTGGCTTTTGCCACACATCAGCATGAATCAGCCAGGGATGCGCATGTGTCCCCCATCCTGAAGCCCCACCCTGCTCCCTCCCCACCACCCCTCTGGGTTGTCCCAGAGCACCAGCTTTGGGTGTTCTGCTTCATGCATTGAACTTGCACTGGTCATCTATTTTAGGTACGGTAATATACATGTTTCAGTGGTAATCTCTCATATCATCCCATCCTCGTCTTCTCCCATAGAGTCCAAAAGTCTGTTCTTTACGTCTGTGTCTGTTTTGCTCTCTTGCATATAGGGTCATCGTTACTGTCCTTCTACACTCCATATATATGCGTTAATATACTGTATTGGTGTTTTTCTTTCTGACTTACTTCACTCTGTAAAATAGGCTCCAGTTTCATCCACCTTATTAGAAGTAACTCAAATGTGTTCTTTTTAATAGCTGAGTAATATTCCATTGTATATAGGTACCACAACTTCCTTATCCATTCATCTGCCTTTGGATATCTAGGTTGCTTCCATGTCCTGACTATTGTAAACAGTGCTGCAATGAACACCGGGGTACATGTGTATCAATTCTAGCTCCCTCAGTGTGAATATCTGTTCTTAAATGCATGCATGCTGAGTTGCTTCAGTCGTGTCAGACTCTTTGCAACCCTATGGACTGTAGTCTGCCTGGCTGCTCTGTCCATGGGATCGTCCAGGCAAGAATACTGGAGTGGGCTGCCATGGCACTCTCCAGATTATTCTTAATAATCTGCTCCAAAACTATATGAATTTGGAAATTTCAATCCTAATATGTCATTCTAGATACCTTGGTGCTTCCAATTCCATTTATGTCTGTATGTATCCCAAGTGGCACTAGTGGTAAAGAACCTGCCTGCCAATGCAGGAGACATAAGTGACGCAGGTTCGATTCCTGAGTTGGGAAGATCCCCTGGGGAAGGAAATGGCAACCTACTCCAGTATTCTTGCCTGGAGAATCCCATGGACAGCTGGCGGGCTACAGTCCATAAGGTCGCACAGAGTCAGACATGACTAAAATGACTTAGCATGTATGTATGTTTATACATATGTATTATGTGTTCATGTATGTATGTATATATTTTTGGTAGCACAATGATTCAGATCCTATCTTCCAATCACTTTGATTATCCTGAGAACAAAATCCAAACTTCTCACTCTGGTTCTAGGAAGCCCTCCAGGCTCTGCCTTCTGACGTACATACTCCCTCTCAGTCACACCTTCCTAACTTGCCACCTCCCCTCTGTTCCTCAAACATATCAGGCATTTTCTCTCTCAGCACCTCCGCACTCCCCGTATCCTGCACTTGAATTCTCTCCTTCCTGATCTGCGTCCTTCCTGACCTTCAATCCTCAACTTTCATACAACTTCCTCAGACTGGTCATTCCCAACCTGCTCTCCAAAGTGACCATTCAGCCTCTTGCCACGCCTCCTAAATTCAATTTTTTTTGTCTAGTTCCATCAAAAGTATCTCGATCATTTCTTTACTTGCTTATTTTCTTTTTTTAGAATTTGCATCTGTTTTAACTTTTATATGCCCTTCCCCTAGAGCAGTTCCTGGGACAAAGAAAGGGCTGTTAATATTCATGAAATAAATTAATGAATGATGACCTGCCTTCTTATGTGGGGCTCAGTGATATCCCCCAATCCTCCCTACTATCTATTTTTTGGTGAAATTCTGTGATGTCTGGCAGTGAGCAGTTTGGAAAGGAGCAGAGGTTTCTATGTCAATGTGGGTCTGGTTGTATCCTGAGAACAATCTGGTTTCCTGGAGCACCTGTTGACAGGGCTGAAGCAGGAGGCTGCCACAGGCACCTGCATGAGAACACAGTTAGAGCTCTCATAGGAAATAAATAGCAAAATTATGGAAAAGTGACTGGCAGCAGAGAACCTGACATGATGCCTCGAAGCTCTGAAGGGAAAAAGTCAAAACTGTTGAAAAAGTCTACATTTTAATTGGCATGTCATATATCTCCCCCAAGCAACACTCGTTTGAGAAGAACGAAAAAAAATCTTCCAACATTTTTTAGAGCTGAATGCCAAATACTTTTGCTTTATTTTCATACAGTGGGCCAAATTCTCACTCTGTGTACACATTCAAAATGCATGTGCGTGAGGCACCGTAGCTGGAAGCTAAACAGCTGCAGCAGAAAAGATAAACACACACATCTCTTACTTATGGTTGTATTTACACTTGTAGCTTTCAGGCAACTTAATTATTTTATTTTAATGCATATGTCCTTGTTAGGAGTTATCAGCACCTGGTAAAATGGACTCGGCCTCATGTGTTGATTTTAAAGTGCAGCATGTCATATTTGAAGATCCCACTGTATAGCAGGGAACTCTGCTCAGTATTACCTGGCAGCCTGGATAGGAGGGGAGTTTGAAGAATGGATACATGTATACGTATGGCTGAGTCCCTTTGCTGTCCACCTGGAACTATCACAACATTGTTAACTGGCTATACTGCAATGTAAAATAAGAGTTTAAAACAGAAGAAAAAAAGTACATCATGTCAGGCAAAAGAAATGGTAGAAATATTTTTGTCCTCTTTGTTTTTTTCTAACACATTAGAACAAGATTCCTGAGAGCTTACATGACTCCCACAAAGTTCTAGAAGCCCAGAGCTGAGACAAAGTGGAGCACATGCTATAGAAATGTAAACGCACATTAATTTACTCATTAGCATATTTAAAGTGAAACTCCAAACTCAAGCCAGTAATTCTGAAATAGAAACATGCAATTCAATTAATGGAGGGACTTCCTCTACCTTATGTATTAATTTATTCCGGGACACAGAATTTGGATGTGCACTCATATATACATACATCACATGCATAATACATTCCGACCTTGATTTGAAACTTGATAGTTACTAAGTTGCAATGCTAGCCAAGTCATTTTTTTCTTCTGTGACTTGGTTTTCAATCTGAGAATTAATGAGTGGTGGTAAAGCTCCTAACAGAAGTAAGAACCACACACAGTGCTATCTTAATGTACACCTCTTCAAAGGACTAGTGGAAAGCTACAAATGGAAAAATGCCGAAGTGGCATGTACCTCCCACCCACTTTTCTTGTAGCTCAGTTTTCTAAGAAACAATGACATTATTTACAAAAAGTATGAACAATCAAGACGGTATAAAAAATGCCAAGTTGCTTAAGCAGAGGCATTTTAACTGCACAGATGGCTGGAAAGATCAAAGGCAGCATATATAAAGTCATTTTTTTAAATTCCATTAAGACATTAGCGAACTCGAAATCAGCCTAATTTTAAAAGTTGTAAATGCTCAACAATAGCTGCTGTGATCGTAAGAAGTGACAAGGAGGGGAAAGGGAGGAAAAGAAAGTGAAAGAAAAAAGTAAAAAAAATTAAGTAGCTCTCTTCACAAACCAAAGGCAATTAACGAGACATCTTCTGAGAACGAAAAACGAAGCCAAGAGATGAGCTCTTGAAGCTAAAGTAACTGACCATGATATCTGGCTTCTAGAAGCTGGACACTGAGATCACCCACTACTGGTGGCAACACCAGACTTTCTATACAGAAGTGACTTAGGAGCAGCCATCCTGCTGGAAGCAGTAGCTAGAAGCTTCTCTGGAAGCTGCATTTGCAGAAAGCACAACCCTTTTACAGGATGTGTGGATGGCCTTTATGTGGATGGCCTTAGGGCATTGATAAAAACTGCGGGGGGGGGGGGGGGGGGGTAGGGAGAGATAAAATAAACACCCTTCACATACTGATAACTCTTCCTTTAGACCTGCCATTGCATTTTGAATACATGTGTACCCCCTTGTATACTCTTTATGATGGAGAAACAATAGATAGTGCAGAAACAAGTGAGGTGAAGAAAGATTCCTGTCTTCTTAGAGCAGAAGGGACCTCAGACACCACCCAGTCTGTGATCTGCAGGACATACGAGGGGGTGAAACAAATGCTGACAGCTATTGAATCTGGGTGACAGGAACATGGGGGGTTTGTTACAGTATGTTGACTAATGTGTGTATATTTTTATATGTCATAATAAAAATGAACGAAGGAAAGAAGGATGATGGAGAGAAGAGAGAAAGGAAGGAAGGGAGGCGGGGGGAGGGAAGAATGCAGCAAGGTAGGGAAGGAAGCAGCAAGATAGGGAAGGAAGCGAGAAAGAAAGAAAAGAGAAAATAAAAGAATAAAGAGAGGGGAAAAAAAGTGAAGAGAAAGGAAGGGAGGGAAGCCCAGCTTTAAGTCTTGTAGAAGGGAAACACTGGCAGTTTCCCCCCAAACCAGGATGAAGCATGACCACAGCAGGAGACTCACACTCCACACTCTGTGCATATCTGTGTAAACCAGGACCCCACACTCTGACCCTACCTTTAACACGGGTCTTTTACTTCGGCAGAAACCTGTCCCACCACTGCCTCAGCCTCTTGGGAAGCAGGGATCCCCTTTTGAAATGTTCACAAGGGAGGGGCTGGATCTGTCCAGAGGCAGAAACCAACATGAAATCAACATGGCCCCTGTGCGTTCAGTCCTGGGTCCAGCTTCTCTTTGCCCCATGAGAGGCCAGCCCAGCACATCTGCCTCCCAGATGCACAGCTTCATCACAATCAGATGGCCTCTTAGTTTATGGCTTCGAGTTGCAATCCTTGTATAGACTCTTTTATTTCTTGAAAATCCTTCACTACTCGCAGTCCTAGAAATGCATGTCAGCTCTTCACAAGCCAAATTAATCCCCTGCCATTTCAGATGCCAAGTCCAGAAAGTGTTCAGAAGGAAAATCAAGGGAACTTGACTTGGTGAGGAGAAGGAGTTAGCTCTTTGTGGCAAACTGAAATGAGCAGACAGACCTCCTCGTATTCCAACCCAGGTGTTGTTTTTATCTCTGCTGCTGAGCCCTACAATGGCTGAAAACCCACTGGGAATGTGGGTGAGATCCCTTGAAAGTAATTTTATATAGGAGTAGCAGTAGTGTTAGTCGCTCAGTCATGTCCAACTCTTTGCAAATCAATGGACTGTAGCCCAGCAGCCTTCTCTGTCCATGGGATCCTCCAGGCAAGAATACTGGAGTGGGCTGCCATTCCTTTCTCCAAGGGATCTTCCCCACCCAGGGATTGAACCAGGGTCTCCTGCATTGCAGGCAGATTCTTTAGCGTCTGAGCCACCAGGGAAGCCAATTTTATATCTAACCAATTCACTGAAAGGTTACTAGAGTCTGCTAGGTGCCAAGTACTGTGCTATGTGCTGGAAATAAGATACAAATGACCCCAAGAAGGTCAAAGTCAAGTGGGTAAGATTACAAAAGAAGTCAGCAATGATAATCCACTGTGACATATGTGATGAGGTGTTTACATGAGCATACTCACATGAAGACAGAAAGAAAAGGCTGCAAAGAGGACATGGCATTTGAGTTGAGTCTGGAGGGATGACTAGGCAGCACCTACTGATCTGGTCCCATCACTTCATGGCAAATAGATGGGGAAACAGT
Source organism: Budorcas taxicolor (assembly GCF_023091745.1). Lineage (NCBI taxonomy): Eukaryota > Metazoa > Chordata > Mammalia > Artiodactyla > Bovidae > Budorcas > Budorcas taxicolor. The sequence goes on from NC_068933.1 coordinate 28,194,830, forward strand.
GGAAACAGTGGCTGACTTTATTTTTCTGGGCTCCAAAATCACTGCAGATGGTGACTGCAGCCATGAAATTAAAGACGCTTACTCCCTTGAAAGGAAAGTTATGACCAACCTAGATAGCATATTGAAAAGCAGAGACACTACTTTGTCAACAAAGGTCTGTCTAGTTAAGGCTATGGTTTTTTCCAGTAGTCATGTATGGATGTGAGAGTTGGACTGTGAAGAAAGCTGAGCACCAAAGCATTGACGCTTTTGAACTGTGGTGTTGGAGAAGACTCTTGAGAGTCCCTTGGACTGCAAGGAGATCCAACCAGTCCGTCCTAAAGGAGATCAGTCCTGGGTGTTCATTGGAAGGACTGATGCTGAAGCTGAAACTCCAATACTTGGGCCCACCTCATGCAAAGAGTTGACTCATTGGAAAAGACTCTGATGCTGGGAGGGATTGGAGACAGGAGGAAAAGGGGACGACAGACGATGAGATGGCTGGATGGCATCACCGACTCAATGGACATGGGTTTGCATAAGCTCTGGGAGCTGGTGATGGACAGGAGGCCTGGCGTGCTGCGGTTCATGGGGTCGCAAAGAGTCATGCACAACTAAGCAACTGAACTGAACTGATCTGATGGTTTGAGAAGAACAAAGCAGGAGGAAGAGCGAGGACCAAGGTCTGGGGCCACATACCAGTGTGAGACGTGCACCCGGCACAACCCATCCTCTGGGTGGATCAGCCTTTGCGCAAACATTATTATGTACCTTCTGCATTTCCTAAGCTGAGTGGGGTGATATGCACACAAGAATCACGAGTGGTCCCTGCTCAGAAGAGCTCACTGCAAAGTCTGCTCAGAACTGCTCCCAAGGGTGTCGGCTAGACTTCAGGTTGAAAGTGAGGAAGCAGAAAGGTTTCCCTGGGCAAGAGCATCTCTCACAGGACACTAGAGCCCTGCCAGGATTTAAGAGCTAGCGGAACAGAAGGGCCAGCTAAACCTTAGGGACAGTTTCCGAGTCATCACAATACAGTTCTCTTGGTCCTTCCTCATCTGTTCCGCTGGCTTCTCCTAGACACTTTCCCTTCTAAAATCTGTTCCTTGACCACCCTCCCTGCCATAAACACCCAGATTCACCAAAGACCTCAAGCTGACATCCCCCTGGACTGCCTTTCCCAGCAATGCCTCTTACTCCAAATTGCTTCCCTTCCCCGGAAAGTCCTCCAAACCTTCAACTGTGCAGACCTCAGCTCGATGGTAAGAAGATGAGCAAAGAGAGTAGCAGGATGTGAACAGACAACAATGCTCTCACATCTCCCTGTGAACCAATTATTTTTTTTTAATAATACTTAAATTTTCAAATTGTAGGTGTCATTTCAGGTAGTCTGGAAGGGATGTTTAAGGCAGGGACTTGTTTCAGGAGTCCTTAGATTCCACAACCAGAATACAGGCTCCCTACTCACAAATAAACTTGGCCCTGGGAATGAAAAGAAGACACAGCTCTCCCACCAGAGAGAAGAGGCAGCCTCTGCTGTTTTGTGTTTGGGATCCACCAGTTCATGGCGGGTCCTGGCTGGCCTGGGTGAATCTGTAGCTTCTCCTCGTAGGACCAAAGAGCTGGTTTGAAGGTGATGATGGGAGAGAGCTGCCCACGACAAGGTAAGCATGGCTCTGGGACCCATGTCTGTCCTCCCTGATCAGTTCCTGACCACTGGATATCAACCAGGGACTCAGAGAACCCCGGGGACCCAGACACAGCAGCTTCCTGTCCCCCCTTTGCCCTCCACCCCCAGGCTTGCTCAATCCTCTTGTTCCTTGCCCAGGAGCCCAGGCACTCCCGTGGATGTTCAGGGAACCCTGGTGCAGACTCCAGCACCCTCATCTGCCGCCCACCAGGCCCAGCTCCTGCCCTTTCGCAGAATTTTCCAGGAATCCAACCAGGACTTCCTAGCAGGCCTCCGATCCCCAGGCCTTTATCAGTGATGTGCCAAACCCCATATCTTCTTCTGGGACCCAGCCCTCAGCACAGCCATCCCTGGCTCAAATCCCACCCCAGCTGGATTTATCTTCAGGGAGCTGAAGCGCCAGGCCCTCCTCAAAGCCTCTGGGTAAACACCCGCTGATAAAACTCAGCCACATCCCAGGTGGTGACTCGTGTCAATGGGGGGTGAGGGTCCCGGAGGTCCGTCCTCCAGCAGCGGGGTGTGGGTGCACCTCTCCATCTGCCAGAAAAGCCAGCCTCGCGGGAGACGGTGACCACAATCCTTCCAAACCAGAGGATTGGGCGTATGGAACGTTTTCACCTCTTTGCTTCTCCAGTTTTGGAAAAAATAGACCAAAGTCATCTCCAGGGGTGAAGGGAGTCTTATCAGGCTGAAGAGAACTCAAGGAAACCTCAGCCATCTTGCAGGCTCCTTCGACTGTTTTCCGAGCATTCACCCTGATAGCCCCCACTGGCCTCGCTTCCCTCCCACCAGTAAACAAGCGGCTCTAATTAAGCTCGGTCTGTTGGATAAAGGTATACAACCTTGAAGGGCCCATAAAACACAGCTTCACTCTGAAGACTTCAAAAAGCGCGAGGTCCCTCTGTCAGGCCCGAGACAAGGTTAATTTACGTCGTTGCTATCTTCCTCTGAAGGACTCGAGTTACCCCACATCTGTTCTCTGTCTAATCTTTGGAGGAACAGTGTGGTGGTCTTGGCAGCTCAAGGCATTGACTGGTCTCTTAACTGTTTCCTGCCTGACACGTCCAGGCTTTCAGGTCGGAATTGCTTTCGCCCCTGTGAAAGCTGTCCACTCCCTTTCAGATGATGAATGTCCTGACCATTCTGTGCTCCCTGACCTCAACTCAAGGAAACTACCTTGCTCCCCGGACTGGCTGACTTCACACCGAGAGAGACTGGGAAGACTGGCAGGAGAAGAAAGCAACGACCCTTTCATTTTCAAAACGAAGAGCAAAGACGATATGAGAGGGGAAATTATGCAAGAAAATCTGGATGTCAGACAACGCTGTTTTTCAGTCTGTGGTTGCAATTAGAATTTTTTTGAAATTAAACAGAAGAAAAATATCAGAGTGTATTACATTAGTAAGGGCATTCTTTTGTAGAAATTTTGCTTTAACTGTATAAGCATGTGAGTGTATATTTTCTGGGGTATAATTTAAGATCCCTTCCCATAAGTTGCAGCCAAAGGCGCTTGCAATTCTGGTGGAGTATATTTGGAGCTGTCTCGGTGCTACAGCTTTTAACATTTCTCCTCAATGTGACTGTGACCAAGTCTGTTTTCTCATCTGCAAATTGAAAGTGGTGATAATATGCACCATATTAGAGTGGTCAAGAGGCCCCAATAAGATAAAATGCATGTGAGCTTTACTTCAAGGCTCTATGCCAATCAAACTCCACCTTACATCCCAGGAAGGGCTTCATGGAGCATGCCCAAGTTGGGTACCAGATGAGAGAAAGGGAATCACAGAGGAAGCCTCAGACTCAGGTGAGCATCAGGACCTTACCTCACACGTTGCCTCATTCATTTAACAATATTCATTGGAGGCCTTCTATGCATTTGACTATAGCGATAAATAGACAGGCTCTGCCTTCGTGGAGCCATCAGACTAGTGGCAGGAAGCCAAATTAAAAGAAAAAAATGACTGTGTGTGATACGAGGCTGAATTATATGGGGGAAAATTAAATGGTCTACAAGTAGACCAGTGCATTTGTTACCAATTTTATCTAAGATCCCATGCAATGTTTTAGCAAGTTTGGGTGGCTAAAATGGTGGAAAACCACTGTATGTCTGTATTACTTAGAAGTGTTGGGGTATGTGAAGTAACCCAATAACCTTTTTGCAAAAGACACCCTTGGAATGCTCTTGATTTCTAGGAGATAAATACATGGAATTTGTTACCTGAACTAGTGGTAAAGCCAAAACATAGGTTTGCAGCAGGCTAAGATAAATACCTGGATAATAATGTTTAACAGCACTTAATTTTTTAAAATATTTTATTTATTTATATAGCTGTGCCAGGTCTTAAGCTGTACATGCAGGACCTTTCAGTTGTGGCATGTAGGATCAGTTCCTTGACCAGGGATCAAACCCAGACCTGCACTGAGAGAATGGATTGTTAACCACTGAACCACCAGGGAAGCCCACTGAAGGTAGAACTGTTCCTCAAAGGTGGTATGCATTAACCAAACTAGGTGAGATTTACATATACAAGAGAGACTCAAATAGATACACGTACATGTGTGGCTGAGTCCCTTTGCTGTCCATCTGAAACTGTCACAACATTGTTCATCCGCTATACTCCAACACACAAAAAAAGTAAAAAAAAAAAAATTTCAAATTTAAAAAATAAAATTAGAAAATTAAACCCTTGGAATTTCCTCGGGGGACAAAAAGGCAATGTGCATTAACCAAACTAAGTGACATTTACATATAAAACAGAAATTCAAATTTTCACTAAAAATTAATTTTAAAAAATTATCGTCCTATGGTCTAGTATAGAGTCAGTGAACTAAGGCTTGTTAGTTCTGCCTGACGTCTGTTTGTGTAAATCGCGTCACACTGGAGCTCGCCCAGGCCCAAGGTTTACACGTGTCTAGGGCTTCCTTCCCCTCAGAGCAGCAGAACTGCATTGCAGTCACAGAGCTGCTACGGCCTACAAAGCCTAAAATACCTGCAATCTTGCCCTTAAGGTGTGCTAAACTCTGAAGGGAAGAGAATATTTTTGTCAACGAAACTAATAGATTATCCGCTTGGAGGAGAAAATTGAAAGTGAGAAGTTTGCTTCATGAGCATAGGAGCAGAAAAGGTGGGCTTGCTTGGGTAATGTCTAGGTGGGCTCGCTTGGGTAATGTGAAGGTGGGCTTGCTTGGGTAATGTGAAGGACTCATTCTCAGCCGAGGAAGCATAAGACGTGGTTGTCTGTTACAGAGGAGCCATGTTAGGATGGTTTCCTTTAGATGTTTTTATGTGAATCGTTTTTAAAGTCTTTATTGAATTTGTTATAATATAATGTTCATTGGAATATAATATAATGTTCATTGGAAGGACTGATGTTGAAGCTGAAACTTCAATACTTTGGCCACCTGATGAGAGCTGACTCATTTGAAAAGACCCTGATGCTAGGAAAGATTGAAGGCAGGAGGAGAGGGGATGACAGAGGATGAGATGGTTGGATGGCATCACCAC